>NC_143480.1:60846130-61528417 GCF_027475165.1 Benincasa hispida | reverse complement strand
AACAAAATATTGTCATTGAATCCAAAGGAAAAAGTATCAACCTACCACAGATTTCAAGTTATATCAACTTAAGTTATAATTATCAAATTGCATCAAGTGAAAGATTAACAAAATTAGTAGCAATACTAGTAACTATTATAAGTTTACATAGCGAAAATTCCAATGCAAGTTTCTTTGGAGCATAATGATTCATTTGAAACAAAAGAAGAAAATATCAACTTAAGTACTTTGAATCTCTATCTGAAGTAAATAAGCTCAAATATTCAACATATTCAATAGCTGTTCACATTTCTTTAACTTTTTACAGGTTGTTATTGTAACTACTTGTATCATAAAAATAGTATAAATACTCATCATTTACAAATTTTGTAATATACAACAACATACAAAAGCTTCAAGAAAGCTTGAAATTTGTAAAAAGAAAATTTTTGACTTAGCTCTTGAATAGATCTCCTCTCCTTTCCGTAGATGTAGACATCATTTTGCCGAACCACGTATATCGTTGTGTAGAACTCTTCTTCCTCTTTTCTTCTACAAGATTTCATGCTCTTTATCGCCAATCGTTTACTCAAGCAGTCGCACGGAACAAACAAAAGAGTAGGGTCAAAGAAGCTCTGCAATATCGAAAGAGAGAATGAGAGAGAGAGAAAGAAATTAATTCTGTACAAATTCTCATCAGAATAAAGTTTTCATTTCACTTCCATCAGGCAAGGGTTAGTGGAGCGAACCACGTGGTGCACATCGGCTGGAAGTTCGTGGACAAACAATAGCCAAGAACTCTTCCAAACCAAAATTCATTTTGGGGCAAAATTCTTAGGCTCACGAATTGGATCAGCAAAGCAGGGCCACTGGATTCATCATTTGGGCTTTTAGAATACATTCAATAAGAAGCAGGCCCAACAAAGTGGTATTAGAGAAAAAGACTTACAAAATTACAGTTCTTGAAGATTCAAGATTCAAGTTTTTCATTCAAAGATGTCAGTAGCAAGATTCAAAGTAGAGAAATTCGATGGCAAAGGAGATTTTGGCCTATGGAAGGCAAAAATCAAGTTGATTTTCGGCCAGCAAAAAGCTCATAGAGCCCTCCTTGACCCATCAACACTCCCTGCCACTGTGACAGCTCAAGAAAAAGAAGACTGGGAGCTGACAGCTTATGGTATGTTGGTTCTAAACCTTAGTGACAGTGTTTTTAGACAAGTTTTAGATCAAAAAACTGCCTATGGGATATGGACTAAACTAGAAGAGTTATATGCTACTAAAGATCTTCCTAGTAAAATGTACCTTAAGGAGAAATTCTTTACGTTTAAAATGGATTTATTAAAAACTTTAACTGATAATTTGGATGAGATCAAGAAAATTGTTGCTGAATTCAAAACTCTAGGAGAAAAACTTGGTGATGAAAATGAGGCCTATGTGCTTCTAAACTCTTTGCCTGAACCATATAAGGAAATTAAAAATGCTCTAAAATATGGAAGGGACAGTATAAGTACAGATACTATAATTTTAGCCCTAAGAACTAGAGAGCTAGAGTTACAAATTGATAGAAAGGATCATCCTAGTGGTGAAGGGTTATTTGTTAAATGAAACTTCAAACAAAATCATTCAAAGGACAGAAAACCACATAACTCAGAAGATAATAAGTCTAAATAGAAAATAAAATGTAAGTATTGCAAAAAGAAAGGACATTTAATCAAAGGCTGTTTTATCCTAAAAAGAAAGAATCAAGAGAAAGAAAAGGACTCAAAAGGCAAACACCCGAAGCATCTGTTGTAGAAGGCTCCTTTATCTACTTAGATGTTTTAGCCTAAACTTTAGACAAATCCAACATTGTAAATCCTTTAGGAAAACATGATTGGGTCCTAGATTCCGGATGCACCTACCATATGACCTCAATGAGACCATGGTTCAACACCTTTAAAGAAATTGAAGAAGAAATGGTTTATATGGGAAACAACCAAGGCCGTAGGATAGAAGGCATTGGCTCTGTTTCTATGAAACTTAAGGATGGAACTATTAAACTCCTTAGGAATGTGAGATATGTTCCACTTCTTTAGAGAAATCTAATCTCCTTAGGTATGCTAGATGCAATTGGGTGTGAGTACAGGGGTAAAAGAGGAACCCTTGAGGTGCTAAAGGATTCTAAGGTGATATTAGTTGGGGAAAAGATAAATGACTTATTTGTGGTCAAAGGAGTTGAAATGATGACAGGGGCATATGTTGCCACCACAAATGAGATCACAGAGGCTGATGTTTGGCACAAAAGGTTATCTCACATTAGTGCTAAAGGCCTAGAAGTCCTATCTAAATAAGGGATTCTACTTAAAGGTCTCTCAGAAAATCTAACCTTTTGTGAACACTGTGCTTTAGGAAAAGCCACAAGGCAAAGTTTCACTAAAGCACAACACACCACAAAAGCTATCCTAGATTATATACACTTTAACCTATGGGGTCCAGCTCCTACACCTAGTCTAAGTGGCTCAAAGTATTTACTTTCTTTTACTGATGACTTCTCTAGAAAAAGTTGGGTCTAATTCATTAAAACTAAAGACCAAGTGTTTGATAGGTTTAAGGAATAGAAACTCATGATAGAGAAGTAAACTTCTAAAGAAATTAAATACCTAAGAACTGACAATGGACTGGAATTTTGTAGTGAAGAGTTTAATAAATTCTATAAAGAAATAGGAATAACTAGGCATAGGACTGTTAGATTCACTCCTCAACAGAATGGAGTAGCTGAAAGACTAAATAGAACAGTCATGGAAAGAGTTAGATGTCTTCTCTCAGATGTAATCCTTAGTGAAAAATATTGGGCTGAGGCAGCAAGCTAAACTATGTACACCTTAAATAGGTGTCCTCATTCCTCCCTAAACTTTCTAACTCCTGAAGAAAAATGGACCACACATCCACCTAACCTAGAAAATCTAAGGGTATTTAGATGTGTTGGCTATATTCACCAAAATCAGGGGAAACTAAAGTCTAGGGCAGTAAAGTGTATGTTTGTTGGGTTCTCAGAAGGTGTCAAAGGCTTTAAGATATGGAATCCTATTGAGAAAAGGTTTGTCATAAGTAGGGATGTCACTTTCAGAGAAAAAGAGATGTTTATGCAAAAAGAAAAGACAACTTATGAAGTTCCTAATAGCCTTAATGCTGCTAGGATTGAGGTGGAGACACCTAAAGATTCTTCCACTAGCCATAACCCTCATAATGAAACTGAAGAAGAAGAAAAGGAAAACTCAAATGAGCATACTAGGAATACTGAAGTTGTACCTGATCTAAGTCAGTATTCTTTGGCTAGGGATAGACAAAGAAGAGTGATAGTTCCTCCAGCTAGGTATACTGAAACTAATTACATGAACCTAGTCCTAAATGCCACAATAGCTCCTAATGACCAAGAACCAGCCACTTTTGAAGAGGCAGTAAACTGTCCTAATGCTAGGTCTTAGATTTAAGATATGTGTGAAGAAATGGAATCACTCACTGTCAATAATACTTAGACCCTAGCCCCTCTTCCTAAAGGATGCAAACCTATAGCCTCTAAATGGATATATAAACTAAAGGAGGGTTTTACCAAAGAAGAAAGGCCTAGGTATAAGGCAAGGCTAGTGGCTAAGAGGTTTACTCAGAGGGAAGGCATAGACTATTCTGAAAATTTTTCACCAGTAGTAAAACAAACCTCTATTAGATTTCTTTTATCTCTAGTTGCTCAGTACAACCTTGAACTAGATCAACTAGATGTTAAAACTGCTTTCCTTCATGGAAATCTAGAAGAGGTTATCTACATGGTTTAACCTACAGGGTTTGAAGAAAGAGGGAAGGAAGACCTATACTGTCTCCTAAACAAATCTATATATGGTCTTAAACAATCCCCTAGATGTTGGTACAGAAAGTTTAATGACTACATAGAGAGTATTGGATTTCAAAGAAGTTCTTATGATATTTGTTCTTATATTAATTCAACTACTTATAAGGACAAAGTCTATCTACTACTTTATGTTGATGATATGCTACTAGCAGGGAAATCTAAGGAGGATTTATTTCATGTAAAAAATCTCCTAAAGAGAGAATTTGACATGAAGGATTTGGGTCAGTCTAAAAAGATCCTTGAGATTGAAATTCAAAGAGACAGAGCTTTTTCTACTCTAACCGTTAGTCATTTAAGCTACTGTGAAAAAGTAATTAACAGATTTAATATGTCTAATGCAAAACCAGTCACTATACCTATTGCTAATCATTTTAAACTTTCCTCAGAAAAACTCACCAAAAGAAACAGACATAGAACATTTGACTCAAATGCAATCAATTCCATACAATCAAGCACTAAGGAGTCTAATGTACCTAATGATATCTACTAGACTAGACCTATCATACAACACTAGTCTTGTTAGTAGATACATGTCTAACCCTAGAAAAAGGTACTGGGAAGCAAAAAAAAAAAAAAAGGATTTTAAGATATCTAATTTAGTCTAAACAGTAAAAATTAACATATCAAAGTACTAATGAAACAAATTTAGAGTTATATGGATATGTTGATTCAGATTTTGCAGGTGACCAAGACAAAAGAAGATCATTAACAGGTTATCTATTCTTATTTGGTCCTAATTTTTTGTATTGGAAAGCAAATTTATAGTCAATCACAACATTATCAACCACAAAAGCAGAGTATATGGCTTTATCAGAAGCAATAAAAGAACCATTGTGGTTAAAAGGGTTGATGAAGGACTTTGGTATTAATCAAACAGTAGTAAAGATCTACTGTGATAACCAAAGTGTCATTCACCTATCCAAAAACCCTCAATATCATTCAAGGACCAAACACATAGATATTAAATATCACTTTGTAAGAGACATAATAGGGAAAGGAGAAGTCGAAGGGCTTAAAGTTCATACCACCGAAAATGCAACTGACATGCTTATCAAACCTATATCTAAACTCAAGCTAGCAAATTGTCTTGGTCAGTTCAGCTTCCAACTTTCTGAAAAAGGGTGAAGATATGTCAAATCTGGAAGGAGAAGAGCTTGCATGTTGAGCTTAAGGTGGAGATTTGAAGTAAATAAGCTCAAACATTCAACATATTCAACAGATGTTCACATTTCTTTAACTTTTTACAGGTTGTTATTGTAACTACTTGTATAAGAAAAATAGTATAAATACTCATCATTTACAAATTTTGTAATATACAACAATATACAAAAGCTTCAAGAAAGCTTGAAATTTGTAAAAAGAAAAACTGTGACTTAGCTCTTGAATAAGATCTCCCCTCCTTCCCGTGGATATAGGCATCATTTTGCCGAACACGTATATTGTTGTATAGAACTCTTCTTCCTCTTTTCTTCTACAAGATTGCATGCTCTTTATCACCAATCGTTTACTCAAGCAGTCACACAGAATAAACAAAAGATTAGGGTTAGAGAAGTTCTGCAATATCGAAAGAGAGAACGAGAGAGAGAGAGAGAGAAATTAATTCTGTACAAATTTCTATCAGAATAAAGTTTTCATTTCACTTCCATCAGGCAAGGGTTAGTGGAGCGAACCATGTGGAACATATCATCTGGAAGTTCGTGGACAAACAATAGCCAAGAACTCTACCAAACCAAAATTCTTGGGCTCACGAATTGGATTAGCAAAACAGGACCACTGGATTCATCATTTGGGCTTTTAAAATACATTCAACAAGAAGCAGGCCCAACACTGTCTGAATCAAACTTTATGAAATCCTCTACTAAAGACCACAATAGATGATATCTGAAAAAAAATTAATAAAAATATAAAATACATAAACACGTGAGAATAAATAATTAAAGTAGGGAGAAGTTACATAAACTAAACTTATTGACACAAACTAAGTTAATAAAACTTATGAACTAAAATGAATTTAGTAGATAAACAACTAATGCAACAAACTCAACAAACATGAAGCATCATTCTTTTATATTCGCAATGAAAAACTAAAAATTATAAATAAACACAAAAGCATATAAACTTATTAACATAAACTCAATTCAACAAATAAACTCATGAACTTAGTAGAAACCATAATAATAACTTATCAACCCAAGCAACAACGATTGTCAAGAAAAACAACTAATACAACAAACTCAACAAAAACAAATAAAACAATAGTCATATGTTCCATAAGAAATGGGTGGTATTTATGGACTAAGTTTTGTTGAGTTGCTTTTAAATTGAGAAGAGGAGAATTTAAAAATCAATTCCAACACATCACATTATACATCAAAACTAACCAACATTCATGAAATTGGGATCCCAATATCAATAACTAGTCTATGACTACCATAGCTGTAGGATAGTCATAGCAATTCAGTTATACCAAGTCACTACAAATAGTCTTTTAGTTAATTTGAAACTATGACTACCGTAACTGGATGATAGTCATAACACTTTGACTTTTAATCTAATTCAACACTTTAGAATAAGCTATAGTTTTTAGAAGAAAGTATTATATGTATTACCTTTTAATTGACATTTAGACTATTCTAGCTTTCATTACGTGATAGATGTACTTTCTTGACTTGTCAATCTTCTTAAAATTTCTTTAATCGTAACTTGTACTTCAACCATATTTTGCAAGTGTGTAACTGGAGCTTCTCTTTCTTTAGTCTTTTGGTAACTTGGTTGCTTCATTCTTAGAATGTTTTAGTTTCATACCATCTATTAAGTTCAAATGTTAAATCATATCATATATAAAAGTCTAAGTGGGGGCAGGCACTAGGAAGAAATGATATTGATATCAATATATCATTGATATGCCTATCATTGTGATCACACCGATAAATTGGTATCACAATTAAATAAACATAAAATCACTATTATTAAAGTCAACTGTGAACATAACAAAAGAAAGTGCAACAACCCATCCAAAAGATATCCAACAAATCATAAGGGAACAAATCACCACAAATTATAAGAAGAAAAAAAAAATATTTATAACAAAATTTCATATGAATTTGACCAGGAGGTCTCAAAAACTCACATATAATACCATTGCTTTCTAAATACCAAGAAAATTAGAAAATAGCTTTGTATCGGTTATTCTTTTAATAAAAACTATCCATAGTTTTATTTCATCCCAATCATATTTAGACATGAAAGTTAATATAAGTTCAACTACTCATAAAAATGAATGACAAAAGCTTTAGGATGTATTTGGAATACATTTTCAAGTGTTCAGTTTAAAAAATAAGTTATTTTGGAAAAAATTGGAGTGTTTGGCAATCACTCAAAATAGCTTTTGAAGTGTATTTTCAATAATTTTTGTCAAAAGTGTTTAAATAAAAATGAGCGTTTTGAAAAACACTTTTTTCTCAAGTCAAGCAAAATCAACCCTTAATTGGTAGACTTTGAATTTCGGCTTGATTCAAACATTCAAAATATAATTCACAAATATCACCATTAAACTGAACTCCAACTATAAGCTCCATGTCTCAAGGATTGAAAATCACAATGCATAGATAGTCTAAAAGAAATTAGAAGAAATTATAAACATTTCTGTCTGAGTCATTTAAAAAGACATAATAATTATTTCACGTTTATGCAAAATTTACTTTTGAACATATCTTTTGGGTAAGAATTATCTACTCATACAAAATGACAGAGAATGTGACTTGTGAACCCTTTGTAAAAATAAAAAATTGTGACAAAATGACGAAATGCTAAAAAACGAGTATAACTCAATTGTCGTAGTTCTTGATTATCAACTTTGAAGTCAGAGATTCAATTGTCTCATCCCTATACTAAAAAAAATGGTGACAAATGACGAATTCTTGGCAAGATATATTTACATCACTTTCTTCATATATGAAAAAGAAAAAAAGAAAAGTTGCATTTTATTTACTTGTATCAACTTCATTGTAGATAGAAAATGTAAGTGAAAGGTAAATATGCAATAACCCAAATAGACACAAAATGTTAGTAAAGAGGCAAATACATAGAAAATGTATGTACACAAGTTTCTGTAAGTGAATAGGCCCAATTTTTTCTACTTTTAGTCTTTATTTTTAAAACTACCTTCCTTTGTTGAGCAAACAAACACATTTTGACAAAAACCCCTCAAGAAAAAAAAAAGTTTTACCTCATTTTTCTAATTAAATTCCCTTTTATCCATTTCCTATTTCCATTTAATCCAACCCTTTTTCTTTTTCTTACCCACAAAATCTCTCCCAAATCTTCTCCTACTTTCCAACCTAACCTTCTCATGAAAATTTCGCATCCAAACTTGCCCTCCTTATTCCTTCCTTCTCCCTCTAATACTGCCTCTTTTAGCTCTCTTTGCCATCCCAAAAGTACCACCAAATTAAATTCAAGTTTGTGTCCTTCCATTCCCTTTCCTACCTCCTCCCTCTCATCATAAGGTCCAAAAAAATAATAGTAAATAAATATATAAACTATTTTTTTTTCTCGTAGATTGAAGATCAGATACGACATAAAGAAGGTATAGAAAAGGTTTGGGTATTTTCTAAATGTTTGTAGTGATAGATAGTGGTAGAAGTATATCATTGTCTATCAATGATGGTTGTTTGTCCCTATCACTATATTTTGAATGAAAATATGTTTTTTGTTGCAGGAAGCTAAGATCGAAACACAAGACATGCAAACATAAGAGTTGGAGGAAGCTTAGATCCCAACACAAGAGAAGTAGAAGGTCTGATTCTTTTCTCAAGATTTTCTAAGTGATAGAAGTTTATTACTTTCTATCAGTGATAGACAACGATAGTTTTCTATCATCATATCTGTCTATCTTAGCAACAATGAATTTTCACAACATTTTCTTACAGGAATTGAAGTTTAGGAAACCAATCTTGATCTTGATGATGACAATGATAAAAGAACATAATCAATGAAGGGAAAATAAAACAAAACATGCAAGTGAGAAAAAGGTAAATATTTAACTAAGATATCATTAAGATTTTGGACAGTGCTAAGTAGTGATAGACACGACAATGATAGTGTTCTATCTTAGTAACAAGGTATTTTCTAACTTGAAAGCATTTTTTTGCAGCAAGTTGAGGAAGTTACTGATGATGAAAAGAATTAAAGAAGAGACAAAAAAATAAAATAAAATAAAATAAAAAAATAAAAAACAAACAAGAAGGTGAATATCAAACTAAGATATCCCTCTTTTTATAATCAACTTTTATCATTAACATTCTTATCATTTAGGTTGTTGAACAGAAGGCCAAGCGTAGATTGAAAGTGTTGGGTGATAGCCACCTTGAGAATGTGAGGTCAAAGAGACAATGAAAACCAACAAACAAAAAGCTTTAACCAATAAAGTTGAAAAAAAAGGACAAAGAATAAAGTCTCTCCACAAAAGAAAACAACACACTCCTAAATCTCTCTTTATTCTCGTGGTTTGTAAGTCTCTGTAAACAAATCATTATCATTAAATATAATTGTTATTTTATGTGCATTTACTCAATCTAATAAACTAAGATCCTAGGTTATTTTATGTAATTTGAACATGTATGTGGAGACATACAGATGGATCATGTTTAAGTAATAACCTAAACACTCTGTAGTAGATGGATAAGGCTAGGTACTTTATCCTGGTAACACTACAGATACAACATGCTTTATAGTTGTTATAAATATTGTAAAGTGCTACAAATGATCTGATCCTGATCATTCATGTGGAGACATGTGAGTAAATGTATCCTATACAAAGAGTTTATATAAGACTGGACCCTGAAATGAATAGTCTCTCTTTATAACAACATTACTAGAAGAGACTTACATTTTACCAAGATGACCATAGGTGACCTAAATCTTGAGTGAGTTGTGAATTCCTGTCTATGAGGGCGGTCCTATGATTTGCATGGGTGAGAGTGGTCAGTTTCGTCGACTCAATATGTCTACCATTTTGGGGATTCGTCTGGTTGGGGAGCTGGGAACATAGCTATACAAGAAGAAATTCATTCCTTCCCCATTGTTAGGATAAGTAGAGAAAGTGCTTCCTTAAAGGCTCATTCTGGGACTTGAACAATGTGGCGCTCTCTCTCCTGATCAGAGAGAGATTCAATTATAGTTGGACTATAACTAATGGTTCATTAGATGGGTCAGTGGTACTTAAGAAGTTAAAGGTAACTACAAGGACAAAACAGTAATTTTGGCCTATCTGTACTTACGAGCAAATTGTGAAGGGTCAACGTATTGTTGATTGGTTATATCCAATGGACATAGAAATATATCTATAGTACAAAGAGTACAACTGTCGGTCTTTAGTGGATTGACTGGCAATTAATGGAAGTTCATTAATTTAATTAAAGAGTTTAATTAATTAATCAAGTACCATTGGTATTTCAATCTATAGGTCCATAAGGTTCCCTAGTTAGCTCAATTAGGATTAATGAGAATATAATGAATTTTAGATTAATTTGAGTTGTTCAAATTAATTAAGGGAACTAATTAATTATATGAGATATAAATAATATAATGTATATGATACATTATAGGATTAATTTGAATTGTTCAAATTAGTTAAAAGAAATTGATTATATAAGATATAATTAATATAATATCTATAATACATTATAATATAAAGTTTTTATAGGAGAAATAGATATTTGAATTTGATTCAAATATTAATTATATGAATATGATTCATATAACGACTAAAAGTTAAAATTAATATGAATGTGGTTCATATTAATTCTATAGATTATTTGAGAGATTAATAAACTATAGATATGATATATGATATAATATAAACTATAGGTTAAATGTTATATGTGATATAACATATAGTTTTATTAATACATAATAAAGTTAGTTATTATATTTTATTTAAATTCAAAATTTTATTTATTAAATTTTGTTTTTTAAATAATATAACTTCCTCCCCATTAATCTCTCAAACCCCCCACTTTTACATGAAGTAGTTCACGTTTGATAGAGGAATTCATCTTCTTCCTCCTACGTTTTTTCACTAGGATTTTCTCTTTATGAGAAAAAAGGGCTCTCTGAGAAAAGTTCTCTCCCTTTCCCCAAAATTCATCAACAACAAGCCCACAACTCCTCTATAGTTCTCTTCCTTGAGAATAACAAGAAAGCCTTCAAGGTGGTACTCTCCTTACTCTCCTTCGTCACTGCGTTTTCTTGGTGAGGCCGAGGAATGATCCTTTTTGTTCGTGAGATCAGGAGAGGATTCATGAGGTTGTGAATTCTACAAAGGTAAGTAGAATTTCTTCATTTTTCTCCTTTAGCATATTGATTAGAGATTGTTTATCCTATGTTTTAGTTATTCTCTATATTTTCTGATTGTATCTCAAATTGAAATTAAAATTTGTACAACATTCATGCGCTTCCGCTTGGGATTCAATCCCTTCAACTCATTGTTGGACAATGGTCCAAGCTTTGACTTGAAGATTTTTCAACTAGAATCTAAATTTTATTTGTATAATAATCATAATTATTATTATTTTGGACTATTTATGCAATCTCATGTTGTAAATTTCTTTTCAAAAGTTAATGTTGAATGAGAAATTTTGGACCAATCACAAATTGTTATGTCATTTACTAAATTAATGATGAAATTGCAAGTAACTGAATTTGGGATTAATTAAAAGTTGGCATGTGGCCCAAGTTGAAATTGAAGTCATAAATTGGCGAATCCTAGTGATGTCATGTGTTTTCATCTTGACCGTTAGAACAAATTAATTATTTTGGTCTAATTAAATATTTAAGTTTAGGAAAAAGTTAAATTGGACCCAAGAATATACTTAATTTGACCTAAATGTCAAAGAAGATCCAAATCTAATTAATTAGGCCCAAAGGCCAGGCCTAGGTCCATGGACCAACCAAGCCCAAATCCACAAAGCCCACTTGAGCGCTCTATAAGTAGAAAAGTTCTTTTCATTTGTGGGGTCAGAAATTTCATACTCTTAAGGGCCTAGAGAGAATTCTCCCAATAATCAGAAGACTCCCTAACTCCTAAAGCTGATCACACTTGAAAACTGAAGTCCTTTAGAGATACAAAGATTCTTCCAAGACTTCAACTTCAAGAATATCACGTGCTCCGCTTTCTCAAGTCTAGTGTACACATTAAACTAAGAAAGAATCAGATGATCAAGTACTAGAGATTGAATTACATCCACATAAAATCTACATCAACACAAGTTCAACTCCATGAAACACGTTTTTATGGGAACCTCGTGCGAACAAATTGGCACACTCAGTGGGACGTCTCTACCTCTCATCTATCTCTCAACATTCAAACAAAAAAATGACACCAAAGAAAGTTGCATTCAAAGCAATTGTTACAAGCGGATCATATACGAGACTTGTCACCGGTGTCAGTCAAAAGGAATCTTGCATGAGCAAGAACAAGGCTCTGACATCGTGAAGAAAATCTAGGAACAACTGATGGAATTTTCTACTCGAACAAGGCTCTGTTATACTACATCAAAATTTTATTCTTTCTCTGTTTGACAACTCTGCTCTTTCTACTGATCGATCAAAGAAAGAATAACATTTTGATGTAGTATCTATCATGATGGTGGATGTAACAACTGAGGTAGCCATGGTAGAGATGGAGAGGAAGATAAATCTTTTAATGAAAGTTGTTGAAAAGCGAGACCATGAAATTGTTTCCTTAAGAGATCAAATGCAGGCTCAAGAAACTGTTGAGACGAGTCAAGCTCCAGCTACCAAAGCCAATGACAAAGGAAAGACTGTCTTGCAAGAAAATCAGCCACAACAAACTGCCTCCATCGCCTCGCTATCGCTTCAACAATTGCAAAATATGATTACAAACTCCATAGGGGCTTGGTATAGAGGACCGTTGTTATCTTCTTTTATGTACTCCAAGTCGTACACCAAGAGAATCGACAACCTGAGAATGCCAGCTGGGTACCAATCTCCAAAGTTCCAGCATTTCAATGGAAAGGGCAATCTGAACATGTTGCTCACTTCATTGAAACCTGCGAAAATGTAGAAACCAGAGGAGGCTTGCTGGTTAAGCAATTCATCCAAACCTTGAAAGGAAATTCTTTTGATTGGTGCAATTTGGAGTTGGAAGAGAATGACAGTTAGGAATAGCTGAAAAGAGACTTCTTAAACTATTGTTACAACACTAGACATATCGTTAGTATGATGGAGCTGAAAAACATCAAGAAGAAAAAAGGAAAGTCAATCATCTACTACATCAACAGATGGTGAGCTCTGATTATGGATTGCAAAGATAGACTCACTAGTGGAGATGTGTATTGAAGGCATGTATTGGGAACTTCTCTGCATTCTACAAAGGATAAAACTTCGTATATTCAAAGAGCTAGTGACTCTCGCCCTTGACATGAATTTGAGCATCACTAATAAGGGAACTAAGGATTTTTTGGTTCCTGAGGTGAGAAAAGACAAGAATGAAACCAAGAGCACTGAAAAGATCGTAAATGGTGCCACCAAAAAATCTATAGTTGTTCATGCAACCTCAATGAAATTTTCTACTAAAGAAAAATAAACAAAATTTGAAAGAAAACACAATTAGGGTGATAGGCGTCGTTCAACTCTTAAAGAAAGGTAGGAAAAAGTTTACCCATTCCCTGATTCTGATGTTGCAGACATGTTAAAGTAACTATTAGAGAAACAACTCATTCAACTATCACAGTGTGAGCGACAAGAACAGTTAGGGAAAGTCAACGACCCCAACTACTACAAGTATCACTGATTCGTCAATCACCTAGTTGAAAAATGTTTAATGCTGAAGGAGTTGATCCTAAAGTTAGCTCATGAAAAGAAGATTGAGTAGAAAGTCAAAGAAAGATATAACCCCCAAATTTGCAACATTCAATGATTGTGCCAAACTAAAGATGATGCGATGATAAAATTAGCAATGTTAAAATGAGATACGAGAGTGCAAAATTTGGAGTAGAAAGTCAAAGAAAGATACAACCCCCAAATTTTCTCTGCTGCCCGCATCATCTGTGATCAAAACCTTCTTTGTGGCGGGTTGATTCCTCGATTGTGATGGGCTGAATGAACTGGTAGCTTGTTTTTACTTTATCGCGTAGCTCCACAGCAATCGTTTACTACGATCGTTGCTAAATATTAAGACGATAAAAAGTATGAAAGAGAGAGTTGATAATTTTAAAGAGTCATGTTTGTACAAAAAGGTAAAGTAAGTTCATGAAATAAAGATATCAAAAGGATACTTCAAAAAATGCATCCCTGATGAGTTTGTATCGCATATTATCGTAGGGACTGCTCATTTCTTCTTCAGTCAGGAATTCCTCAGGTCCACGGTGGTTTTCTCGCGGTGTAAGTCTCCTCCGTGATATATCTTGACTCTTTGCCCGTTGACCTTGAATGTGTTGGTCCTTCCTTCATTGGTTAATTTGACCGCACCATGTGGGAATACTTCTTTGATTATAAATGGTTCGGACCAGTGTAAACTTAATTTTCTGGGAAAAAGTCATAGCCTAGAATTGTATAACAAGACCTTCTGTCCAACCTGGAGATTCTTTTTGCATAGTCGTTTGTCATGCCAACGTTTTGTGCGTTCCTTGTAGATCTTGGCATTTTTATATGCTTGAATTCTCCATTCGTCTAGCTTGGGAAACTGAAGTTTTCTAACCTCCCCCGCAGTCTTCAAATCAAACTTGAGCTTCTTCAATGCCTACAATGCTTTGTGCTTCAATTCTAGTGGTAAGTGACATGCCTTCCCAAACACCAGTGCATACGGAGACATTCCTATAGGTGTTTTATAGGCGGTCCTGTATGCCCACAAGGTATCATCTAGCTTCATGGCCCAATCTTTGTGTGAAGGATTCACCACCTTCTCTAGGATCAGTTTGATTTCCCTATTAGACACCTCGGCTTGACCGGTTGTTCGTGGATGGTATGCGGTGACGACCTTATGGTGGATATTGTACTTGAGCAGCAGTTTGTTGATGATGCCATTGGCAAAGTGGGAGCCTTCATCACTTATTATGACACGTGGGGTGCCAAAACGAGTGAAGATGTTTCTTCGCAAGAATTTGGAGACTATCGTCGCATCGCTTGCAACGCAAAAACCGCTTCAACCCACTTGGAGACATAATCAACGACCAACAGAATGTACTTATAACCATTTGATGGTAGAAATGGTCCCATGAAGTCTATGCCCCACATGTCAAAGAGTTCCAATTCGAATATAATATTCATTGGCATCACATTCTTCCATGAAATGTTTCCCGTGCGTTGGCACTTGTCGCATCTTATAGAATAATCTTGTGCATCCTTGAATAGAGTCGGCCAAAAATACCCGCTTTGTAACACTTTTGCTACTGTGCATTGACCTCCAAAGTGTCCACCATACGGTGAGTCATGGCATTGGGACAGTATGCGCTGATAAGCAGTCTCTGGTACACATAGACGCAAGATCTGGTTTGACCCCCTCTTATAAAGATTCAGCTTGTCCCAATAGTAGGATTTACATTCATGCATAAGCCACCTCTTTTGGTGGGTTGTGTAATTTTCGAGAAATTGCTCATAGACCAGGTAATTGACAATATCTACGTACCATGGTAATTCTTCAAGTTTGAACAACTGCTCATCTGGAAAGCTTATGTTCACCTCCAACTAATTGTGATCTACTTCCGGATTCTCTAATCTTGATAGGTGGTCCGCAACCTGGTTCTCCGTCCCCTTGCGGTCAATTATTTCCATGTTGAATTCTTGGAGGAGGAGAACCCATCGAATTAACCACGACTTTGCATCTTTCTTGGTCATTAAATATTTGATTGTCGAGTGGTTGATATGAACTATCACTTTGGATCCCAGCAAGTAAGCTCTAAATTTTTTCAGAGTAAAGATCACCACAAGAAGTTCCTTTTCAGTGGCAGTGTAATTCGCTTGGGCAGGGTTCAATGTTCTACTCGTATACGTGATGGGCTGTGGCATTGTTTTTTTCTTTTGTGCTAGCACCGCTCCTATCGCATAACTGCTAACATCGCACATTAGCTCAAATGGCTTTGTCCAGTCAGGTGCGATCAACATAGGCATGGTAATTAATGCGTTCTTCAATATTGTGATTAATGCATTCTTCAATATTGTGAATGCATTGAGGCATTATGAATCAAAGTCAAACATTCTGTTAGCCTCTAGCAACGCACTCAATGGTCGAGCAATCTTTGAAAAATCCTTCACAAAACGACGGTAAAATCCTACATGTCCCAGGAAACTCATGATAGCCTTCACATTTGCTGGAGGTGAAAGCTTTTCAATGGCCTCAATTTTTGCTTTATCCACATCCAACCCTTCCTTGGAAATCTTGTGCCCGAGCACAATACCTTCGTTCACCATGAAGTGGCACTTCTCCCAATTCAGCACAAGATTTGTCTCTCACATCTCCTTAATATCTTCTCCAAGTTGTTCAGACAGACTTCATACGTTTGCCCGTAAATCGAGAAGTCGTTCATAAAAATTTCCACTGAATCCTCGAGATACTCAAAGAAGATAGCCATCATGCACCTCTGAAACATGCTCGGTGCATTGCATAATTCGAACAGCATGCGGCGAAAAGCAAACATTCCATATGGGCAGGTGAATGTGGTTTTCTCTTCGTCTTCATGAGCGATCATTATTTGGTTGTAGCCCGCATACCCATCTAGAAAACAAAAGTAATCATTTCCTGCTAGGCGGTCTAGCATCTGGTCAATAAAAGGCAAGGGGAAATGGTCCTTCTTCGTCGCCACATTAAGCTTGCGGTAGTCCATGCAAATCCGCCAATCAGTGACGATTCTCATTGGTATTAACTCATTATTTGCGTTTAGGACTACCATCATTCCTCCCTTCTTGGGCACGCATTGCACGGGGCTGACCCACGTGCTATCAGTGATTGGGTATATGATGCCTGCATCCAACCATTTAATTATCTCTTTTTTCATAACCCCCTTCATCGCAGGGTTTAGTCTGCGTCAAGGTTCGATAGACCCTTTTTGGTTTTCTTCGAGACGTATCCTGTGCATGCAGTATGTCGGGCTGATTCCTCTTATATCTGCTAGCGTCCACCTTATTGCTTTTATGTACTTCTTTAGGATGCTAAGCAGCACATTTTCTTATTCTTCTTGTAGTGCAAAGGAAATTATCACCGACAAAGTTCATTTTGCCCCAGGAAAACATACTTCAGATGACTTGATAGAGTTTTTAATTCCACGGTAGGTGGTTGTTCCAAGGAAGGTTTTTGTGTTTTTCTTTTTTCATTCAAATTCAATTTTTCTTCTTTGTCTGCCATTTCCATGATCACATTGCAGGTTTCTACGAATGCCGTCGCATCCTCTTTTTCATCTTCGTCTTCGGACTCCTTTTCTTCATTACAACTATGTTCACTGTCAGAATCGGATAGGTCTTCATCTTCTGGATATTTCATGGCTTTAATAATGTTAAACCTGTGCTTCTTCCCATTTACACTCATTGTGATCTCTCCCTTGTACACATCAATTTAAGTGTGACCAATAAATAAAAATTGGTCGTTCCAATATGATGGGTACATCTTTGTCCACTTTGTAGTCGAGAATGATGAAGTTGCTGTAGAATGAATTTATCAATTGAGACCAGGACATCCTTCAACTTTCCTTCTGGGTGAACTAAGAACCTATCCACCAGCTGGAGAGTCATCGTCGTGGATGTCAGCAGTCTCACATTCAACTGTTTGAAGATTGAAAGGGGCATTAAATTTATACTTGCCCGAAGGTCGTATAGCACTTGACCGATATAGATCTCGCCAATTGAGCAGGTATCGTGAAACTTCCAGGGTCACACGTCTTCGGTGGAATTATGGTGTTTGACTTTTGCGTTAACGCCACTGTTGCGAACTTTCCTGTGCTTCTTTTCTTTGTCACCATGTCCTTTAAAAACTTCGCATATTTTGGCGTTTATTCCATCGCTTCTATAAAAGGGATGTTGATGTGTAACTGTTTTAACATTTCCATGAAGCGATGATACTGCACTTCATCATTTTGCTTCTTCTTAAGTCTTTGCGGGAATGATGGCAGTTGTACCTTCACGGTTCCATGTTCTATAGGCTTAGAGGTGGATGCAACTTCTGGTTCCATCGTCTCAAGCTCTTTTGGTTCATTCTGTATCAACGGGTCATTGAATTCCATCGCAACTGGATTAGTCCTACTTGGATCCTTTTTTTCTTCCGCTATTGTCTTTCCACTTTGCAAGGTCATTACTTGGCATTGCTCCTTTCCTATGTTCCCTGGTTGCGAGGGTGCTCAGTTGAACTCAACATGTCCCTTGTAGTCTATTTTTCAGCTCGCCCGCAATATGTCCTATTTGGATTTTGAGATTGCGGATAGAAGTCGCCTAATTCTGGAGTACCGTCTCGTTCTTTTCAATATACTACTTTAGTAGGTTCTCTAGAGAGGAAGACGACGATGCTTGCGAGTTGTTGACTTGATGTTGCGTTTGACCATTCGTTCGCTGGAAAAATCATGGCGGCCCTTCTTTTTGCACCATTGGTTGATAACTCTGTTGTTGATTATTTTTCCAAGCGAAATTGGGGTTGTTTCTCCACCTAGGGTTGTATGTGTTAGAGAAAGGATTGTTCTTTATGAAGTATACTAATTGCGGGTTCCTCGGACATTCTTCCATCGGATGCGATTTTCCATAAGTGGCACAACTCGTGCTCGTCTGTTCAATTGCGTTGACCTGCCCTCTTTGCATTCCAGAGCTGTTGATTGCGATGCCCTGTAATAGATTGATCATCGTATTCATTTGATTCTATAGAGATGTGATGGCCCCATTGTTTGTGTCACCTTCTCGAATTTTTAGTCATTGATTGTTTTCGCGCCAATCTTCGTGATTTTTTTATATGCGATCAAGGATATTCTTCGCCTCATCATAAGTTTTATCAAGCAGACCACCAGCTGCTGCAGCATTGGCAGCTGTCTGTGATGTCGGGTTCAAACCGTGATAAAATATCTCTATTTGGAGACAGTCAGGTAATCTGTTGTGCGGACAGGCTCGCATCAATCTCTTAAACCTTACCCAGGTGTCACTGAGCGATTCGTCAATTTCCTGTTCAAAATTTGTAATCAACTTCCTCCTTCTTGTGTTCTCGATAGGAGGGAAGTATTTTTTCATGAACTTTTCTACAACTTATTCCCATGAGGTTATCTCCTCTGGTTCGAGAGAATATGCCCATTTCCTTGCCTGATCGCATAACGAAAATGGGAACAACGTTAGTCGAACTTCTTCAGTTGAGATGTTTGGGACCATAAAAGTGTTACATATTTCAATGAATCATCTGCAACATAACCAGCTTCATCTCAAACCTCGATCCATCCAAAGTTGGCCTCATGATTCCTGGGGAGAAATCATATAGGTTAGGTGATGCATAGTCCCGGATGGGTCTATTGCGGTCGTTTGCCAAGAGAATGGGGTTTTCCATATGTTGTTTGTGTTTTCGGCTCTTCCTTCTTGTTGTTCCGACATTCTGGGATTTCTCTCTTGTTGTTGTCGGTGGTTGTTTCTTCGTCTTCTTCAGAATGTTCTTTCGATATCTGGTCGTAGTTGGGCTCAGGAACGTGTCCTTCGCTCATGCGACACCTGCTTCCTCTCTTACCAAAAGAATGGCAGTGCATAAAGGTCAAAAGTTGCAAAGAAAATAAAAAAGTTTACTGTTAGTGCAATATGTACTGCCGTAGTCCCCGACAATGGTGCCAAAAACTTGATGCATTGTAAATGGTGATGCGGTTATGGTATGAATTGCGGTGATGTGTTATCTGTTGTACATGCAAGTTTTCCTAATAAGACCCAAGTATAAGCCTCATTAGGTTTCCTGGTAAGTCCAGGATTGAACACAGGGACTACTGAGTAAATATGAGACAATAAATTTGATTCCTTTGTGGGGTGAAAACAAATAAGTTGCATGGTGTTTTGTTTAAGTATATTTCCTATGCGACGGAGTTCGAATAAAGAGTTGATGAAATCGAGAATTACAATGAGTATGTGATGAACGGACACTTCCCAAGATTACATACAAGGTATGTGCATATGCTACACACATACAACAACATGTCATCTCTCAATGCAAATGCCATAAATCCTATTTCTAGGACGCATGCGATGTATACGAAAATGTTGATAGGACTTATGTCTAAGCCTCTATTCTTGTCTATGCGATGATGAATAATGCACACATACACAAGGTGACTGCATACTATCATATCCTATTTCTAGGGTGCATGCGATGCGTAATAGCAAACAGAACTTATGTCTAAGTTTCTATCTCTTGCTTATGCGGTTCTAATCTGACACTCTCAAGCCTAGATTCTAATCTGACTCTCTCAAGTTTAGATTCTTTCTTTAGACTACTCTCTCAAGTATCTCTAAAGGGTGAATGATGCATACATAAGACAAGATGATAGCAAAATGTGTAAATCTTAGGTCATGCTAGCTAAGTACTTCTCAACCCATTCATAAATTTAGCTACTCATGCGAAGTATAGAGAGATTGAACATAAGTTGAAATGAGATTTCCATTGTCTTATAAATTAAATGCATAATACAAAATAGCAATAGAATGTAGAGATAAGAAGCCCGGTAGCAATGTCTTGCTTCCCGTGGCCTTTTACACTGTCTTTTCACTCCAACTCTGCCCAGATGAATAACCTTGCTTTCACAAGTGCTAGCCCTCTCTCCTTTTGTAGCGCTTCCTGGCAGTCTTTCGAGCTGTTCGGGAATGATCTCTCGGCGTCTTCTTCTCTTTGCTCGACTCCGTATTCTAAGTAAAAGTATGACTATGAACATACTAACGACTCTCTATCTTGTATATAATCTGACTTCTTCTACCCTTTTACAATGGTGGCCTCCGATATTTATAGAGCTCAAGGTGAAGAAGCTTTTCTCTCTAATGATTGCAATGATAGGTGATTATTAAATCTCTTGCTCTGATGTGCCGATTAATGGTCAACAAAATTTGAGGGTACTTGCTACAGTGTGTCGTTAACGGCTTGTCAACTAAATTCGGATTCGACCATCTTTCCATCCCATCATGATTTATTATGTTGTCACCTTGATACGCAGTCTTTATATGACCACCTTCTTGAGCAACTTCTCACAATCGCATACGATCGCAATCTTTCAATGCGCGTGGATGCCTAATTCCTTGAATCGTGATTTAACTTACGCCATCACATTTTTCCTACACATAATAAGTAAATTAGCTGCTTTTATGCGATGGTCGTATGCGATCGCAATTTCTTCAGTTTAGCACTTTTGGACATAATTTTTTATATTTTTACCATCGCAATCTCTCATTTTTTTACTTATTTGCGCTGTAATAAGTATTTCTACCCATTATCAGTACCCCAGCTTAGACAGAATCCGCCTTAGACAAAAGGTCCCTTATAGATAGATTTAATATAAATTTAATCTTTTATGCCAATCAATTTAATCCTATTAAACCGATTTAAAAGATTAAACTTAGGTATCTAATCTCATTAGAACCATGAACTTAGGTCTATCTCAATCCAATTTTAAAACCCTTTCAAAACATGAGTTTGCCTAAGTTCGCATGTAACTCTTTTTTATCGATTTTAGTTCTAATCTCCATTATAACGCTTATAACATAAACAACCAAAACCATCCACAACGCGAAACAAAAACATACAATGCATTCATAACGCTTATAAAGTAGCCTAAGTTTCATGCTTCATACATTGTTCATAAATTGCTACTTTTATATAACACTTATACAACTAAGCAATGAATCAAGCAAACATGCTTCCATTACCATTATACTATAACGCTTATAATATAAAGATGATGCATGAATATGCTTATTGAAGGAACTCTTGTTCAAGAGTACCTATGAGCAGAAACAGATGTTTCCAATTCATTGTGACAAAATTTTCACATATATATTCACACATACAGATATGCATTAAACAACTAAATTATCGGCATGCTTAAAAGATAAATGACAAGAGAATGAGTAAACATACCAGTTGTGGCAAGACTCACTCTCTCTGCAAACAATCTCCTCTTGCTTTCGCTAAACCAACAAGCAATCGTTCAACACCTCCAATTGTCTACCACGAATGGCTTTGCACGAACACCAGGAAACAGGGACGACACCACCACTCGAAGCCCTCAGTATTCTCAGAGTGAGAATCCAAAGCGTGGGCTTTGTTCGGATTTGGTAGAGGTGAAGAGGAAGAACTATCGTGTACAAAAGATCAAGCAAGTGGGAGAAGTGAAGCACTATTGTATAGTCGGGTGCTTGATCATTTAGGCAAGGTACACGATCATGTAAGAAAAGCTAAGCAACCGTTTATAAGATCGTTTAGTTAAGCTTAGGTGTTAAGCGATCGTCTAGGAAAAGGTAAGTGATCGTCTAGCAGATGCGTGCATGTGTAAGTGATCGTTTAGGAAAAGTGAGTTGCTATCATATAGGCTCTCAATTCACTAAGCGATGGGCAAAACACTTTGTTGAGCAAAATAAGCACAACCCTTGCAAAATGAAAACAATTTTCATTTTATTCTTTAGTTACAAAAATTGAATTGAACTTCCCACTAACACATAATTTCGGAGAAAACGCCGGGCAATTATCTCATAATTGTCCAATTAATAAAATAATATAATCATATTATATTTATAACCTATAGTTTGATATCATATATCAACCATAGTGTTTTCTCCTCTACTTGATATAAATCATATTTATATCCAATTTCCTCCAAATTAATGTATCTCATACATTTAGTCAATCATATCATATACAATTAACCAGTTCAATTATATCATATATAATTAACTCCCTCTTGTCAATTTGAACATTTCAAACTGATCCAAAAACTGATTCTCAACTTGTATTCAAGCTACCAAGGGACCTTATGGACCTATGGCTTGAAGCTCTAACGGTACGTGAATAGCTGACTAAACTCTTTAGCCATAAGATCTACCATCCGTTAACTGCTAAGCATTCCATTAAAGATCGATAGTTGAACTCTTCTTACTAAAGATATATTTCTGTGTCCATCGGATATAACAAATCAACGGTACGATATCCCTTCACAGATGCTCGTAAGTACAGCTGGGCCAATTTACCGTTTCACACTTGTAGTTACATCTCACTCCTTAAGTACCATTGATCCCTCTAATGAACAATACAACATATTCTTACTATGTGTGAACACCTCTTAGGCCAAGAGAAGGTGTGTGGCGCCACATCGTTCAAGTCCCGGGATCAGCCTTTAAGGGAGCTATCTATCTACTTACCCCTGCTTCTGGAAAGAAGTGAATTCCATCTTATGTAGCTGAGTTCCTAGCTCCCAAATTACACAAATCGCCAAAGTGGTAGGTTTAAGTCGGCGACTTGGCCACTCGCACTCATGCAAATCAAAGGATTGCCCTTAATGGCAGGAGTTCCCAACTCACTTAGGATTGAGGTCATGTTACCTATGGTCATCCTAGTGAAGTGAAGTCTTTTTCATGAACGATGTTATATAATGAGACGTTAACACTTCGTGGTCAGGACTTATACAAACTTCTTTGTATAGGATGCCCCCACTCGCACATCCCCACATGAATGATCAGGATTATACCATCTGTAGCAAGTCACAACACTTGTAACTTGTTCCACAAAGCGGGCCGCATCCATAACGTTACCAGGATAAGGTTTCCCTTCTATATCCATATACTACAGACCATTTTGGTTATCTCTTAAGACATGATCCACTTGTATTTCACCACATACATGCTTAAATTACATAAAGACAACCAGAGATTTTAGTTTATTGGTTTATGGTAAAGCAAATAAAACATCCAAATGCGCATAGTCAAGAAGTGAAGTAAATATCATGTATTATACATCATAAGCATTCGTACAAACTATTTACAAACTACAGGATAAAAAACTTTAGAGCATCATCCCCAATAATCTCCTACTTGTCCTAAAGCGAGTGAGGTGTACAAAACTAGTACAAAACAATAAACTAGGGCACTAAGACCCAGTACAATAAAATCTCCCACTTGTCCTAGTCCAATCGCAGGCGGTCCCATAGAACCATGCTCTGAAGGTGACCCTCAAACACTGTAACCATGAGAGCCTTCTTAAACGGGTCAGCAATGTTGTGCTCCGAAGCGATCTTCGTGACGATCACGTCCCTTTGATGCACTATCTCACGGATCAGGTGATACTTCCACTCTATGTGTTTGCCGCACCTGTGACTCCTAGGTTCCTTGGAGTTTACCACAACACCACTATTGTCACAATAGAGGGTGATGGGCCTAGACATATCTGGAACAACTTCCAGCTCTGTTAGGAACTTCCTTAGCCAGACGGTCTTCTTAGCAGCTTCGCAAGCTGCTACGTACTCGACCTCCATCGTGGAGTCAGTGATGCACCCCTGTTTAGTGCTTCGCCATACTACAGCTCCTTCTTTAAGAGTAAAAACTGACCCTGAACTGGACTTGTGAGAGTCCCTATCAGTCTGACAGTCAGAATCCATGTATACCATAAGGATCAAATCCCTAGACATATACACGAGCATGTAGTCCCTCGTTTTCGGAAGATACTTGAGGATTTTTTTCACTACAGTCCAGTGACCCTGGCCTAGGTTAAATTGATACCTACTGACTATTCCCACAACACAGTAGATGTCTGGCCTAGTGCAGAGCATCGTATACATCAAACGGCCAACGGCAAATGCATATGGGACCCATCTCATCTCCTCAACTTTTGGAGGCATCTTAGGACACATGTCCTTAGACAAAGTGACTCCATGCCTGAATGGCAGTAGGCATCTTTTGGAGTCATGCATTGGATACTTGAACAACATCTTGCCAATGTACGATACCTGAGACAGTACTAGCACTTTGTTTTTACGATCCCGAAAGATTTGTATTCCCAAAACAAGCTGAGCCTCTCCCAAAACTAGCCAGTTCTTAACTGCAGTTAATAGACCTATATCATTCTCAGTGAGTAGGATATCATCTACATATAACACTAAGAAAACTATTGAACCATTGACGATCTTCTTGTATACATAAGGTTCATTAACATTTTTTCAAAGCCGTACGATTTGATCGCAGTATCAAACTGAATGTTCCAAGATCGAGACGCCTATTTCAACCCATAAATGGATTGATTTAGTTTGCAAACTTTTTGCTTTTGACCTTCGATAATGAATCTCTTGGGTTGCACCATGTAAATGGTCTCCTCAAGATTGTCATTCAGAAAGGCCATCTTGACGTCCATTTGCCAGATCTCATAATTATAATAAGCTTCAATGGATAGGAGGATGTGGATCGACTTTAACATGGCAACAGGCGAAAAAGTCTCCTCATAGTCAATTCCTTCCACTTGGGTATAACCCTTTGCCACAAGTCGAGCCTTGAAGGTTTGCACCTTCCCATCAACACCCAGTTTCCTCTTGTAGATCCATTTTCAACCTATAGGTCTTACCTCATCAGGCCGATCTACAAAATCTCATACTGAGTTGAAGTACATCAACTCCATCTCAAGATCCATGGCTCTGACCCATTCATCTCGGTCTACATTCTCCATTGTCTTCTGATAAGACAATGGATCCTCAACGTCGCTATCGCTACCATAGCTAGGATTTCCGTGAAACCCAGATAGCGAATGGGTGGGTTCGCATCCCTCCCACTGCATCGAGGTTCCCTCAACTCTTGAGGTGGAACTGACCTACTAGATGAACTATCATCAACAACTCTTGTTGATGAAGCAGACCCTTCAACAACTCTTATTGAAGTTTAAGTAGTTTCGTTGGAAAGTTCATGTAACACGACTTTACTACTGGACTATGCTCCCTTATACGATCCTCATCCAGGAAAGTAGCGTTCATAGAAACAAGCACCCTATTTTCTGATGGATCATGAAAATTGAAGGAAATCAGAAGCGATGATTTTCATGAGCAGCGGAATAAGACTATTCCAAATTACAATCATGAATGAACATATATTTACAGTCGACTTCAAACAAATGGTTATACAAATAATTCCAGAAATTACAGCATGAATAAATACAAATGTACAGAGGGAAACCTTACACACATATGAGGATGTGTCTCCATGCTCCGTTGTGCGACTCTGATCAAACAACTACGACCACGAACACTCGATCTGCACGATCGTAACACCGCAGCAACACAACACGAACACTTCACACTCGTTCTCAATGATCTCCTCGATCACGAACAACTCTATAACATGAACGACCTCCACAGCACCACGAACGGCTTCTAGAAAACCTCGACGGTGTCGAGTTGAGTCCGACCACCAACAAGGCGACCTTGGTATTTTCGGTGTGAGAATCCAGAGGGTGGGCTCTATTCGGACTTGGTATGAGGCAAACAAATGGAGGAAACAACGATCGTGTACACGGCTGTGCAAGTGGGAGATGGCGGAGACCTATCGTATAGGTCGATGCCCAATCATTTAGATAAAGCTATACGATCGTCTAGCAAAAGCTATGCGATCATTTAGCTCTATCGTTTAGCTCGGTCTGTCGCCTACAGACTCTACATGATTGTTTACCTTGGGCCAACAATCGTCTAGCAAAGCTATGCGATCGTTTAGTAAATACTGCACGATCGTTTAGCTTGCACCTGTACGATCATTTAGGTCGTTCAACCGTCGTTTAGTAAATCTGTATTTACTTGATGACCACCGTGAGTTTCTTTTTCGCCGGAGAGAAAACTCAAAATCCTTATCAATCTTTTGTAAAACTTCTTTTGAAAATAGGAAAACACTTTCATTTTAAACTCACAGTTACCATGATCCAATAACCACCCACTACTTTGGTTATTTAAAAGCAAAAGAATTAATTATCTAATAATTAATATTATTATAAACATAAATGATATCCAACTTATCATACTATATTTATAACCTATAGTTTTAATATTTCATCTCATGAAACATATAAACCATAGTTCTTTTTCTATTCCATGGTACTTAATGTAAATCTCATTTACATCAATCCTCCACTAGATGTATCTCATACATTATACCGATTATATCATATATAATCAAAATACCTCTTGTCAATTTGAGTATTTTAAATCAACACCAAGAACTAATCCTCAACAGAATTCAAGCTACCAAGGGGACCTCATAGGCCTGTAGCTCTGAAGCTTCAACGATACGTGAATAACTGACTAAACTTTTTAGTCACGGGATCTACCATCCGTTAACTGCCAGGCATTCCAATAAAGACCGATAGCTAAACTCTCCTTACTACATATATATTATGTGTCCATCTTAACCAATTAGCAGTGCGACAACCCTTCACAGATCGCTCGTAAGTACAGTTAGGCCAATAACCGTTATGCCCCTGTAGCTATATTTGTCTCCTTAAGTACCACTGATCCCTCTAATGAACATAAGCCATACTTCTACTACAACTGAGTCTTCTCTTTCAGAGAAAAGCTGTGACCACTATGTTCAAGCCCCGGAATCAGCCCTTAAGGGAGCAATCTCTCTACTTATCCCTACTTCGGGAAAGAAGTGAATTCCATCTTGTGGATTGAGTTCCCAGCTCCCAGATCAGACAAGTCCCCAAAAAAGTAGGCATGTTGAGTTGGCAATCTAGCCACTCTCACCCATACTAATCAAAGGATGGCCCTCAAAGGCAGGAGTTCCACAAACACTCAGGATTGAGGTCGTGTCACCTATGGTCGCTTAGGTGAGATGCAAGTCTCTAGTATCAACGACGTTATATACAGAGTCTAGTCATCTCGTGGTCCAGGTCTTATACAAACTCTTTATATAGGACACCCCGCTTCACGTCTCCACATGAATGGTCAGGATCTACCATCTGTAGTAGTTTACAACACTTACAAACCTCTACAAAGCGGGCCATATCTATAGTGTCATCAGGATCAAGTATCCCACCTTAATCCTTATACTACAGAACGATTTAGGTTATCACTTAAGGCATGATCCACTTGTATATCATATATACATGCTTAAGTTCACATAAGATAACCAAGGAGTTTTGTTTATTGGATATGAGTAAATGCTAGAATTAAATAACATTTATTTTATTCATTGAACAATGTGTATCTTTACAAAACAACGAGACTCTGGGAGAATTAGGACACCAATCCCAACAAAAATAACCCCTTCGTGTACCTTTGAGGTAGCCTACAAAGAGGCATAACCTCAACCGTGGTTCTAACTTCTTAGGATTTGCCTCAAGCACATGTGCTGGGCAACCAAATATGGAAGTGACGTAAACTAACTTTACGCCCGTTCCACAGCTCCATAGGTGTTCTCGCAACACTCTTGGAAGGAACACAGTTGAGTATGTAAATCGCAGTCTCCACTGCAAAACCCCAAAACGAGTCCCGTAAGGAAGCGTAACTCATCATCAAACGAACCAGGTCTAACAAGGTCCTGTTTCTCCTCTTTGCTAAACCATTCTGCTGAGGTGTACTCGACACTGAGAGTTGGGAAACGATTCCATGTTCTATCAAATAGTCCTGGAATCCCGAATCCAAAAACTCTCCACCTCGATTTAATCAAAGTGTTTTAGTCCGTCTATCTAATGTATTTTCAACTTCAGCCTTGAACTCTTTAAACTTTTCAAAGGATTCAGACTTCTGTTGCATCAGATAAACATACCCATACCTAGAGTAATCATAAGTAAAACTGATAAAATACTCATAGCCACCTCGGGCTCACACATTTATAGGACCACAAAGAGAAAAATGTACTAACTCAAGAGGCTCTTTGACTCGATAACCTTTTCCAGTAAAAGGTCTTTTAGTCATCTTACTCTCAAGGCAAGATTCGCACACCGGTAAAGAATTTTCTTCTAACTACTTAGAAGACCATTCTTCACCAATCTTTCAATCCTATTGAGATTGATGTGCCCAGGCTAACGGTCTTAGCACATACAAGTTACTTTGCAGTTTTGCACGATCGTGTAGTCTCTCTATAGCTATCGCTTTGTGAAACAATTTCACTTGATAGCTTCTCCATGAGTTCTTTCCGAAAGTAGTAACTCTCTAAATTTAGGAAAATAATTTTCCTTTTATTTCACGATTACCATGAAACCACCAATAACCTCCCACTTAATAGGCTATTAGAGAAAAAGATTTGATTATCGAATAATTAATATTATTATAAATAAATATGATAACCAACTTATCATATTATATTTATAACCTATAGTTTTAATATCTCATCTCATGAAACTTACAAACCATAGTTCTTTTTTTTTTATGGTACTTAATGTAAATCATATTTACATTAATCTTCCACTTGATGTATTTTATATATCACACCAATTATATCATATATAATTGAATTTCCTCATGTTAATTTGAACACTTCAAACTAACCCTAAGAACTGATTCTCAACTTGAATCTATTGAGCTACCTAGGGGATCTTATGGACCTGTAGCTTGAAGCTCCAACGGTACGTGAATAATTGACTAAACTCTTTAGTCACATGATCTACTATCCATTAATTGTCGGGCGCTCCACTAAAGACCGACAACTGCATTCTCTTCACTATAGATATATTTCTGTGTCCATATCAATCAATCAATAGTGCGATAACCCTCCACAGATCGCTCGTAAGTATAATTGGGCCAATTTACCATTTTCCCCCTATAGTTACATCTAACTCCTTAAGTACCACTGATTCCTCTAATGAGTACCACTGATTCTTCTAATGAACATAAGTCATAGTCCTACTATGACTGTGTCCTCTCTTCCAAAGAGAGGTTGTGGCCACTATGTTTAAGACCAAAAATTAACCCTTAAGTGAGCAATCTATCTACTTACCCCTGCTTCGGGGAAAGATTGAATTCCATCTTATGTAACTAAGTTTTCAGCTCCCAAATCAGACAAATCCTAAAAAAGGTAGGCTTGTTGAGTTGGAAATTTGGCCACTCTCACCCATACTAATCAAAGGATGACCCTTAAAGGCAGGAGTTCCCAAAACACTCAGGATTGAGGTCGTGTCACCTATGGTCGCTTAGGTGAGATGCAAGTCTCTAGTATCAACGGCGTTATATACAGAGTCTAGTCATCTCATGGTCCAGGTCTTATACAAAATTTTTGTATAGGACACCCCCGCTCCACGTCTCCCCATGAATGGTCAGGATCTACCATCTATAGTAGTTTACAACACTTGCAAATCTCTACAAAGCGGGCCGTATCCATAGTGTCACCAAGATCAGGTATCCCACCTTAATCCTTATACTACATACCTATTTAGGTTATCACTTAAGGCATGATCCACTTGTATATCACATATACATGCTTAAGTTTACATACCATAACCACGGATCTTTATTTATTAGATATGTGTCAATGCAAAATAAAATAACTCTTATTTTATTCATAACAATGTGTACAATGTTACAAACTATAAGAATCCGGGAGAATTAGGACAACAATCCCAACAGCTCTTAGCCCGCATGAGCTTAAAAAGTGAATGGGAAAAAAAAAACAACTTTTGAACTACGTTATGACTGATCCCTATTCATTATAAAAAGATATGTAGGTAGCTTGAAGAAAACTTCAAATTTAGTTTGGTAAAAAAAAAAAAAATCAGTTGAACTACGTTATGGTTTGATCCTTTTCTTAAAGGGTACATAGACAACTTAAAGAAATTTAAGTACAATCCAAGGGAAAAGTCTTCACCACTTAAAGTTTGACACTAAAAGATTGATAGTTTCATCGTATTAAAGAATGTCACTAAGAATTGAAGATGTCCATCCTTACTGAGGGCAACCGAACAAATCAAAGAAGTGCAGCACTAGAAGCAAGACACTGCAAATCAGATGCTTATAAGGGCATCGGTCACCTAAAGTTCAATGCTTGATATTCAAGTCTAGAAGTTATTCAAAATAAAATTCAGAGGTTTCGTTGATTCTTCCTCAATTTCAAGTTCAAAGGTTTCATCAAGGCTTATTCAAATACAAATTTGGAGGCTTCACCCTTTCTTCAAAATCAAGCATGGAGGATCCATCAATGCTTCTTCAAGTTCAAGTGAGGAGGATTCTCTAACATTTCATCAAGCTCAAGTTCGGAGGATCCATTGATGCTTGTAACGCATAAAATTTATCTTATACTTCTTATTTATTCTCCTTCTTATGTCATACAACGCATGGATGAAATGCGATGATGCAATGATATGTGATACTACTTCTAGATGTATGCGTTATTAATGAAATGCTTGTAGTATGCTATGCGTTGTCACAAGTCTTCTTGCGTTGAAACCAAGTATAATTCCACCGCAAGTTTCTCAGAGTGATCCGAGGTCAAACACAGGGATTGTTTTAGGTTAATTGTTTTACGTTCGTGATATATGCGACTGGGGGTTTTTCAATTTAATAAAAGTTTTGTTTATATAGGTATTAAAAATTGCGGTAATAAAATAAAGTGCAATAAAAGTAAACCTAAGCTATGATGATACAAGATATAGGTTACATGATACATGATACCGAGTTTGAGATTGACTGTGAAGATTATACAAAGAATCGTGTTATGCGGTGGCAAGGCTTTATGTACGACACAGAAATAGAAAAGATAATTAGTACAAACATCGCAACTTCATTAACTACGTTAAATATATAACTACGGTTCCGCTTTCCCTTGGCATACACCTCTTGGTGATCGGCCGTCTTCCCACATCTCTGTGATGAAATAGGGATATGAACGCAAGGTTGCTTCCATCTCTAGAAGTACTTCTCGCTTTAGTTAACACATTCTTCTAACCTTCTTTCGACGGATCAGAATGGCATCTTCACTTCTGCTCTCACAGGTGAAGATTCCGTCTAGCATGCTCTAGCTAAACATATTTATTTCTTTAGCACAAATTAATTTACTTGTTTAATTCATTTTAATTACCAAGGGATTAAGAAAACATCGTGGAGAAAGCGATTAATGGAGTAACGAAAGTAGATAGAAATATGATGAAAATGATCATGACATTTAATTATAGAATCAAGCGTCTGATACATGGTATGAATGATTTAGACTAAGAAGATGAGATACAATTAATGATAGAGATAGAAACAAATACAGAAGAGTGTCAACATCTTGACACAGATCTGGATGGAGAAATCGCTTGTCGGGGTATGGAGTGAATGGAAGGATGAGCTTCCCTCTCAGGCTTACTCAACCGGTAGAGTTGATATAGGTATAGAGCTTCACAACGGGGATTTGGAATGATTCACACTGAGACTCACCTCTCGGCCTTGCCCCTTTTCTTCCCAGATCTTCTTCGATCAGCACTCAGATCAGCCTCTCTCTCAATATACAAATATCAAAATAGCCTCGTATCAAGTATATATTTCAGTGAATTCTCTGAAGGTATTTATAGATGAATGCACTGACTCTCTGCCGTGTGGTCCCCACTTTATTGTTATGGAAATTTCGAAAATGGTTGAATAAATATTCCTTCTGTTATGCAATCAATCCGTCGAAAATGCACAACGATTAGTTGTACACGTGTCTATATGCAGCGTTGTTTTTTATTACCGCATGCGGTTGAAGTTGCGTTGATCACAAAGCTCTTGATCGATTGTCTATGCGCCATCATTGCGTTGATCGTCTATTCATTTCTGAATGATTGGTGCAATGCGACGTAGATGCGTTAATCTTTTTTCTCTTGAGCTATGAGCGCATACGGTGACTTGATTTCCTGCAAAACAGACTTGAAATATTCTTTTCTACCATTGCAATGGTGTCAGTGGGTACATTGACGACAACTTATAATTCTTGTATTTCTTAGCTAATTTCTATACAATTGATGCAACTTTCCTCTCTTTTGGCCGCAATATCTAAATAAAGCAGTATAAATAACTTGTATTTCTACAAGTTATCACACCCCCAAATTTAGATATAGGCTTGTCCTCAAGCATATCTTCTATTAAGGCAATAATGCTCAATTCCTATCATAAATTTTGCATCGATTGGTTGCTCCGAATGATCTACTTAGGCATATTATTTGACAATGCAATTTCCTTCTATCCTTGCTAATTCATATCAAAGCCCTTCTTTATTCTTCTATACTACAAATTTCTGCTAAAAAATGCTTTTCTAGTTTTAAAAAGAATGTTTACCTCTTCTTGTCAAAATAACTTGATGCGTCTGGAAGCGGTGGTCAAACTTTGCGTCATTTATTAGAGACTATTGATCATGGTTACACTCTTCGTTTTGATTTGTTCCCACGGGTGTCATGCGAACATCCAACTTTGGTTGTGTGCCAATCTCAACTTTAACTCATGAATTTCAGAGGATTTGTCGCTTGTTTCTTTTATTTGTCTTTTGCATTTTTCTCTCTTTTCATATTGCGTTGTTCTTGGAAACCCACCTTCGTTTTGGCTTGCTTCCACGGGTGTCATGCGAACATCCAACTTTGGTTGTATGCCAATCTTAACTTTAACTCATGAATTTCAGAGGAGTTTTCGCTTGTTTCTTTTATTTTTCTTTTGAATTTTTCTCTCTTTTCATATTGCTTTGTTCTTGGAAACCCACCTTCGTTTTGGCTTGCTCCCACGGGTGTCATGCGAACATCCAACTACGAGCAGACTCCTTTCACAATTAACTCTTATCAGGTTGGGAATGTTTTTGGGGTTTTCCTTGCGCTGACATTGATTATATATATATAGTTATTTATTTGTTTATTTATTATTATTAATATTTTTTTAGATGAAAAATAAGTGCATTTTTCTTAATGAATGCATACTCTTGATCTCATCTGCTCAGACCTTCCCCACCTCCAAATTTAGAGATGTGCAAGGTTCTTATTGCTTTGTTTGGACAGAATAGACAAACACTTAGACAAAATTTCAAAAAGAAAGTTTGAGCAGAATTTTGAAGGGTAAAAGGTAAAGCATTGCTAAGCTACGAATTAACTAAGTGTTAGTTAGAAATTATAAAGTATGGGAAATGTTCCTAAATGTATGCATATTATACATCATGGCAGCGTAATGAATAACGCAAAAAGAATGATTAAGAATATTGCATAGTTGACAAAGAATGATAAAGAAGAGGCACAGGTATATAGAGAGAATTGCTACTTAGTTGTATTAAAATTAACTAAGTATACAAATAATTACAAATAATGCAATACAAAAATTTTGGCCTGTACAAAGAATCAAAGAATTTAATTAAACAATGAATGAAATAAAGATAAAATAAATGTAAAGATTATTGTTGAGGAGCAGGAGGGTCTGGAGGAGGGCTCTAATGCAGTACGAGTGGAGTCTCTGAAAACCAGTCGCTGCCTGAGATGTAGAGGCACCATGGTACTATGAAGATATGTTGTTAGAAAATTAAAGTACTCATGGTTGCGCTCCGCAAGCTATCTTTGGTGGTGATGGATCGTATAAATGTTGCGTTGAATATTAATTAATACCTCCCTTGACGTGGCAGCACTGCGCTGTATATCGTCGACTTGATCCATTACCACATCAAATCTCTGGTTAAAGAAGGCTTGTTGCTGAGCGAAGAGTTGTTGTTGTTGGGAGAAGAGGGACCACATTCTACTAACTCAGCAGCTAAGAAGGCGACAGTGGGTTGTGCCTGCAATGTTTCGCCAGCAACATTTTGGGGTTGGGTAGAGGTGCCTTCACACAAATCGTGTAGGTCATCAACATAGGGCGATGGAAGGGAATTTTGCGGTGAGGATGCTGAAGGTGAGGATGGGGCTACTGGGTATGCGGTTAGAGAATTTGGGGGAAGGAGAAGATTGGTAAAGTGCTCAGGAAGGGAAGAAGAAGAAGGTTGTGTGGGAGGGCTTGAAGGGAAAATTATTAAGGGTAAAGGATCCAAAGGTTCTGGTTCTTGCATTGTTTCTTCTTGGATTTTCTCCTTTCCCTGATCATCTCTGCGCTGTCTTTTAGGCTTGGGCTCTTGCGGCGCATTTAAATCAATGTTGGGCCTTTTCAAAAGGAGCCCTGGGCAGTGTAAGGAGTCTTTGAGGAGCAAACTCAAAATCTTGACATTTATCAGGTCGTGAACTTCCACCATTGGCTCTTCATCAATGCCCAAACCTAGTGATAGGCATAAACTTGAAACCATCCATGGGAAGAAGTACTGCCCTCTTATGTGCCCTATAAAACCTCAAATTTGACTTGCGATCAACCGACCTACATCAATTGGAATGCCGCGTGCAATGCAATATACGGCCATAACTCGATCCCTTGAAATTGTCTTGTCATGGGAATTTGGGATCAATCGCCATTTGACCAAATAAACCCAAAGCCATGCCTCCAAAAGCAGAGTCTTGGACGCCAAGGTCTTTATGCATTTTAAAGAAACCGACCACTTTTTTCCGATTACGTTAATACTCGCAGTGCATCTTCCATCTGCTCTTCAGTGGGATCATCAATGATTTTGTTGCCCGGTGCATCCAGGTTATCCTTCATCTGGTATAGTTCATTGATTTCCCTTGCACTAAAAGGCACCGTTTGCCCTTTTATAGTCACCACATCCTTGGTGCCATGTAGCCGTCCATAGTAGAAGTCACACACTACCTCTGGAATAACAATGGCTGGGCATTGGCAAAATGTGTCGCATCCATGTTCTACGATCACGCTCGTGATCAGACCTGGTAGTGGCATTGGCGCAGGGAAAAAGCCCATCTCCATCAATAAGTCATCATTCTCTTTTTTCCTTGATGGATGCACCTTTGCCAACGCGGGCTTGCTGCTCTCTACGACTGCTTTTCCCTTTCCCTTGGCCAACGCAAGACGGGATTGTTGCCTTTGTTTTCTTTCATGTTCCTTGTTCTCTCGTTCGGCAAGTTCCTTGCCCTTCTTCTTACTTAAGCGCTGCCTGTTGGCTTCGTGCCTCCTTTCCTTATCTTCTCTCATTCTCCTTTCTTCTTCTACCTTCTTTTTCTTTTCTTCTTCTTTCTCTTCTCTCTCTTCTTTTTCAAACTCTTCTATAAACTGCTTAGAGGCCACCAAAAGGCGTTGTTTCTCTTCGAGCTGCCTTATTTCTTCGAGTCTCGAGATCTCATTAATGCGGCGTACCTTCTCATCATGCAGTCTTCTTTTTCAATTACCTTCTGCAATGATGAGTTTCGCCCGCTCCATTTTCTCCTGCCTCTCTTCCTCTTCCTTTCTTCTCCTTTCCTCTTCTTCTAATGTGTTGATCAAAAGTGAAGGGTCAATGGTAGACCCTTGCGGTGCATTCTCCTTGGGACGCCGCATCAGGGAGGGTATCTTCTCCTTCTTCGCCTTTGTCAGTCGCAACCAATTGCGTTGTTTCAGGTTGCGCCGGCTCCCTAAGTTGCACTAGTTCCCCCCGTCCTCCCTCACGGAGGTGGATTCACCATCCATCTCTAGGCTTGTAGCCCTCTTCTTCCTTTATTTTTCCTTCTTCAGGCGCCTTACCTCACGCCTACGCTCTTTCCTTTCTTCCTTTTCTTTCCTCTTCCTTAGCTTGGCCTCCTCATCTTCTTCATCCTCCTTTTTTTCTTTATTCTTTTTCTCTTTGCGATGATGGTATGGCTCACCTTCTTCAACCTTCTTTCCCTTGCTTTTATTTTTCTTCTTTTTCTCCTCTTCCACCTCTGATTGCTTTTCTACCGCGACTTCCTCCAACGCGACTCTGATGGGTCCTTCATAGGATTCTACTTGCGTAGTTTCCTCAGGATCCCTTATGGCTAGAGTGTTTCTCCTTGTCTTCTCTTCCACCACTTCCTCTGCTACCGCCACCGTCACCTCCTCCGTAAGCAGTGGTTGGTTTACAACCCCAGCCTCGAGCAATCCTTCTCCTTTCTCTAGGTTACTCAGAATGTTTTCGAATACCTCATTGTCATCTCGTTTCTTCTTTTCACTTTCAGTGGAGGCTGTTGGAGTTGGGAGTGGTCTGACGGCTAATGGGTTTCACTGGGGTCTTCCGACGATTTTAGGAACAGTGTGAAGTTGAGCAGCAAGACAGTGACTAGCAGCAAGGAATGCTACCTCTCGCATGGAGAGTTGGTCTATCGAAGGTGTTGAGGGTGAAGCGAAAGGTTGGGAAGTTTGATCGGCCATGAATGCTGAGGTGAAAGAAAGCTGGAAAATGTTAGGGTTTCAGGGAAGAAGAAAGCTCGGTATGCAGGGGCGCTAGGGTTTCAGATTGCAAATGAGGTAAAGTGTGCTCACAAACGGGGGGTGTCCTTGTTATAGGTTGGGCCTTAGTGGGCCCAATGCTATTGTTGCGGTGGCAGGCCTCGAGACACTCAAAAGGCCCGCCATTTGAACTCCCCTCATTTATGAGGTTTCAGAGTAAACGTCCTTTCGTATGAAGACTCATCATTTCTTTGGAATACGGAACGATTGGACTTCTCAATTTTGCAAAAAGAATTATCTTTAATGTTTTATTCGAATGGACGAAAGGTAAAGATTTAACGCAATGAATTCACCAACGCAAATGCATCTTTGCAGAGGCATCCCCGCAACACACCCCTCAGCTAAACGCATTTCTGGAGGATTGGGTGCACGGTATTGCTATCAGCGCAACACTACCTCAACATATTGCATTTTCACTAAGGACGGGAAAAGGACACACGTGCGCACAACACACCCCTCAGCGCAATGCATTAGGGTTGGGTGAACGCAAAGTGTATCTTGTTAGTTCAAGATGCGTTCATTATCTCCATGCATACTGGATGTGTTTTATTTTATTATAAAATTTCTTTTTTTTTTTTCATCAACGCAAGTTGTTATGACTTACAGTAATAAATTTCTTCTCATTACTCAATCATTCACCAGGTTAAAGAATAACGCATTAAATACAGAAAAGTTAAAGGAATTAAAGAAATCACAAAAATAAATGCAAGAGAGTTAACTGAAGAATAAATGCATAAAGTCATGAAACAAATTAAATGAAGTAGTAAAAGACAAAGTTCAGAAATCTATAAAAACAGAAATTAAAGAAAGCATTTAAACATAGATGTAAGATATGGACCAGAAAATGACTTTCTTTGAATGAGCACAATCTACACCTCTGCAGGTGGTCCAGCTTACCTGCCCAATGTCTTCAGGGACATTGCTCCTTTCCATGAGATCCGGGGGCTTCAGAGTTGCTGGGCAACGTTCTAGGTGCTCTATTTCTAAGTTGAGAAGCCAGTTGCCCCACTTGAATCTCCAAGTTTCAAATTGAAGACGTTTGCGCCTGCATCATTGCGTCATTTTTATCCATGTACTATTTGAGCAGGGCCTCTAATGAGCTTCCAAAGGTGTTTGAAGATGAGGGTTGCTGATTGTGCGATTGCCTTTGTTGACCATGATTAGAATTGTGGTGAAAAGAAGGAGGGTTTCCCCCATTCCTTGAATTGCCACCCTGATGGTTACTTGGCCCTCCTTGGTTAGGATACTTGTTGGATTCCCTCCCTAACCGAAGTTAGGATGGTTCCTCCAACCAGGATTATATGTGTTGCTGAAGGGGTTGTTCTAGATGGCGCATACTTGCTGGATATTCGATGGGCACATTTCTATTACATGAGCCCCTCCATAATTAACGCAACTGATTGCGGCCACTTGAGTCGGCGCAGCGGGTTGCACTGATTGTTGGGGAATGGCTCCTTGATTGATTGCCATTGATTGAAGTATAGAGGTCACTGCTACCATCTGTGCGGCCAAAGTTGTCGTTGTCTCCGCAGGGACAATGGCAGATTCAACTTTCTTCTTTCGGAGCCTCTGCCTCCATAACCATCATCAATCCAGTCATCCATGTTCCGCGAGATGCAGTCAAGGATGACCTTGGCCTCGGTATACGTCTTATCCATAAAATCTCATGCCGTAGAGGCGTCAGCAACAGCCTGCATTGATTTGTTCAAGCCATTATAGAATGTCTCCATCAGGACGCAATTGGGTATCCCGATATGCGAGTAATTCTTCATCAGTCCTAAATCGCACCCAGGCGGTGCTTAGGGTTTCATTGTCCATTTGTTCAAAGTTCAGCACATCCTTCCATCACCTTGCATTGACAGCCGGTGGGAAGAACTTCTTCATGAACTACTCAACCAGCTGATCCCATGAAGTAATCTCGTTTGGCTCCAGTGAGTGAGCCCATCTCTTGGCTTCATCCCTCAAGGTGTAAGGGAAGAGATATAATCTAATACCCTCAAGGGTAATGCCAGGTATTGAGAAGTTATCGCACATCTCGACAAAGCTGGTCAGGTGGGCTTGTGGGTCTTCACCTTGTAGACCCCTAAATTGCTCTGCGTTCTGGATCATTTGGAGCATGACCGACTTGATTTCAAATCTTACGTTCTCCTCGACCATCGGCCTTGAAATCCCAGGCAAAAAATCATACAGATTGGATGCCGCGTAGTTTCTCATGGGAAGGTTGCAGTCAACAGCAAGGAAAACTGGATCTTGCACTGGCCTACCGCCCCTTGATTTCCCGCGGGAGCCGCATTGTCATTATTATCTGCCATTCAACTGCTTTCTTTCGCCTTTTTCGATTCTGGCGTGCCCTAGCGTGAAATGTACACTCGATCGCTGGGTCAGCTACGAATTCTGGTTCGGTACCAGTACTCATAAACTATCAAACTGCTCTCCGTGTTGAACAGTCAGTACAAAGAGATCTGTTCTGCAAAATACAACAAAAATTCTCAAACAATAACTGCTAACCAATCCCTGGCAACGACGCCATAAACTTGTTGACACATAAAATTTATCTTCTTATTTATTATTTATTCTTTTTCTTATGTCATACAACGCATGGATGAAATGCGATGATGCAATGATATGCGATACTACTTCTAGATGTATGCGTTATTAACGAAATGCTTGTAGTATGCTATGCATTGTCACAAGTTTCCTTGCGTTGAAACCAAGTATAATTCCACCGCAATTTCTCGAAGTGATCCGAGGTCGAACACAGGGATTGTTTTAGGTTAATTGTGTTACGTTCGTGATATATGCGACTGTGGGTTTTTCAATTTAATAAAAGTTGTGTTTATATAGGTATTAAAAATTACGGTAAAGTAAAATATGTGGTAATAAAATAAAGTGCAATAAAAGTAAACCTAAGCTATGATGATACAAGATATAGGTTACATGATACATGATACCGAATTTGAGACTGACTGTGAAGATTATACAAAGAATCGTGTTATGCGGTGGCAAGGCTTTATGTACGAAACAGAAATAGAAAAGATAATTAGTACAAACATAGCAAGTTCATTAACTGCGTTAAAGATATAACTACAGTTCCGCTTTCCTTTGGCATACGCCTCTCGGTGATCGACCGTGTTCCCATATCTCTGTGGTGAAACAGGGATGAACGTAATGAATGCAAGGTTGCTTCCATCTCTGGAAGTACTTCTCGCTTTAGTTAACGCATTCTTCTAGCCTTCTCTCGACAGATCAGAATGGCATCTTCACTTCTGCTCTCAAAGGTGAAGATGCCATCTAGCATACTCTAGCTAAACATATTTATTTATTTAGCACAAATTAATTTACTTGTTTAATTCATTCTAATTACCAAGGGATTAAGAAAACATCGTGGAGAAAGCGATTAATGGAGGAATGGACTTTGACAGAAATATGGAGATGAAAACGATCATGACATTTAATTATAGAATCAAGCGTCTGATACATGGTGTGAATGATTAAGACTAAGAAGATGAGATACAATTGATGATAGAGATAGAAACAAATACAGAAGAGTGCCAACGTCTTGACATAGATTTGGATGGAGAAATCGCTTGCCGGAGTATGGAGTGAATGGAAGGATAAGCTTCCCTCTCAGGTTTGCTCAACCGGTAGAGTTGATCTAGGTACAGAGCTTCACGACGGAGATTTGGAATGATTCGCACTGAGACTCACCTCTCGACCTTGCCTCTTTTCTTCCCGGATCTTCTCCGATCAGCACTCAGATCAACCTCTCTCTCAATATACAAATATCAAAATAGCCTCGTATCAAGTATATCTTTCAGTGAATTCTCTGAAGATATTTATAGATGAATGCTCGGACTCTCTGTCGTGTAGCCCCACTTTATTTTTATGGAAATTCCAAAAATAGTGGAATAAATATTCCTTCTGTTATGCAATCAATCCGTCAAAAATGTACAACGGATAGTTGTACACGTGTCAAAATCCTCCACGATTGCGTTGCTCATTTGCATCTTTCGACCGTGTGCCTGCATGTGGTGTTGTTTTTTATTACCACACGCAGTTGAAGTTGCGTTGATCGCAAAGCTCTTGATCGATTTTCGCATGCGCCGTCATTGCGTTGATCGTCTATTCATTTCTAAATGATTGGCGCAATGCGACGTAGATGCGTTAATCTTTTTTCTCTTGAGCTATGAGCGCATATGGTGACTTGATTTCCTGCAAAACAGACTTGAAATATTCTTTTCTACCATTGCAATAGTGTCAGTGGGTGTATTGACGACAACTTATAATTCTTGTATTTCTTAGCTAATTTTCATACAATTGACGCAACTTTCCTCTCTTTTGGCTGCAATATCTAAATAAAGCAGTATAAATAACTTGTATTTCTATAAGTTATTAATGCTCTATCTTCATGATCAAGTTTGGAGACTTTGTAATGTCATCTTTATGCTTAAGTTGCGAAGTCAAGCTTAATGTGAAAGGCAAAAAGTTAAGTCCAATGCGGAAGGTGGAAAATCAAGTCCGATACAACTGGTGGAAAGACAAGCTTGATGTGACTTTGCTTCATAAAGTCCATTTTACCTGGTTCTACCTCATATACAAAATCAAGTCTGGTTCTCTTGGCTTCACCTCATACACAATATCAAGTTTGGGCTATCTGGCTCAACCTCATATACGAGATCAAGTCTGGTCCACCTGGCTCCACCTCATATACGAGATCAACTTTGATCCGTCTTGCTCTGCCTTATATGCAAGATCAAGTATGGCCTGCCTAGCTCTGCCTCATATGTGAGATCAACTCTGATCCCCCTGGCTCCTCCTCTTATGCAAGATCAACTTCATCCTCTTGGCTTTGCCTCTTATGCAACATCAAGTCTAGTCCTCTTGGCTCTGCCTCATATATGAGACCGAGTTCGGCAGGTCTGGCTCCGCCTCACATTCAGACCAAGTCTGGTCTACGTGGCTCTACCTCATATGTGAGATCAACTCCGATCCGACTATGCCTCTTATGCAAGATTAACTCTGGTCTGTCTGGCTCTACCTCATATGCGAGATTAAGTCTAGCCCATTTGGCTCCATCTCATATGCAAGATCAACTTTGGTCCTCCTGGCTTTGCCTCATATGCGAGATCAAGTCTGATCCTCATAGCTCCGCCTCATATGCGAGATCATGTCCAGTCTTTCTAGCTCCGCCTCATATACTAGATCAAGTTCAATTCTCCTAACTCTACCTCATATGCGGGATTAAGTTTGATTTCGTCTAGCTCTACCTCATATACGAAGATTGAGTCTAGTCTGCCTAGCTCTGCTTCTTCTACGAGATTATGTTTGGTCTGCTTGGTTTTACCTCATATGTGAGATCACGTCTGGTCTGTCAGGTTTGCCTCATATGCAAGATCAAGTTTGGTCTTTCTGGCTTTACATCATGTGTGAGATCAATTTCGGTCCTCCTTGCTTCGCCTCATATGCGAGATCAAGTCCGTGTTGGGTTTGATGCCCTAAATCTCATAGGGTCTTGTAGTTTGTAAATACTTGTATGACCAAACATTCTATGATTTATAATATATGATATTTTATTCACATTGTCTATGAAATATATGATATTTTAGTTGCATTAACCACAAACCAATAAACTAAGATCCACGGTTATCGTTGTAACTTAAACATGTATGTAGAGACATACAAGTGGATCGTACTTTAAGTGATAACCTAAATAGTCTGTAGTATATGGATAAAGCTAGGTACCTTATCCTGGTGACACTACGAGTATGGCCTACTTTGTAGGTGTTACAAATTTTGTTAAGTGCTACAAATGATCTAATCTTGATCATTCATGTATTAGACATGCGAGCAGGGATATTCTATACAAAGAAGTTTGTATAAGACTGGACCACAAAATGCTTAGTCTTGTTATATAACGTCGTTCATAATTGAGACTTTCATTTCACTAGGATGACCATAGCTAACATAATCTTAATCTTGAGTGAGTTGTGAACTCCTGCCTATGACAGCGGTCCTTTGATTGACATGGGTGAGAGTGGCCAGATCGCCGACTCAACAAGCTTACTATTTTGGAGATTCGTTTAATTGGAGAGCTGGGAACTTAGCTACATAAGATGGAATTTACTCCTTCCCAGAAGCAGGGGTAAGTAGATAAATTGCTCCCTTTAGGGCTGATTCCGGGTCTTGAACAATGTGTTGCCACACTCTCTCTTGGCCCGAGAGGGGTTTAGTCATAGTAGGACTATGATCTATTGTTCATTAGAGGAATAAGTGGTACTTAAGGAGTTAGATGTAACTATAGGGGGAAAACGGTAAATTGACCCAACTATACTTACGAGCGATTTATGAAGAATCATCGTACTGTTGATTGGTTATATCCAATAGACACAGAAATATATCTGTAGTGCGAATAGTGCAGTTATCGATCTTTAGTGGAATGCTCGACAGTTAATGGATGGTGGATAATGTGATTAAAGAATTTAGACAGTTATTCACATATAGTTGGAGCTTCAAACTACAGGTCCATAAAGTTCCCTTGGTAGCTCAATGGATTTAAGTTGAGAATAAGTTTTTGGGTTAATTTGAAATGTTCAAATTAATAAGAGGGAATTTGATTATATATGATATAATTAAATTAATTAAATCATATCATATATATAATTGATATAATGTATTTGATACATTAATGTTTGATTGGAGGAACTAATATTTGAATATGATTCAAATATATTTTCTATAAATAAGATTCATAGTTATTAAATTTAATATAAATATGATTTATATTAAATACCATAAAATAAAGAAAAAGAACTATGGTTTATATATTGTATATGATGTAATATTAAAACTATAGATTATAAATATAATATGATAAGTTCGTTATCATATTCATTTATATTTATTAATTATTTGATAATTAAATTATTTTTCTCAAATAACCACCCTTAGTAGGTAGTTATTAAGTTTTATGGAGAAAGTGGGATAAAAGAATTGTTTTTTTAATTATTCCACGAGAGACAAGTGGTAAACTAACGTGATAAGCAATCGAGTAAGAGAGTCTTACTATACGATCACTTGAGAGCATAAACAATCGAGTAGCTAGTCTATGCGATTGACTTTCTCATCTACACGATAGTCCTGCTCTTTACTCGATCGTCTTCCTCCTTCACACTAAACCTTCCCTCTAACCAAAATAAGCTAGAGCCTACTACTCCTGGATTTTCACTCTGAGAATACCAAGGTAATCTAGTGGTAGTATCTGATTTGTTCGAGGATCGAGTTGCTGCTCGTTGTTGTTCAAGGGAGATCGTGTTGTTCGCTGCGTTCGTGAACAATCGAGGGATTATCTTGAAGAAGGGTTTTCAAAGATATAATCACTAAACCTTTGGTTTCATTTTCAAAAGCATGTTGTAATTTAAGTTTTTGTGCATAATCTATTATGTGTGATTGTAAATGTACGAGTTCATTGACAATGGGATTTGGACGATCCACTTCTGAAGGAACTCTTATTCAAGAAAACCAATGAGCAGAAGCAAGATCTTTCCAAGCCCATTGTGAAAGAATAAATGCATTCACAAACAAACATACAAGAATAGTTATGTATTATAGAGAAAATTACAGTATGCTTTCTTACTAAATCAAAAGGAATTGAGGAATTGAGAGATATATCTTTGAAGAAATCTTCTTCTAGCAATCTCTCACTCTCCTGAGCAATCGTCTAGCAAAATCTCACTCTCGCCTCAATTGTCTAGCAAAATCTCGCTTTTGCTGCAATCACGAACTATCTGATCCTCAAACGACAACCCTTGACACTACCACTCGGTAACCTTGGTATTCTCAAAGTAAGAGTTCAGGAGGTGTGGGCTCTATGTGAATTTGGTAAAAGGAAGGAGGATGTAAACGATCGAGCTCCACGATCGAGTAAGCGGGAGAAAGGCATAGTCTATCTTATAGACAATGGGTACTTGATCGTCTAGCAATCTCTCGCTCTCGTGAGCAATCATCTAGCAATCTCTCGCGTTCGTGAGAAATTATCTAGCCAATCGTCTAGCAATCTCTCACTCGATCGTTTAGTCTCTCGAAATGGCTATTGTATAGCTTTCTTTCACCTGATCAATTAGTAATTCAATAATGAAGCGATCGTCTAGTAAAATGAAAACTCTTTTCATTTTATTCTTTAGTTATTAAAACTGAAATTAACCTCCCACTTGCACGGTTAATGGAGAAAAGAAATAACCAACTAAACAATTATCTCATAATTGTTTTTATTATAAATCAATATAATAACTAACTTATCATATTATATTTAGACCTTAAATGTTAGTTTATTAAATTTAGGGTTATTAACACAAAATATACAATAATACAAACAATATCATTTATTGAATTAACATCTATAATTTTTTATTGATGATAGTCAATTATATTTACTATCTAGAATTTTAGGGCATAAAACCCAATACTTTCCAGGGTCATCCCTATATGTGTTAAGGCAGCAGTCGTGTATCGAGATATTTCTAAAAAAAAAAAAATCACCCACCTTTTGTAAAGTAGGCAGAAGTTGACAAAGCAAAAAAAATTACTCATTCGAATGCAAGTTGCATGTAGCTTTAATTCCTAAAAAAGGGCAATAAAGGCAAATTAATAAAACTTTGTAATTCCAGATGATGGAAAAAATAGGAGATTTGAAAATATATATATAAGGAAAAGAGAAAGAGAATGAAGTTGAAAATAAAAAAAATAAAAAAAAAAGGAATGAAAAAAAAAAGGTAAAAAAGGGAAAAAGGAAAGAAAAGAGAGAGAAAAAGCAAAAGAAAAAAGAAAGAAAAAGTTGGAAGATGAGGAGGGGGATGGGAATAATGTGTGGTTTGAGCCTATTTATAGATGGAGAAATAGATTTTTAAATCCTAATTTGTTTAGGCTTTGAAATCAAATCTATCTTAAAATTCTATCAAATTGAAAAAAAAAATTGATTTTATCTCAGATTTGGCCATATTCTAAATTTTATCCAAAATTCAAATTATACAATCTTTTATTCTGAAATCAAATTAAATTGAGGTTAAAAATCTCAAATTTATGTGAAATTTAGATTTGGACATAATCTAATTTTTACTTCAAATTCACTAAATTAAAGTTATCCCTAAATTCAAATTAAATTTTGGGTAAGATCTAAAATTTCTCTCAAATTAAAGTTTGGCCATATTCCAAATTTTATCTCAAATTCAAATCATCAAAGTTTAGACTTTTATCTTCAAGTCTAATTAAATTGTGGATAATACCTCCAATTTATCTCAAATTTTAAATGGGGCATAATTCGAAATTTTATCCCAAAGTAAAATTGAGTGAAGTTCAAATCTCATCTTCATGTTCTATTTCAAATTCAAGACAAGCATCTAGATAGAAGTTCACTCCAAAGTCAACTTTGAATTATGTAGAGCATAAATTCTACTTAAATTTAAATCAAGATTTATGTCAACAACAAAAAAAAAAAACTTTGACATAAATTTACGTTTTGATAAGTTGGCATAAAAAATGTGTGTGTCAAACATACAAAATTCAAATCAAGCCTAAGTACCAAATTCATAGTTTGATTAAATGGACACATCGAATGGAGTCAAAATCAAGAATATATAACTTGCATTTTGATTCCAACTTTATCTTTTTCAAGATTCATCCACCCTTATACATGCATAAATCTCGAAAATGGGCATTTTTTGAATGAGAAATTTTGGACCAATCATAAATTGTCACGCCATTTCCCAAATTAATGATGACACTACAAGTAATTGAATTTGAGACTAATTAAAATTGATATGTGTCCCAGTCAATTGAAGTCTTATTGGTGAATCCTGATGATACTATGTGTTTTTGTCTTGAATGTTGGATCAAATTAATTACTTTGTTCTATTAAAGTTTGGGGTAAAGCTAAATTGGGTCAAAGAATAGGCTTAATTTGACCCAAATATCAAAGAAGGTCCAAATCCAATTAATTGAGCCCAAATGTCAGGTCTATGGACACTAAGCCCAAGGCCACAAAGTCCACCTGAGAGCTTCATAAATAGAGGAGTTCTCTTCATTTGTGTAGTCAAAAATTTTACATTCTGGAGGGTCTAAAGAGAATTCTCCCAACAATTAGAAGACTCTCTAACTCTTGAAGTTGACAATACTTGAAGACTGAAGTCCTTTAGAGATACAAACATTCTTCCAAGACTTCAACTTCAAGAACATCACACACTCCACTTCTTCAAGTAAAGCATACACATTAAATTGAGAGAGAATCAGCTGATCAAATATTAGAGATCGAATCATATTCATATCAAATCTACATCAACACAAGTTCAGCTCCACGTAATACATTTTTCTGGAAACCTCGTGCGCGTAGTTAGACAAAGAACTACTTATTGACATAGAACTACTTTTGTTGTTTCTTGATATTTTTAAAATTGATAGTATCTGATATCATGAATTAAAACATCATATTGTTTTAGTTGAGTTGAATATGAATGACTATCACATAAATGGAAGTATATTAATTTATATCACTGATAAACAATGATAGAAAACTATCATTGATTTGAAAGTATAATAATTTCTATCATTGGTATAGTGATTATCATTACCTATCAATGATAGACAGGGATATAATACATCAACATTTAATAATATTTTCACAGATAATTTAGTTTAGTAGTATTTTTTTATGATAGATCAGAAAAAATAGAAACATCAAAAAAAAGGAAAATGATAATAAAGGGGTACGATAGAGAACTTATGTGAACTTTTGTGGATAGAACTTCTTGGTGGGTGATAGTATTCTTGCTAATAGATAGCGATAGAAGACTATCACTGACTATCAGTCTTTATTTATCATTGATAAATTGTATGCTTATATATAATTTGTTGTGCTTCCATTGGTTCCAACAAAAAATGAATCTAAAACAAAAATATTCAATATTTTATTGTTGAAATATATTGGTTTATTTGTTTACAATTGAAGAAGTGAATGAATAAATAAAAAACTTTAATAGACTATGATATCAATCCATTTGGTAATACATGTAAAAAAATCAACTATCATGATTACGTCTGAGATTAATTGGGACAAATTTATGGGTCCTACAATTGTGACATATGTGATTACAACGACTACATTTCATTGTATTTCTAGCTTTACCTATAGATAACATTCTTTATTTCCTAGGTCTTCATACTTTACGTTTAACAACAGGAGGTAATGCTTTAATGCCATCATCTACAACCCTCCAATCAGAATGAAATCCAACAGGATGAACAAAACCTTTATATGTTGATGACAATGTTCTCGAAAAATAATACTCAGACACATAAGCATAAGTATCCTCATTAAACATTTGAAGAACAACAAGTGTACGAGCACATGGATTTCGTCGAAATTCCATACTCGACAGCTACAAAATTCCAAGTCCAGCTTCACCATGAATTGTTTATCACAATCCATATCATACAAACCTTTGTATTCAGTGTTGCTAATGGGATCAACCTAATAATTAAAAACAAAAAAAGTAATCCATATCAATTTAAATCTATCAATTAATTATGTTAAGATCTATCACTATAGGCTTGTATCACCGATTGATGGTGATACAAATCTATCGATGTCTATCACTGATAGACACTGATATGTTAGGAGTACGAACGAAGTCCCACATTGGTTAGGGAAAGGAATAGTCATGGGTATATAATTAAGGACAATTATCTCTTTTGGTATGAGGACTTTTGGGTGGTTTCAAAAGCAAAGCCATGATGGTTTATATCATTATTAATTTTATAGCGTTATACGCAGATATAAGACTTACATTTCCTATATCCGTATTCTCATTGTGTCCTCAATTTCATATAGTATGACTAAATATAATTAAATAAATATGCTATGTTAATAATTTAGGCTCTATGTGGAAATCATTTTATTTTTTGTTTTTAGTTTTTGAAAACTAAGTCTATTTTCTTCCTATTTTTTACATTGATTTACATCCTTTTTTAAGTATAATGGTTAAATTCTTAACCAAGTTCTAAAAACAAAACAACTTTTGAAAAGCTACTGTTTTAGACTTTCAAAATTTGACTTGGTTTTTTAAACTATTAGTAAAAAGTAGATAACAAAGTAAAAAATTTGGAGGTGGAAGTAGTGTGTATATACTAATTTTTTTTTTTAAAAAAATACAAAATGGTTACCAAACGGACCTTATATTATAGCTTTCTAATCGCATTTATTAATCTCTGACGTGCATATTAATTATCTCATTAACCTCATTTTTAATGAATCTTAGGTTTTTTTTTTTCAATGTAATAATTTAAAAAATATATAGGTATTCTTTTTTTTTTTTGGAAAAATTTGTTTTTTAAAGATTTATTAAGTTATTTCGGTCAATTTGGAACCCTTTCTTTTTCTAAAATACTTTATTTGTTTATTAAAAAATTTAAAAAATTTTAAGCTATTTTTTTTGTCAACTAATGAAATTTTAAAACATCTTAAAATTAGTTTACCATTTTGATTTCATATTATATTTAGAGATACTTTTAGTTTTAGTTTTTAATTCCAACTTTTTAATCTTTTATCTGTTGTTAATGATTAATTAATTTACTATCGTCTAACACTTTAGCCTGAGGTAACATGATTAAAATTAGTTTACTAATTTTATTTCATACTATATTTAAAGTTACTTTTAGTTTTTTTATTCAAAACTTTTAATTTTTAATTTATTATTCAACTAATCAATATAATTTTTTTAGTCAATTAAAATTTTCTTTAGGCATGAGATACACGATTTATTATTTCAACGAAATAAACATAAGCATGTAATTGATTTATTAATGACTTCTTAGAAGATACATATCAAGAAAATTAGATCTTCAATTTAAAATATTAAGAAAGAGGAAGGCAAAATATCAAAAGAAGCATGGAAATTAATTGGCAATGTATAGAAATAGAAAAGAAATTTGGTATATAAAGAAATAATAAAAATGCCATCATGCTCCCAACTTATATAAAGTCTTTCTAGATGTGACTAAAAAAAATTGTGATTTGTCAAGTCACTACCATATCATAAATTCATCTTCATGGATTAGATATAATAAAATAGTTGTTTTGAAATAACCTACGTAAAAAGTTAATGGTTAAAATGAAAATTTTCATGATAATTGAGACAAAATGAAGATTTTATAACAATAAAGGTCAAAACTAAAATAATATATACCAATAAGAACTTAGCTCAATTGGCATCGAATATAATTTAAAAAAAAAAGATTGTAATGAGTAGTAAAATAATATGTGAATAGTTATAAATCTAGTTCATTAGGTTTTGCATGTAATATAATTTTTGATTTTTTTAGTTATTCCAATTCTACTATCGCTATGCATTAATAGGCTATATCAACATTAAATCTGATATACTTTACATTTTATATCTCAATAAGTATATCATTTATAAAATTTGATATACATCATTATACTTCTGATAAACAAAATTTTATATGGATTCTTTTTATCCATGAACTTAATTTGAATTCTTATTTAATTATTTTGAAGTATTATTTCATTGGATCATTAGTCATTGTGATCAACTTATAATAACCCAAGTCACTCGATTGACAACCATTTTGATTAAAGTAATGTTCTTTTAGTACAATAATCGTAGAATGGAGAATCAGAGCTTAACCTCTAGGGAAGAAGGTCATGTCGATTACCTTTTTACCAAAATCAAGCCAAATTTTGAAGACTAAAAGAGTATCTTCTAAAAACTTTCTTTTTGTTTTTGAAATTTGACTAAGAATTCAACCATTGTACTTAAAAAAGATGTAAATTATTGTAAGAAATGAGGAGAAAATAAGTTTAATTTTCAAAAACAAAAAACCGAAATGATTATCAAACAAAACTTTCATATTTTTTAAGGGGGTATTTTGACTTTTCAACTTCTTTTCTAGGCTAGGCCTGTGTTTTTCTGCTAGTTAGATTTACAAAGTTTAAATAATAGTGTGACACAATTTGCAATATTTGTAACTGTTTTTGCCAGTTTTACAAATTTCCCTATTTGAAACGTGCAATAACAATATCACATGTATCACAAGCCATTGATTATCATATAACAAACATTTACATTTTTTTTATAAGTATACAATATTATACTTTATCACTTTCCCTTAAAGATAATATCTAATTAAATTAGTATATAGTTTGATTTTCTTTGAGAAATGGGCATCTACTTAATCCCCCTTCTCTTTTCATGTCTCCCATCTCTATAAAAGCTTTCAACTCTTCTCTTGTGGGAGATCAACCATGGCAACACAACCCACTTTTTTATTCATATTATTCTGGCTACTTATCATGTTCGTGTCAAATTTACTTTCTCTTTCTTCTCCGTCACCAACGACCCCATTTTCCAACCGTTATCGTCATTACCACCGCCATTTAGCTTCATTTACATGAACTCAAATCCTCACTGCCGGTTCGGCCACACAATTCCAACCCAGCCAATCCACCAACTCCAAGTTTTACAGTATGTTTATTTAGGTCTCGTTTGATAATACTTTTGTTTTTAGTTTTTAGTTTTTTTTTTTATATTATTATTTAGACTTGTTTTGATCAAATTTATATATTATAGATTTTTAGTCCAAATCTACAAATGAAAACTAAGGTCTCTGGTAACTATTTCGTTTTTTAGTTTTTAGTTTTTAGTTTTTAAAATTATGCCTATTTCTTCTCATTTCTTACCATGGTTTGCATATTTATTAAGTACAATGGTTGAATTTTTAGCCAAATTTCAAAAATAAAAACAAGTTTTAAAAGCTACTTTTTTAATTTTCAAAAATTGGCTTTGTTTTTTAAACCATTGGTAAAAAATAATAACAAAAGAAGAAATTTGGAGGTGGGTTTTGAGAATAGTGTCTATAGGTTTTATTTTAAAAAACAAAAAACAAAAAACAAATATCAAATGGTTACCAAATGGGCCCTAAGTTTTTAAACTAACTTTTCAAAGCTTGATTTGGTTTTTTAAAATATTGGTAGAAAGTTGATAACAAAACAAGGATCAAGTAGATTGGAATAGTGTTTATAAGCTTGATATTTAAAACTTAAAAACTAAAATCTAAGACCCCATTTGATAACTATTTGGTTTTTAAAATTTAATCTTTTTTTTTTTTCCCAAACTTCTTTACTATGATTTTCATCTTTTTTAACTATACACGAATTCTTAGTCAATTTTTCTTTTGAAAAAACTTTTTAAAAACTAAATTTTTTCTTTAATTTTAAAAATTCACTTGAGTTTTTGAAAACACTCCTAAAAATAAAAATAAAAATAAGAAACAAAACAAAACAAATAATTCAAATAGGGAAGTTGTGCTTATTAGACTTAGTTTTCAAAAATAAAAAACAAAAAACCAAATGGTTATTTAACAAACGAGGCTGATTGCTTATTTGTTTATTTTTACTGAACGTCGACCAAAATCAATATGTTGTGTCATCGTAAATAGTTGAATGAGACGTATTTGATAGAGTAATTCAAATATTGAAAATATCAATTTATATGTTATATATTCGTCATTTGTTAATTGGAGGGCTCGACATTAAAGCCCAAAATTCTTGTAGTAGCATGATAGATATTAAAGTTTATTAATAGATATATTTGGTATTTTTACAAATCATATAAGACTTAAGAAAAAAGATTCATACATTAATCTTAATATATATAGAGATGAGTACTAATTCAAGATCTATAACTTAGTTTGAAAATAAAAATAACTCAATTATCAATTTTTTACAAGATTTACATTTTTTTTTTCTGATTTAGAGAAATAACAATGGATATATTTATTAATATAATCCTAAATTTCAAATCTCAATATTGGTATCGATATTAATATTTTAATGTTTGGGTGTAGGAACCAAGTAGTGCTCGTGTGTATCATGTGACATCATACGGAGCCGATCCTACAGGTAAAATAGACAGCACAGAATCACTTCTCCGAGCATTGTCTGACGTGTACAGTTCTAAGAGTGACGGGTCGTCGTTGATTGGAAGTATCAAGAATCTGGGAGGTGCTCAGATAAATCTGGACGGTGGAAATTACTTGATCAGTCGTCCGTTGCGTTTACCAGCTGCTGGTGTAGGCAATGTTATGGTATGTATTCCCGCTCCTAAACACAAAATCCATGAAATACACCTATGTGTGCAAAATTTTATTTTATTAAAATTAAAAGGTAAAATACTTTTTTATCCCTAAATTATGAGTGTATTTTTCATTTATGTTACGCTTTTAATCATTCAATTTTGAGTTTGATTTTACTTTAGACGAATTTACATTTTTAATATTTATTTTTCATTAAATACTCACTTGTGATATTATTAATCAATATTTTTTATATTTAGTGTTAATGTCTAATAATTAATATAAATTAATTATAAGAATTATAATTATCAATACTAAAATTAATTTTGAATTTTCACTTCATAATTATTTTAAATTAATTTACTAGCACACTAATGTAAAAAATAAAATTGTGTATTTACGGAAAATTTGAGGATAAAAATATAAATATTCATATAATTTAATAAAAATAAAATTCAAAACTTAAGTAACATTTGAAAATGAGGGATAGAGATCAAATACATAATAGATCTAAACTTAGGGACAATAAAGTATTTTTTATTTAAATTAACGAGTTTACGAAAAGAGTAATATTTAGATGCAGTTTCATATTCTCGTCTTCTATACATATAATAATAATAATAATAATAATAATAATCTTTTTATTAATTTTTTAAAATGAATTTTTTTATATGTCAAATTTTAATGGAATACAATACGGCTGTACCATCCACCAAGTCTTTTGTTGGTGACTTTTTTAGATACATGGAGGAAGTTTACGCGCTTCAGACGATTTTCCCCCTAACCGTTACCTGATCGAATTGTCGTCGTCGCCGTCGGCGGCGGCGGAGGGAGCGGCGGCGCAGAAAATTAAAAACCATAAAGTGATGAACTCTACGGAAGATTCAAACCTCAGTTCTTCTTTTTCATCTTATAGTTACGAGTTCATCACTTTCAGAGACCTTCTATTGGATTCAAATTACAGAGGCGGCGGAATTTCAATCATCAATTCATTAAGAACAACCATACAAAATTGCTACATCACACATTTCACCACCACCGGAATTTCCGTTCAAAGTGGCCACGAAACCTACATTCAAACCACCTTCCTCGGCCAACACATCACCGCCGGCGCCGATCTCGGTGAACGAAACTTCTCCGCCATCGGAATCAACCTCAACAGTAACGACAACTCCGTCACCGATGTCGTCATTTTCTCCGCCGCCATTGGAATCCTCATCTCCGGCCAAGCGAATATCCTCACAGGCATTCATTGCTACAACAAAGCCACCGTATACGGCGGTACTGGAATTTACTTGAAATTACCTGGATTAACACAAACCAGAATCATGAATTCGTACATGGATTTTACCGGAATCGTAGCGGAAGATCCAGTTCAGCTTCTAATTTCTAGTACGTTCTTCCTTGGCGATGCTTCGATTAAGCTGAAATCGATTAACGGCGTTGTGAATGGAGTGAACGTTATGGATAATTTGTTCTGTGGATCGGAGAAAGGAGTGGCGATTGTTGAACTTGATGAATCGAGATCGGAATTCAAGAAAATAGATCGGGTTGTGATTGAGAGGAACAATGCGATCGGAATGCAGGTGAAATCGACCGCGGCAAACGGCGAAATTAAAGGAAATGGAACTTCATGGATTCTGGATTTCAATTGGATTTTGGTGTTTCGGAATTTGATTAGGAATGTTCAATACTCATTTCGGAGCATTGATGGTGGATTTGCAAGGCATATAGTGAGAAATGTATCGGAAAATCGAGTGGTGATTGAGACGGATGTTGCGGTGGCCGGAAGTGTGTTTGTGGCGGTGGATCAAGGGCAGAGGTAGCCATGGAAGAAGAAATGAAAAAAAGGTGAAAATATTGGGAAATTATCATAAGTTCCCCTTTCACAACTACCATACTCTCAATTATTTGAAGTAGTCTTTTTTCTCTGATTGAGATCGATCATCTAAAAATTTAGATGAAGATCGACATCATATATCTTCTCGAGTCTCCGTTAATCATTGAGATCCATTTGAAAAATTCATATGAATGGTTTGTAAATCTATTTAAAAATTCAAATAATAGTAGAAACAGGAAAAAAAAAAGTTAAATTTTTATTTGAATTTCGATAATTGATTTGGATTGAAATGACCTATAAATCTATTTCAACAAATTTTCTAAATGAGTAGTAGTTGTGAGAGATGAAAACCAAATATATGTTCAATAATTCACGGTCGATTTGATCTGATTTGGGGAAAGAAAATGTACTTAAAACTAATATATAGTTTAGGAGAGTCGAACTTTCGAATGAGTCAATAGTACAAGTTTTATGTTAGTTGAGTTATATTCATATTAGCATTTATTGTACTAATTAATTAGAATTAGAATCCAACAATGTTTTCAATTTATTTGATCAGAGGTTGTTTTCATCCATTTTCATTTTATTTGACATGGAAGAAGAATATCTATATTTTAATAAATTATTTCAAAAGTTTCATTGATCAGATATATACTCACCAATGAAATATACATAATATTACTTGAAAATTAAAAATTTTACATAATTTAAACACGGATTGACTTGGTTAAAAAATAATTGTCTAACTTCAAAGAGATCACTTTATTGGAAAATATAAAATTGATTGAGAATATTTTTTTTTTCATTTTAAATGATGTTTAATAAATGCAATTAAAATTAAAAATTAAAAATAAAAATATGTTTGATGTGAAGGGATCGAATTCCAACGAAAACATTTAATCGTTTTTGTTTCGATTTTGAGAAGATGAAAATTATAGAAAAAAATGAGAAATAAAACACAAACACGAACATGCTGAATTATTTAGGGTAAGCACGCATTAGAAGATAGAGAGAAGTTACCTTCGTAGATTCTTCTTTCTTCACAAAAAGTCTCCTCCTCGATTGATTGTTCCTCTCCTTCTTTGAGAAACCTCTGAAAAGGGCTTTCTTACTATGACTCTTAGCAAGAACCTATTTGTAGGAGTGTTTTTTGAAAGAGAAAGGGAATTGGGAGGAAGAATAAAAATTACGGGAACGGTTCTTCTTATGTATAATTGGTGAGAGAGATAATAGTTGGCTTTTTTGTTTTTGTTTTTTATAACATAGAACTTTTCTGTGTGTTTTTAACAAGAAGGATACATTAAATTCCCCCATTTTCGCTCCCTCTTCATTAAGGGGAAGTTAGTAATTAATTAATTAATTAATCATTTAATGATTAATTTAATTAAATATCTCATATTTAATTAAATAAAGACCTTAATAATATTCAAAGATATATTTCGCTTTTAATCTATAGTTTTAATATGAATCTCATTCTTATTATTCATATGAATATATAACCTGTAGTTTTAATATGAATCTTATTCATAATTATTTCATTCGGATGTATGCTCTAAAGCCTCATAGTTAATATGTTATTTGAAATAATGTTTGATTATTTTCTATATGCAATTATCTATTAAAGAACGATCCAATGTTATTTTATGAAACTTGAACAGTATGTGGTAGACATACAGGTGGATCATGTTCAAGTAATAACCTAAATGGCCTTATCCTAGTGATACTATGGATACGATCCGCTTTGTAATTGTTACAAAAGTTGTAAAGTATTACAAACAATTTGATTCTAATCGTTCATGTGAAGACATGCTAGTGGGAGTATCCGATATAAAGAATTTGTATAAGATCAGACTACGAAATGATTGATCTCTCTTTATAACACCGTTGACTGAAGAGATTAACATTTCATAGGATGATCACAGGTGACTCGACTTTAATCTTGAGTGAGTTATGAACTCTTGTCTATGAGGACAGTCTTTTGATTTGTATGGGTGCGAGTGGTTCGACTCATCGACGCAATAAGCCTACCATTTTGAGGATTGTCCGAGTAGAAAGCTGGTAATATAGCTACACAAGATGTAGTTCACTTCTTTCCATCTTTAGGGTAAGTAAATAAATTTCTCCCTTAAGTGCTCACTGCGGGTCTTGAATAATGGGGCCCCTATCTTTCATTAGCCCAAGAGGGTTTTGTTTATGTTTGGGCTATAAACAGGTTGTTCATTAATGAATCAGTGGGACTTAAGGAGTTAGATATAATTACAGGGGTAAAATGGTAATTTTGACCCAGTTGTAATTACGAGCGATTAGTGAAAGGTTGACATACTATTGATTCGTTATATCTGTCGACACAAAAATATATATATATAATACGAGGAGTGTAGTTATAGGTCTTTAATGAAGTGACTTGTAGTCAATGAATGTTGACTAATTTAATGAAAGAGTTTAATAAATTAATCTTGTATCATTGGAGCTTCTAATATGTAGGTCCATTAGTGTAACACCCAGAACTCTATAAGATCTTGAAAGTTAGAGGGTAGAAGTGTACCTAAGGCCTTGGAGGGTAAAAATTTGTCCAACTGTCTGAACTATGCTTTGGAGGAAGCAGTAATACTTAGAAAAATTTCTAAGTGTTGGAAGCGTAGGAGGTTGAAGACAGAATTTTGGCTGTTCAAACTGTGCTTTGAGCCTAGAAAAGCTTAAGGACATGAATTGGCCCAAAAAGGAGCAAAACTTGGCTAAGTATTGAAAACCAAAGTTGGAAGCATAGTTGAGCAGTGAGGAGAGATAAGTGTGCTTAAACATTTGGGAGAAAGAGCAGCCATGCGTTTGAACCTTGGAAGGGAAAGATTGAACTCATAGTATAGTTTAGAATTTGGGTAGGTGTTGGAGGTAAGAGTTGGACTCATAGTCCATGGAGGAAGTAAAGAATAAACTAAGTATGAGAGGAGTAAGAGTTTAACCTTAGATGTGTTATCCTAAAATTGGAAGCATAGTTAGAATTGAAAAGGGCTTTGAACACATGCTAGGGTAAGGGTGGACATATAGCCTAGCAAGAGGAATGGAATATTGGCTAAGTGTTGGAAAAGAGAGTTCAACTCATAGCATAGTTGCAAAACCCTAAAGCACCCCTTAGTGGATGCATAATAGAGGCATCTTAGGGTAAAGTGTAACCTCTTGGACGCTTGGGTGAACCTATTGACCTAGGGCTAGGTTAAACGCATAGTTGGAAATGTCATTAAGTGTTGGATGACTCGTTGGACAGACACCATAATAGGGGCATGTTGGACGCATAAAGGATGGAAAATAGAGTAGTTGGACACATGCCTTGAGGAATGGGCACAATTGGACGCATGATGGAAGAGGAATTAGATGCATGCACTAGTTGGACCAAATTTCAAAGGAGGAGGTGGCCAACTCCTAGGTAGACATCTTAGGAAGTTAAGTGGCAGCATAGTATGAATTGACTAAGTGTCAAAGTTGGAGGTGGACACCCAAGGTGTATTGTAGAGCATGCAAAGTGTTGGGATGACACCTCATAGGGGGTTAGATGTTGGACACTACGTGGTAAAGACAACAAAGTGGCAAAAGACCATGCATTGGCAATACATGGTGAAGGCATATGAGTCTTGCATGCAAGTAGGAGGTGACAAGGTCTATGCATTGGCCCTGTATGAAGAAGACACTTGGGTTGCATGAGAGTTGGAGCTGAGAAGCCATCAATACCTTGGAGGAGCCTTACTTCAACTCACAACTCAAACTTTTAGACAAAACTTAATAGAGAAGTAAGAGAAGAGACTTAGGATGTTGATTGAATGAACTAGGCATCCCAACACAAGGTCCAAGCATTGGAAGGAGTTGCCTTGCGTCGAGCAGAGTGTTCATGCGCTAGAAGGGTTGTCCATGCGTCTAACTAATTCTGTAGAAGATTAACTCTTTGATAGTTGTTGTTCTAAGTTATTCTCAGACCTAACTTTGATCTATTAGGTTGGTCGTAATGGCCTAGTTCCTAAGTCTTTAGCAAAGTCTCACGGGATGGTCAGAGGGTCGTAAGGCCTAGTTCCTGAGCCTGTAAGAAGAACCTCATATGGAATGGTCAGAGGACCGACGGATCTAGTTTTTGAGCCCACACGAGGTAGAGGTATGTGCATATAGGGAAATATGGCCAACTGTCTACTGTGTGTGAAAGGATAACAGAAAACGAATACTGTAAGCCTGAGGTTTGAATAGTGACCTCATGGTGTTGAAATGTTGTTAATGAGCCTTTACTCTTGAGGGTTAAAGAGACCCTATGTTACATTTACCACTCCCTGGGATTTTAGCTCATTCTTTTCTTTTATGTTTTCCTCCAGGTAGCAGAAGAGTCTAGGTTGTAGCTTGAAAACGAGATCTTCCACAAAATAAATTTCTTACTTAGTAGTTGGATGTGGGATGGAAAAAATGATTTGTAAAACCTATTTAACTGTACAAACTTTGTTTCTGACATTTGAATCTTAAAGTTAATTTATCTCTGGCTATGTTTGAAATAATGCTAAATCAGTTAAGGGTGGACAATAGGTATCACAAAAGAGTAGTATCTGCCATCCTCACACCTTCTTTCGGGTGAAAGAGGTAAGCTCGGGAGGGGGTGTGACTGTTAGGATTGGTGTCTTAATTCTCTCGGAGTCTCGTTGTTTTGTAATGATACACATTATTTGATGAATAAAATAATTGTTATTTAATTTTGGTATTTACTCATATCTAATAAACAAAGCTCCTTGGTTATCTTATGTGAACTTAAGCATGTATATGTGATATACAAGTGGATCATGTCTTAAGTGATAACCTAAATAGGTTTGTAGTATAAGGATTAAGGTGGGATACCTGATCATGGTGACATTACGGATACGGCTCGTTTTGTAGAAGTTTGTAAGTATTGTAAACTACTACAGATGGTACATCCTGACCATTCATGTGGAGACGTGCGAGCAGGAGTGTCCTATACAAAGAGTTTGTATAAGACTCGAACCACGAGATGACTAGACTCTGTATATCCATTGATACTAGAGACTTAGATCTCACCTAAATGACCATAGGTGACACAACTTCAATCCTGAGTGTTTTGGGAACTCCTGCCTTTAAGGGTGGTTCTTTGATTAGTATGGATGAGAGTAGCCAGATTACTAACTCAACATGCCTACCTTTTTGGAGACTTGTCTGATCTGGGAGCTGGGAACTCAATCCACAAGATGGAATTCACTTCTTTCCCGAAGCAGGGATAAGTAGAGAGATTGCTCCCTTAAGGGCTGATTTCCGGGCTTGAACATAATGGCCACAACTTCTCTTTGGAAGAGAGGACTCAGTCATAGTAGGAATATGACTTATGTTCATTAGAAGGATCAATGGTACTTAAGGAGTTAGATGTGACTACAAGGCCATAACGGTTATTGGCCCAGCTGTACTTACGAGCGATCTGTGAAGGGTTATCGCACTACTGATTGGTTAATATGGATACATAATATATTTATGATAAGAAGAGTTCAGCTGTCGGTCTTTAGTGGAGTGCCTGACAGTTAACGAATGGTGGATCTCGTGACTAGAGAGTTTAGTCAGTTATTCACGTACCGTTGGAGCTTCGAGCTATAGGTCCATAAGGCCCCCTTGGTAACTCAATGGATTCAGTTGAGGATTAGTTCTTGGTGTTGATTTGAAGTGTTCAAATTGACAAGAGGTAATTCGATTATATATGATATGATCGGTACGATGTATGAGATATATCTAGTGGAGGATTAATGTAAATGAGATTTACATTAAATACCATGGAATAGAAAAAGAACTATGGTTTATATGTTTCATGAGATGAAATATTAAAACTATAGATTATAAATGTAGTATGATAAGTTGGTTATCATTTATATTTGTAATAATATTAATTATTGGATAATTAAATCTTTTTCTCTAATAACCAATTGAGTGGGAGATTATTGGTGGTTCATGGTAACCGTGAGATAAAAGGAAAATTGTTTTCCTAATTTTAGTAATGTTGAATTTGTGATTTTTCTCTCGAAAAAGAAGTTTTCAAGTAAATATGATTTACTAAGTGATAGCTTGAGCGAGTTAGACGATTGTGTAGTGTTTTGTAGGCGACAGACATGGAACTAAGCGATGAGCTAAACAATCACTTAGCTTTTGCTAAACGATTGGGCATTGACCTATACGATAGGTTTCAATCATCTCCCATTTGCCCAATCGTGTACATGATTGTTGTTTCCTTCTTCTTCTGCCTCAAACCAAGTCCACATAGAGCCCACCCTCTGGATTCTCACACCGAGAATACAAGGTAGCCTTCTTGGTGTTGTCATACTCAACTCGACACTATCGAGGTTCTGTGGAGGCCGTTTGTGACCGAAGCGATCACTGAGGACGAGTGCATGGTGTTCATGCTGTGTAGAGGTCGTGTTGTTCGAGCATTCGAGGTTGTTGTGTTCGAGTGTTCGTGATCAAGGAGTGTGGAGATGGGTCTATAAATGTGTGTAGATTTCTCCTTGTTCATTTGTAGTTTTCATGCTGTAATTTCTGTAATGAATGCATAATCGTATGTTTCTGTTTTGGTTGTAATATGTAATGTTCATACATGATTGTAATTTGGAATGATCTATTCTGCTGCTCATGGAAATCCTCATGATCGATTTCCTTCAATTGGTATTAGAGCCAGGTTATTCTGATATTCCAAATTACAAGTCTGTTTTGAACTTCATTTTACAGTCGCAGTGGGTTTCTGAATTTGTGTTTAATCGTTAAGTGCATTTGTGGATGAAGTTGATGAATGTTTTGGGTTTAATTGCCTTTTGTTAAAGCTTTCTGGAATTACAAAGTGTTAATTTGTAAGAGCCTCTGTGTTTTTGGGCGTAATTAACTTGCAATCAAGTCTGTAATTCAAAGAGTTTGAGTTAGTCGAGTCGTTCGTGATGAAGTTTCGAAGCATGGAGATGCAGTTCTCAACAAAGAAGAAAACCAAGCATTGGTCGTATCGTGTAGCCTAAGGTAAACGGTCGTTGGGATTTAACTATGCGATCATTTAGATTTTTCTAAACGATCGTGTAGTATTTATTATACGATTATTTAGCTAATGCTAAGAGATGGGGTAAATCGTTTACTCTATCGCGTAGCGTTGGTTGCTCAACCGCTAGGTGCTAGAGATGGACGATCGTAGTGGGAGCATGTGATGCTCATCATTTAGTAAAAGGCGCATGTTAGATGATCGTGTAGTTACAAGCCTCATCGCTTAGTTACTACCTACACGATCGAGCGTATACCATACGAAGGCCTAGCTAAGTGATCACTTAGGTGATGGTGCTTTATGGCATCGTTTTTGTTTAGACGATCGCGGAAGGCGGGCGTTGTGTGAAGTGCGCTAAGCGATCACGTGCCTCAGGCTTCATCGCTTAGTAAAAGGACATGATCATGTAGTATTTGCTAAACGATCGTATAGTGCTTATATGCCAAAGTGGTTGACATATAGTTTAAAACCCACATTAGGTTGTGCAATTATTCATGCATCATGTATTATAATTGTTATAATTTAGCATGAAGAAATTACTTGAAAGCATGCACATGCATCATGAAATATAAGAGTTATATTTTGCATGCAGTGAGCATTATCATACATCATCTTTTTATTATAAGAGTTATAGTCTAAGGGTGAATGGAAGCATGTTTTGCTTGTTTCATTGCTATTTTGTATAAGTGTTATATAAAAAAAGTGGCAATGAATGGACAATGCATTGAGCATGACACTTAGGCTATGTATAAGCGTTATGAATGCTTTGCATGTGTTAGCTTAGCATTGTGGTTTTGGTTTCTGTTTATAGGTGTTATAAAGGAAATTAGACCTAAAATCAATAATTCAGAGTTGCATGTGGACTTAAGGTGAACTCAAGTTTTTTAAAAGGGTTTTAAAATTGGATTGAGGTAGACCTAAGTTTAAGTGGTTCTAAAGAGTTTAGTAACCTAGATTGATCTTTTAAAATCAGTTTAATAGGATTAAATTGGTTGGTATAAAAGATTAAATTTGTTGAAAATCTATCTATAAGGGACCTTTTGTCTAAGGCGGCTTCTGGCTAGACTGGGGTTCTTAAGTTGACGGAAACGTAACACCCCTACCTAGGAACCAACCTTGAAAGGTGAATTAGATAGACTTTCAACAAGCATGCGACGATTTGGTCAAAGACTCCGTTAAAGAGTATATAAGATGATGATCAAAAGTTGTTTTACTATCCAAGGTAAAAGTTACTCTTGAGCAAACCTAAAAGTCACTTAGTTAAAATCCTTAGCCGTGTTTTTTTTAAGTAAGCTAAACCCTAGGTTATAAAATACTCAATGGGATGAAGAGATGTATCTGATATGTCTATGATTCCACTCACGTTTCTCTCTATATGTCACATCGTGAGATTCATGCTTGACCTCATGGTACCTTGGGAGCATCCCTCTTCGGATGGTGTTTGCATGAATCAATATCAAGGTGGACAGAGAGAGTGTTTATAGTAAGTGGGTGTAGGGTGTGTGTCAACATGTCTTATGGTCTCTGTCATTGGTTCACACCGTGACATCATTCTGTACTCCTCGTGGAGCCCTGGGAGCGTTCCCCTTCGGATGGGTTTTGTGCAGTTGGTCAAGATCAAGGTGAACTCCAGAAATGGATAAGGTCGTTTTAGGTTTTGACCCAATCGGATTTTTTTTCCTTCGGATTGGCTTTTTGGGGTGAACCTCTAGGGCCTAAAATGGCGGGTCACACTTACGGGAGATTGTTAAATAAGTTAATGATCTCTTGGCCAAATCAATGATGGCTAGTCGTTATAGGAGCAAGAGTTGTTATAGTATTAATGACTGGTTGAGAACTTCTCAATTCAGAGGAGGATAATTGACTTCCCTTCGACGGCTTTTGTCCTAAAACTTTGAAGCATCATTGTGAAACTAGATGTCTCACGGGGTTCATATTAGTTTTGCTAAAACCTTATTGGATGTTGTTTTGTTTTACAACGGGTATTTGTTTAAAACCTAACGTAGGTCAATGTGTTTTTCTTTTCAACAACTCGTTGGTATTTTCGTTTAGTGATTTTAAAATGACCGACTATATACAGTGGAAAGAATCGTGAGAAACGTATTTCGTGGAAAACGACCTTAATCCCACTACTCTCCAAAATAGGAGACAAGATAGTAAATCTGATTTATTCGTCTTGGAGGCATGTTTGGTAGAGAATGATGATCCTTTCTGGATCCTTGATCTGGGTGCTACCAATCATGTCAGTTCCTCTTACCTAGGATTCAGTTCCTGGAAAACGTTGCCACAAGGAGAGATGACTCTTCGAGTCGGCACTGGTGAGGTTGTTTCAGCTATTGTTGTAGGCAGGCTGAAGTTATTTGTTGACAAGAAATGTTATCTATTACTGGATAATGTTTTTGTAGTTTGTCATATTAAGAGGAACTTAATCTTGGTTTCTTGTCTCATTGAACAAGGCTATACTGTCTCTTTTTCTGAGAATAAAGTGTTTATTTTCAAGAATGGAATGGAGATTGGTTATGGTTCAATGGAAAGTAACTTATATGTACTAAAGTCGTTAGTCATAAAAGCCTTGTTTAACACTAAAATGTTCAGTACGGCAATAACAGCTAAAAGACCAAAGGTTTCTCCTAAGGAAAACACCCATCTTTGGCATCTTAGGTTAGGTCGCATCAACCTCAATAGGATTGAGAAGTTGGTGAAAAGTAGACTTCTAAATAGTTTAGAAGAAAACTCCTTGCCGGTATGTGAATCATGCCTCGAAGGCAAGATGACCAAATAACCTTTTACTGGAAATGGTTACAGGGCCAAGGAAGTCTTGGAGCTTATACATTCAGACCTCTGTGGTTTGATAAATGTTAGAGCTCGGGATGGGTATGAATATTCATCTATTTCATAAATGATTATTCAAGATTCGGGTATCTCTATCTAATGCAACGTAAGTCTGAAGCCCTTGACAAGTTCAAGGAGTATAAGGTTGAAGTTGAAAACTTGTTAGGTAAGAAGATAAAAATACTACGATCTGATCGTGGTGGAGAGTATATGAACCTCCAATTCCAGAACTATATGATAGAACATGGGATTGTGTCCCAACTCTCGGCCCCTAGTACACCTCAGCAAAATGGTGTATCTGAAAGGAGAAACAGAACCTTATTGGACATGGTTTGGTCTATGATGAGTTATGCTCATCTTCCAGACTCGTTTTGGGGTTTTGCAGTACAGACTGCATGTTATATCCTAAACAACGTTCGCTCGAAAAGTGTTTCTAAAACACCTTTTGATTTATGGAGAGGCCGTAAACGTAATTTATGCTACTTCAGGATTTGGGGCTGTCCAGCACGTGCTAGCGACTAACCCAAAGAAATTGGAACCACGTTCGAGGGTTTGCCTCTTTGTAGGCTACCCTAAGGAAACGAGAGGTGGATACTTCTATGATCCAAGTGAGAATAAAGTGTTTTTTTTCTATAAATGCTATCTTCTTGGAAGAAGACCACATGAGGGATCATAAGCCACGAAGTAAGCTCATTTTACGTGAGATTTCTAGTGAGACTGAGACTGCTGAGGGTTCAACAAGAGTTGTTAAACAGGCCGACAGATTAACAAGAGTTGTTGAGGTCGGAACATCTAGTCAACCAGCTCAAGAGTTGAGACTGCCTCGACGTAGTGGGAGGGTTATGAACCCACCGGATCGCTACATGGGTTTGACTAAAACCCAAAACGTCATTACGAATGATGGGGTTGAGGATTCTTTGTCTTTTAAGAAAGCAATGAAGGATGTTGACAAAGATGAATGGGTTAAAGCCATGAACCAAGAAATGGAGTCTATATACTTCAATAACATCTGGGAGCTAGTTGATCCACCTGATGGGATAAAACCTATTGAGTGTAAGTGGATCTATAAGCGAAAGAGAGGTGTATATGGAAAGGTGAAAACCTTTAAGGCTAGACTCGTGGCAAAGGGTTATACCCAAATTGAGGGAGTTGACTATGAGGAAACTTTCTCACTTGTTGTCATGCTCAAGTCTATCTGGATTCTCTTGTCCATAGCCACATTTTATGATTATGAAATATGGAAAATGGGCGTCAAGACTGCCTTTCTTAATGGTAATTTTGAGGAGACCATTTATATGACTCAACCAAAGGGTTCATTGTTCCAGATCAAGAGTAAAGAGTTTGCAAGCTTAATAGGTCCATTTATAGGCTGAAACAAGCATCTAGATCTTGGAACATCAGATTTGACATTGCTATCAAGTCGTTTGGCTTTTATCAGAATGTTGATGAGCCTTGTTTTTATAAGAAGATCATCAACAGCTCAGTAGCTTTCCTGATACTATATGTGGATGATATCCTACTCATTGGAAATGATGTAGGGTATCTGGCTGACATTAAGAAATGGCTAGCTGTCCAGTTCCAAATGAAAGATTTGGATGAGGCATAGTATGTTCTAGGGATCCAGATCATTCAAGATCGTAAGAACAAACGGTTAGCCCTGTCTTTGGCATCGTACATTGATCAAATGTTGATCAGGTACAAGATGCAGGATTCCAAGAGGGGTTTGTTACCCTTTAAGCATGGAATCGTTTTCGTTTGTTACCCTTTAGGCATGGAATCGTTTTCTAAGGATCAATGTCCTAAGACACTTTAAGAGGTTAAGGAAATGAGACGGATTCACTATGCTTCTGCTATAGGAAGCTTGATGTATGCAATGTTGTGTACCAGACTCGACATTTGCTATGCAATAGGGATTGTCAGTCGGTATCAGTCCAATCCAGGATTTGATCACTGGACGGCGGTCAAGACGATCCTCAAGTATCTTCGGAGAATGAGGAACTACATGCTTGTGTATGAAGATAAGGATATGATCCTTACAGGATACACAGACTCTGACTTTCAGACCGATAGAGATTCTTGCAAATCAACATCGGGGTCAATGTTTACTCTGAATGAAGAGGCTGTAGCCTGGCGAAGAATCAAGCAAGGATGCATCGCGGACTCCACTATAGAAGCCGAGTATGTAGCTGCTTGTGAAGTAGCTAAGGAGGCTGTTTGGCTGAGGAAATTCCTTTCAGATTTGGAAGTTGTTCCAAATATGGATTTGCCTATCACTCTTTATTGTGATAAAAGTGGGGTTGTGGCAAATTCGACGGAGCTTCAGAGTTATTGTTGGGGTAAGCACATCGAATGGAAATACCACCTGATTAGGGAGATTGTGCACCGCGGTGATGTGATAGTCACGAAGATCACATTGGAGTACAATGTTGCTGATCCCTTTACAAAGGCCCTCATGGCTAAAGTGATCGAGGGTCACTTGAAGAGTCTAAGTCTGCAGGACATGTGGCATCTTGTTTAGGGCAAGTGGGAGATGATACTAAAGTATGCCCTAGTTTATTGTATATTATACATTTTTATATCGTATTGTACATTAGTCTCCCGAGTCATTAGAACAAGTGGGAGATTGTTGGGATCGGTGTCCTAATTATCTCGGAGTCTCTTTATTTTGTAATGATACACATTATTTGCTGAATAAAATAATTGCTATTTAATTCTGGCATTTACTCATATCCAATAAACAAAGCTCCTTGGTTATCTTATGTGAGCTTAAACATGTATATGTGATATACAAGTGGATCATGCCTTAAGTGATAACCTAAATAAGTCTGTAGTATAAGGATTAAGGTGGGATACCTGATCCTTGTGACATAATGGATACGACCCACTTTGTAGAGGTTTGCAAGTATTGTAAACTACTATAGATGGTAGATCCTGACCATTCATGTGGAGATGTGCGAGCGGGGGTGTTCTATAAAAAGAGTTTGTATAAAACCCAGACCACCAGATGGCTAAACTCTGTATATAACACTGTTGATACTAGAGACTTACATCTCACTTAAATGACCATAGGTGACACGACCTCAATCCTGATTGTTTTGGAAACTCCTGCATTTGAGGGCGGTCCTTTGATTAGTATGGGTGAGATGGCCAGATTGCCAACTCAACATGCCTACTTTTTTAGGGACTTGTCTGATCTGGGACCTGGGAACTCAATCCACAAGATGGAATTCACTCCTTTCCCGAAGCAGGGATAAGTAGAGAGATTGCTCCCCTAAGGGCTGATTCCAGGGCTTGAATTAAAGGAACTCTTAACAAAGAGCATCCATGAGCGCATTCGGATCTTTCCGATTTCACCGTGACTGAAACACAATATATACATTATAATGGCATGCTTTGAACACTAAAGAATAAGGGAAAGAGTTCTCATACTAATTGAAGATTCTCTTTAAATTTTGGAACTCAATGGAGTGGAAGACCTCTATGCGATCTCTATCGCCCAACAAATACGTCGGCTGTTGTAGCACGATCAGTCACGAACAAGTGAACGTAGCGGGGAGGACACCACCAAAAGAGATCCCTTGGTATTCTCGGAGAGAGAATCAAAAGTGTGGTCTTTGGTGAGTTTTGTAGAGGTAAGAGGAAGAACAAATCGTGTAGATGATAAGTAAGTGGGAGAGAAAAGGAAGCTATCGTATAGCTAAATGTTTATCGTTTAGAAGAAGCTACACGATCGTGTAGGTTTTATTAAGCGATCGTTTAGAAAAAGGTAGATGATCGTTTAGAAAACATGGCACACTATGCGATCGTTTAGGAAAGCTAAGTGATCGTTTAAAGACTAGCGTGCGATCATTTAGGCGCGAGGTGTGCGATCGTTTAGGCACTGGGCGACTATTGTATAGGCTCTCGACTTATGTGATCGTTTACGTTTCCACACCAATGCCAATTTTTTCGAAACTTTTGGAGCTTTTGCAAAATGAAATGAAATTTCATTTTATTCTTCGGTTACAATAACCGATGCGGCTGCTCCCACTAATGTATGTCTGAGAGAAATTGTAGGCCAATTATCGTATAATTAACCAATTAAATAATTAAATATAATCATATTATATTATTTCCATATAGTTTGATATCACATATCTACTATAATAATTTCTCCTCCACATGATATAAATCATATTTATATCTAATTTCCTCCAAAACAATGTATCTCATACATTTAGTCAATTATATCATATATAATTAACCAGTCCAATTATATCGTATATAATCGTACTCCCTCTTGTCAATTTGAACATTTCAAATTGACCCAAATACTGATTCTCGACTTTATCCAAGTGACCCAGGGGACCTAATGGACCTGTGGCTAGAAGTTCCAATGGTTCGTGAATAGCTGACTAAACTCTTTAGCCATGAGATCCACCATCTGTTAACTGTCAGGCATTCCACTAAAGACCAATAGTTGAACTCTTCGTACCACAGATTTATTTCTATGTCCATCAGATATAATTAATCATGAGTACGATGACCCTTGACAGATGCTCGTAAGTACAACTGGACCAAATTGCTTTTTTACCCCTATAGTTACATCTCACTCCTTAAGTACTATTGATTCCTCTAATGAATAATACAACATAGTCCAACTATGTGTGAACACCTCTCGGGCCAAGAGAAGGTGTGTGTTGCCACATAGTTCATGCCCTAGAATCAGCCCTTAAGGGAGCTATCTATCTATTTACCTCTACCTCGGGGAAGGAGTGATTCCATCTTGTGTAGCTGGGTTCCCAGCTCCCAAATCAGACGAATCCTCAAAATGGTAGGTTTGAATCGGCAACTTGGCCACTTGCACCCATACAAATCAAAGGACCGCCCTTAATGGCAGGAGTTCCTAACTCACTCATGATTGAGGTCATGTTACCTTATGGTTATCCTAGTGATGTGAAGTCTCTGTCATGAACGGTATTATATAACGAGATGTTAACACTTCGTGGTCAGGTCTACTAACTCTTTGTATAGGATGCCCTCGCTCGCATGTCCCCAATACGAATGATCAGGATCAGACGATCTGTGACAAGTCACAACAATTGTGACCATTCCATAAAGCGGGCTGCATTCATAGCGTTACCAGAATAAGCTTTCCCTTCTATATCCATATACTATAGACCATTTTGGTTATCACTCAAGACATGATCCACTTGTATGTCACCACATACATGCTTAAGTTACATACAGATAACCAGGGATTTTATGCTATGCATCCAGGCAGTACGAAGATGTACAAAACATTAAAGAGATCGTACTGGTGGCCTGGTATGAAAAGAGAAATAGCAGAGTATGTTGATAGATATTTACTATGTCAACAAGTTAAGCCTGAACGACAGAGGCCAGAAGGATTGCTTAATCCATCCAGTACCATAGTGGAAATGGGAGCATGTTACGATGGATTTCCTATTTGGTTTACCTAGGACACCAGCGAGCTATGATGGTATATGGGTAATTGTGGATAGATCGACAAAGACAGCTAAGTTTTTACCTATTAAAGTTACTTTTACCCTAGACCAATTAGCTAAGCTGTATGTTGATCGAATTGTGAGTTAGTTTGGGGCTCCAGTTTCGATTGTATTAGATCGGGATTCCAGGTTTACATCAAAGTTTTGGCCTATCTTATAGAAAGCTATGGATACGAAGTTATATTTCAGTACGGCTTTTCATCCACAGACGGATGGTCAGTCTGAACGGACGATTCAGACACTAGAGGACATGTTGAGAGCATGTGTATTACAGTACAAGGGCAGTTGGGATACGTATCTGTCGTTGATCGAATTTGCGTATAACAATAGTTACCATTCGAGTATCGGAATGGCACTTATGAAGCACTATACGGAAGACCATGTAGAACTCCGATATGTTAGAATGAGGTCGGTGAAAGGAAATTACTAGGCCCAGAACTTGTTCAGCAGACATCAGGCAGTGTTAAGATTATAAGAGAAAATCTTAAAATAGCTCGAGACAGGCAAAAAAGTTATACCGACAAGCGGAGAAGAGAATTGGAATTTGAAGTTAGTGATAAAGTATTTCTTAAGTTGTCTCCATGAAAAGGAATACTCAGGTTTGGTAGGAAAGGGAAGTTAAGCCCCAGGTATATTGGACCTTACGAGATAATAGAAAGAGTTGGCCCAATGGCGTATAGGTTGGATTTACCTCTAGAGTTATTTCGTATCCATGATGTGTTCCATGTGGCAATGCTAAGAAAGTACATGGCAGATCCTACCCATGTGTTGCCTGAGCAATCGGTGCAGTTGAAAGAGAATTTGTCTTACGAAGAAAAACCAGTGGAGATTCTTGACAGAAAAGAACAAGTCTTAAGGAATAAGACAATACCATTGGTAAAGGTACTATGGCAAAACCAAAGCACTGAAGAAGCAACATGGAAAGCTGAAGAGAAAATAAGAAACAAGTATTTGCATTTGTTTAATTGACGGACTTGTAGCAAAATTTTGAGGATGAAATTTTCATATGGGGGAGGTAAATGTGAACCCTGAGCCCTAATTTCTCTACTTGAGTATGTTCCCTACTGAGACCAGTGTGGTGAGTAGGTTGATGTGGAAATTAATGCGTAATTGTAGAGAAAAGGGTGAAAAATTAGAAGAAAAGTGTGAAATTGAAAGCTTGACTCTTGGGTAAAGCTTGGAAAAATTGGCTAAGTGTTGTTCCATGCGTTGGCCTTGCTCATTTTAGACGTTGAAGGAAGCCAGAGTGTGGCCAAGAGAAATGCATGTGGTAGCCAGTGTCTTGAGGGATTAACAAAACATGTGGCAGCCTCAAGTTGCGCGGACATGGGCGCTGGGCGTTGGAGATGTGTGCGCGGGACGATCGTGTAGTAATGATTGGGCGCTGGACAATCGTGTAGCAAATGAGCAGCACTACACGATTGGGTATGTGATCGTCTAGTAAGTGAGCGGTGCTACACGATGAGGTAGGCGATCGTGTAGGTGGGCACCAGGCTATCATATAGAAAATGCGCGAAGCCAAGTGATGTGGTAGGCGATCGTGTAGCAGATGTGCGACGCTAGACGAAGCGAAGGATCATGCTAAACGATAGCACTATGCACTGGACGATAGCGTTAAGCGATGGGGTGTTGGAACTACACGATTGGCATCAGTGTTAGACGATGACGCTGGACGATGGTGCTACCCGATGGGCGTGTGCACTAGACGATAGCCGTGCTTCGCTAGATGATGGGCATCAGCGCTACACGATGAGCAAGAGCTGTGTGGTAGACTGTGTGTTATGCGATAGGCGCATACGCTATGCGATGGTGCTATGCGGTAGCAGTATTAGACGATGAGCTAGGCGATGAGACAAGCCATGGTGGACGCATGGTGAAGGGTCTTGTGTTGCTAAGGCTTGTGGTACATAAGGCTAATACTATGCGTTGGCATTGAACGCAGGGTGTGAACTATGCGACTTGCTATATGCGTTGGACATCCGGGGGCATGTGGGCGCATAGGACCAGGCTAATAGTATGCGTTGGAAGAGTGCTAGGTATAATCCTAGTTGAGCGCATAAGCCAAAGGTAAACCATGCGGGAAAGGAAGGTATATGGCCAAGGATGCGATGCCTTGAGTTTTGACTCAAGTGATATGTTGATGAGAAAGCCACGAGTTGATGATGGCTAACTAAGAAAAGGATATGCGGCCAAAGATGAGCCTTGCAAGCATCTAGCATATGTGACCAAGTTGCGTCAATTGGATGCACAAGGTAAGATTGGATGAACGCATTTGTGGTTGGATGAACGCATTTGTGGTTAGATGAACACATTTGTGGTTAGATGGACGCATTTGTGGTTAGATGGATGCAATTGTGGTTGGATGGACACAATTATGGTTGGATGGACACATTTGTGGTTAGATGGACGCATTCGTGGTTGGATGGACACATTTGTGGTTAGATGGATGCATTTGTGGTTGGATGGACGAATTTGTGGTTAGATGGACGCATTTGTGGTTGGATGGACGCATTTGCCAAGATGGCTTGCGATCATGAGAGTGTGGATTGTGCCGATGGTGATGCTAAATCATCCGGACATGTGGCTTGTTGGGGAGAAATCTTAGGCCTTAAGCAAATGAGGTGGATGCATAAGAAGACATGCAGATTTAAGCATTATGTGTTGGCTAAGGAAGAGGAGGACACCTTAGATTGCGATGGCATGAAGGTTGCATTGATAGTGTGGGGAAAAGACACTTGGACATCCAGCCAAGTAGGAAGTGTCAGCCTTGGAGAGATTTTGGATGCCTATAAATAGGGCCAAGTACTTCTCATCAGATCATAACTCAAATTCACTTCAAAGGACATTAAGAAGTGTGTGAAGGCTGATTGTGACGAAACTATGTGTTGATGGAAGAATGCATGCATTGGTAGCAAAACCATGCGTCGGTCATAAAGTTTCAAGAGGAGGAGACAGTGAAGTCTGGAAATAGCATCAACTTGGGACGAGGCTATCTCCCAGCATACTCGTGCGTTTGGAGTAATTCTAAAGCCACCTGAAAGCTCCACGAGTTTAGTTTTCAGGGTAGGGCTGTTGGAGAAGAAGCTCTAAGGAATCTGGCTGGAAAGTAAGGAAAAGATAGAAGGGTCAAGCTGTCGGGTAAGTTTGGGCCAGTCTTGGGGATTTAATGATTCTGGCCAAACCACAAGGAGTTCTAAGCTAAGATTTTAAGGTAAGCTTTCTGAGAAATTGTAGAGCATGTTTACAGAAGGAAGTATCTCAAGATAAGGCCTATAACTATGAGTAATCTGAGCTTTGAATTGAATCTGGATCTTAGGGTTCAAAAGGGAGCCCGAGGTAACCAAGGAACTTCTGGAGAGAAAGGTTCCTAAACGACCAAGGTGAGTGACTAAATATTTGACTAAATATTTACAATGTTTTAAAGAAACCATGTTTTAAAGAAAGATTATTCTCATGCTAGCTAGTTTTACAAAGTGATTTCCAAGCAAACCATGAGTTATATTTTAAACGTATGCCATGTATGAAAGTTTATTGAAAAACTATTTATGTGTGTTTAAATACACCAAGCATGCGTTAGTATCTTTCAAGACATGTTTTCTATGCGTTATGCTTTACATGCTTTAAAGAGGAAGTCATTTTATGACTAGTTTTACTTGAAACGTGATACCGAAGGACATTTGAGAAGGTATCCGACCAACTCGATACTAAAGGAAATTTGAGAAGATATCCGAGCAGCTCTATATTGAAGGACAAGTTTTGAGAAGGTATCTGAGTAGAAATACCTAAGGTATGACGGTACTTAGTATGGCCACATGCACGTAGGTAGTTAAAGTGAGAGATTGAGCAAATGGGTTCTCTCTTAACTAGTAGTTGACATTGGGATTTAACCACAACAGCGTTATTCTCAACTAAGGAACAGTTTTAATGTTTTCTGATAGAAACAACTTTATATGCTTTATGCTTGGAAATGTTTATATTGTAGTACAAGGTTACTGTAGAAATTTATATTTCAGTTTAATCTCTTTATTAAGACTTTTGCATGAGAATCAGTTTTCTTTCTTAAGTCACTCACTGGGCTAGCAAGCTCACCCCGTTTTCAAATATTTTCCTTTCCCCCAGGTAGTGGTTAAATCCTCAGGAGATAGTTCTGCATCTGCTCTGCCACTAAAGGACAAAGATATTGTAACTCATTGGTTAGGTGGTTACTATAAATATTGTGCACATGTTACAATTGTTCATATAGGGACTAAGGTTTTGGGCATTGAGACTTGTGAAACTAGTAATGTAATCACTCTAAATATGTTGTGTTTTTAAACTTAATGAATTTTTCCTAAGAGGCATCCGCTGTGTATGAGTTACATGTTGGTATCAGAGATTTTCGCTAGATTTATTAGGCAGTAAGTGTCAACAAAAGGGTTGATAACTATTGCAGTCATATCCTTTCCTAGGCTTAGAGAGTAGTTTGGGACGGGGTGTGACAAATCGCGACCGAGATTATTAATTTTTTCCACCCATATTATGTAAACAACCACAAGAGCATAAATTATTTGGCTAAACAACATGCAAATAACAACTAACAATTTACAAAAGACAATATTGACATATACCTTATTTTTCATGATTGTATGCAAAAAGATGAGATGTGGGGGTTTGAAAATTTCCACACTAGAGAAAATTTTGGGTAACTCGTTTAAGAAACTTGTTGAGCAAGCAAATCATTAGATTTCTCAAAAAATGGGATGTTATAACAATATAATAATATTTTTATTACTGAGGGCATATTCGTAAAATTGCTTTTCCATCAATCAAATTTGATATTCAAACATCCACAAAACTAATATAATCTCGGGCTCAATCTCGCCCGAGAAAGTTCGAGAAAAACTAATCTAACGAGTATTAAGAAAACGTACTATTTTTTAAATGGGAAAAGTAAAGCATGTTATTTTGGATATTTTCCCCATTTTTAAAGACTTTCATTCTCTTACTCTTCATAATTGGGGTTTAATAAAGGTTTTATTTGAAAAAGAAAATAATAAATAAATTTTAACCCGTAGAAACAAAATGATATTTTAACTCTATTCATTTGAATGCGAAAGGAAGAAATAGAATTGCAATTTGCATAGCAGTCCTATAATATTTCGATAATGATCATTCGGCCCAATTGACTTTTCTTTTCAATTCTACTTTTTCAATCTTCTGGAAAACGTGGAGGCGATCCAGATTCTTCCTAAAGGAGCCTCTCCACCCAGTTCATACATCACATTCAAATTTTAATCCGATCTTACATCCATCTTCTTGAATTTTCGCTCGATTTGCCCCATTTTGTTGTTCATACTTCTTTCCCATTTCTTCTTCTAACCTTGCTCCGATCTAAAATGGCGGCGACGGCGTCTCAGTTTTCGTGCTTGTCCGCCATCAACCGTGGCTTTCGCCTGCAACACCGCCGCTCATTCTTAGCCCCTCGCTCTTCTCTTTTCTTCCCTAAGGTTTGTGTTTCCTTTCGGTATTCTCGTTTGGCAACTCTATGAACCGGAAATTTGAAGAAATTATAGTGAATTTCGATGAATTGAGAGTATGTTTCGCTTTATGAATAAGTGATGAAAACCCTTTTTCCGTAAGCTTGGGATTTGATTTATATCAGTTTAGAGTCGGATAGTTGATATTAAATTCGATATATTTCACCCCTTCGTTTGAATGTCTTGATTCTGATATAGCATTTTTGTTGGTTGTTTGAATGTTTTTGAGTTTCAACTACCAGATTTAATGCTATGTTCTTGCTGCTGGTTGAATTTCTATGCTTCTCTGCTTGATTTTGGTTCTCGCTTTGTTCACTTGTAAAGTTTTCATGGATATTTCATTTGTACAGTTTTAGAACTTAGAAGTGAATTGACAAGAGATATGACAGTTCCCATTTGATTTTGAAGTTTTGAAATGTTGATTTCTTGAATGTGCCTAATTCTTATGCTGTGTCTAAGTAATGGCGTAAGTTAATGTTGCTTAACACAACGGCATTGAGTGGCTAATTGGTTGATCTGGCACTTGAATTTTCCTTCTTTAGTATTCGATTGTTATGAACCTGGAAGGATCTGCTTCAAATACTACTGATTCCCAGACTGAGACAACCTTAAGCTACGCCACTGATGCATCAGAATCTCAAGTTGTCACAAATTCATATCCGGGTGTTGAAGAGTCATCTGATGTTGGAAATTTAGAGAATGAGAAGCTTCAGGAACCTGATGATGTTGGCACTGTGCCGAAACGCACAGCAAAAATTCATGATTTCTGTTTTGGCATTCCTTTCGGTGAGTTTTGCATTCTTTCCTTATTTATATGCTCGTCGGCTGCTAGTTGCAGTTAGAATGCAACATTATTGCTTGAGTTGTGTTGGGGTCTTGGTCTTTCACTCGAGAAGGAGAGTGCTTCCTTCCCTTCTTATACTTACACTGTTTATCACGATTGTAGCTCAAATGCATTACGTTGAATAATGGTTTATTTTGTTAGATGTAGCTACTAACCATACTATAACCAGATTAAAGCCTAACTCCTTTCTCTTTGCATACACGTATCTTTTTTTAAAAAAAAATAAGAAATGAGTAGTACTTCTATACACACATTCATTCAGTTTGAAATGTGAATGATTGGATTGATCGCCAAGTGCCTTGACCATGAGGTTCAAGAATGAGTGAGATGACATGAGTCATAATAGCAAGGAAAGAAGAGCCTACCTGGTTGAGGTTAAATTTCATAAAATGCTCTGGTAAATGTAAAATAGTAATCTTTAAGGAACTCATTTAAGAGGTAGAATGCAACAAAAATTTTGAAACACAGATAAAATGGTGAGGTATTGTACTTCAATTCTTCAGTACCCATTTCCTGGCATTTCCTCTCATTCAGAATAGTTTAAGAAAGAAAACTTCTTCCTCAATGGTATTGGAAGAAAGTTTGACTCAGTATGGCCTACTCTTTTTGGTCTGGTAGGCATGGGCCTCGAAGAAGAAAACTAATTGCCATTTCCCAAACTGTCAATTAGATATGTTCTCCATTTTACAACCTTTTGGAAGCTGTATCTGTTTGCTTTTCTTTTCACCTTGTCATGAAGCTGCTGGGTGTTAGTGAAGTTATTGGCTTATGACTATTCTTCAAAGTGAAAGTTTACTGGAGGGAGGAGTAGAAATGGAAATGTAGCATCTAAGAGTTAGTATAGTGATAGGCCCTGTATTACTAAAGTGTATGTAAGAAAACGTGTGAAGAGAGGGGATGAATGTGTAGGAGGGAAATGTTAGTTTGAGGTGGGCCTGAGGGAATATTGTTAGTTAGAAAGGATGGGGGCCCGTGGGTAAGGAGTATATAAACAGTGAGAAGGGGAATTGTATGGGATGGAATTGATTTTGTAAACATTCTCTTTGAGAAGTTTTGGGGAGGTAGGGAGCTCTCGAAATCTCCCTTGGTTGTTGATAAATAAATTGAAGGCCGAGGCCTATCAATTTTGGTATTAGAGCCGTAGATCATGGGCATGATAGGAAAGATGGAAGGAAGAATTATAATATTGGAAGAGCAACTGTTGGAAGTCAACGAGAAATAGAAGGTGCTGCAAACTACCGTGGATTTAGGACTCAATGAGATTAATGGGAAGATTGGGGAGTTGGCGAATGATATGCAGTTGGTCAAGGCGCAAGTCAACTTGATCTTGTCACAATTGGACGTCGTGATGATAGAGAGGATTTACCATGGGGGATTCGACAATCCAATTGCAAAGGGATCGAAGCTTGGTTAAATCCTAGATTTCTTTGAGATCGATGATGAAGTTGCTTGAGGAGGAGGACCATGGGCTGCTAATTGAATTAAGTGCCTTAGCACCCGAGGCAGAAGAGGGTAACAATAGAAAATTGCCACGACAAACTGATGGTGTACCCACACAACTCCAGGGGGTCTTAGAATGCTATGAATAGGTATTCTTTGCAATAACAACTATACCGCCAACCAGGGAACATTATCATTCTATTGAGTTGGAATATGGGGCTGGGCCGATTAACGTGCGATTGTATGGATACCTCTGTTCTAGAAGGATGAAATTGAAAGGTTGGTGAAAGAAATGTTGGCAGCTGGAGTGATACAACGTAGTCGAAGCTCTTTTTCAAGCCCTGTTCTACTAGTCAAGAAAAAGGATGAAAGTTGGATATAAATGGGGAATGGAGAACTCTCAGTTGTCGATGCACTATCTTGATTACCAACAACTATGGAGCTTGGAGTCCTTGGCATCTTGGGGGGTTTGAATACGGCCGTTTTTCGTGTGTAGGTTGAGGTCGATGATACGTTAAAGGGGATTTGTCAAGCATTGCGAGATGGGCAACTGACTCCCCTTGGTTACTCCATGAGAGGTGGCGACCTCTCGTATTTTAAAGGGCGTTTGGTACTACCAACGATGTCACCTACTATTCCCTTGTTACTTTCAGAGTTCCACAATAACCCCATCGGTGGCCATCAGGTAGCTTTTAAGACATATCAATGCCTAGCTATAGAGGTATATTGGCCAGGTATGAAGGCTCGTGTACGAGCATTTGTGGCTGACTGTGCTGTATGCCAACAAGCTAAGTATCTTACTTTAGCCCCACTTGGTGTCCTTCAAGCGTTGCCAATTCTGATAGGGTATGGGAGGATATTACGATGGACTTTGTGGAGGGTTTACCAAAATTTGATGGTTATGACACGATTATGGTAGTAGTCGATCGATTCTCAAAATACGCACATTTTGTTATCCTTAAACACCCCTTTATGGCGCTTATGGTTGCAGCTGTTTTCAAAGAAATAGTATTTTTACATGGCTTTAGGAACCCAACTACACTGGAGCACAGCGTATCACCCTCAAACGGATGGGCAGTCAGAAGTTGTCAACCGGAGTCTTGAAACGTACCTGAGGTGTTTCGTCATGGGGACACCAAAACAGTGGGCAAAATGGATTCCATGCGCAGAATTTAGTCATAACATTTCATATCATACTTCTACTGGCTTCACTCCTTTTGAAGTTCTTTATGGCCGCCTCCTACCTCCGGTGTTGTGTTATGAACAGGGAATGTGTGCTGTCAGTGAAGTGGATCAGCAATTAAAAGCACAAGATGAGGTATTGGCTAAGTTGAAGGCAACGTTACAAAAAAACTCAACGATGAATGGTGCTGTTCGCCAATACCAAAAGACGCGAGGTTGAATATGCTGCGAATGGGTTTATTTAAAGCTCAGACCTTATAGGCAAACTTCATTGGCGCGTCATACTAATCCAAAGCTGGTGCCAAGATTTGTCGGTCCCTATAAGATCATTGCCCGAGTGGGGAAAGTTGCTTATTGCCTGGCTTTACCATCAGGTACAAGTATCCACCTCGTCTTTCACGTGTCCTTGTTGCGGAAAGCAATTGGCCACAATCTGCCTGTGCTGCCACTGCCCCCCAATTTAGCACCAGATTTGACATATGTTTTGCAACCAGCTGAAGTTTTGGTTCTCCGTAATTCTCCAACTGATGAGGGGGCTCTAGAAGTTTTGATTCGATGGGAGAACTGTCTGCCAATCGACGCTACTTGAGAGCCGACTTCGGTTATCAATGAACAATTTTCTGATTTCCACCTTGAGGACAAGGTGGCTTTTTGGGGAATGGGTAATGATAGGCCCCATATTGCTAAAGTGTATGTAAGAAAACGTGCGAAGAGAGGGGATGAGTGTGTAGGAGGGAAATGTTAGTTAGAAAGGATGGGGGCCGTGGGTAAGAAGTATATAAACAGTAAGGAGGGGAATTGTATGGGATGGAATTGATTTTATAAACATTCTCTTTGAGAGGTTTTAGAGAGGTAGGAAGCTCTCGGTCTCTCCCTTGGTTGTTGATAAATAAATTGAAAGCTGAGGCCTATCATATAGACTGCGTGTATGTATATCAGGTCTGATGTAATCGTGACATGTGTGAGATTTTGTGAGAGTATGTGTTGATATGAGATGTTGGCTGTCTCAAATTGCCCTAAATAGTTCTTGTTCTTGTTTGATGCTTTGGTCAACTTTCCTTATATTCTGTTCTGTTTTGATGAAATGTAGAGAAAAATGAGGGACTTAATTATGTGTTTTCTCTATTATTATCTATGGGATGATATTAAATTAGAGGATTTTAAATAGGGGAAAATCAAAATAACTTCAGAAATTTTTCTTCCTTTGTAGTACATTCAACTTTGTAAGAATACGAACTAGTGGTGCCATGTTCTTCCCCCTAAAGTTTGATTATGAATCGGTAATAGGTGGAATTGTTCTAAGTGGTGGCCTTATTAGCTTTATTTTCTCGAGAAACCCGTCTGCATTGAGCAGTTTGATCTCTGGAGGTGCTTTGCTGGCCTTGAGCACCTTAAGTTTGAAAATCTGGAGGCAGGGAAAGTCCAGTTTGCCATTCATTCTAGGACAAGCAGGTAATTGATTCTGTCTCTTTTAAGTCAGTTGCATCTCATTTAAATGTGCTTCAGACATGCAATATAACGCGTATTATTTCTTATTCCCCTCGGAAAAAATGGTCATATTATTGTGAAATGGAGACATTTTTATACAATTAGTTGTTTGGTCTCTCTGGGTGGGTTATATTTTCATGTACTCCTGTGTATTCTTATATTCCATCTCAATGAAAGTTCTCTGTCTTTAAACGGAAAAAATAGAAAAAAATATATATTCATATTGATATAACATGTTTTAATTGCTCGAAACGCAAAAGTTATGCCTAAGTTCCCTATTTGACTGTGTTCCTTGCAGTATTTACGGCCTCATTTTTCTGGAATAGTTTTCAGACGTACTCATTGGTATGCACCTTCCTATATTAATATTTGACCTGAATGAATAGATATCATTGCCATAGTTTTATGATTATACTATTTTCGTGATTGTAGACCAAAAATGTGTTTCCAGCCGCCTTCTATGCTGCCCTCAGGTAAACATTTTTTTTGGATAGTCTTAACTTCCATATCTTCGTTTGCTAATTATACTTCAGATTAATCAAATTCGCCCAACACAAATTTGTTTTGGTTTGTTTCTCACAGTGCTGCAATGCTCTGCTTCTACTTATATGTGGTAATTTCTGGGGGAAATCCGCCACCGAAAAAATTGAAGCCTTCTCCATCTGCTGCTTAATGAATGTAAGAATTCAAATCCTACAGAGTTTGATTACACTTAGAAACAGACTTTACTTTATGATGTAGCCTGCCGAGTTAGGTTGGGGGGGCGGGGGGGTTGTGTGGGAAGGTCTTAAGCTTAGGAGGTGGGAAAAATGTACTTTGAGTAATTATCTGTGAAGGAGCTTGGTGTAGAATCCATGAAGAGTATGTTACTTGAAGGCAATGGGTGCTTGGATTTTGTTTTTGAACGCAATGGCTTTGAGCTATGTATTTATGCAATTTGTAGAAATAAATTGTTTGTAATATATTTAATTTGGTTATATATGCAACATCTTAGCTAGGTATGGTTTATCCCATTGCTCTTTGTTCATTAACAATTCAAATTCTTGTTTAATGGGTATCTAGTTTTTCAAATTTATGTTTAATAAATTCTTGATCTATTGACATTTAAATTGAAAGTTTAATATTCAAATCACAAAATCTAAATTTTTTTATCTAATAATATGAGTTAAATTTTAATATTTTTTAATATGTTAGGAATCTATTAAATATATAATAAAAAATTCAAGGATATACTAGACATTTTTAAAATTTAAGGATCTATTAGAAACAAAATTGAAACTTATTAAATACCTTTCAAAATTTTGGAACTGATTAGAACTTTAAAAATTAGGACTAAACTTGTAGTTTGGGTCAACATTCTTTCATATCATTTTTCAAGTTATCAATTGATTCTTAAATGTATGATCATTCCACGAAAATATTTAATAAAGTTTGTTAATAAACAAATGAGTCATGATTTCTTTTATTAATATATTTAGATGTGTGTGCATGTGCCAACTGGGAAGAAATAAATTTTGTGGGTTGGTGGATTAGATTTTGATAACGGGTCGTTAGAATTTCATGTGTCAAGGTAGAATCCAAGTGTTGGCATGTTCAAATGTTGAAATAGGTTAATAAAACAATAATTTAGCGATGTAGATGATAATTTAAAATTTTTAATATACTGGACATTACAACATATATCACATACTATAACATTAAGAAAACACTATTCTAAACTTTCTATCTATTAGTGTTTTTGAAACCTATCTAACTCGTATTTAACTTGGATTTCATTCTCTCCCATGTGAAAGGAGTTGACGACCTATCTAAAGTGGATATGGTTTAAGTGTAACGCTCCTTGTTGGCCATGATATTTTCTTGGATCCCCTACGACTTGGCAAAGCTGTCTCCACAAACCAACATAGGTCTTTTCAGCATGTTTTGTCCTTACTCACATGCATCCTTGAAAAATTCCTAGGCCACCCAATATAGTATTCCTCCAAGCTAAGTAGGTTTAACATTGGAGTTCCTATGCCACCGTAAAAGGTGTACCTTATTGATAAAGATAGTAACTATCATTTCTTTTAAGCATTTTTTAATTATACTTTCATATTCTTAGGATCCCTCTTATTCGGATGTGATCTTATGTAGCACCCTGAATTTTTATGTAATTTTCATTAATTTATCTTCAAATTGTTTGGATAGATGGTTTTGGAATTCAAGATCTAATTAATATGCTAAATTAATCTCAGTTCAATTATATCTTTGATTTAACTGGAGTTACATTTCGCTTATGGCCAAAGTTGGATTATTATAATTGGATGATGCAATTTTTATTAAGAGATGGAAGACTTTGGAAAAGATTTGGGATATTGGTTTAAATTTAATTAAGATTAATTAGAAAAGGAAATTTGGAATTTAAGAGGGAAAAAGAATTTGGAATTAAAGAGAGAAAAAAGATTTGGAATTAAAGGAGGAAAAGGATGGAAAATAATTATATGTACATGAGAGTTAGGGTTTCATTTGACTTAGAAAAAAAAAAAAAAAAATTTATTTTTCTCTCTCTCCCTCATTTACGCGTAAGGATAGACATTCAGCCTTTTTCGTCGAGATTCATTCAACTACCGTCTCCAACTCATAGCCACGCGTCGCTCCATCTGTCAGCCTCCTCGCATTGACATCCCGAGCCACGTTGCCATCCCCCCTGTCAGATCGCACCGCGCCACCTGTCTAGTCGTTTGATCCACTCAACCCAGATGCGCTCCAACCGTTGTCTGACGCCCAAGCGTCGGTTCACATTTCTAGCCACGTGCCGCCAGATGTCTTTGGCTCTTGTTTGCCCCACTCGCTATTGTGTGTCCACCACCGTTCACTGTTGTGCGTCTGCTGATCACCGCTACTCGTTGGATTTTTATTTGATGAGTTGTTGATGGGTTTTCTTTGGATTTCTTGATTAGTTATTTAGTACGCACCGAATTTCTGGACTAAAATTGATTTATCCTAAGGTTTGGAGCATTGATTCAAGTTTTTGAAAGTCGATAGTGTACTGTCCAACAAGATTCGTATCATTGTGGCGGGTATTTTGATGAGTCTTAAGATTATGAAACTGTTCGGATTAGCTATAAATGTTGGAATTGGATTTTAAATCCTAAATAATGGTTTACGTGTATATTTGAATATTTGAGTGAAAGTTTGAAATAGATTTAGAGCAAACTAAGCATTTGGTAAGTTATTGGAGAGTTTTAGAATGAATTTGAATTGGTTGATATAAACTTTAGGTATTTGGGATGAAATTGAATGTTGTGATTTTGTGTTAGGGATATTAATTCAAGTTTCCGTTGGAGATTGATTACTTGGATTAATTTTTAAATTTCAATCCGAGGTAAGTGTCTTACTACTGGTTTGCATTCGAACCAGCAGTTCCAACTATATGATGATGAAAAGACTATTTTATTTAATGTTATGGACTATTTTGACTGACATTTATGACATGATGATTGAGGACATTATGGTAATCTTTCATGAGTTAAGTGATTGCGATTATGATAAAGGATATATAGGTGGCCTGATGCATGCTAAGTATTTATTGATAGGATATACAAGCATGCAATGGAAGCAAACAGAATCAATAAGCACTCTAATTAAATTTAATTTGAGTTCTAAAAGCATGCTTCAACAGCAAAACTGAAGAGGGTTTCAAGTTCAACATACCTTGGATGAATTCTCCCAAATCTAGGCTGCTCTTCACGTGAATTCAACTCCAAATCATCAGTGAACCACCAAGAGATCTTCTCTACTATTCTTAGCCTTGAATTTGAGTGGTGGAACTCGAATTTGAGTGAATTTGTGAAGTATTTTTCTGGGTTTTGAGAGAGAGAAGAAGAAGTGTACAGAAAACCATTTGCTCAGCTTTCTCCTCTTTTTCTTCTTTCAATTTTGAAGGTTTTATTATTCTTCACCATGCAGGCACTCACTAGTAACAAGATTGCCAGCAACTACTTCAACAACATGGTGGGATTTGTGTGTGTTTAGAAGAAAAACACCTCATACTTGATGTTTTTGTGGGAAAAACCCACTCAACCTCCATTTTTCTTATTTCCAATTTATTTCTTTTCCAATTAATTCTATTAATTAAAAAAATATTTAATTAATTCATAATTAATCAAATCTAAAATTATAAAATCTAATTTCTTAAATTGTATTTAAAATTGGAAATTAATTAATTAACCAAATTTAATTAATTAGATAATTTAATATCAAATATTAAATGAATCACACACCTAATTTTAGACATAAATCTCATTCATGTAATTAATATTTAAATATTATAAACTCTTTAATTTCGTTTAATCAAATTAAACGTTAATTATATCGAATATAATTATACAAACCCTAATTTGAATTAGAACTTATTCAAATTCTAATCTTAATTCCAATTTGAACATTTCAAATTGAAATTCAATTTGAACAATTCAAATTGATAACATTCCAAATTCACTCAATTTAATAATTCAAGGCGTTCATGATTACGAGCTAGTAGAGGAACCTTATGGACCTACAAATCATGAGCTCCAACGATTTAAGATTAACTTGCTAAAACACTTTAGACCAAACTAATCAGTATTCGTTAACTATCAAGTCACACCACTATAGCTCATAGTTGCACTATTTTCACTGTAGATATATTTGTGTCCACATGATTTAGCCATAACCAATAAGTCGACCCTTTACAGGTTATTCGTAATAACGGCTGGGTCAATATGTTGTTTTACCTAGGATATTACATCTTGCTCCTTAAGTTCCATTGACCCTCTAATGAATAATTGGTTTGTGATCCAATCACTAATCTGGATCCCTCTCGGACCAATGAGAGGGTGGGGCCTCTTGTTCAAGACCTGGATTCAGTACTTAAGAGAAAAACCTTTCTTTTATCCCTAAATTGGGTAGACGTGAACTTCTTATTGCACCCTATGTCCCCAGCTATATACCCAATCTTACCCCTAAAATGGGAGGTCTATTGAGCCGGCGCTGTTGAGCCAACCCTCACCTATGAAAATCTAAGGATAATCCTGAATAAATAGGAGTTCATAGTTAGCTCAGGATTAAGATCGAGTTACCTAGGTCATCTAAGCGAAATAGTCAGTCTTAAACAGTAAACAACGTTAAAAAGTAAGAGTGACTTATTTCTTGGTCCGATCTTATGAAAACTCATTGCATAGGACGCCCCCACTTCTCATGTCAATACATGAACGAATCAGGATCACTTCGTTTGTAGCACCTTTACAACAACTTGTAACTGCTACAGAGTAGGCCGCATCCAATAGTATTACCAGAATAAGGCACCCAACCTTATTCGTATACTATAGACCATTTTTGGCTATATACTCGAACTTGATCCATTTTTATGTCTTTATATAAAGTTCAAGTATTCATGTAATAGCCATGGATCTTAGTTTATTGGATTTAGACTTTATGAATGCAATTTAAAGATTCAATAACAACTTTATTGAAGAAATGTTGAATAACATCTTTATTGATAATAAAATGTTTAACTTTACAAATTGCGAGTTTTAGGACATACAATCCAACAATACTCCCACTTGGATTAAAACTCCAGTGGAATAATATATACAAATATATACAATGTTGAGTTACATTGAGAGAATAAATACAATAAACTAGGGCATCACATACCCATAAATTTCTCCCACTTTCCTTAGTGATAAGTATCTTATAGACCTAGTTCTACTAAGTGACCTTCGAACACTTTAGCCGATCGGCTAAGCTATCTTGTGAGGCTATCTACATGATGATCACATCTTCTCTGTGTACAATCTTTCTAATGAGATGACACTTCCGCTCGATGTGCTTTCCAGGTTTATGGCTTCAAGGTTCCTTTGAGTTTGCAACTGCTCTACTATTATCACAATACAGGGTGACTGGCAGGTGCATATTTGGAACCACTTCCAAATCAGTCAGAAATTTTATGAGCCATACTGCTTCTTTTGCTATTTCACTTGCAGCTACATACTCAGCTTCCATTGTGGAGTTAGCAATACAACTTTGCTTGATACTTCTCTACACTACTACTCCTCCATTTAGAGTGAATATTGACCCAGAAGTTGATTTCCTTGAATCAATATCGATCTAGTCAAAGTGATTAATTTGAATTAACCTTGACTTTTAGTTCTTATCAATGATTGAAGTGAAGATAATAAAAATGAAAAGCATTAAAATTTTGCGTCTTAAATGAAATTGGCGGACTAGAATTATCAGTATTCTACGAGAGAAGTATTCTATGAGACTGAGATGGGTTATTGATATTTATAATAAATAGTATTTTAGTAAAGAATTAAGTTATTACTCAACAAAGATTTTTTTTTTTTTAAAGGATGAGATCAATTCAGAAGTAACCTTTTTCTTTATTATTATATTAGAACAAGAACAGACAGAATTTTATTGGGTTAATTCGGGGATACACGATAGATTTTTATCCTATAGTATTCTACAAAAAAGACATATCAAGATAAATAATCCTGATACGCTCTTTAGATTTATTTAAAGCCCTCAAGGAGCCGTATGAGGTGAGCCCCTTCTCATCAATGGACTCCTGACGTATACGGAATTGGTCTATGGTCGATTCAGTAATAAATAGGAATTTTTAGTTCTACCTCGTGAAAAAAAAAAACTGATTTCTTTTGTGTAATTAACCATTCCTTTTTCTTTCAGAAAGAAATGAAATTATGTTCAAATAAGCAAATATGTCATGGTTAAAGGAGTCTATCCATCGCATATAGGCTTTAAGGACATCGTGGCATAACCGCAGTCAGAATCAGTGTATTTCGTAAGGATCAGATCCTTAGTACCATACATAAGCATAGCATATATCGGGACGAGTACATAACATGGTACATTAAACTCCCTACTACTGATGCATATGAAATTCGTTTCATAACCTCAACATCTTGAGGTGTCTTAGGACTTTGTTCCTTAGACAGATGAATTCCATTTCTGAAAGGCAACATTCCTTTCTTGGAATTTTGCATTTTATATCTAGATAACATCTTGTCTATATAAGATGCTTGAGATAATGCTAAAGTTTTGTTCTTGCGGTTTTGAATTATTTGAATCCCAATAACATAGTGTGTTTCTCCCAAATCTTTCATTTGGAATTGGGTAGCCAACAATCTCTTAACGTCAGTTAGAAATTCTACTTCATTTCCTATGAGTAGAATATCATCAACATACAACACGAGAAAAGTGACAATTTTGTTAATGATTTTCTTGTAAACACAAGGTTCGTCAACATTTTTTTCAAAGCCATAATATTTGATTGCATTTTTAAATCTCATATTCCAGGATCTAGATGCTTGTTTCAACCCATAAATGGATCGATTAAGCTTGTAAACTTTTTGCTCTTGACCTTGTTCAATAAACCCTTCTGGTTGAGACATGTAGATACTCTCTTCAAGATAGCCATTAAGAAAGGTTATCTTGACATCCATTTTCCATATTTCATAATTATAAAATGCAACAATGGACAAGAATATTCTTATCGACTTTATCATGGCAACCGGAGAGAAAGTTTTTTCATAGTCTACCTCCTCTCTTTGGGTAAACCCTTTTGCCACAAGTCTTGCTTTGTACGTGTGTACCTTACTAGCTTGGTCTCCTTTTCTTTTGCAGATCCATTTGCATCCGATGGGTTTTACCCCTTCAGGTTGATCTATATGATCCCAGACAAAGTTGAAGTACATAGACTCCATTTCAAGGTCCATGGATTTAATCCATTGGTCTTTGTCCACATCATTCATTGCTTGTTTGAAAGTTAATGGATCATTTAAGCCATCACCTAGTATGATGACTTGAGTTTCAATTAAACCCATGTACAGGCTGTTGCACTATCCTCCCACTACGTCGAGGCATTCTCAACTCTTGAGAAGGATGTGAAGTACTAGTATCACCAACAACTCTTGTTGATGGATTTGTCGTTTCTCTGGACATTTCTTCTATTACTAGCTTACAGCGAGGTTGATGATTCTTCATGTGGTCCTTCTCCAAGAAAGTTGCATTTGTCGACACAAATACTTTATCTTCCTGAGGATCGTAAAAGTTACCACCTTTTGTTTTTTTAGGGTAGCCTACAAATAGGCATACTTTTGAACGACGTCCCAACTTCTTAGGATTTTGCACCAACACATGTGCTGGGCAACCCCAGATTCTGAAGTGATGTAAACTTCCTTTGCGTCCTCTACAGAGCTCGTAAGATGTTTCATAAACACTTTTCGAGGGAACCATGTTCAAAATGTACACTGTAGTTTCAACTGCGTATTCCCAGAAAAAATTTGGTAATTGAACATAACTCATCATGGAACAAACCATGTCCAACAAGGTTCTGTTTCTCCTTTTTGCCACACCATTTTGTTGAGGTTTGCCAGGGGCTGTGAGTTATGACTGGATTCCATGTTCTATAAAATAGTTTTGAAATTCCAAGTCAATATACTCACCACCTTAATCTAATCGAAGTGTTTTAAACTTTTACCTAATTGGTTCTTAACCTCAACCTTATATTCTTTGAATTTTTCAAATTTTTCGGACTTTTGATGAATTAGGTAAATATGCCCATACCTTGAATGTCATCAACAAAACTGATGAAATATTCATACCCTCCTCCAGGTCTAACATTCATAGGATCATAAAGGTCTGAATGTACGAGCTCTAAGGGTTATTTGACTCTAAAACCTTTTCCCAAAAAAAAAAAAAAAATCTTTTAATCATTTTACCCTCAAGACATGATTCATATGATGGTCATGAACTATCTTCTAACTGTTTTAGATGACCGTTCTTAATCAATCTCTCAATCTTGTTGAGATTTATGTGACCAAGTCTCAAGTGCCAAAGATAGGCATTTGGAGAAACTTTCCTTTTCTTATTATGAGTTTCAGCTGTTTTAAATATCTCTATGTTCAAAACGGCCTTTACCTCAGTCGCTTTTAACAAATATAAGTTATTTTCTAATTTTGCAGAACAAATTTTGATATTCTTTGAAGTAATGAACACTTCATCATTTTCAAAAGAAACCTTATAATTTTGTTCCAACAAACAAGAAATACACATTAGATTCCTTTTCATAGAAGGAATGTAATCAACACTTTTAAGTAAAATGTATCTATCTCCTATAAGTAACTTCATATCTCCCACTGCTTTAGCTGAAACAACCTCTCCGATCCCTATATTAAAGATTGCTTCACCTTCTGTAAATTGTCTCTAGGAACTTGTTTCTTGTGAGAAAGTACAGATATGATTAGTGGTACCTGAATCTATTATCCAGGTTTTATCATTTTCCACAAAACACGCTCCGATAACAAGTAAATCATATTTATCTTGTTGTTCGAATTTTATTTTCTCATCTATTGAGTTCAAAACTTTAGATGAGTTGGGAGATCAAGGACAATCCTTATTTAAAACTCTTTTAGAACCATCAACTGCTAGTAATTTGTATGTTGAATCGATTTTACCGTTAACTAATTCAGAAGCGAGTATTCTAGAAGAATTCGACATGCTGAAAATTTTAAACGAATTCTAATTTAGTAAAATTGCACCTAAATCCAAAATCAATTTTTAGCAAAAAAAGTAATAATGTATCCATAACTATTATTTATTTGCAACGATACTATAATGAGTCAGAATTAGTGCTACCGAGGGGTAGTCAAATATTCCTTCATTAAAGCAAAACAATTTTGACCAAACACTATCACCAGAATAACTCTTATTCCTATAGTCGTTTAGTTATCATTTTTGATAAAAAAATTACTAAACTTTAGTATTTCTATAGGTGTAACCCTTCGTTTTCAAACCTCAGAGGTCGGCCCCAATGATGCTACCGAAATGGAAAGTCAAGGTTAGGAATGGACCTAAGAAATCTTATCCATTTCTAGAGTTTGAGTTGTTCCGAATTCTATGTTACAACCCTCCGAGGGGATAGCCGTCGTTAAATAACTAGTAAAGGCCGCTGATGCGGGAGAAATGTACGTTATTATAAGCATTTTATTTAGAATTATGTGGGCTATTAAGTAGATTATGCGGCGATTATACTAAGAATTCATGAGAAAACAAGCTTGCGTCGATCGACATTAAGAATCTCGGTTAACCCACTATTATGCGTTACTTTATGTCCAATTGTCTATTTTTGTAGCTAACGTAGAATCGATCGCATGCGGTGAATCTCGCCATCGCAGAGGCGTCACATACGCGATCGCATGTGCTCGACGCATGGTTGTTGCGGCCATTAACCGCATGCGTCCATCGAATAGATGTTGCGGCTACAGAGTATAACCATAATAGAGGGATGACCGCAAGGGTGGTGGAATGCGATGATACTCCGGAAACCAAGCATAAATGCATACCTCAGGAGTATCAAAAGATGATGTTGACATTTCACCTACCACACCGTTAGCAGCAGAGATTCAGAGCAGGTCTATCACGTCGTTAGCTGCAGAATTTCAGAGGACCATTAATGCTGTCGGTGATCAAGCTCTATAAATAGAAGCCTTAGAGCCCAACTTCAAGGTATCCAAGGTTCCTTGCCTGAAGGCATCTGGGGTTTTCTACCTGAAGGCATCCAAGCTTCTGCCTTCGGGCAGATCCTTGTGATCGAGACCAAAGCGTGAGAAGATAGTCTTGAGAGTTCTTCATCCCTTCAAACATTCCGAGTGACAACCAGAGCTCTGCCGGAGTTAGATCTCGAGAGAGACTACTCCACTGCCCGTCCATGGCACCACCGGCAACCTTGACACACATCTGATGGAAGCAAGACATTGCTCTCATTTGGCCCTTCATATCTCTTATATCTTTGTATTGTATTACATTATGGCTTAAGAGATTAATACAATTTGTGATCAATGCATTTCTATATTTTCCTTCGATTCCATCTCCATCTTCATTTACTTGGCATCCTTTACTTTCATTGCACCTCTAATTAAGACTGCTAGAGTATCACATACTTAATCATGCAACATAGACATATGAAGCATGTAGCAAACCACCAAGAGGTGTGCGTTGCATTGGTGTTGTGAGAAAATCCAATTTGCCTAGTGTGAAGCTATAGCAACGCTTGTCTATAAGTGGATGCAATGCTTGTCTATGAGTAGAATCAACAGCGACCAACTTCCCGGGAGGGTAAGTAGTTGAACGCATTGAGCAAAGTAAGCAGTGTTCCTAGGGATAGGAATAATCTTATGTCAACCATGTTTATGTGATTACCTTGTCTTATGAGCACATCATTCATCATTTAGGCATACTTGAGAGAGTTGTCTAAAAACCAAATCTAGGCTTGAGAGAGTCAGATTGGATCGCATAAGCAAGAATAGAGACTTAGATATAAGCTCTGTTTGCTATTACACAGCGCATGTACCCTATAGATAGGATGTGGTGACAACGCATGCGTCCAGAAGCAGGATATGGTGGTATGCGGTCATCTTGTTTATGTGTGAGAGCACGTGAGCAGGAATAGAGACTTAGAAATAAGGCCTCTCGACACTATTGCATATACATCGCATGCGTCTTTGTTAAGTGTGTGTAGCATAATCGCATAACTTGTGCTGGCTGAGGTTACCCTTGCAATCAAGCTTAGTGTTGCGGTGAAGTCATCCCCGCCATTTTATCTATTTTCCCATGCATGTTATTACGCATTAACAGTTGTCGTATCTCTATCTCTCGTAGTCATACTTCCACTGCTTAATCTGTTAGTTAGGAGTAGGAGTAGCGCATATCCCTTAAACTTCAATATTCTTTTATTCTTCGCCGCAAACACATTACTTCATAACATTTAGCTACAAGTCTCTGAGTTCGACCTCGGATCATCCGAGAAACTTGCGATCTCATTATATTTGGCGAGAGAGCAAGAAAACTTGTGGCAGGAACGCATGGTTATCGCATAACTTCTTAAACGCATATTGCATATCCTTTAGTCCAACGCATGACCAGCGACACATGGAGAACGAATGATAAATGCATATTTATTTACCTCCATTTCCCATACCATCAGCCGCCTAAAGCAAATCAGCGTAGGAATCTCACGGTCCAAACTAACGGAACAGACCATAGGACACGTTGACACATATCCTTCACCCACTTAGTATGAACTACTTCCTCCATTCACCTTGTTTTTGACTCATACAAACACTTTCTGAATGGAGGTCACTCCAGGGTGACACGAAGCGTCATATGAATCTTATGGTGTGAACTTTGTGGGGACGTGAAAGTTGAAATCAATGTATCTTATACTTGATTTTTATTTGAACGACTTCCCCTTATTCACCTGAATCTTGATTTATGCAAATACTTTCCGAATGGAGGTCACTCCCAAGGTGACACGAAGTACCGTGTAAATATCGATTGTGAACTCTTAGAGACGTGAGAGCTAAGAATAACGTATCAAATATGTTATTAATCTCCCACTGAAGTGTTCTACCATTTAAAATGGGTAAATTTGTACTTAGGTTTATTTCAGCTAACTTAAACAACCCCATGTCTATGTGGTTTATCCAAATATAACGCTTACTAATGGATTTCAACCTATGATGTTTAGGTGATAAACCATTTTATTACCTCACACCGCTCACGTACGTTTATAAAACCGGTTAACAACACTCAATCATTCGGCTATAATCACCAGGTAGGAGGTGTTCCATAGACCGTCAACTTAAGTACCTCCAACCTTAGACAGGATTATATACCAGTTGAGTTTGTAACCACATTTTACAAGATGTCGACCTATTTTAACTTATTAAAATAGGTGATTAACCTACATGAGCATGCAACTTATCTTTGTTATGGATTTTAAACGTATAACTCAATTTATATCACTTTACAAAATTTTAGACATGCTAAGTATCCATAACATACATCAAAGGCATTCAATATTTAATATAACATTTATATTAAAACATTTGAAACCTTATACATGCATACTATATATTATAACATTTTATAACAGACTTTTAATGCATGTAACATGCTTCCTATGGTGAGATTTTAAATTTACATGGCATACTTTATGTACATACAAGATTTATTTAATTATGACATACATCATATGCATAAATAATTAAACATAGACTAATATGATTTTAGTTTTGGAATTAACAAGTAAACAAAAACCTAATTATTACAAAAAAAAGAAGCAAAAACTGGCTCTAAAACGCTTCTGGATCGCTCAAACCACCTTGAATCGGACCCCCAATGCTCAAAACTGTGCTGAACACGGGCAAATAACCGTTGAGTATCATCAAGCATCGAGTATGCCATCAAATTGCATCGAGTAGCATCGAGCATGGCATCGAGCATTGAGTATTTCACAAAATACCATCAAGTTGCATCGAGTACCATCGAGTATGGCATCGAGAATCGAGTATTTCACAAAATAGCATCGAGTTGCATCGAGTACCATCGAGTATGGCATCGTGCATCAAGTATTTCATGAAATATCATCGAATAAACGCATCAATTACCATGAAGTATGGCATTGTGCATCGAGTTTTTTAGCATCGAGCATCGAGCATCGAGTTTTGAGCAGATGTTGAAAATCTTGTTCTTGCTGCTCGATCTTCTTCATTTCTTTCTTCAATTACATCCTAATTGCAACTCTAATGACTCCAAACGAATTACAGACACTTAAAAATATATTAAGGCCCATAAAAAAAGAGTGAATTACTAGAGTAACAACATAATTGAAGAGAAAACAATGCCAAAACTCAGAAAAACCATATCAGTTCATCATTTTCATACAGTTTATGAAAAAACACCCACCAAACTCAAATTAACGCTAACTAAGTGTTCGAATCATGCTCTAATACCAATTGATAGGATATACAAGTATGCAACAGAAGCAAACATAATATATAAGCACTCTAATTACATTTAATTTGAGTTCTAACAGTATGCTTCAAAAGAAAAATCGAAGAGGGTTTGAAGTTCAACATACCTTTGATGAATTCTCCCAAATCCAGGCTACTCTTCACGTGAATTCAACTCCAAATCGTCAGTGAACTACCAAGAGATCTTCTCTACTATTCTCAGCCTCGAATTTGAGTGGTGGAACTCGAATTTGAGTGAATTTGTGAAGTATTTTTCTGGGTTTTATAGAGAGAAGATGAAGTGTCCAGAAAACCATTTTCTCAGCTTTCTCATCTTTTTCTTCTTTCAATTTTGAAGGTTTTATGTGAAGGAACTCTTATCAAAGAGTAACTCTGAGTGGAAGCAAGATCATTCCAAAGTCATTGTGATAGAATTACCACATTCACAATCTAACAGACTAGTTATGCAATATACAACAAATTACAGGCATGCTTTGAAAACTAAACAACAAGGAGAAGAGATACGTACCAGTTGAAGGACTGCTCCTCTCACTCTCGCTGAGATTGTCCAAGCAAATTGTCCACCAAAACCCAGTTGTCTACTGTTGATTTGAAATTGTGAAATGGAATTGCGGCGGACGGAATGTAATGTAATGCTGCCGCAAGGATTGGAAATGAATTGATGATGATGACGTGTGGATGATGTGTATGCGGTGATGAATCACACTTCTCGATAATAAATGCGATACTACATTCTGAAATAATTAATGCGATGCTACTGATATGCGTTCGTAGTATGCGTTCATGTAGTACATGCGTGTCACAAGTTTTCTTGCGCTATAACCAAGTATAATTCCAACGCAAGTTTCTCAGAGTGATCTGAGGTCAAACACGGGGATTGCGATGATCAATGCGATACTAATGTGATATATGCGGCCAAAAACAAAATAATAATGAATTGTATTGGAAAAGTAAAATGTGGTGACAAGTATATAAATAAACAAATAAACAAACAAATAAATGACTGTCTGTGATGAAGTGCAAGTATCTGATGGAATGCGAAGGCAAGTCTTGTGAAATGTGTTAGAAAGAGAATGGGTTGGGGGAAAGGACCTCGCAAGTTCGTTAATCCTGTTGAGGATGCAACTAAGGTTCCACTTTCCCCCTTGGTTTACACCTCTCAGTGATCGGCCGCGTTCCCATATCTCTATGGTGAATTAGGATGAACGTTGCGAACGCAAGGTTGTTTCCATCTCTGGAAATATTTCTTACTTTAGTTAACGCATTCTTCCAACCTTCTTTTGAGAGGTGGATTAACATCTTCACTTCTGCTCTCACAGGTGAAGATGCCGTTGAGTATGCGTTAGCTAAACTTAGCCGATTTCTTCAACAAGGATTAACTTACTCACTCAATCCTTCCCCCTTACCCTAGGGGATTAGTTACACATAGTGAAAGAAATGGAAGATGGATGTATGGTGGAAAACAGAGAGATGAAGATGAATATGATAATGATATTAAAAGCTAAAGATAAGCATTTGTTACAGATCAATGAATGAAGATTAGAAATAAACAACAGTTGATGAATAGAAAGTGAGAACAAATAAGGAAAGCGTGTCAATGTCTTGATATGGATCCCGATCGGAGACGATTTGCTTGCCGACATGTAGGAGGAGTGTGATGGAAAAATTCCTTCTCAGGCTAGTTTCCCAGGTCGGAATGATCTTTGCACAGAGCTTCTCTTCGGGATTTTCTCTAAAATGTCTCTTCAGACCAGCCTACTGTGAATTCTCTCTCAGTGTCTCTTCAGACCAGCCTTCTTTCTTTGGAATTGATATAGTTATTTATAGACCTTAGTACCTCCTTCGTCAGTGGTCCCACTCTGAAAAGTTACTTTTTCTGCCACGACTTGGTGGAAACGTCCACTTTGCTCTACATTCAATTTGTCAAATCGTACAATAGAAAAGCTGTACAATTTCATAAATCCCCATGAATGCGTCGCTCTTTTTCATCTACGATTGATCGCCGCATGCGATGAAAATGCGTTGATCTTTTTGTTCATGATCGATCGTCGCATGCGGTGCAAATGCGTTGATTTTTTCGTTCACGATCGACCGTCGCATTCGGTGCGAATGCGTTGCTTTTTTTGTCCTTGAGCGATTGTCGCATGTGGTGACCTGTTTCCTAAAAAACAAAGACTTGGACATCCCTTTTTGCCATCGCAATGGGGTTAGTGGGCGTGCTTCCGACACTTTGCAACTTTTGCGTTTCTAAACTAATTTCTATAAGTTCGACGCAACTTTTTCCTTCTTTTTGCCGCATATTCTAAATAAGATGGTATAAATAACTTGTATTTCTACAAGTTATCATCTACCCACGAACGGACTCCTCACGAACTCGATAGCAAGGCAGACACTACCACTTAGAACCCTCGGTATTCTCGATGTGAGAATCCAAGAGGTGTGGGCTCCATTGGATTTGGTAGAAGGAAAGAGGAAGAGAAGATCATATCCACGACCAAGAAAGTGGGAGAATATATGTGTCTATCGTATAGATGATGCTTGATCGTTTAGGAAGAGGTACACGTTCGTTTAGTAAAAGGGCCGCGATCATATAGACGACCGTTTAGTAAACGCTCAGGCGTGCGATCATTTAGGAAAAGTCTAGACGATCGTTTTAGCAAATCCTATGTGATCGTTTAGTAAACTGCGCATGTATATGATCGTTTAGAAATGTTGAGCTATAGTGTAGGATCTCGGTTTGCTATGTGATCGACAGTATACACTAAAAATGAGCGAATGTCTGATCTACAATGCAAAATGAAAACAATTTTCATTTTATCCTTCAATTACGAAAACTGAATGTAACCTCCCACTATCATTCAGTTACGGAGAAAAAGCCGGCACAATTATCCTATAATCATCAAAATTAAATAATAAATATAATCATATTATATTCATTAACCTATGGTTTAATATCACATCAAATGCAACATATGAACCATAGTCATTTTCTCCTCTATTAGATATAAATCATATATATATCATTTTCCTCCAATTAATATATCTTATACATCAAGTCAATCATATGATATATAATTAACCAGTTAATCATATAATATATAATTGAACTCCCTCTTGTCAATTTGAACACTTCAAATTGACCCAAAAATTGATTATCAACTTGAATCCATTGAGCTACCAAGGGGACCTTATGGACCTATGGCTCAAAGCTCCAACAATACGTGAATAGCTGACTAAACTCTTTAGCCAGGAGATCCACCATCCGTTAACTACCAGGTATTCCACTAAAGACTGAAAACTGCACTCTTCTCACCACAGATATATTTCTGTGTCCATTAGATATAACCAATAAACAGTATAATAACTCTTCAGAGATGCTCGTAAGTACAGTTGGGCCAATTTACCGTTTTGCCCCTATCGTTATATCTAACTCCGTAAGTACCACTAATCCCTCTAATGAACAATACAACATAGTCCTATTATGTGTGGACACCTCTCGGGCTATGAGAAGGTGTGTGGCGCCACATCGTTCAAGCCCCGAAATCAGCCCTTAAAGGAGCAATCTATCTACTTATCCCTACTTCGGGGAAGGAGTGAATTCCATTTTGTGTAGCTGAGTTCTCAACTCCCAAATCAGACGAATCCCCAAAGTGGTAGGTTTGAGTCGGCGATCTGGCATCTCGCACCCATGCAAATCAAATGACCGCCTTCAAAGGCAGGAGTTCCCAACTCTCTTAGGATTGAGGTCATGTTACCTATGGTCATCCTAGTGAAGTGAAGTCTCTATCATGATTGACGTTATATAATGAGACTAAAAACACTTCGTGGTCCGATCTTATACAAACTCCTTTATATAGGATGCCCCCGCTCACATGTCTCCACATGAATGATCAGGATCAGACCATCTGTAGCATGTCACAACACTTGTAACAATTCTACAAAGCGGACCGCATCCGTAGCGTTACCAGGATAAGGTTTCCCTCCTATATCCATATACTATAGACCATTTTGGTTATCACTGATCCACCTGTATGTCTCCACATACATGCTTAAGTTACAAATGACAACCAGAGATCTTAGTTTATTGGTTTGTGGTAAAGCAAATAAAACATCCAATATTCATAGACAAAAGTGAAGAAAATATCATATATTATTCAAAACTGTGTTTACAAACTACTGGACCCAACGAGAGTTTAGGGAATCATCCTCAACATTATTATTCTTCACCATGCAGGCACTCACCAACAACAAGATTGCCAGCATCTACTTCAACCACATGGTGGGATTTGTGTGTGTTTAGAAGAAAAACACCTCATACTTGGTGTTTTTGTGGTAAAAACCCTTTCAACCTCCAATTTCCCAATTTCCAATTTATTTCTTTTCCAATTAATTCTATTAATTAAAAAATGATTTAATTATTCATAATTAATCAAATCTAAAATTACAAAATCCAATTTCTTAAATTGTAATTAAAATTGGAAATTAATTAATTAAACAAATTGAATTAATTAGATAATTTAATATCAAATATTAAATTAACCACACACCTAATTTTAGACATGAATCTCATTTATGTAATTAATATTTAAATCAATATTTAAATATTATAAACTTTTCAATTTCGTTTATCAAATTAAATATTAATTATATCAAATATAATTATACAAACCTTAACTTGAATTAGAACTTATTCAAATTCAAATCCTAATTCCAATTTGAACATTTTCAAATTTAAATTCAATTTGAACAATTCAAATTGATATCATTCCGAATTCACTCAATTTAATAATTCAAGGTGTTCATGTTTTACAAGCTAGAAGAGGGACCTTATGGACCTACAGGTCATGAGCTCCAATGATTTAAGACTAACTGGTTAAAACTCTTTAGACCAAATTAATTAGTATTCATTAACTATCAAGTCACACCACTATAACTCAATAGTTGCACTCTCCTCACTGTAGATATATTTGTGTCCACATGATTTAACCATAACCAATAAGTCGACTTTTCACAGGTTGTTCATAATAATGGCTGGGCAATATGTTGTTTTACCCCTAATATTACATCTTGCTCCTTAAGATATATTTGTATCCACATGATTTAACCATAAAAAATATGTTGTTTTACCTCGGTCTTACTCTTAAAATGGGAGGCTTATTAAGCCAGTGCTGTTGAGCCAACCCCCACCTATGCAAATCTAAGGATAATCCCGAATAAACATGAGTTCATAGTTAGCTTAGGATTAAGATCGAATTACGTAGGTCATCTAAGCAAATGGTTAGTCTTAAACAGTAAACAACGTTAAAAAGTAAGAGTGACTTATTTCTTTGTCCGATCTTATGCAAACTCATTGCATAGGACGCCCCCACTCCACATGTCAATACATGAACGAATCAGGATCATTTCGTTTGTAGCACCTTTACAACAACTTGTAACCTCTACAGAGTTGGCCACATCCAGTGTTACCAGAATAAGGCACCTAACCCTATTCATATACTATAGACCATTTTTGGCTATTTACTCGAACTTGATCCATCTTTATGTATTTATATAAAGTTCAAGTATTCATGTAATAGCCATGGATCTTAGTTTATTGGATTTAGACTTTATGAATGCACTTTAAAGATCAATAACAACTTTATTGAAGAAATGTTGAATAACATCTTTATTGATAATAGAAAATGTTTAACTCTACAAACTGTGAGTTTTAGGACATACAACCCAACATTTATGGTATCTGTTAACCTTTTTATTTGGGTGGTGTACACCTTACAACTGGTTGTGGGTTCCTTCGAGTTCACACCTATGACTGTTTTGTGCACCCTCGGGTTCACACTTATGACTATTTTGTATATCTTTGGGAATATGCCTATGACTGATATGTGTACCTTGGGGATACATTCCTATGACTGATATGTGTTTGTTCGGGATCACATTTATGACTAATTTGTGAACCTTTAGGTTCACCATGACTGGTATGCTATGAGTTGTACACCAACACCTAGATAGGAAGGTTAATATGTTACCTAGAGGGCCAGTAGTGGGTCACTTATTGAGTATTTCATACTCACCTTTCTTTACTTTATGTATTTTTATAGATAATGTCAGAAACATGCCGGCAAGTGATAGACGAGACCCATAACAGAGCCATATAAGGACAAAAGAAATCGATTCCACTTAGTCTATGTCTTTAGTTATGTGACTGTTTTGAAGTTAGGATTTCGTGTTAGACAGAATATTTTATTGTTGTGAATGTTTTCTTTGCAAATGTTTTAGGTGAACAACTTAACCTGCCCTACCATAGGTGAGATGTATTCATATTAACTGGTGAACCCAAAGGAATACATAATATAAACCCTAAATTCTATTTTCCCTAAGTATGTTCACTAATGTGTTAAGTAAGTTAAGTATGAAATAATGTTATATTTGTAGGGAAAGGCATGAAGATATTAAAGAAGAAAGGAGGAATCTTGAGTTTGAGAATTGAGGTCTCAGGTAGTAAGGTGTTTGGTTTAGCAAGTAGAAATTTGGCTAAGTATTGAAGTCAAGTGTAGCCTTACGATGAAGCTTATGAAGCATGGGTGCATGGAGTATGTAGTGTGAGGCAGCCAAGGTTAAGGGATTAGCCGAGGGTTTGTTAGGCGTTAACAAGGGGCCGACGGTGATCAAAGCCTTGAGAGGCTATTGATGCGTGCAACAAGGCAAGGGCGTGTAGGCGTTAGGTTATCGAGGCATCAAGCGCATGGCATGGCTGAGGTAGCCTAGGCGTTGAGGCTGGGCGTACACACTGACCAGTGTGCGATAGTGAGACTATACGTTGGCCACGGACCTATGTGAGGAAAGAAGCTGCGTCGGAATATGTGTTCTAGCGTTGAGTGGCAGGCGGGTGTGGCATGAAGGTCCTATGTACTGGAAGATCGAGTGTGTGCTTGGGTTGCATTAATGGCGTTGGCGCAAGGCACAAGAGGCATGCATTACTTGGATGTTACGCGATGAGGGTGAGGTATGCACTGAGGCGTGCGTGTATGCATTGGTTGGTGGTAACGCGCGATAGTAAGAACATGCAATGGCCAAGGCGTGCCCTAGTTGGTGATGCAATGGGATTAAGCTATGCATTGGCTAAGGCTAGGTGGTGCACTATTTGAAGGGGCATGCGACCAAGAGGTAGCAAGCGATGGCTTATGACATGGAGTATGAGCCTTACGTTGATGGCTAAAGGAAGCAGCTTAACCACTGTTTAAGTGGCTAGCTGTCATGATCAGATCATCTAATTTCAATTAGTGGAATGAGGTGGCAGCCTGAAAACTAAGGGAAGGCATGCAGTCTATGGTATATAAGGGATGGCCAAATTTAGAAGGTTGGTTGGACCATTTCACTTGTGCTATCAGGGTGATTTTAGAGCCATTTGTAAGCTTTATAAGTCTAGTTGATGATCTAGCCCACCGGAAGGAAACTCTATAAGTATCGAGCTAAAATTTGAAGAGTTTGCAAGAAGGCTGAGATCTCAGGTGAATTTGGGCCAGTGTTAAAGATTTGAAGATTCTGGCCAAACCACAAGGAATTTTGAGCTCAAAATTTCAGGTAAGAATGCTAAGATGATTTTGAACAAGTTTTAGAAGGATATTTTCTGAGAAAAGGCTTGGAAAATGAGTTATTTGAATTATAACTTGATTGTGGAAATTTTGAACAAGTAGACAACTGCTTAGGCTGAATAAATAGGTAGCTAAGGCCTGACACGCGTGCAAGTGGCCAGGCTGAGCATTGAGTTGTGTGGGGAGTACGCAATGCATTTTGCAGACATGTGTTGAAGGCTTGGACGCATTGAAGACAGTTCGCGCTTAAGAATTGATCAACGCAAAGCCCTGTGCAAGTGAAGGCGCCAGGCTGTGTGCAAGGGGGCTGAAGGCATGCATCAGGTTAAGCGGGCATGTGCGATGAGCGTTGAGCGCTTAGGCTGGGAAGCATTGCATGGGTGACCGGCTAGACAGGCGCTTGGGCTATGCATTGACACATGGTATGGGCATTGATGTTGCTTGTTGGCCGCGTAGTTGAGACATACAATTCAAAGAAAGATCTAAGTATTGAATGCCTAAGGTATGCGTTGGGATGAAGGAATCCTAAATAAAGAGTAAATCCTTGCATGATACTTATGTAAATTCACTAAATCCACTCACTAAAGGTCGCATGGCTCACCTCGCTTTAGTAGCTTCTTCAAAGTTTGTCAGTCTTAAATTTTATTGTGTGCAGACCTCTGCTCAAACTTCTTTTACCGCATCTCAAAACAATTTTGTCTTTAGCTTTCTGGCAAGGACCTTGCCACTCTCTAAATTTGGGGGTGGGATTGGATCGAGCAAATGCATTCAATATAAACATTGCGATAAGGCTTAAAAAAATGATCATAATAACAGCTCCATTGTTAGCACAAACGAGAAATCCAAGCTGATAAGAGTTAAGTTGTGAAAGGTACCTACCCATAGTTGGATACTTCGCCTGACACCCATGCAGATAAGTCAAAATGAAAGTAGGTGACCAGAATTAACGCGTAATGACAACTCTTCTTTTTGACGTAAATTAAATTTAGCTAAGATAAGAATTGAGTTGAATATGGCACGCAACTGAAATTGGATGCCCGCATGACACCTGTGGGGGCAAGCCAAAGCGAAGAGCATAGCCAGGTTCAATGCCTTAATCTAATAATGAGTCGCAAAGTTTTAAATCGTTTTGAACGTTTGCATTGTAAAAAGCTAAAAGTAAAGTTGTCTGCGATGAGTAAAAAGTTTTGAGTGGAGGCTTGCTAGAATTAAAACTTAGACAATATTTCTTAGAAGAAGTGGCTAAGTTAGAGGAAAATGTTGCTACCCAGGCTAGAAGTGCATGTGGATTATATTCTGAGAAGCTGATCAACGCAAAGGAAAAGTCAGAGGGCAAGTTTTGAGTTTCCTTAGTATAAGGCATGCTTGAGGACAAGCATGATTCTAAATTTGGGAGTGTGATAGCTTGTAGAAATACAAGCTTGCAGCCTTTTACTTGGAATTATGAGGGTCGATGAGCAGAACATGCATTACTTTTGCTAAGAATTCATGTGGAATAATGAGCTTGCATTGATCGGCATTAAAAATCCCCGCTAACCCTATATCATGCGTTATTTTGCGTCAAAATGTCTACTTTGTAGTTGTTGTAGGAATTGATCGCATGAATTGATCCCAAACCATCGCAAAGTTGATCTTAATGAAGACAAGTTGGTCGCATGAAATGTCCAACTACAGTGATAACCATGATAGAAGGACGATCACAAAGTGGGTGTAATGCGTTGGTACTTTAGAAGAAACAATCATGAACACATACCTCGGAAATATCAAAGAGATAAGATCATGATGACATTTCACCTACTGTGACAGGAATGACAGTGATTCAGAGCGGAATTATCAAAGCTGTCGTCGTTTGAGCTCTATAAATAGAGCCTTGAAGCCAACATTCAAAGCATCTGAGACTTCTTTCTTGGGCAGATTCCTGTGATCGCAGATGGGAGCATGAGCAAGAAAGTATTTGAGAGTTCTTCACTTCCACAACTTCCTCCGGTTGACGACTGGAGTTTTGCCAGAGATAGATCTTGAGAGGGACTATTCCACTGCCCATCCATTTCACCACCGGCAGCCTTGACACACATCTGATGGAAGCAAGATATTGCCTACATCTAGCCATCCATCTCTCTTCTCACCTTTGATTGTATTACATTTTTGCTTAAGACATTAATACATTTTGTAATCAATGCATCACTTTAATTCCTTTAACATCATTTTCATCATCTTCTTCTATTTTATCATTTTTTTTTCTTTCACCGCAATGAGTTAAGTGCAGATTGCAAGAGTTATCTGATAACGGGAAGAAATGCACGTTATTACAGTACTAAGTTATTAAACAATGAAGGTTTGCATTGATAAAATATATATAATTGCATCCAAAAAGATACTCGGGAGGGTAGTCTAAGGACAAAATCTAGGCTTGGAAAAGTCAGGATAGAATCTAGGCTCGGGAGAGTCAGATTAGAACACATAATCAAGAGATAGGAGCTTAGGAATAAGCACTATTTGCTATTAACGCATCGCATTCATCCTAGAGATAGGTTATGATTGTGTGTGGTCACCTTGCCTTTGTGTGCATCTTGCATCATCGCATAGGCAAAAAGTAGAGACTTAGGAATAAGCTCTATAGACATTATCGCATTCATCGCATGCGTCCTAGAACTAGGAGCACCACATTTGCATTGGAAAATGATTTTCTGTCGCATGAGTGTAGCATGATCGCATAGATTGACGCATTCTCGGGAAATGCTAGCTAAAGGCCTTCTCAACCCATTCCTCTGCATACTCAGTGTATCTACCGCATAATCAATATTTTCTCAAATCGCCACATACTTTTTATACAACAAACAACAACCCAAAACAACTCTTTGATTTATTGGTTACCGCAAAGTCTTCTTAAAAATTATCACCGCATACCGTTTTCCCTAATCCTTGAGTTCGACCCTGGATATACCAGGAAACTCAGTGGGATTTATACTTGGATTCTGCTGAGAAAACTTATTGCTTAATGCATTCTCGTCACTGCAATTCATTTCATTAATTTCACCACATAAAAGAACGTATCAAGTTTTTGGCGCCGTTGTCGGGGTCTTCGGCAATTGAGTGTGCTAACGGTAATTTTTCTGATTTCTTTGCAGCTCTCAATCTCTGGCGAATTACGACCGGGAGATTAAGAGGATGTTCTGACGAAGATTGAGAGATAGCTGCCAACAACAACAACCAGATAAAGAAGATATGGTGGAGCAGCCTGGAAACGGAGCACCAAATGAAAATAATGTCATGGAAAATCCAATCCTACTGGAAAACGACCGTAATAGGCCCATTCAGGACTATGCATCGTCAAACCTTTACGATTTCTCCACAGGAATCATGAGGCCTGCCCTTGATGGATCTCGATTCGAAATGAAACTGGTGATGCTGCAAATGATCCAAACAGCTGGACAGTTTGGAAGAAAGCGTGGCGAGGACCCACATGCCCACCTCCGGAGCTTCATAGAAATCTGCAACACTTTTGTGTTCCTAAATATCTCTATCGAAGAAGTTCGACTAACTCTGTTTCCATTTTCTCCGTGTGATCAAGCATGAAAATGGGTGTATTCTCTCGAACCAGGGAAGATCACTTCCTGGGAACAAGTGGTAGAGAAGTTTATGAAGAAATATTTCCCACCAACTGAGAATGCCCGAAGAAGGAAATTAATAACCAATTTTGATCAGGACATGAACAAATCGCTCAACGATGCCTGGGCGAGGTTTAAGAGGCCGATAAGGGATTGTTCACACAACGGATTACTAGACTGCTTGCAAATGGATATCTTTTATCACGGATTAAACTCTGTTTCGTAGACCGTTGCCAATGCGGCAATCATTGGATCACATCTCTAAACAAAATGTATGATGAGGCCAAGAACATCCTGGATCACATCTCTAAAAATCACGAGGACTAGAGAGCGTGATCAGAGATTGAGAATAAAGGATAATGATGCAACTAATAGTGCTATTGCATCACTTTAGAGTCAGATGACTGCGATGATGAACTTAATATAGGGAATCGCAATCAACAGCCCAACACCGCATAGTGGGCAAGTGAATGCAGTTAATCAGACTACTGCAAGATGTACAACTTGCGGTGAAGGACACGTAATGAAGGAATGCCCGCAAAATCCACAGTCTATTTATTTTGTGAAAAATAATCCATTCTCTAACACCTACAACCCTGGGTGGAGAAACCACCCCAACTTTGCGTGGAAAAACCAGCAGCAAAATTTCCAATTAGTGGCGCAAAAAGAAGGGCCATCTGGATTTTTCTCGCAAAATAACGATCAGACGAGTAGTCAAGCCAGCAGTTCGCAACCACTACAATCTTCCTCCTTGGAAAGTTTTTTGAAGCAATATATCGAGAAGAACGAAACTGTGCTTCAAAACCAGGCGATGTCTATTCGCAACTGGAACTACAGATGGGTCAGATTGCTAGTGAACTCAAGAAACAGACCGCAAGGGGCCCTGCCGAGTTCAACAAAAGTCCCACGCAACCCAGGGGGTACGAGTAAAGTGAAATGTCAAGTCATGACATTGTGGAGTGGAAAGACTGTGGTAGGGGAGAAGAAGAAGCCTAGCCGGACTGCTCCAATTGCATTGGAACCTGAGATTGCGGTGACTCAAGAAGAAGAAAAAGAAAAAGAAGCGATAGAGCCAGAGATTGCATCCACCTCAGAGCCAAAAGAACAGGGGACCGTGAGAGTATAGTTGCCACCTTTCCCACAGCGACTCGGAAAGAAGAAGAATGACGAGGTATAGTACCAATGCTTCATGACTATGTTAAAACAATTGCATATTAATATTCCGTTCACTGAAGCGATTGAGGAGATGCCCGCATATGCGAAGTTTTTCAAGGATATGGTGACCAAGAAGAGAGGCACTGGTAAGTTTGTCACGGTGGCTTTGACGCAGAGCTTAAAATCGATAATCCCACCGAAGATGCGCGATCCTGAGAGTTTTACTATACCTTGCTCCATTGGAGGATTGTACATCGGGCAAGCGTTGTGTGATCTTAGAGCCAGCATCAACTTGATGTCGCTGTCAATTTTTAAGCAGCTAAATGTGGGGCAACTTGCGCCTACGACAGTGACTCTCCAATTAGCCGATAGATCTCTGGTGCATCTAGAGGGGAAGGTGAAGGACATGTTGGTCACAATTGACAAATTTATATTACCAGTCGACTTCATCATCTTGGATTACGAAGCCGACAAGGATGTGCCAATCATCCTGAGGCGACCATTTTTATCAACCGAGCATGCCCAGATTGATGTGCACAAAAGAGAGATCACCTTGAGTGCGAATGGACAGAAGCTAAAGTTTGACATTATCCTTGCCATGAAGTATCCTGATGAAGAAGACCTGAATGAATCTGACGAAGAACAAAGTTTGAATGAAGAAGAAAAGCCTGAAGACGAAAACGAAGATGAGGATGCGATCACATCCATTGTCGCATGCAATGCAATCATAGAAAAAACAAACAAGGAAGATGAGATGATCGCAACCCAGGAAGAAGAGCCAACAGTAAATGAAGAAAGAAAAATAATGCAACCGTCCTTAAAAAAACCACCAATAATAGAGCTGAAGACCCTTCCTAACCACCTAAAGTATACGTTTCTGGGGCAGAATAAAAAGTTACCGGTAATCATTTCCACTGAACTTAATGAAAACCAAGAGAATGCGCTGCTGAGCATTCTGAGAAAATATGTGCAAGCAATTAGTTGGACGCTCGCAGACATTCGAGGAATTAGCCTCGCATACTATATGCATAAAATTCGTCTCGAAGAAAACCACAAAGGATCGATCGAACATCAGCGCAGACTCAACCCTGTGATGAAAGAGGCCGTTAAGAAGGAGATAATCAAGTGGTTAGATGCGGGCATCATCTATCCAATAGCAGACAGCACGTGGGTTAGCCCCGTGTAGTGCGTGCCGAAAAAAGGTGGGATGACGGTAGTCCCAACGTAAATAACGAGTTGATACTGCAAAGAATCATCATCGGATGGCGTATTTGCATGGACTACCGCAATGCTGAATGCGGCAACGAAGAAAGATCATTTCCCTTTACCTTTCATTGACCAAATGCTGGATCGGCTAGTTGGAAATGACTTCTACTATTTTTTGGATGGGTATGCCGGTTATAATCAGATCATGATTGCTTCCGAAGATCAGGAAAAGACCACATTCATCTGCACGTATGGAACTTTTGCTTTTCACCGCATGCCGTTCAGCCTCTGTAATGCGCCGAGCACTTTCCAAAGGTGCATGATGGCTATCCTTTCAGAATATCTTGAAGACTCTGTAGAAATATTCATGACTCTGTAGAAATATTCATGGACGACTTCTTTGTATATGGGTACACGTACGAAGTCTGTCTTGCCAACTTGGAGAAGATATTGAAAAGATGTGAGGAGACAGACCTCGTACTTAACTGGGAGAAATGCCATTTTATGGTGAAGGAGGGCATTGTGCTGGGGCACAAGGTATCTCGGGACGGGTTGGAGGTGGACAAGGAAAAAATTGAAGCAATTGAAAAGCTCCCACCTCCAACAAGTGTAAAGGTTGTAAGGAGTTTCTTGGGGCATGTCGGATTTTACAGACGTTTTGTCAAATATTTCTCAAAAATAGCACGACCACTGAGTGCGTTGTTGAAAGCCGATAAGAAATTTGACTTTGATGATAAATGCCGCAACACATTCATGATTTTAAAGAACGCACTAATGACTGTGCTCATATTGATCGCGCCAGATTGGACTCTTCCCTTTGAAGTAATGTGCAATACGAGCGGGTATGCGATGGGAGCAGTGCTAGTACAGAAGATAAAAACAATACTACATCCCATCGCATATGCAAGTAAGACTTTAAACCCTGCTCAGACTAACTACACCACCACAGAAAAAGAGCTGCTTGCGATAATATTTGCGTTAGAGAAATTCAGAGCATATCTGCTGGGAACAAAAGTAGTCATCCATACTGACCATTCGGCGATAAAATATTTGATAACAAAGAAGGACGCGAAGCCGAGGCTGATTAGATGGGTTCTCCTCCTCTAGGAATTCGATATGGAAATAATTGATCGCAAGGGGACGAAGAACCAAGTTGCGAATCATTTATCCAGATTGGAAAATCCTGAGGTTGACCGCAATGAGTCAGAGGTGAGCGCAATGTTCCCAGACGAGTAGCTATTTCAAATTGAAGAATTGCCATGGTATGCAGACATAGTTAATTATCTGGTTTGCAAGCAATTTCCCGAAGAGTATACCAACCACCAAAAGAGGAGGCTCAAGCATGAATGCAGATATTATTATTGGGATGAGCCAAATCTATATAAGAGGGGGTTGGACCAGATTATGCGACTGTGTGTACCAGATACTGCTCATCAACGCATATTATCGTAATGTCATGATTCACCATATGGTGGACACATTGGAGGGTAGCGCATCGCAGCGAAAGTACTACAAAGTGGGTACTATTGGCCGACACTATTTAAGGATGCCAGAGACTATGTGATAAAGTGTGATCGGTGCCAGCACACGGGTAACATTTCATGGAAACATGCGATGCCCATGAACATCATTTTAGAACTGGAGTTGTTCGACCTCTAGGGCATTGATTTCATGGGACCATCTGTGAACCCTGGACCCTAATTTCTCTACTTGAGTATGTTCCCTACTGAGACCAATATGGTGAGTAGGTTGATGTGGAAACTAATGTAATTGTAGAGAAAAGGGTGAAAAATTAGAAGAAAAGTGTGAATTTGAAAGCTTGACTCTTGGGTAAAACTTGGAAAATTGGCTAAGTATAACCCATACGTTGGAAGCTAGAAAATTGACTAAGTGTTGTCCATGCATTGGCCTTGTTCATTTAGAGGTTATTTGGGGCGTTGAAGGAAGCCAAAGTGTGGACAAGAGAAACGCATGCGGCAGCCAATGTCTTGAGAGGTTAAAACAACGCATGCGACAACCTCAAGTTACGCGGACAAGGGCGCTGGGCATTGGAGTTGCACGCGCTGGTTGATCAAGGAGCAGTGTTACAAAATGGATGCGAGGGCATGCGGTGATAGAGGCATGCGGTGATAGAGGCATGCGGCGATAGAGGCATGTGGAAATAGAGGCATGCAACGATGGAGGCATATGACAATGGAGGCATACGGCAATGGAGGCATGTGGCAATGGATGCGGCAGTGCTACGCGATGGTATGCGGCGATGCAACACGATGGATGTGATGGTATGCGGCAATGGATGCGATGGATGCGGTAGTGCTACGTAATGGTATGCTGCAACACTATGCATTGGTGATGTGCTATGCGTTGGACATGTGCTATGCATTGGACATCCGAAGGCATGTGGGCGCATAGGACAAGCTAGTAGTATGCGTTGAAGGAGTGTTGGTCATTATCCTAGTTGAGTGTATAGAGCAAAGATAAGCCATGCGAAAGAGAAGATATGCAGCCAAAGATGAGCTTTGCGAGCATCTAACATATGTGACTAAGTTGCGTCGATTAGTACACAAGGTAAGATTGAATGGACGCATGCGTCGATTGATGGTGTCTAGACATAAGAAGGTTGCGGCAATTGGATGGGCTCATGTGTGGTTAGATGACCGCATATGAGATTGGATAGACGCATGCAAGGTCGTCATCCGGACATGTGGCTTATTGGGAAGAAATCTTAAGCCTTAAGCAAATGAGGTGGTTGCACAAGAGGACATGCAAATTTAAGCATCTTGTGTTGGCAAAGGAAGAAGAAGACACATTAGATTGTGGTGATTTGAAGGTTGCGTTGATAGTGTCGGGAACTTGGACATGCGGCCAAGTAGGAGGTGTCGACCTTGGAGAGTTTTTGGACACCTATAAATAGGGCCAAGGACTTCTTTTCAGATCATAATTCAAAGAACAGTAAGAAGAGTGTGAAAGCTGATTAAACTATGCATCGATAGCAAATCCATGCGTCGGACATAAAGCTTCAAGAGGAGACGCAGTTGGACAGTGAAGTCTGGAAATAGCATCAACTTGAGACGAGGAGTTCTCTCAGTATACTCGTGCCTTTGGAGTGATTCCAAAGCCACCTGAAAGCTCCGTGAGTCTAGTTTTCAGGGTAAGGCTGCCAGAGAAGAAGCTTCAAGGTATTGGGCTGGATACTGAGGAAAAGACAGAAGGGTTAAGCTGTCGGGTAAGCTTGGGCCAGTCTTGAAGATCTTGTGATTTCGGCCAAACCACGAGAAGTTCTGAGCTCAGATTTTAGGGTAAGCTTCCTGAGATATTTTATAGCATGTTTGTAGAAGGAATTACCTCAAAATAAGGCTTATAACTATGAGTAATCCGAGTTTTAAATTGATTCAGGATCTTAGGGTTCAAAAGGGAGCCGAGGTAAACAAAGAACTTCTAGAAAGAAAATTTCCTAGACGATCGAGGTGAGTGACTAAAATATTTGACTAAATATTTACAATATTTTAAAGAGCATGTTTTAAAGAAAGATTATTCTCATGCCAGTTAGTTTTACAAAGTAATTTCCAAGCAAACCATGAGTTATGTTTCAAATGCATGCATGTATGAAAAGTTTATTGAAAAACTATTTATGTGTGTTTAAATACACCCAACATGCGTTAGTATCTTTGAAGACATGTTTTCTATGCATTATAATTTACATACTTTAAAGAGAAAGTCATTTATAACTAGTTCTACTTGAAACGCAATACTGAAGGACAGTTGAGAAGGTATCTGAGCAACTCGATACTGAAGGACAAGTTTAGAGAAGGTGTCTGAGCAGAAGTACCTAAAATATGATGGTACTTAGTATGGTCCCGTGCATGTAGGTAGTTAAATTCAGAGATTGAGTAAAAGGGTTCAATCCTGACTAGCAGTTGACGTTGAGATTTAACCACAACAGGGTTATTCTCAACTAAGGAACAGTTTTAATGTTTTCTGCTAAAAATAGCTTTATATGTTTTATGCTTGGAAAATGTTTATATAGCAGTACAAGGTTATTGTAAAAGTTTATATTTCAGTTAAATCTCTTTATTGAGACTATTGCATGAGAATCGGTTTTCTTTCTTAAGTCACTCATTGGGCTAGCAAGTTCACACCTTTTTCAAATGTTTTCCTTTTCCCCTAGGTAGTGGTCAAATCCTCAGGAGATAGCTCTGCATCTGATCTGCCACTACAGGACAAAGATATTGTAACCCGTCTGTTAGGTGGTTACTGTAAATATTGTAAACATGTTACAGTTGTTCATATAGGGACTAGGGTTTTGGGCATCGGGACATGTGAAACTAGTAATGTAATCACTTTAAATATGTTGTGTTTTTTAATTAATAAATTTTGGCCTAAGAGGAATCCACTGTATTTGAGTTTATATATTGGTATCCGAATTATTTCTGCAAGAGTTATTAGACAGTAAGTGTGAGCAAAAGGGTTGATAACTGCTGCAGTCATGTCCTTTCATAGGCTCAGAGGGTAGTCTGGGACGGGGTGTGACACCATTCCCACCTTCGAATGGTCACAAGTATATTCTGTTAGTCGTTGACTACGTATTCAAGTGGGTAAAAGCAGTAGCATGCCCCGCAAGTGATGCGACAGTAGTCTCCAAATTCCTGAAAAAAAATATTTTCACGCGTTTTGGCACTACACGTGCCATAATAAGTGACGAAGGCTCCCACTTTGTTAATTACTCTATCAAAAATCTGCTGCTGAAATATAATATCCTCTACAAAGTGGCCACCGCATACCATCCACAGACGAATGGTCAGGTGTTGGGATAATTTATGGACACGTTTTATTTTGTTTTATTTATTTTTTATTTAAGGACGGATGGGTTTAAACATGAAATCATACATTAGACATAACTGATGTGTTTGCTCCCATGCGTCTAAGGTCATGCGTCGGAATGATGATGCGTTAATCTTAGCATGCAATAACCACGTGTTTCTATCACAGGTTTTCTTACGCTTGCGCCAAGTATAACACAAACGCAAGTTTCTCGGGTAATCCGAGGTCGAACACGGGGACTTGTCACTCAATAATATTTGTGAAAGTGAAGAAAGTTTAAATGACTTATACACTACTCCTACTCCTAACTAAACAGATTGAGCAATAGGCGGTTTACAATGAGAATAGGTAGAAACACACACAACAACCAGTAATGCATAGTGATGTTTACTATCTTAAATCGCCCGAGTAATCCCAGCTCATTGCACTAATGCCTCACACCTCTTGGTGGTCAGCCGCATGACTATATCTCTATAGTGCATGGTTGCATCGAGCTTAAGAATATGCCTATCTCTAGAAACAATGCGAACTTTGCTTAATGTGTTCCATCTCTTACCTTCTCAGGTAGTTAGATGCGGCTATTTAACTTATAGACAAGCAATGCAACATCCCATAGATAGGCATTGCCACAACTTTTCACCAAGCAAAGAGGATTAACTCACTTATACTTGCACAACGCACACCTCTCGGTGGGTTGCTACATGCGTCCTATCTCTAGGCTACACGATTAAGCATGCGATTTACTTTGATAAATAAATGCTGAAGAAAAACTATGATAGAGATGAAGATGTTGAAGAAGACGGTAATGAAGGAATTAAGATTTGCATTGATCACAAAATATCTTAATATCTCAATCTAAAATGTAATACAATACAGAGATTAGAAGGGAGATGAAGGACTCTGCGTCAAGGCTGTTGGTGGTGCCATGGTTGAATGGTGGAGATGTCTCTCTTGAGCTCTATCTCTGGCAAATGCTCCGATGGTCACTCGATCTGGGTTGTGGAGATGAAGAATTCTCACTAAAAATCTCTTTCAAGCTCTCATCTGTGATCACAAACTTCTGCCTTGAGGCAGAAGCTCGGATGTCTCAAAATGAAGGTCTCAAGGGCTATTTATAGAATTTGGACGTCGACAGCTGTAATGATGGAGGTATGGCTCACTGTTGCTTTCTTGCGGTATGGGCATTGTCACATTGCCTTATCTTGTTGATACTCTCAAGGTATGCATCCGAGCTGAATTTAGCTGAAGTTATCAACCCGTTCTACCCATCTTACGATCTTCTATTATGGCTGTCAATCCATGACCGCAATCTCTATTTATTCATTGCATTCTCCATGCGTTGGACGCATGCGATTACTGCATCTTCCATGCGTTAGACACATGGAGTTGCCGTCTGCGTTCGTCTTTTGCGGCCGCCTGGCTTCAGCGCATGCATTTTTCTGTGAATGCTTATTACAAACGCATGCATTTGATTCCTGCGATAGCTACAAAAATAGACACTTTGGCACAGAATAACGCATAATATTGGGTTAGTGAGGTTTTAGGTGCTTATCGACACAAAACTCAATTTTTCACAAATTCTAAGTATTATCACTGCGTTTTCTATCTGTTAGCCCTCATAATTCTAAATAAAATGCTTATAATAACTAGCATTTCTAACAGTTATCATCAGGCTAAAGTGTCCAACTGAGAAATTAAGTTGATATCGGAGAAGGTGGTAAAACCTTCGCGAAAAGATTGGGCAACAAAGTTGGACGACGCGCTGTGGGCATATCAGACTGCTTATAAAACACCAATAGGCATGTCTCTGTATGCGTTGGTATTCGGTAAAGCATGTCATTTGCCATTGGAGCTGGAGCACAAAGCACTGTGGGCAGTGAAGAAGCTTAACTTCGACTTAAAAGCAGCAGGGGAAGCAAGGAAACTACAATTGATCGAGCTTGATGAGTGGAGAACGCAAACTTATGAAAATGCCAAAATATACAAAGAACGAGCAAAACGTTGGCTATGCGATAAAAATCTCCATGTTGGACAAAAGGTCTCACTCTTCAATTCACGGTTACGGCTCTTTCCTGGCAAGTTAAAGTCGCGCTGGTCCGAACCCTTTATAATTAAAGAAATATTCTTGTATGGTGCGGTTGAGCTGATTACTGAAGAAGGGACCTGTACATTCAAGGTTAATGGGAAAAGAGTCAAGGCATATTGCAGGGGTGATTTTCTTCGAGAAAAGACCTTGGTAGACCTGAGAAATCTGGAATGAAGGAAAATGGAGTGGCCCCTACACTGGCATGTGATAGAAAATCATCTGGGGCGCAAGTCTTCTGGAGTATCCTTTTGCTTACTTATGATTTATGAACTCTCACTACTATGATGTTTCAATTATCATTTATCTATCTGCCTTTTACTTCTCTTAAAAAAAGAAAAAGAGAGAAAAATTTTGTTAACTTCGTTTTTTTTATTAATTGAACCTCTCAATATTTTCTGTGTAAACAATCGAGGTAAACGATTGCGCAGGCACTACATGAAGACGCAACTACTTTATTTCGTCACCGCAATCCAAAGAAAGTAGATTGCCGCAAAGCAGGATGCATCAACAAATAATGCGGGCGACAACACAAATTTGGGGGTTGTATTTTTCCTTGACTTTATTCCAAATTCTGCACTATCGCATGGCATTTTGATTTTAAAATTTTTTATCACTGCATCTTCTTTGATTACCGCAATCATTTAACATTGATCAATTTAGTAAGTCACCGCATGCTTTCTCTTTGCCAATTATGATTTCAATGATGAAACACATGCTTCTATTTTTTCATGTACACTAGAGTCAACTTAATTTTAGGACAGTCACCTCATGAAATATTTCTAGAAGTTAGTGGTCTACTAGTTTTCTTTCAAACTGACCCTTTACCAAACTTCCTAAGAATATCGCATGACTTCTTTCAATCTTTTGACAATGAGGACATTGCCGCATTTTAAATTTGGAGGTGAGGTATTTATTTTCGACCTTGCTATTTTTAGCTCTTTAAAAAAAATCATAACGTTGCGATCGGATTCTACTCGTAGTTGGATGTCCGCATGACACACGTGGGGGCAAGCCAAAACGAAGGTAGGAATCGCAATCAATGCATAAAAAAAATGACCGCAACTCTGCTGCCAAATGGGTATGAGTTTAGTCTGAGAAAGAGTGCCTTGCTCGTAGTTGGATGTCCGCATGACACACGTGGGGGCAAGCCAAAACGAAAGCGAGGCACTTGGATCAACGCAAGGTTAGAGAAAAAAAATATAATAATGTCTAAAATATACAAGGATGAAAATCAATTAACACCCTAGTTAAAGAAAAGTTTTTTTTGAAATAAATCATGTGATGTCTTGAAATCTAGTAAAGTCCTTTTGAAGGTTAAACTTGCGGTCCCTAGGTTTTAGAAATATTTTAAGAAGAGACTTGAATAAGAATTAAGGAAATTTTGGTGTATAGGATTTGAATGAGGCATCCTCGAGAAATCTAGGAAAAGAGATTGCAGTTGACTTTCTAAAGGAAATCTTTAGCTTATGCTTGAGGACAAGCATTGTTTAAATTTGGGGGTGTGATAATGGGCAGAAATGCATGTTATTACAGTACTAAGTTATTAAACAATGAAGGTTTGCGTTGATAAAATATATATAATTGCGTCCAAAAAGCATTAATTTCATAATATTGCGGTCGCATTGCGTCCATTGCATGAAAACAGTTAACTTATGTATTTTTGTGCAGAATATGCGTTGACGCAAGACGTAAAATGTGTTCACAAGAAAGCAACGATCGAGCGCAACGTTACTACAAGGCTTTGTGCTGATTTGTGCTCGCAAATATCTGCTCAAGAAGGATTGCCACATAGAGCCGACGTAACTTGGTGGGCGCATCTGGGTGAAAAGCATAATAAATCACAATGGGACAGAAAACTGATGACGATCGATTTCGAATTAAGTTGACAAGCCACAACGAACTACTGTAGCAAGTATACTCAACTTTTCGGTGACAAATATTCGACGCATCAGACAGAGAATTAATGTCATCCCATCAGTGCAATCATAAGAGAGAATAAGCCTTTCACCCCGAAGCTCTACAAATACCAAAGGCAATCTTCAGTGAAGGGGTTCGTCTAGTTCGACAGTTAGATAATTTTCGCCATAGTTAGAAATAGTCTTGTTCTTAGTTTTTCTTTTATTTAAGGCAGAAGCGAGACAAGCAAGATTGTGCCGAGAGATCGTTCCGGTGAACTTGGAAGAGTACTGGAAGCGTCAAGATCAGAGAGATTCCTACTCCTGCGGAAGCAGGAATATCTTTTGAACATAATAGAGTTAACAGTGTAAAAGCCTTGAGAAGCAAGGGATTGCTACCAGACTCTCTATCCTTATCTTCCATTGTCATTTTGTACTTAAACTTATCTATAGAAATGGAATTTACTTCTTTATATCTGTTCACTCTATGTTTACTATGCATGAGTAGCTAAATCTGTCGAATGGGTTGAGAAGCACTTAGCTAGCATAACTGGGGATCTTCATTCTATGCGATTATCTTGTATTATGTATGCATCATTCGTCCATTAGAGATACTCGGAATGGTAGTCTAAGGACAGAATCTAGGCTTGGAAAAGTCAGAATAGAATCTAGGCTCGGGAGAGTTAGATTAAAACGTATAATCAAGAGATAGGAGCTTAGGAATAAGCATTGTTTGCTATTAACACATCGCATGCATCCTAGAGATAGGTTATGATTGTGTGCGGTCACCTTGTCTTTGTGTGCATCTTGCATCATCGCATCATCACACAGGCAAAAAGTAGAGACTTAGGAATAAGCTCTATGGACATTATCGCATTCATCGCATGCGTCCTAGAACTGGGAGCACCACATTTGTATTGGAAAATGATTTGCTGTCGCATAAGTGTAGCATGATCGCATAAATTGACGCATTCTCGGGAAATGCTAGCTAAAGGCCTTCTCAACCTCCGCATACTCAGTGTATCTACCGTATAATCATCTTTTCTTAAATCGCCACATTCTTTTTATACAACAAACAACAACCCAAAACAACTCTTTGATTTATTGGTTACCACAAAGTCTTCTTAAAAATTATCACCGCATACCGTTTTCCCTAATCCTTGAGTTCGACCCTGGATATACCAGGAAACTCAGTGGGATTTATACTTGGATTCTGCTGAGAAAACTTATTGCTTAATGCATTCTCGTCACCACAATTCATTTCATTAATTTCACCACATAAAAGAATGCATCATTATCGCATACTCAATCATGCAACATAGAGATATGACTCATGTAGCAAACCACTGAGAGGCGTGCGTTGCGCGAGTATAGTGAGTCAATCCTGTTTGCTTAGTGCGAGGCTATCACAATGCTTGTCTATGAGTGGAATAGCTATAACCAACTGCCTGAGAGGGTAAGTAGTGAAACTCACTAAGCAAAGTAAGAAGTGTTCCTAGTGATAGGAATAACCTCATGCTCAACGCAACCATGCATTATTGTGATATAAAGCATGTGGCTGAACACCGAGAGGTGTACGATGCGTTAATGTGGCGAGCTGAGATTACCCTTACGACCAAACTTAAGGACTTGGTGATATCTCCTCCACAACTCTACTTCTCCATGCATCTTATTACGCATTAACAGTTGCCGCATCTCTATTGATTCTCGTAGTCAAACTTCAATTGTTCAGTCTGTTTAGCTAGGAGTAGGAGTAGTGCATAGTAATCGGCTTCTTTCTTTTCATTTTCATTCTCTGCCTTAAATGCATTACTTTACAATCAAATTTTAGTTGCAAGTCCCTGTGTTCGACCTCGAATCATTCCGAGAAACTTGTGATCTCGTTATATTTGGCGAGAGAGCGAGAAAACTTGTGACAGAATGCATGGCCATCGCATACACGATTAATGCATAATGTATATTCTTCATATTAACACATGATCAATGCATGACCATCAATGCATATCCATTAATGCAAATAAAATTAAAATGTCCCCTACGCATCAGACCATAAGGTTGGATTGGCAGTGTTCGTGTTATAAAAAGGAGCTAAGAGATGGTGGAAAGTGGTGGACGCTAGAAGGAGTGGTTCAGAGGCCTTGTCTTGGCCAAAGTTTAGAAAAGTTTTTGAAGAAAAATATTATCATAGCTCCTTCAGGGAAGCTAAGAGAGATGAATTCGTCAAATTAGTCCAGGATCGATGACGGTCATGAATACGAGCAGAGGTTCATAAAGCTGTCCCAGTATGCTCTTTTGATTATAGCGAAAGAGGAGGACATATATTAGAGATTTGAGAATGGGTTGAGGTGTATTTCACTCAGTTAGTTGAGACAACTATCAGAGTTGAGAGGAGCTTAGCGGACATAGAACTAAGGAAAAACAACAAGGAGTTCCAACAGAATCTATAGGTAAGAGTTTTAGGCCTTCATTCTCTAGGCAGTTAGTTATAAAGGGATAGAGAAATGCGAGCAAGCAAGGTTCAAGTAGGAAAAGATCAAGGCCTATAGGTAGGTCAGCTAGTAGATCAGTAGCTGGACATACTGGTGAGTCCGTGGCTAGTACAGGTAGGAAACCCCTATGTGCTAGTTGTGGGACGCATAATTTAGGAACGTGCTATAGTGGCAGGAATGTCTGTTTCCAGTGCGAACATGCATGACACTTTAAGAGAGATTTTTCTCAACTAATGCTTGAGGCCCAAGTAGCTCAGAAAGTTGTTTCCTAGACAGTAGATCCGCCTAGAATGATTGAAGTCAGAGATGAGGGTTCCAGTGGAGAAAAGCAGAAAGAGGTAGCAAGACGATCCTAACAACAGGGTAGAGTTTATATAGTAACTCATCAGGAAGCAGAGAAGTCTCCAAACATCATGACTTGTACAGTAACTCTATGTAACCAGTCTGCTTATGTATTATTTGATCCTAGTGCTACACATTCATTCATATCTAGTATGTTTGCATTGCATATGGATATAATGCTTGAGAATATGCTTATGGAATTGTTTATTTCAACGCCTATTGGAGATGTTCTAGCTGTGCGTGAGTACTACAAGAATTATGAGGTAGTTATTGGAAGTTAGAGTTTATGGGTTGATTTGATTCCATTAGATTACTGGAATTTGATGTTATTCTAGGCATGAATTTCTTGAGTAAACATTATGCATTTGTTGACTGCTTTAGGAAAGAAATACTGCTCAGAAGATCGGGTGAACAGAAAATATTATTTGTAGGAAGTAAAAGGTTACTTCCAGGTAGCTTAATATCAGAAGTAGCGGACGTGAACGACAGAGAAGAAGGCCAATGGAGCTCTTGACTGTGGCTAGCGATGTGAACAGTGGTGGAAAGGCAGTTGGCGGCTAGGGCAGATGCCTTGAGGTCTACGCAAATCGGGAAATGCTGAAGCATTTCTTTTTTTTTTTTTTTTTTTCATGTCGCCTGAAGAGGAAAAGATATTCTTTAGTATTTATTTTTGGGGAAATTGCAACTTTAATAAAAAATAAATTGAAAAGTAGGTTGTGAACCTAAGTTTTACTTTTTTTTTGCAAATATGGCAAAAAATTTCCACTGAAAGTTTGATTGCTATTTGATTTCTATGTGATTATTATGTGATTGTTATCAAATTTGTATGTGATGTTACATTCTTCCTTCCTTAAGAAATTTTCGTCCTCGAAAGTTTATTCCTAAAAAAACTCTAGGTACTAGGCCTTCATCTCATTCTTTGGATTCCAAACTGATTCATCATCCATGTGTAGAAGTACTCCAAACTTTTATGGTATGTGAAGATCTATACTTTTTCTATACATAAGTAACATCTTCAAATCTTCAAAGTAAATGTCAGTTCCAAGTCATAAGTTAAATGGTTTAACATATCCCTATCAATTGGTACTAACAACTATGTGACTTCAGTGCATTCCTCATTAATCATATTGACCAAATAGGCTTTTTGCATCTTGGTCGATAATTTGTCTTGTTCTTATATATGATGCTATTTTGGCCAACTTTAGTTTTGACACCTTCACATGTAGAACTTGTTTTCGTAAGAGCTAAGCCACTCTCCTTATAGAAACAGTTTATACTAATGTGGTTCTCAACTATCCAATCTATGACTAAATGACATTAAACCTTACATGTCCAAAACTACTGAGGTTACAACTATCATTCATCACACCAGCGAACCTAACATGCCATCTTCTATTTGCATACCAAAACAATAACTTTGCATAGGGAAAATGGAGCAAACATGGCCTAACAGTTTGATACTAACTTAGCATACTTTACAAACTAAGGACATGAATGAATATATGGGAACATGAACACAAACAATTGATGGAGTTGACATTCAACCAACGAAAGCAATTAGAATCTTAAACACTCTAATTACATTAATTTTAGCAAAGAAACATGCATATTCATAACAACAACAGTAATAGGGTTTCAGTGAATTACCTTTAAAGAATCCTCTTGATTGCTCCAAATCTCTTGGAATTTCTCTTTCAATTTTAGTAGTAGACCACCACAAGAGTCTTCTCTACTAATCTCTGACCTTCGATCGAGTGGTGAAACTCAAACTGAGAGATTTTTTAGGGTGAAATTGGAGAGTTGGAGAAAATAGGTTTGACAGAGAATTTTTTACCTTCAAAATAGTTTTGCATGAAGAATTTCACTGAAAATAAAATTGATATATATTGAGAATGATCATGCAACTTAATTTAATAGGTAATTGACACTCAATTTCCCACTAGGATCATAGATTAGGTGTAATTTATAATGGGAAAAGTGGGAAAATCCCACTTTCCCAAAAATTAATTTCTTTTTAATTTTAATTTAATTTTCATATTAAATCAAGTAAATAAAAAAGGAATTAATTATGAATTTTATTATTTCAAATTCAAAATACTTATAAATAATTAATTAAACAAATTTAATTAATTAATTTAATAAATAATTTAATATCAAATATTAAATCAACGAAACGCCAAATCCATACATGAAATCCTATTCATGTAATTAATATTTAAATCTTATATAAATATTTACATCTCTCCAATACCATTTAGTTCGTTAATTAAACACTTAACTATATCGAATATAATAATCCAAATCCTAAACTGAATTTGAACATTTCAAATTCTCTCAACATGCTATTATAAGGTTTAATCCTTTTAAGAGCTAGTAGAGGGACCTAATGGACTTACATATCATGAGCTCCAACGATTTGAGATTAATTGGTTAAACTCTTTAAATCGAATTAATCAATATTCGTTAACTACCAAGACACTCCACTATAGCTCAATAGTTGCACTCTCTTTACTGGGATGTATTTTTGTCCACTTGATTTAACCATAATTAGTAAGTTGATCATTCACAGATTATTCGTATTTACAGCTAGGTCAAAATTACTGTTTCACCCCTATAATACATCTTGTTCTTTAAGTCTCCACTGAATCTCTAATGAACAATTGGTTTATGGTACTACCAATAAACCAAGTCCCTCTCGACCATAGAGAGGGCGAGCCACTTTGTTCAAGACCAAGAGTCAATAATTAAGGGAACAACTAATCTACTAACCTTAAAATAGGTAGGACTGAATTCTGTCTTGCAGGACTATGTCTCCAGCTATCCATTCGGACTTACCCTTAAAATGGGAGGCTTATTGAGTGGCAATGTTGAGTCACTCTCACTCATGTAGATTAAAAGACAATCCCGAATAAACAGAAGTTCATAGCTAACTCAGAATTAAGATCAAGTTACCTTAGGTCATCGAGTTGAAATAGTCAATTTTTAACAATAAACGGTCGTTATGAAGAAAAGTGACTATTTCGTGGTCCGGTCTTATGCAAACATCTTTTCCATAGGATGCCCCAACTCACATATCTTCACATGAACGACTTGGGGATCACATCGTTTGTATCAATATACAAAGTGGGTCACATCCATAATGTCCCCAGGATAAGATACCCAACTCTATCCATATACTTATAGTCTGTTTTAGCTATATACTCAAACTTGATCTTTTTTATGTCTCTACATAAAGTTTAAGTATTCATGTTATAGCCATGGGTTCGTTAGTTTATTGGATTTAAGAATTTAAAAATTCAATAACAACTTTATTGAAAAAAAACTCAATAACATCTTTATTGCAAATAGAACATGTTTAATGTTTAAAAACTACGAGTTTTAGAACATATAACCTGACAAACTATCACTTGGACTAAAACTCCAGTGGGTTCAAATATAATATACAATGTTGAGTATAAGAGAATAAATACAATAAACTAGGACATCTAATATACCCATGAATTCTCCCACTTGCCCTAGATTTATGAAGCTCGTAGTCCTAGTTCACTAGGTGACCCTTGAACACTTTAGCTGTGAGGGCCTTCGTAAATGGATAAGCTAAATTTCCTTATGAGGTTATCTGTATGACGATCATATCTCCTTGGTGTACTATCTCCCTAATAAGATGATACTTGCACTCGATGTGCTTTCCGCGCTTATGACTTCTTGGTTCTTTTGAGTTTGCAACTGCTTCATTGTTATCACAATAGAGGGTGATTGATAGATGCATATTTGGAACCACTTCCAAATAGGTCAAGAACTTTCTAAGCCATACTGCTTCTTTGATTGCTTTACATGTAGCTACATATTCTTCTTCCATGGTGGAGTCAGCAATACAACTTTGCTTAATACTCCTCCATACTATAGCTTCTCCATTTAGAGTGAATACTGATCCTTAAGTAGATTTCTTAAAATCCACATCAGTCTAAAAATAAGAATCAATATATCCAGTAAGGATCAAATCCTTAGAGCAATACACGAGCATATAGTCCCTTGTTCTCTGAAGATACTTGAGGATGTTCTTAACGGCAGTCCAATGACTATATCTAGGATTGAACTGAAATCTGTTGACTATTCCGACTGCAAAGCGTATGTCTGAACGTGTACACAACATGACATACATAAAACTCCCGACTACTGATGCAGAAGGAGTTCTTTTCATATCCTCAACTTCTTAAGGTGTCTTAGGACACTGTTCCTTTAGATAAATGAATTCCATATCTAAAAGATAATAAACCTCTTTTAGAATTTTGCATTTTATATCTAGGCAACATCTTGTCTATATAAGATGCTCGAGAAAGTGCTAGTGTTCAAACTATTTGGATTCCAAGAACATATTGTGCATCTCCTAAATCTTTCATTTAAAATTGCAATGCTAGCCATCTCTTGACGTCAATAAGGAATGCTATCTCATTCCCAATGAGTAGGATATAACTAACATATAGTACCAGAAAAGCTACAGTTTTGTAGACAATTTTCTTGTAAACACAAGGTTCGTCAATGTTCTGTTCAAAGCCATAAGATTTGATCGTGATGTCAAATATTAATTCCAAGATCGAGATGCTTGTTTTAACCCATAAATGAATATTTTAAGCTTGCAAACTTTCTGTTTTTTTACCCTGTTCAATGAACCGTTCTGGTTGAGACATGCAGATACTTTCTTCAAGATAGCCATTCAGAAAGGTTGTCTTGACATCCATTTTCCATATTTCATAATCATAAAAGGCGCAATGGATAAAAGTATTCTAATAGACTTGATCATGGCAACAGAAGAAAAGGTTTCTTCATAGTCTAATCCCTCTTTTTGGGTAAATCTTTTTGCTACGAGTCTAGCTTTGTAGGTCTGTACCTTACTAGCTTGGTCTCGTTTTCTCTTGTAGATCCACTTATAACCAATAGGTTTTTACCCCGTTGATCTACAAGTTCTCAAACTGAATTTAAGTATATAGACTCCATTTCAAGGTCCATGGCTTTTATCCATTGGTCTCTGTCTATATCCTTCATTGCTTGTTTAAAGGTCAATGGATCCTCTAAGCCATCATCAGGTACAACGACTTGAGTTTCTGTTACACCTATGTATCGGTCAAGCTGTTGAACAACCCTCTCACTACATTGAGGTATTCTCAATTCTTGAGAAGGATATGGTAGATCAGTTTCATCAACCACACTAGTTTAAGGACCAACCTGATCAACAACTTTTGTTGATTTGTTTGTAGTTTCTCTTGACATCTCACTCAATACTAGTTTACTGCAAGGCTGATGATTTCTTATGTGTTTTTCCTAAGAATGCAGCGTTTGTCGATACAAGCACTTTATCATCTTGAGGAACATAAAACAGACCACCTTTTTTTTCTTTGGGGTATCCTACAAATAGACATACTTTAGAACATCGTTCCAATTTCTTTGGATTTTGCACCAACACATGCTGGGCATCCTTAAAGCCTGAAGGGACATAAACTACCTTTACACCCTCTTCATAACTCGTATGGTGTTTTTGAAACACTTTTCGAGGAAACCGTTTTCAAAATAAATACTGTAGTTTATACTGCATATCCTCAAAAGGATTGAGATAACTGGGCGTAACTCATCATCGAATGAACAGTGTCTAACTGGGTTCTATTTCATCTTTCTACTACACCATTTTGTTGTGGTGTACCAGATGCAGTAAGTTGGGATTGAATTCCATGTTCTATCAAATAGTTCTGAAATTGTAAATCTATATACTCACCACCTCGATATGATCGAAGTGTCTTAATCTTTTCACCTAATAAGTTCGCAACCTCTACTTAGTACTCTTTGAACTTTTCAAGAGTTTTGGACTTATGACGCATCAGGTAAACATAATCATATCTCGAATAGTCATCAATAAAATTGATGAAATATTCAGATCCTCGTTGAGCTCTAATATTCATCGGACCACAAATATCTGAGTGCACAAGTTCTAGAGGTTCTTTGGCTGTTAGACCTTTTCCTGTAAAAGATTTTTTGGTCATTTTAGCCTCAAGATATTTCTGCATTATCTGTCAACATAAAAACTGCCGATCGGAGTTTGTGGACACCTTATGTAACAAAAGATTGTTTCGATAGAGGACAACCACATCTCTGCCTTTGTAGGATCCTTTAACGACCCGTTGAAGGTACGAGGATCGAATTTCCTAAAATCCCTCAAGTGTTTACCTTCAAGGGACAAGTCCTACACGTTCTGGTTCTAGGGTTGGTTCGGTTGCACTTGCACGAGTGGTATTGGTTCCTGCTGAGTCTGATTCGTTTGAGCTGCCTGCTCTGCCACTATGATGCGAATCAGTCCTTGTATCCTCCTCATCAAGGATAATGTAACATCTTCCCCAATTCAGGCTGCCATTGCCTCCTCATCAACTTGAGCCCCAAGTGGGTTTAGAGCTACTGAAACATTCTGACTCTCACTGGTTCCATCCTTTTGGACTCCCGACACGAAAGGGTCCTGGACTTGTGGATCCTGCACTTGGGGGTACTGAACCCCTCCTCTAACCTTCCTTTCTACTCTAAGTTTAGGTGTCATTCCTTGACATGTACCCAAAGATCAGCTCTCACGAGATCTTTCAACATAAAACACATTTACTAAGGCATTAAAACAAATTAAATGTCATGTATAATATACTAAAAACTTTTGCTTGTAGGATATACCTGATGATGATGAAGAATCCGTTACTGGGCTGGGAATATTTAGACTTACATAGTAAGTCAGTCTTTAGAATCCAAAACCTACGCTCTGATACCAACTGTAACAACCTGGCTCTCTAGGACTTATACTAGACCGTTACTACATGCATGCATCCATTTTAAATCGACACTTTTTCATGATTTGGTAAAAACCAACTAAATACATGAAATAGATAACTTTAATAAAAGTAAATTATTGAAATTCTTTTAATAAAGTACCCTTAGAATCGTAAGAAAAACTAGAAAATTCTCATAAAAATTTTAAAAGCACAAATACCAAAACTTCGAGTTCAAACATCAAGACTAGAAATTTAAAAAAAACATAAATCTAGAAAACATGAGTGGAAGCATTGACTGATCCTAGTGGCTCGAGCACGAATTTCACTTGTCATTCGCCAGCATGCCCTTACCTTTTCCTAGAAAGAAACATGAGAAATAATGAGTATAAAATACTTAGTAAGTAACCCCACTACTGGGGTCAGGCTAAGCATTTATGTCCAATAAATGCAACATGAACTCAACATTCTTAGCTGGTGGGACCTTATATGAAGTACTAAAGCTATACATGAACTGTCATTTGAGTGAACAATTTAACCCGCCCTACCATGGTGAGATGTACTTATATTAACTAGCGAACCTGAAGGAACACATAACTGGTGGACCCAAAGGCACACATATCTGGTGGACTCGAAGGTGCGACCTGAAGGTATACATATCTAGTGGACCCAAAGGCGCACATAAACTGATGTGCGCTAGTGAACCTAAAGGCGCACATAACTGAATCTGAGGTATACATAGCTACAGGTAGGAGGGCAATTGTCACTAATTTGGTCTTTCAAGAAACATGCAATAAAATGATCCTTTTTCATGAAATCATAACATAACATCATATACATTCATGAATTCATTGAATAACATCTCATAAACTCATACCATGCATAACTAAAATCTCTTCAACAATGGAAACATATTTTCTAAGAACTATTTGGCAAAAACCAAAAAAATATTTTAAAACAATTTTGGCTGGCACAAAGGCGGTTTTAGTAGTAAAGCTACTTACCACAAATAAAGCCCAAAAATTAATCCAAGAAAATTCAAACTTCGTAAAAATCTTGAATACTAAATCAAGCCTAAACATCAACCAAATTTTAAATCTAAATACTAAAACGTTCCAATCACCAAATTAACCAAGATTTATTTAAATGTCTCCAATTTAAATTACCGGGATTATGGCTTGGTCCAAAATTAGTTCTAAAACTCAATTCTGTTGGCCAACAAAAATTGATAAAATAGTTAATCCCGTTGATCACAACCTTGGAAGACTTAAATCACCTACCAATGTAACCATGAAATTCGACGTTAAAGCTACTGTATAGGTCGTAAAGGAAAAAAAATGCTTCAGTGACGGCGATGACACCGGTGAGCAGATCGATGTACGACTGGCCAACGAGACGGGTAAGGCGGCTAAGTTGATAGCAAGGTGAAGACTGGCGGCTCCAGATCTGAGCAGATGTGGGTGGTCGTGGGCTTCAGCAGTGGTGCGACGAGCGGTGGCCAGAAGAAGCTCACGTTGCTGGGTAGTTAAGCGTTGGATCTGATATAGTGTAGCAGCGGACGGGAACGATAGCGAAGAAGGTTGGTGGTGTTGGGTTTTATATACTAAAAACTCACAGTTTATAAAATAATAAACTTTTTCTATAATCAATATACTTGTTATTGATCTCATAAATTGTATAAAATAAACTAAGACCCATGACTATTGTATGAATATTTGAACTTTATGTGGAGACATAAGAATGGATCGGGTTCGAGTAAATAGTCAAAATGATCTATGGTACATGAATGAGGTTGGGTACTTATTCTGGTAACACCATTGGATGCGGCCTACTCTGTAATTGTTACAAAGAGTTGTAAAGTGCTACATACGATATGATCCTAATTCATCCATGTTACGGCATGAGGAATTGGGGCGTCCTATGCAATGAGTTTGCATTAGATCAGGACCAAGAAATAAGTCACTCTTACTTTATAACACTGTTTACTGTATAAGACTGACTATTTCACCTAGATGACCTAGGTAAGTCAATCTTAATCTTAAGCTAACTATGAACTCCTGTTTATTCAGGATTACCCTTAGATTTGCATAGTTGAGGGTTGACTCAACAATGCTAGCTTAATAAGACTTCCATTTTAGGGGTAAGACTGAATAGATAGCTGGGGACATAGGGTGCAAGATGGAGTTCATGCCTACCCGATTTAGAGGTAGGAGAAAGGTTGTTCTCTCAAGTACTGAATCCAGGTCTTGAACAAGGAGCCCCACCCTCTCACTGGGTTGAGAGAGTTTGGTTTAGTGATTGGATCACAAACAAGTTGTTCATTAGAGGATCAGTAGGGACTTAAGGAATAAGATGTAATCTCGGAGGTAAAACATATATTTGACCCAGCCGTTATTACGAACAACCTATGAAGGGTCGACTTGCTGATTATGATTAAATCATGTGGGCATACTATATCTACAGTGAGGGAAGTGCAACTATGGTCTTTAGTGGAGTAACCTATTACTTAACGAATGGAGATTAATTTGGTCTAATGAGTTTAGCCAATTAATCTTGGATCATTGGAGCCCATGATCTGTAGGTCCGCGAGGTAGCTTGTAACGGACTAGCTCTAGAATAGCGTGATAAGTTAATTTGAATCGTTCAAATTAGAATTAAGGGAATTAGTAATTATATGAGATATAATTACATGTTTAATTTAAGAATTAAATGGAATGGGAGAATTTATATATATTTAAATCTGATTTAAATATATAAAGATGGATATATGTTAAAATTAATTTAATATTTGATATTAAGTTAATTATGTTTTATTTAATAATTAATTTATGAAATTAATTAATTTTTCTTTTTTAAAATAAAAATATATTTTTTAAAATCAAAATTTGATTTTATGATAAAATTGAAAAGAGAAAAAAACAACAAAAAAACACTAAAATGGAAAAAAGAGATTTTCCATTATCAATCTTTATAGTTGCTCACACATGAAGCATTTGCTTTGTCTTTGTCTTCTCCAAGCATGAGCTGCAACTCATGCAACTCACTCCTTTGCATGTTAATTGCAATATAGTGAAGAGATTGGAGTGAAAAACGAGGATGCAATCTATAGAGATTTTGAGAGAAATTTTGGTTTGAAGAAAGAGTTCTTCAGCCAGTTTTCTGCAGTGAGCATTTGTCCTTCTACCCTTGATTCAAGCTTGTTTTGAGTTCCACAACTCAATCTAGAGCATCAAGAGAATAGTGGGGAAGATCTTCAGGTGGTCTACAATAAGATTTGGAGAAGATAGTAGCTGGTGAAGGAGCTTTGAAGAAGTTTTACAAGAGGTATGTCTTGAAACTCACTTGTTTATGTAAAAGCATGCTTTATATTTTGCCAAAATTAGTGCTTAGATGATTGTTGTGCTTCTGCTATTGTTGATAAATCCTATAGGTGGAGCTCTTGACGGTGGCTGACAATGTGAACGGTGGTGGAATGGCAGTCGGTGGCTAGTGCAAATGGCTTGAGGTCTGCGCGAATCGGGAAACGCTAAAGCGTTTTTTTTTTTCGCGTGGCGTGTAGAGGAAAAGAGATTTTTTTTTTAATTTATTTTTTTCCTTCTATTCTTTTTAACTTAACCCCAACCCATATATATTTAAAGCTCTTAAAAAAAATCTCCATCTGTTCTTTCTCCAACTCCAAAAAATCCAAATCCTTTTTGGATTTTAAATTTAAATCAATTAACCCACTAAATTGATTTAACTTTATTATCTACTCCAAATTAAACCAAAAAAAAAAAACCAAATCTCCCAATTTTAATTCAATTTCCCAAATTAAATTAAAATTGACAAAAATCCTAAATTCTCCTTAAATTGAAATTCCAAAATTCTTTGACTGGAGCAAAATTTTCAAATTGAATTATCTTTTTACAACAATTCAATTTGACCTCAAAATCCAAATAATTTTCAAATATTACAAGATAACCAAATTTAAATTTTATAAAAATTTTGGGATGTCAGAGGACATGAATGAACCAAGATCCCATCTAAATGAGAGGGGAACCTGAGGAAATGGAAATATAGTTAAGAAAGCCTTAAAAGAGTTGAAAGCCAATATCTATAACAACAAAGGTGCATCCTCCTTTTCCAGTGACTCAATCATATGAACTTTAAGGCTAAGCATGCTTAGATTAAAGCAATTCTATGTTGTAAATGTTGGAGCCATCATGTACTGAATCCTGGTCTAAATCTTGGTTTTGGGGCATTACTCTAAGTCTTCTAGGTGATATAGATGAACTCCCTTCCCAATCCATATTCCAATATCGGGAGAATAGCTCAATATGATATAGTTGAGGTAGACATCTTTGTGCATTTGAAAAAGAGGAAGAGCTTTGATTTGCCCACCTTTGAGTAGGCAGGTGTATATGCGTCAACTTAAAATCATCTCTCCAACCAATAGTCTAAGACTAAATCTACTGATAGCATCTACCCGATTAAAGTATATATTTATCAACTCAATTGATTAAGACATATATCTATCAAGATGTTTAGAGGTTCGAAACTTCTCACTAGTTGTTCAAGTAGTAATAATAATAATAATAAAAAAAAGAGTAAACTTTAATGAGCTAGCATTTCAAGCCATTTGGAGCTATGCCGTTGATGTGTGTGTTTTTTTCCTTCCCTTTTAAATGGAAATGGAGAAATTTGTTAGTGGTTGTGTATGCCAAATCTAATGATCGTCTAGTTCGCAAATTTACCGAAATCAAAACATCATAAGATTATTCGCAAAAACAAAATAATTAACCTTGAGAATTGGAAGATCATGACTCAAATTGTAAAAGTATATACTCAAAGATAACTAAAATATTGGCATTGATATCGATATCAAAATTTTAATTTTATGAATATGAAGTTGTCGATAAAATATCAATATCAATGTATATTTCAATTCTCTTTCGCTCCACTTAAACCCTAAGAAGTATCAAAATTAGAGAAAAACAAATGCGTTAGATCCCATTTGATAATAATTTTATTTTCAGTATTTGAATTATAAAAATGATCTTATAACTACTACTTCTCCACACGATTTTTTTGCTTTGTTTTGTTATTTACTATCTAAGAGCATCTTTTCAAATTTTATAAATTTAAAAATATAAATAGAAAATTTTTCTCTTAAAATCTGATTAAATATTCAAATGTTTTTTTGCAGAGATATAAAAATATTTCATTTGCTAAAATTCATTTAATTGGGAGACATAATGGTAGTGGGTTAGTGATAAGATGGGAAAATTATTCCCAATTGATGAGCAACAAGATAGAGAAGAAGGCTTCAATTATTAATAAATTAATATAGAAATAACTCTAATTGTCCACATGGCAAAACATGCTGACAGGTGGTCCATGTGGCAAAAATGTTGAACTAGGTGGGCTTGTGCCACGTGTACCCTTTTATTGTCACATTCACCAATATTATCCATAAATAAATAAATCCCATTTTGCTTCCTCTTGGAGGGTTCTTATATGTTCAAAAAATCATTTCAAAACAATATTGTTGGGTGTTAGTTGCAAATCCAATAAATTTGGATTGGAACCAAATCAGAACCCATTTTCCTCCCTTTCTAATAGTAATTACTTTAGGCAAATATTGTCATGTTTTCCACTAAAGAGAGTTTACTTTTGTAATCAAACTATATTATCATTTCTTTTTCCAATCTATTTATCTTTTACATAATACATATATCCCTATCAAAAATTCAAAAGGATAATGCAAATCTTAATTTACTTAAGTAAATATATTTAGGAACAGTTACAAATACAAACATTAAACTCAAAGTATTAGTAGATATAACATGATGTAAAAAAAATTGTAAATATGACCAAATTTAAATAGTTTATCAGTAATATACCATATCATTGGTAGGAGTCTTCTATTAGTGACAAACCATATCACTGGTAAAAGTCTATCAACAATAGAAGTCTACGCTGATAGACTTGTTTTTATTTACAAGTTTTTTAAATGATGTTATACACTTGGTTATTATTATTAAAAATGCTATCAATTGCAATTACCCATATATTTACCTCCTCAAAATAGTATTATTCATACTAACTATTCAAAATTGATAACTTTTTTGTTTTTTTAAAAACTATTTCTCACTTTCTCCTCTTCCTCTAGTTTTATGTTTAAACTTTCATGTATTTTGAGTTTCTCTAATGATTTAGTCATTGTATTATTTCACTCTTTATTCTTATCATTTTCATTAACTATATTCAACACAAAAAATGTTCATATATATATATAGTTGGAGCATTGAACCTAATTTACTAATATAATTTCGAGAAAAGTATCTTTTTGGTCCCAACATTTTGGGTTTAGTTTTTATTTGATTCATACCTTTCAAAATGTTACACTTAGTTTTTAAGTTTTGAGTTTGATTTCAATTTAGTCCTTACGTTTCAAAATTTTACAATTTTACTTTTGAGATTTGAGTTAGTTTGTTTCAATTTGATGTATAGACTTTTAACTTCGTTTTTTCACTAATCACTTCCTATCTTTAATATTAATGTAAAGGAATTAAAAGAATAATAAATAATTAAGTTGGAGTATTTTTCATCACTATTAAAATTAAGATTTAAAAAATTCCACATCATAAAATTAATTAATCGACATTAACGTTAAAGACTAAAAGTGAATATTTAGTGAAAAATCAAGGTTAAAAATGTAAATCTTTAAACATAGGGATCAAATTGAAAAAAAAAATTCTAATCTTAAGGATAAAATTATATCATTTTAAAATCTAGGGACTGAATTGATATCAGTCTCAAAATTTAAGAACTAAAAGTATAACATTTAGAAACTTAAATACCAAATGAAAACAAAATCCAAAGGATTTTCCCCTGATTTTAAATATTTGTTCATGTGGCTTAAACAAGTGAACTTAATGTTTAGCTATGTCAAACTTTGTTGGTAAATATATATATATATATATATATATATATATATATATATATATATATATGGCATGGACATAAAATAATTTTCCTAATGGTTGAAACGATAAAGACCCAAGTTTAGAAATGATACATAAATAAACTGAGATCACATTCGAATGAGAGAGATTTTAAGCACATGAAAGTGAAAGATTTAAAAAGAATTGAAAGTTACTACTTATATCAATAAGGTGCACCTTTTTTCGGTGGTTTAGATCATAGAAACTCTAAAGTTAAGTGTCTTTAGCTTGAAGCAATTTTATGTTAAGTTATTTCCTAAAAATTTTCCTAAGAAATATGCGGGATTCTAAAGTTAGGAAAGATTTAAGAGATCAAAATATAAATCAATCAAAGTTTATGATGCCAAAATTAAAGATTTAAACCATCATTTTTATTATTTATTTATTTATTAAAAAATACTTTACTCATAATAAGACAAATTTTTTCCTTTGGATTTTTTTAGATGAGAGTTAAGTATTGTAAAAGTGGTCATACCACTAATTAGGTGGTCATGTCCACTACAAATTCTTGCCTCTCATAGCATGTCATTGTTATACACAAGGCTTATCTTGGGTAGGTTTTGGACCATCTTTATCTTGTCTTTCCCTTAATGTCCTATCACTAAAACTCATGACCCTTTTAAAAAAGAAAGAACATTTCATCTCAAAACCTTAAGCACAAAATCTTTGAATCAAAGGAAAAGAAAAAGGAAAATTTGAAAGCAACCATTAGATAGTCTTAATAGTCCAAACCATTCAAAATAAGAACCCTCCCTCATCAAGGCATGCCTTGTTTTTCTGTCCCAATCATTGTAGCCCCACAATCAAGTGGGTGAAAACTTTGAACATACAACTCTCCCATCCTTTACATATTTGTGAAATCAAAATATTGGTAAAAGGACACTTAATCTTTATATAAGTGCCCATCTTTATCATTTCCAATAAATGTAGAAGAGAGTATATGGTGTCATTGTGTGAAGTAATTTTTGATGTTGGATTGTTTGTGGAAATAAAACAAATTTGAAAAGTATATAGTTCCAACCATTACTTGTTTCGAAAATTAAATACGATAGATTTTAAAATAAAAAAGATCTCACATATCACTTTTAAAAGAATTTTTTTTTTGAAGCGATAATTTTAATATATATTTTCTTAATGTAACGAAACGTCTCTTACCTTATGAATTCATACTATATTTAATGAAAATGTCTCTTTAAGTAACAATTTTCATCAAAGTTACATATTCTATTTCTTTTCAATAATTGAGTGTCTAGATTGGTTTGTATACATACTTTTAGTATCTATCTCAATGACAGACTAAAAACACATGGTGTGGTATATTAAACCCACATGTTAAATATGACCAAATAAAATTTCCAACTATTTGATTTCAAAACAACATTTAACATTCATAAATACATATTATATACATATAAATTACGCCATTCCTATTGTTTTTTAGGGTTTGTTTTGGTAATATCCCACTCAACTATATTAGATGTGTTGTGAATTTGAGGAACACAACAGAAACACGGATATAGAAAAAATATAATATAATAATATATTTATATAATAATATTAAATATATATAATATGATATAAAATAAAATAACTAAAATTATAAAATTGGATAATATGAAAATTGGTGGAATTTTGAAGTGGAATTCTCACTAATGTATGTGTGATTTTAAGATCCACCAAAATTCACTATTTATAAACAGAATGACAAGTAGGATGTGGACTTACATGAACACCAAACATAAATAATTACAAGACATATGGACAAGTGACACATGGCTTTTGGGATACTAAGCAATGGCCATCTATTTATTATTATAATATTCATAATAAGATGGTATACTCTATTGTTCATGTTTTTATAATAATTTTTAAAATGTATACTTTTAAATTTATCAATTTAATTTTTGAACTTTAATATTTTTTAAAATTCACGAACTACTAGACACAAAATTGAAAGTTTAAGAATTCTATTAGATATAAAAATTAAAAAATTATAACCATAACTTTTAAAATAAGGGCATATGTTAGACATAAAGGTGAAAAAAATTTAGGAACATATTAGGTACTTTGAAAGTTCAGAGACTAAATAGATACAAATTACTTCAAAGTTCAAGAAAACAAAAACATAGACTTCAAAGTTTAGAGACGAAATTTGTAATTTAATTTAAAATTTTAAAGAATAAAGATATGGATATAAATATTTCTCTAAAAGATAACCAACTAGTGGATGTTTTGTATTGGAAATTGTATAATTCGAAGGAATTTGGATTTTTAACCTCATAATCAAAGATATACGTTATTTAAATGAATTATGCTCTAGCTTTGGTAAACTAAATCTTTTTGTCTCATGCAGACTCTACATATTCTATTTGAATTGAATGTTACAATGATATTGTTGTTACATTTTTTTTTTAATATTTTATGAGTTTTTTCTTGTGTATTAAAAGTTAAAAGAGATGTTCTTTATTAAATTAGATAAAAACATATTTGTTGTATTTATTTGATGAAAGGTTAAATAAATCTCATTAATTATATTTTAAATATCTAAGTTTATGGTCAAGATCTTCTCCCGTAGCACTGGGATGCTATCGCACGCATGCGTGCTACGGCCGCAATGCTATGTGGTGATGCCCTCTACGGGCTACTTTGCTCATTTTGGACCTCTTTTTCTTTTTCTTTTTTTTTTTTTTTTTTTTTGCTATTTGCTCTGTTTTGATCCGTTTTGTATCCGTAACATCTCAACGGCCTCCTTTGCTCGATTACCTATCAAAAAATACAATTAAACATTAAATTTTAAAAAATTATCCCGAGTTAGATCGAAAAAAATAGCTCTTTTAGGAGGCTATCAATGAATATCCTTGGTCAATTCCTAGCCTAAAAAAAAAATTCTGTAACGCCCGGATCCTTAAACCTTATGTTCCGACTGCTACGACATGCATACTTAGACTTTTCTATCATGAGATGAGTTTTGGTTGAAATTTCAAAGAATATATCTAAATTTTATTAATTAGATAGAAAAACTATATAGAAATTTATTTATCAAAACACTAGGATCCATAAAACATTAGCGTGGTGGTACAAAATGCATGTGCCTATAATAGTGAGTTTGATGGTTGGCCATTTGAGTGACGTCCAACTCTGCCCTCTACGCTGTGTTCTTACATACAAAGTCTGTAAAAATATAGGATGAGTACATAATATACCCAGTAAGTAGTTCTCACGTAGGGTAGTGACCAAATGCACAATCACAAGCAACATGTCATGAAAACATATGATTGGGACCGAAAACGTATAATAACATGTGGTGGTCGGTTATGCTTCCAACATAAATCTCTCCGCCCTGATAGGAAGATGAGGACCTAAGCGAAACTAACCCATCTGATGATTAGCGGGTCATGCAGTCAGTAGGGCCAGAGTCGCATCCAACATCAACCATTAGCATAAACATTATGCTTCCAACACAAATCTTTCTGCCCTGATAGGAAGATGAGGACTTAAGCGAAAACTAACCCATCTGATGATTAGCGGGTCATGCAGTCAGTAGGGCTAGAGTCGCATCCAACATCAACCATTAGCATAAACGTTATGCTTCCAATATAAATCTTTCCGCCCTGATAGGAAGATGAGGACTTAAGCGAAAACTAACGCATCTGATGATTAGCGGGTCATGCAGTCAGTAGGGCCAGAATCGCATCCAACATCAACCATTAACATAACCATAAGATTAGACTGAAAGCATAATTTACACCTAATTAAAACTTGGTTTTGACGTAATCGTGAACAAACATAATGCATGGGGTCCCTTGTAGAGAAACGTGTTCTAAACATGTAATGCAATATAACAATTAACATAACCATGCAATATAATAAAGGTACACTACCATAGAACATTTAAAGAGAGGGTGAGATAAACTACTTACCTTGACTGTGATCTAATTATTCCTTATTATTCTTTATGATTTTATCAGCAGAGTTTTCCCTTTTTAAATCAAAAGAAGAAATTTGGGCAGCACTTTACCCGAGCTTTTCTCTTCTTCACAGAACTTCCTCACTCACACTTACTTTTTCACACGATACTATGTTACTGAGATTTGTTTGAGAATGGGTTAAATCTTCGGCAAAGGGTCCTATTTATAGTAGTTTTCAGCTCTTCTCAGTGTGACAAATCATCGTACAGGTGGCTTCTTTAAAATTACTTATGGTTTATGGATTCCTCTCAATAAGACACCTAATTTTGGCTAATGTTTTCCCTTACGTCATCATTCTTTGTTTGTATTCAATTTTAGGGTTTTTCCATGTATAATCTATAAGATCGTGGCCAAATTCAACGCATAATTCGCGCTTCTGTCCAAATCTCGCTCACTCTACTCTTAAAATCTCGCTCTCTCCCGTTTTCTCGCTAGGAATTTACTCTGGAGCTTTCTTGCTGAAAATCCCGCTCTCTCCACTCTCGCTTTCAAATTTTCTCTTCCGTCTCGCTCTCTCCAACTTTCCCGCTCTCGCTCTCTCCAGCTTTCTCGTCTTGATCTCGCTCTCGCTCCTGCTCCCGTTCCCGCTCTCGCTCTCGCTCCCGCTCCCACTCTCGCTCCCGCTCTCGCTCCCGCTCTCGCTCTCGCTCTCGCTCTCTCGCTCTCGCTCCCGCTCTCGCTCTCTCGCTCGCTCCCGCTCTTTCCTACTGTCTCGCTAAGAATAGCTCTCTTTACTCTCGCTCTCTCCAACTTCCTTGCTACAATTCTCGCTCTCTCCAAGTTTCCTTCAATCTCACTCTCTCCAGGGATCTCGCTCTTTCTACTCTCGCCAGCCTCAATCTCGCTGGGTTTCTCACTCTCCAATTCTTCCTTCGATCGTGCAGCTCTCTTCTCAGAATCTCGTTTTTTCTAGTTTTCTCGCTGGTGTGGCTCTCGCTCTCTCTCACTTTCTCGCTCCCGCTCACTCCCTTATTCATTATCTTTTGGATAATGAATAAGTTTCCAATTTCCAATTTATTTATTTATTATTATTATTATTATTATTATTATTATTATTTATTTTTTTTTCTAAATTTCCACCCCTTTAAATAAAATTTCGTCCTGCTTATTATTTGATATTTAATTTCCTGTATGCGTACAGATCTGGGTCGTTACATTCTTCCCTCCTTTAAGAACTTTCGTCCTCGAAAGTTTCTTGGTTCTTAAAAAGATAAGGGTATTTGTCTTTCATCTCTTTTTCTCGTTCCCATGTAGCTTATTTCACTTGCTGATTTCTCCAGAGAACCTTCACTAAACTTATTTCCCGATTACGAAGCGATTTCTTCTCTTTTGCCAGGATGCAAACCAGAGTCTCCTCATATTCCAAGTTTTCACTTATTTGTAGAGGTTCATAATTTACTATGTGTGATGGGTCAAATACGTATTTTCGAAGCATCGATACATGAAAGATATTATGTATTGTAGAAAGTGTGGGTGGTAATGCCAATCGGTAAGCTACTTGGCCAATACGGTCTAATATTTCAAAGGGTCCAATGAAGCGAGGGCTAAGCTTGCCTTTTCGTCCAAAACGCATAATGCCCTTCATTGGTGCTACCTTTAGAAATACGTGATCTCCTACTTTGAATTCCAGCTCTTTTCGACGGTTATCATCATAATTCTTTTGTCTGCTTTGAGCGGTTCGCATTCTTTCCCGAATTAGCTTAATTGACTCTGATGTTTGCTGCACCAATTCAGGTCCGAGTAGTGTTCGCTCCCCAATTTCATCCTAGTGTACAGGGGATCTACATTTCTTTCCGTATAAGGCTTCGAAGGGAGCCATACCAATTGTCGCCTGATAACTATTATTATAAGCAAATTCTATAAGATGTATCTGCGAATCCCATGCTTCAATAAAATCCAAAGTACATGCCCTCAACATGTCTTCTAGGATTTGATTAACTCGTTCTGTTTGGCCATCAGTTTGTGGGTGGAAGGCTGTACTGAAATTTAGCTGTGTGCCCATTGCTTTCTGTAAACTTTTCCAGAACTTGGAGACGAAACGAGGGTCTCGATCTGAAACAATTGATACTGGGATTCCATGTAACCGGATGACCTCTTTTAAGTACATTTGAGCTAGTGCTTCCGTAGTGTGAGTAGTTTTGCATGGTAGGAAGTGGGCTGATTTGGTGAGTCGATCTACAATTACCCAAATCATGTTGTGGCCTTTAACAGTTCTCGGGAGTCCTGAGATGAAGTCCATAGAAATATGTTCCCATTTCCATTCTGGAACACTTAGAGGCTGGAGGAGTCCTTGTGGTCGTTGCTGTAGAGCTTTCACCTGTTGACAAATCAAACATTTACTTACATAGTCGGCTATATCCTTTTTCATGTTACCCCACCAGTAATGTGCTTTCAAGTCTCGATACATTTTGGTACTCCCAGGATGTATTGAAAAGCGTGACTCATGAGCTTCCTTCAATAGTTCTTTCTTGATTTCTTCATTATCTGGTACACATAGTCGTCCACGATAGAGGAGTGCAGAGTCTGGGGCTGTAGAGAATTGATTGGTTTCTTCATTTTCTGATTGTCGTTGTTTGTTTAGGTATTTGTCTATTTGTTGTGCATCAATTATTCTTTGCCTTATTGCAGGTCTTGCAACTAACTGTGCTATTTGAGTTGTGAAGGTTTTTGGTATTAGTGAGATCTCAGCTCTTTCAAGATCATCTATTATGTGTTTGGAGATGGTACTTAGAGCTGCTGTATGTGCTGACTTTCTGCTAAGAGCATCAGCAACAATGTTAGCTTTTCCTGGATGATAGAGGATCTCACAGTCATAGTCTTTAACTAATTCTAACCATCTTCGTTGCCTCATATTTAACTCTTTTTGGGTAAAGAAGTACTTAAGGCTTTTATGATCTGTATAAATTTGGATCTTTTCCCCATATAAATAATGTCTCTATATCTTTAAGGCAAAGACTACAGCAGTTAATTCCAAGTCATGAATGGAATAATTTTGTTCATAAGGTTTTAGTTGTCTTGAAGCATATGCTATTACCTTTCCGTGTTGCATCAATACACAACCAAGCCCCTTCTAGATGCGTCACTGTACACAGTTAAACCCCCTGATTCGTCAGGTATAGTGAGAATAGGGGCTGTGGTCAACCTTTCCTTTAGTTCCTGGAAGCTTTGCTCACATGCTTGGTTCCAGACAAAAGGATTATTCTTCTTGGTGAGGTTGGTTAAGGGTAATGCTATACTTGAGAAATTCTTCACAAATCGTCTATAATATCCTGCTAATCCAAGGAAGCTGCGCACTTCGCTGACTGTTGTTGGGCGAGGCCACTTGCTAACTGTTTCAGTTTTAGCAGGATCTACTGAGATTCCTTCTTGCTTTACAATATGCCCTAGGTAGGCAACTTGTCGCGTCCAAAACTCACACTTGGAGAATTTGGCATACAACTTTTCATTTCTTAATATGGAAAGAACGTCCCTAAGATGTTTTTCATGTTCTTCCTCAGACTTGGAATAGACCAAAATATCATCTATAAATACGATCACGAAGTTATCAAGATGGTCCTTAAAAATTCTATTCATCAAGTCCATGAAGGCTGCTGGGGCATTTGTTAATCCAAAGGGCATCACAACGAATTCATAATGCCCATATCTTGTTCGGAAAGCAGTCTTGGGTATATCCGACTTCTTGATTCGCAATTGATGATATCCAAATCATAAGTCTATTTTGGAGAATACTGAGGCTCCTTGTAATTGGTCAAATAGGTCATCAATGCGTGGGAGTGGATACTTATTCTTTATTGTCAACTTATTCAACTCTCGATAATCTATACATAAACGCATTGATCCATCCTTTTTCTTAACAAATAAAACAGGTGCTCCCCATGGAGACACGCTAGGGCGTATAAATCCCTTATCTAACAATTCTTGTAATTGTATTTTGAGTTCTTTTAATTCTGCAGGTGCCATTCTATATGGTGCTTTAGATATTGGTTCAGCTCTGGGAATTAGATCTATACAAAATTCTATTTCTCGATTCGGTGGTAAACCCGGTAGCTCTTTTGGGAATACATCTTTAAATTCTCTTATTACAGGGATGGCCTTAACTTCATCCTTTTGGTTTCCTAAATCTACTACGCTTGCTAAATATGCCCAAGCTCTATGGTTGAGCAAATGCTTAGTTTTTAAGGCTGAAATTATTCTTGGGACTGATTGTGTATTAGAACTCTTAAACTTAAACTTGGTTCCTGCTGGAAAGGTGAATATGACCTTCTTATTATGGCAATCTATGCTTGCATAGTTTGCTGCTAACCAGTCCATACCTAGTATTATGTCGAAATCACTTATGTCTAGGATGATAAGGGTCACCTCTAGTTTATGTCCTGATACTGACAATTCACAGTTTTCTACTACTGAGTGGGCCAACATAGATACTCCGGTAGGAGTAGCTACGGATAGAATGTAGCCTAAGGGTTTTGATGTTAATTGAGCATGTTGTGCAAATGTTGTAGAGATGAATGAATGACTAGAGCCCGAATCAAATAAAGTGAAGGCATAATACTCGGGGATGGGTAATGTACCTGTAACCACTGCATCTTGATTTTCTGCCTCTTGACGTGTAACAGCAAACACCCATCCTTTCTATTGTTGAGTAACCTTGTTACTAGTAGGCTGAGTGGTCTGGGCAGTTGATACTTGGTTGATGAACTTTGGGCAAGCCCTTGCATAGTGACCCGTCTGGCCGCAATTGAAACACACCCTTATGTTCTGAAAACATTGCCCCTGATGGTGTTTTCCACAATTTCTACACTTAGAATATGTAAATGTTCGGCTCTCCTGTTGTGACTGTATGCCCTGAGTGTTTTGGAAAATTTTTGCTTGCCGTTGTGAACGTTGGAAGCCTTGTTGGGTAAGTTTCCTCTTTTGATTTGGCATGAATCCTCGTTCCAAGGTTGAGGTTTTGGCAACAAGATCTACTTCCATGAGTAAGGCCGACTCGAGGGCAAAAGCATACTCTTTGTGTCGGAAAGCAGTAACAATGCCTCGAATGCCTTCTCTTAATCCTCATATAAACCTTTCCACCTTCTTTTCTTCTGTGTCCACTAGTCGAGGAACAAAGTGAGACAAGCGATCAAATTTCCGTTCATATTCTGCCACTGACATATTCTCTTGACGAGGATTAAGAAATTCCACTTCCTTTTGATATCTCACTCTCAAAGGGAAATACTTGTTGTAAAAAGCTTGATTGAACTGCTGCCATGAGACTGTACCTTTGATTGTTCTTTGTGTGGAGTCCCACCAGAATTTTGCATCGCCTTTTAACATGAAGGTGGTACAATTTACTTTCTGTTCTTCTGGGAAGTTCATATGGCGGAAAATAGTTTCCATTTCTGTTATCCAATTTTCTGCTATAATTGGATCCACAGATGATCCATCAAATGTTGAAGGGTTGAACTTCCTGAATTCTCGAATGATCTTTGAGTCATTTTTATCGTTGGTTGTTGGTGTGGTGGACGAGGTTATGTTTCCATTACTCATATTTTGTACTAGTAGTTGTAGTGCCTCTGGTGTAAGTAACACATAAGGCGTCTGTCCATGTCCTTGATTTTGATTCCTTGTGGATTCACTTCGAGGTCTGCCTCGTCGTGTTGGAGCCTTTCGTGGTGGCATCTGGTGCACACATTTTATTTTCATAATAAGGAAGCAATCTAATATATACATATATATATTTTTTAACTCATACCTATGTTTACTAAATTACTTGTTTGAAAATTCCTTTTACCCGCGTATTTGGCATGGCTATGGGCATCACTTAACAGGCCGAACCATCAGACACTATGACTCTTCTAATGCAATAGAGCCTATTTAGCCCAAACGCTCTGATACCAAAATTGTAACGCCCGGATCCGTAAACCTTATGATCCGACTGCTACGACATGCATACTTAGACTTTTCTATCATGAGATGAGTTTTGGTTGAAATTTCAAAGAACATATCTAAATTTTATTAATTAGATAGAAAAACTATATAGAAATTTATTTATCAAAACACCAAAATCCATAAAACATTAGCGTGGTGGTACAAAATGCATGTGCCTATAATAGTGAGTTTGATGGTTGGCCATTTGAGTGACGTCCAACTCTGCCCTCTACGCTGTGTTCTTACCTACAAAGTCTGTAAAAATATAGGATGAGTACATAATATACCCAGTAAGTAGTTCTCAAGTAGTGACCAAATGCACAATCACAAGCAACATGTCATGAAAACATATGATTGGGACCGAAAACGTATAATAACATGTGGTGGTCGGTTATGCTTCCAACATAAATCTCTCCGCCCTTATAGGAAGATGAGGACCTAAGCGAAACTAACCCATCTGATGATTAGCGGGTCATGCAGTCAGTAGGGCCAGAGTCGCATCCAACATCAACCATTAGCATAAACATTATGCTTCCAACACAAATCTTTCCGCCCTGATAGGAAGATGAGGACTTAAGCGAAAACTAACCCATCTGATGATTAGCGGGTCATGCAGTCAGTAGGGCTAGAGTCGCATCCAACATCAACCATTAGCATAAACGTTATGCTTCCAATATAAATATTTCCGCCCTGATAGGAAGATGAGGACTTAAGCGGAAACTAACCCATCTGATGATTAGCGGGTCATGCAGTCAGTAGGGCCAGAATCGCATCCAACATCAACCATTAACATAACCATAAGATTAGACTGAAAGCATAATTTACACCTAATTAAAACTTGGTTTTAACGTAATCGTGAACAAACATAATGCATGGGGTCCCTTGTAGAGAAACGTGTTCTAAACATGTAATGCAATATAACAATTAACATAACCATGCAATATAATAAAGGTACACTACCATAGAACATTTAAAGAGAGGGTGAGATAAACTACTTACCTTGACTGTGATCTAATTATTCCTTATTATTCTTTATGATTTTATCAGCAGAGTTTTCCCTTTTTAAATCAAAAGAAGAAATTTGGGCAGCACTTTACCCGAGCTTTTCTCTTCTTCACAGAACTTCCTCACTCACACTTACTTTTTCACACGATACTATGTTACTGAGATTTGTTTGAGAATGGGTTAAATCTTCGGCAAAGGGTCCTATTTATAGTAGTTTTCAGCTCTTCTCAGTGTGACAAATCATCGTACAGGTGGCTTCTTTAAAATTACTTATGGTTTATGGATTCCTCTCAATAAGACACCTAATTTAGGCTAATGTTTGCCTTTACGTCATCATTCTTTGTTTGTATTCAATTTTAGGGTTTTTCCATGTATAATCTATAAGATTGTAGCCAAATTCAACGCATAATTCGCGCTTCTGTCCAAATCTCGCTCACTCTGCTCTTAAAATCTCGCTCTCTCCCGTTTTCTCGCTAGGAATTTACTCTGGAGCTTTCTTGCTGAAAATCCCGCTCTCTCCACTCTCGCTCTCAAATTTTCTTTTTCGTCTCGCTCTCTCCAGCTTTCTCGTTCTCGCTCTCTCCAGCTTTCTCGTCTTGCTCTCGCTCTCGCTCCTACTCCCGCTCCCACTCTCGCTCTCGCTCCCGCTCCCGCTCTCGCTCCTGCTCCTGCTCTCGCTCCCACTCTCGCTCTCTCGCTCGCTCCCGCTCTTTTCTACTGTCTCGCTAAGAATAGCTCTCTTTACTCTCGCCCTCTCCAACTTCCTTGCTACAATTCTCGCTCTCTCCAAGTTTTCTTTAATCTCGCTCTCTCCAGGGATCTCGCTCTTTCTACTCTCGCCAACCTCAATGTCGCTAGCATCGCTCGCTGGGTTTCTCGCTCTCCAATTCTTCCTTCGATCGCGCAGCTCTCTTCTCAGAATCTCATTTTTTTCCAGTTTTCTCGCTGGTGTGGCTCTCGCTCTCTCTCATTTTCTCGCTCCCGCCCGCTCCCTTATTCGTTATCTTTTGGATAATGAATAAGTTTCCAATTTCCAATTTATTTATTTATTATTATTATTTATTTATTATTTAAAATTTCGTCCTGCTTATTATTTGATATTTAATTTCCTGTATGCGTACAGATCTAGGTCGTTACAAATTCTAAAAAATGTGAAATATACAACAAGATTAAGATCACAAAAGGACTTAAAAAAAATATTAGAAAGAAATAAGAATTAATTCATACGGTTTTTTTTTTTTTTTTTTTTGAATTTAAACTAGAAGATGAAAGATATATTTTATCATTTATATAGATGATTTTTCAAAATATACTAATATTATTTGTTGAAAAATAAATGTGATACTTTTAAGAATTTAAAAAAATTTCTCATTGAAGTTGAAAATCAATTTGGTAGAAAAATTAAAAGAATTAAAATAACAGAGGTCAAGAATATGAGTTATTTGTATTCAATTCATATTCCTAATCATTAGGAATAATTTATAAGACTACGCCCATATTCATCTACTTGTGATGTAGTAGCAGAGGGAGAGATAAAATAGAATCTTAATTGGTTTGACTAACGCTATGCTAGTAGAATCAAGTGTTTCTTTTTAATATTTGAGGTGAAGTAGTTTTGGCCGCTTGTCATGTGTGAAATAGATTACCACATAAAAAGACAAAGATTACATATTTTAAGTTATGGAAAGGATATAAGCCAAAGTAAAATATTTAAGAGTTTGGAGACGTTTAGCTTTTGTAAGATTAATAGATCTTGCAAGACCAAAACTAGGGTCTACAACTACCACTTCTGTTATTCTTATATATTTAGTTAATATTACAACCTATAGATTTCTTGATATTGAATTATTGCAATTTTTTAATCTAGTAATGCTATTTTTCATGAAGAAAAATTTTCTTTCAAGTCAAGAAATAGTGGAGGTCAAAGTAGTGAACAAACTTCTATGTTTGGTTCCTCTACTCCTAGTGATAATAATGACACCATTTCTCTAGTTGAATTGAGGAGTAGATAAGCTAGATTTGTGAATGATTTTGATCCCAATTTTTATGTTTATAATATTCAGAAAATATCAATTTCTTTGCAAGAAGTTTTAACATCTCCAGATGCTAATTTCTGGAAGGAGGTTGTAAATGATGAGATGGAATCACTAATTTCTAATAAAACCTGAAAATCAGTCGATTTATCACTAGATTGTAAAACTATTGGGTGTAGATGGGTCCTAAGAGAAAAGCTAAAACCGGATGGTAGTATAAACAAGTAAAAAACTAAAATTGTCTCAAAAGGTTTTAGACAAAAGGAAGATTTAGACTTCTTTTATACCTTTTCTTCATTTACAAGAATCACATCTATTAGATTGTTAATTGCAATTGCTACAATTTTTTGTATGAGTATTCATCAAATGGATGTAAAAATAGCTTTCCAAATGGTGATTTAGAAGAAGAAATTTATGTGGACTAACCTGAAGGTTTTATAGAGTCTGGCCAAAAGAACAGTGTGTGTAAGCTTACTAAATACCCATATGGCTTAAAACAAGCTCCAAAGAATGACATAAAAAAAAATTAATTCTTGAATACTAAAAATAGTTATAAACTAAATGAATGTGATAAATACATCTAGCATAGATCATGGGAAGATTCTCATGTTATTATTAGCCTACATATTGATTATCTATTGATCTTTGGCTCAAATATATTTGTTATAAATGAAACAAAATTTTTTTTATTCATTTTATATGAAAGATCTTAGTTAGACTAATTTTATTCTGGGCATGAAAATAACAAAAACAAAAAATAAATTGTTTTTGATCAATCACATTATATTGAGAAAATACTCAGAAGGTACAATTATTTTGATTGAAAACATGTTCCTACTCCATTTGGTACAAGTGTTTACTTATTTTCCATTGAAAATAAAAGTGGTGTAATTAATCCAAAGGAGTATGCTAGTGTGATTGGTAACCTGCGATATGCATCTAATCGTACTAGACTTGACATTGTATATGCAGTAGGAGTTATTAGTTGGTTTATGAGTAAGCCAAGTAAAGAGCATTAGCATGCCATTGATTGTGTTATGAAGTATTTGATGGGAACAAAAGATCACAACTTACTCTATAAAAAATATCTTGTTGTTATTGAAGGTCTTTCTTGATGTGTTAACTGGAGTACATTGTCAATGAAGGGATTGGAATCCCTCGCAATAGAAGCAATTGGATGCATCAATCTCTAAATTTCATTTTACAAAATACACATAATTCAAAGTGATGGAAACCAGGAAAAAACATAAACCTAAGCATGCTTTCTACAATTCAAATAAAGAGGAGGGGATTAAGAAATCACATACCCTTGAAGACCAAATCTTCATGTTCCTCTAAAATTCAAGTCGCCTTCTCCTGATCTCACGAACTTGGCATCCATTAACTAAAGAACAGGAATGGACACCACCAAAGGGTCTTCCCCATTATTCTTAGGGACGAGAACTGTGCAGAGGTGTGGACTTGTATTCAATCTTGGTGTCAGGGAAGGAGAAGAGAATTGAGAGTTTTTTCTTCTCTATGAAATTCGCAGAGAGAAGGAGAACCAGAGAGAGATACAGAGAGACTTTCTCTCTCTTCATTTGTTACGTGTGAGAGGGAGAGATTAAGGGGTGAGAGAGTTACAATTCCCTCCCCTTTATTTTTAATAAATTCAAATTCAAAAATTTGAATTTAGTATATATATATATTAACCACTTAATATATATCTATAACCTATAGTTAATATTATATCACATATAACATAAACTATAGTTTATTATTCTCTCAAATAACTGAAGGTATTAATATAAATAAATTTCGTATTAATTTTAACCTACAGTTTTTATATGAATCACATTCATATAAATAATAATTGAATCATATTCAAATTATAACACCTCTTAATAAAAAAAATATAAATTTAATATGAATCATATTCATATTAATTTTAACATATAGTTCCTATATGAATCATATTCATATAATTAATATTTGAATCATATTCAAATATTTATTTCTCTCATAAAATTATATATAAATTTAATATGAATCATATTCACATTAAATTATATCATATAGTTTTTTTTACATGAATCATATTCATATAATTAATATTTGAATCATATTCAAATATTTATTTCTCTCATAAAATTATATAAATTTAATATGAATCATATTCACATTAAATTTAACAAATAGCTTTTATATGAATCATATTTATATTATTAATATTTAAATCATATTCAAATATTTATTTCTCTCATAAAAAATGTATCAACATACATTATATTATATAATGTATCAATATACATTATTTAACTGTATCTTATACAATTAATTTTATTTAATTAATTTGAATAATTTAAATCAAACCAAAATTAATTTGATTCCCATCAGTTCTCATTGAGCTAACAAGGGGACTTTATGAACTTATAGATTGAAACTCCAATGATACGAGATTAATTGATTAAATTCTTTAATCAAATTAATCAACATTCATTAATTGTTGATCACTCTACTAAAGACCGACAGCTAAACTCTTCGCGTTATCTATGTCAAATAGATATAACCAATCAACAGTGCGTTGATCTTTCACAGATCGCTCATAAGTACACATGGGTCAAATTACCATTTTATCCCTATAGTTACATCTAACTTCTTAAGTACTACTAATCCATTTAATGAACAATTAGTCATAGTTCAACTATGAACGAACCCCTCTTGGGCCAAAAGAGGGTGAGGTACCTCATTGTTCAAGCCCCAGAATTTGTCCTTAAGGGAGCAGTTTATCTTCTTACCCCAACTATAGAAAAGGAGTGAATTCCTTCTTGTGTGGTTGTGTTCCCAGTTCCCCAATCAGACAAATCTCCAAAATAGTAGGCTTATTGAAACGGCGAATCTGGTCACTCTCACCCATACAAATCAAAGGCGCCCTCATAAGCAGCAGTTCACAACTCATTCAAGATTAAGGTCAAGTCACCTATGGTCATTCTAGTGACATGTGAGTCTCTTCTAGCAATGACGTTATAAAGAGAGACTTAACATTTTGTTGTCTGGTCTTTATACAAACTCTTTTATATAAGATACCTCCACTCGTTGTCTCCACAAGAATGATCAAGATCAGATCATTTGTAGTACTTTACAACAATTGTTACAACTACAAAGTGGGTCGTATCAGTAGGATTACCAGAATAAGCACCCAACCTTATTCATATACTACAGACAATTTAGGTTATCACTTAAACATGATCTACTTGTATGTCTCCACATACATGTTTAAATTACATCAGGTAACATCGAATCTTAGGTTAATGGGTTATTGCACAAGTAATATAAAATCAATCAACCATTGATTCAACTAACATAAAACTATGAGGCTTTAGGGCCCCACTTGTACTAAAACCGAAGAAATATCAGCCAGTGATACATATATCCTAGGGCATACACTATATCCTACATGCTCTCCTACTTGCCTTAGCACACTAGAGACATGTCTCATGGTCCTAGACAGTTTAGGAGATCCTTTCACACTTTAGTCTAGAGAATCCTTTTATATAATACAAACAGTTATGTCAATAAGAACCATCTGTTCACCAACGAGATGTACTCACATTCCATGTTTTTCCTTCCACTGTGTGCTTACATATAGTCTCCAACCTAATCCTTGAATCATGTTATCACATAAAGTGAATAGATTAAGTTATATATGAAACAATTTTAAAATATCTCAAGACACCTTGAACATAGGCAAATTATTGCTTCACAAGAAAAATACTGTCTCTCAGTCCAATAAAGACCATATAGGATAAAACGTGGATTTCTTTAAATCCAATATGAAACAATGTAACTCATAAAATATCAAATCTTAAACTATATACACTGAAGTTTCATTATTTGTAAGTTTTAATTTTCAACACTCAATGGTCATACCATCGAATTCCCCAATTAAACTAACTGATTGTATATTAAATGTTAATGAAATCTTATGTAAAATTGACATCCCCTCAACATTTGAGGTATCTTAGGAAATATTTTCCTTAGACATATCAACATCATTGTAGCTTAGTACATTATCATTCTGATAGCACCGAAATTGTGTTATTTTCCTCTTCTTAATTCTAGGTCATTACTATGTTTAATGTGTTTATTTGGTGATTTTGTAGGTATTGAGCATCTTGGAGGTAGAATCAGCTATTAGAGCTATTCGAGATTAATTTAGAGCAATTATGAGCTAATTGAACAACCAGACTTCAAAAAGATATGAACGAATGAAAACATCCCTGGACGGAGCATTGCAACGCTCAAACGAGGGTTGTGCAATGCTATAAGGCAATAGCTATCTATTTTGGGCAAAACAAGGTAGTGTTGCAACGCTAGAATTGAAGACAGAAGATGCAAGCTGGAGTAGAGTTACAATGCTCATCTGTGCGGCGTTGCAATGTTGCGACCCTGCCCTACATACACGTTTCTTCTCTTTAGGTTAGATACACATGGCCACCTTCGGCCTCCAGGCGAATTTTCCCTCTATTCTTTCTTCCACTTTGTATTTTGGGCCTTTTTTTAGTAATTTATTGAGTAGATGCCAAATTGTAGCTTCTCTATTTCCATGGAAAGGTAAGATTTGGGTTCCTTAGCTTAGGGATTCGGAGGAATCGATGTAATTTCTTTAGATTTTGATTTATTGATGTATACAAACTTGTCTATGAGTGTTAATCTAAATTTACATTTATGAATTGCATAATTTTAATTGTTGATTGACACCCAATCATTTCGTTGTGTGATTCTAATACTTTGTGATTAATTTGTAATATTTGACACATATTCATAAGTTAATCCTAATAGAAGCAATAAGTTCATTAGGCAAAAAGGACTGCTCTTAGCAACCTAGAGAAAAACCATATTGATTGTTTAATTAGATGTTGGAAGTTAAACACTCATCTTAGCGTAATCCCTAGAACTTAATGCAATTTGTTAATTTGTATGGAGTGGACTTGTTTTCCATGCATTTTGATTAATTAGATAATTAGGACTATTGGTTGGGATTCCAATCAATTGGGCTAAGCATAAACAAAAAGTTTAAGTCATAAATTGGTTCAATGATCTAAATTACATTGGGTGAACCCATTCCTCTAAGCTAAGATATCTCGATTAATTGTGTTTCTATCTTTTATTTTCACTTTATTTATCCATTCACACCAACCCTCCACCCCTCTAATTTATCTTTTAATTGAAAACGAGTTTCAGTGAACTAATCTTCCACGCTTCCCTGAGGTTCGACTCTGGACTTGTCGCTTGTACTACCAGTTAGTATAAGTGGTTCGTTCAATGATTTATAAATATTATTTTCTTAGGCGCGAGTTTATGGGCGACGGTAAACTCCAGCTTACCACATTCCATCTTTAAGAATCGCATCGAACATTAAACAACTACTTTGCAAATGTAAGATGCATGAGACAAATTAAACAACATGTCCTGTGGAATTTTAATATACAAAATAGCTTCAAATCTGGAATTGGTTGAAAAGGAAAAATTTGTATATTGATTTTTACTTCATTCATAATGAGCAAATATCATTGTAGAGTAGATAAATATCCATGTTTCATTTTCTTGTTTATACAAGAATACCTTCATCATTTGAAATCGTTGATTATGATACTATATCAAAAAAAATTCTTGAAGTTGTATAGATGCTTTGAACTCCTTTTCCAAAAAAAAGGTATTCAATTTTACACATCTCAAATGTAATAATGAATGCACTAAAACTCTGCTATAAAACTAGGTAGAAAATTGACTTATAGTCTATTTTCATCCAACAGCTCTAGCGTGGGCTTTCACCTGTCGTCAATAGTCTTTCTTTGAAGATCTATATGTCCAAATACTACATTTTTGACTTTTTTTTCGTAGACCCTTGCATATTCTATGAGGTAGCTCCATCAATGAAAGTCTACAAAAAGCTGATTGGGATTAAGTATAATACTTCATCTCATAATTATGACTTTAATAACGCTTGTCAGCTTCTTTCAATACTTGTCATCTAGTATGACAACTTTGACTTCCAATAAGTCATAGCATAGGTTGAGTCATCACATGGCTCTCCCACTATTGAAAGATTCATAAGTGCTCTCCTACTATTAAAAGATTCATAAGTTTTCATTTTGTCATCTTATATGACAATAAAGACTTCAAGTAAGACTTGTCGTATAGGTCATGTTATCTCATAACTCTCCCACTACCATGAAAACTTATCTGTTTGACAATTAGAAATTGACATTCAAATGAAACAAATGGTTAAGAACACTTGTTAATTATTACGTAGTTGTACTTGAAATAAACTCGTCAACATTCTACACTCTTTAACTTTCCAAATGAATCAGCATTTTTCACACAAATACATAATTTTACTTTGGAATGTCAAAAGGAATACTTATAAACGTCTTAAGGACTACCTTTACTTAGGAATACTTTTTAACATTTCTTTCACAAGGACTTGTTTTGACACAAGCATCTCAATTTATCCAATACCTAAAATGTCATAAACAAGTTTTATAACACTTCCATGATCCAACAATGTTTCGCAAACATTTTGGCAGAAATAATGTTCAAAACAGTGCAATCTATCGTATTACCTTAGGAGTCAGACATTAATGCAATTTAAAAACATTAAGACTCAGTTCAACAAAGAACATAAAATATTCTAAGTCGAACAAGGCCATATTTCTCCTCCTACAGCATAATTTTATTCAAATTGTACTGAATGCTTCAAGTCGAGATCTCATCTCATCTTTGTCAATTAGGTTTAGTACATCAAATATCCAGTACTAATTATGATCATATCATAATATCACAATACGTTGCCTAAGTTATTTAAATTTTAGTCTAATTTCTTTTGAACATGTCAAAGAAAACAAGACATTAGTTGCATTGGGACATGATACATTTATTTATAAATACTCATCAATCATATTAATGAATTATCTATGAAATCATATTTATGCTTTCTAACATAGGACCACTTGGGTCAAAGAAAGAAAGTCTAACATTGGCTAGATAACCTTATCTAATAAGGTTTCATGATACACCTACATGAGAAGTAAGACCTTTGACAGGTAATAATGATTTAACTCTAACTCCTAAAGAATTAACCGTAATTGTCATTTCTAAAACCAAAGTTATGTATCATTTAGGATAATAGAATTTGTATTTATTTTCAGATTCATTAATCCTTACACTTTCACAGTTGAGTAGTAAATGTATTAACCTTTAACACACAAAAAAATTTGTATATTTAATGTTGACATATATTTTCGAAACAACTTTTGAAAACATGTCTAATTATCCAAATTATTCATATGTTATGAAATATTTTAGTAATTTTCCTTGGAGAAATTGAATATCTCTCATGGTGATAAAAACACCATACTTAGCATAAATAAACATTATTACATTTTAATGCACAAAAATGCAATTAATTAAAGCCAAACATGTTTTCAAAAACGACTTTTGAAAAACATGCCTTATAATTAATTATTCATACACTATGAAATATTTAGTAATAAAGCTTGGAGAAATAGAATTTCTCTTATGATGATAAAAGCACTATATTCAACAAAATTAAATAACATTTAATGTCTCTCACTACTTTAACTGAGATGAGTATTCTGTTGCCAATTAATAGAACTACTCCACTTAAATAAGTATTCACAAATATTTAAATTGCAATGAAGAAAAATTCTGATAGTGAATCATTATTCAGCTTTCAAGGTGTGAATCTGTATTCTCCTCCATGAACTTAGTAAATTAGATTTACTTGTTCTCATTTTCCTTCTTTTTGAGATATTTCTAAAATCCCTCAACATCTGACATTCCAAACTAATTAGGAAACTTTTTCCTCATTAGCTCTAGTCATTATAATTTTCTTGAAACCCCCATGGTACTTAACTTTGTAGATCATTTAGCTTCCCACGACTCCAGCATACAATATGTTTTGTCCTGTTTTTATCAAGACACATCATATGTTATGTAGTAATTATAATAAGCTATCACTGCAAAGTTTATTCATATGAACACTTGACAACAATTCTTTTGAGAACATTTTCCAAATTAAAAGATAAAATTACACTGCTCTTATATGTTAATGAAAATTTCAATGTAATATATTCATCAAAATCTTTGACTTATATTGGTAATTAAAACTTTTAAAGAAATAGACACAACTTTGGATTATATGAAATATGTTAGTCAATTATATGCAATCTATTACATATTCTAATTCAGTAAAAAAATTTAAAGATGAACCCATGAATTTAAATATAAATCTCATTCATATAAATGCAAAATTTCTATTACTATGATACTCTAGTGAGTCAGAATAAAAGCTAGGACAATCAGTCATTCCCTCACTAAATTGAGACATTCTCAACCAAATTTTACACTAGAATAACTATTTATTCCTATAACATCTAGTTACCATATTTTGGTTAAGAAACCATTAACTTACTTAACAATTTCTTGTAAGTGTAACCTTTCATATTAGATTTTAGAGTTTTGCCCCAATGAGCCAATCATAAGGAAAAATCGATTGGGACAAAAACTAAAGCAATCCTATCCATTTCTACAGTTTGGGTAAAGTTTCATGCAAACACCATCCGAAGAGCGACACAAGCAAAGATGCCTTGAGGTCGAGCATGAAAGTTTAATACAAACCAATGAAGGAGACTATGGGATGTGTTGACACACTTCCCTCTCCAACTTACTATAAACACTCTCTCCATTCATCTTGGTATTGACCTATGTAAACACCATCAATAGGAGAACACAAACAAAGGTGTCTCGAGGTCAAGCATAGGTCTCATGGTGTGAACTATTTAAAGAGAAATGTGAAAAGAAAATTGAAGTATCATATACATCATTTTCCTCTCATTGAGTGTTTTACAAATGTGGGTTCATAACTTAGGTAAATTAGGCTAATAAATTTATCTTTGTGAATTATTAACTTAGCCCATTATAACAACTATATTGAATAGTTTAACAATGTCAATTCTTGTTTATTAAACACTTTAATAAACCTAAATCATTCGTTGCATACATATAACATTATTGTCTAATTCACCTTTCATGTAGGTTCCTAGGTAGGGGTGTTCCGTTTCCGTCAGCTTAAATACCTCAGTCTTAGACAGAACCTTCCTTAGACAAAGGTTCCTTATAAACGATTATGTTATAAATTTAATCTTATATTTACTCCAATTTAATCCTATTAAAATTGAATTAAAAGATTAATCATATTTCTAATTATATTAGAAATAAATATCAATATAGGTCTAGGTGAAATTAATTTTAAAACATTTAAAATTAATTTCAAACTATGTTTGCATGCAACTCTTGACTTTAGATTTTAATTCTAATTTCATTTAACTTATAACTATTATAAAGTTTAATGAAACAATCAAAACCTAAGCCACACATCTAATGATACACATAAAAATATAGTAATTATATTTCTAAGGTAATGACATGCATGCTTCATGCATTTTCATTTTCCTTATATAACATAACATTTATATTATCAAATAATGAAAATAAATAATACACTCATCACATAATATAACACTTATATTATATATCATACAAATATAACATTTACAATAAACTATGATGCATGGACATGTTACTATGCATGCAATCATATAATACAACTCTTATATTAAATATAATGCATGAACATGCTTAACTTAATCATGCAACTATATAGTATAACTTTTATATTGAAATGATGTATGATTTTATGTTTATCCTATGGTGGGATTTATACTATATGACATACAATATAACATATAAATAATTAAAATCATACATCATATGCATAATTAAATAAAACAACAATATTGGACCGAACTTGACATCCTAAACATTTATTAAATTAATATAATACTTATATTAATTTAATTAATGAAAATACAATAAAAAGTTAATTATTACAAATTAATAATTAAAAAAACGAAAAAATTGCAAAGAAATCATTGGGAGGCTCAAACCCACGTTTTGATTAATTTTATTAAAGAGTTTAATTAATTACTCTCATATCATAGAACTTCTAATTTGTATGTCCATAAGGTCTCCTCATTAGCTTGCGAAGGATAGTAATGAGAAATGATTTGAATCATTCAAATTATTTAAAGGAATTTTATATTTATATGATTAATATATAGTGTATTATGATACATTATAGAATATGATTAATTATAGATATGATCTATAATCCAAACTATATAAGAGAGATATATTTGAATGAGATTCGAACATTAAATTCATATAAATTTGATTCAAATAGAATTATAGTGTAAGAGAGATGTATGCATATAAATATGTGATATTTATATGTTAATTAATTAACTCTATATTAAATATGATTTATATATAGTTACTTAATTTATATATCGATTGATGAATTAATAGTTAATTAATAAATTAACAAATGATGAAGAGTGGAAGGCTTGGATAAGGGGTTACCCTTTCTCCCTATAAATATACCATTATAACACTTTTAGGGAAAAAGTTTTATTTTGTGAAATTAAACCTAGCCTCAACTCTCATATTTTCTCTACTCTCTATATTCTACTCTCTCAAGAACATTTCCTCTTACAAGGTGTTAGAGCCCACATATCTAGCTCCTTAGAATCCTAGAGCATAACGGGAAAACTCTTGTGGTGGTATTTTTGTTCATTTAAAGGTTCGAGTTTGTTCGTGAACAAAGCAGAGGAAAACTTGAATAAGGAAAATCTTCAAGAGTGAGTTCTCTTCTTCGCTTTCTTCCTCATTGGAAGTATGCTTATATTTATTTAATGTTTATCCTATATTTGTATGATTTAGTTCACTGATTTTGTGTTTTATAAAATTAATTTTCAAATTGCACGACGATCACATTTCTCCGGGAGAATATGATTCCCTTCAGAGACAAGTGAGAGAATATCTGCTACATTGGGGGTTGATATAAAGAAATTCATTACACACTGCAAAGAGCTACAAGATATAATCCCTTTAATAGCATTTTAATATAGCCTTTAATAAAGTAAGCTATGAATACGATGAAAAAAAAGCGACAAATGCGAAAAAAAGGAAGACGCTCTCAATTTTTTCACAACACATTAACGTCATGCCAAAAACTCCCTCACATTTCTCATTCTCTCCATTCATACGCTTAGAATGAAAAAGCCTTAATTTCTCCTTGTGTTTCTTTATTCTTTGTTTTCTTTCTCTTTTCTTTCTATATTTCTCTGCTCTTCTGTGTTCCTTCTTCTTTCTACTTTAAACCCAAAATCAAACCACTTGATCTTGATGAAGCTTAGTCAAGTAGAGACCAAACTAAAGACAGTTTCATCAATTGAGTTGGATTCGCTTGATGGTCTTAAGAACGATGCACAAGACATCAATCCTACATTAGGCATCAAAATGTGTGGTTAGTGATTAGAAGGGATAATGTCTGGTTAGGATTTAGAATGTGTTGTCCAGTTTTAACAATTTTTAGATTCGCTTTAAGAGCTGGTTGAGTGTTACGGAGCTCATAACTGGAATGCTATGGCTCAAAAGTTGTAGGGAAGTCTGAAAAGAGTTGCTGGTTGAGATGGTTCAATCAGTTGGATAATCGAATCAACATAAGCTCTTTCACGGAGGAAGAGGAAGAGAGGCTCATGGCATCCCACATGGTTCACGAGAACAGAGATGGGTTGTCATTGCTAGCCTTTTTTCTGGTTGCACCAACAATTCCATCAATAACCATTGGCGCATCATCATGGCTCGTAGGTCTTGAAATAGATCCAAAACCAAAACCTAAAGCCCATCATCTCTTCACAATATTCATCTCCTTCTTTCTTCCTTTTTGCAACTTCATACATATCCATCAAATCCCACTTCTGATTCACTCATCCCCAAACCACCACCTGGTAATTATTTCTATTCTTCCATTTAAATCCATTCCTTCTTTATACATATGTGTGTTATTGTTATTATATATATGTATGCAGATGATGTAACACATACTAATTCCATTAATTATTACTACTATTATTTTAGTCCCTCAACTTTAATTAGGCCATTGAGTTTGTTTTTTGTTTTCAGTTTTTGAAATTTATGTAAAAAAGAAAGAGGCAACAGCAGCCATCACGAGACTAAAACAACAAAAAAAAAAAACATGAAATTAAGCAAGCGAGCATCAATAGGTAGCACTTTCCTTAAACGTTAGTAGAGATCTTCTTGTGGTAATTAGTGATAAATCTCACAATTGAGACTAAAATCAGCATCTCTCTCGCTGATATTGAACCTTATCACGTGTTGCCACTAATAAATGCTCATTGCTTTTGAAAATATGCTTTCTTTTAACTTAGTATATTGTTTAATTTGCACGACTTACATAATCATTTCAAAACACCAGAAGGTTTTCATAAAGCAATTTGTAGATAATTTTCTTTAGTTTCTCTTTATTTCTTCTCCCATTGTCCCATTTATTTTGCTAGATTGTTAATCTGATACTAATGTTCCATTACATCTGCCATATTTGCAAATATATGTCGTTTTTGTTGGGATTGATATCCTAAATCTCTTGTAATCACGTAGTTTCTAAACTTTGTAAAAACATATGGTGTTAATAAAGTAAGTCTTATTTTCTGAAAATAAGTGTTATTTTAATCCAATAAACTAAAGATCTTAGGTTATTTTATGTAATTTAAACAATTGTGTAGAGACCTATAAGTGGATCTTATTTAAAGAATAAACTAAACAGTTTGTAGTAGATGGATAAGACTCAGTACCTTATCCTAGTGACATTACAGATATGACCCCTTTTGTAGGTGTTACAAGTGTTGTAAAGTGCTACAAATGATTTGATCCTGATCATTCATGTGGAGACATGTGAGTGGGGTATCCTATACAAAGAGTTTATATAAGACCGAACCAAAAAATGATTAGTCTATTTATATAACGCCATTAATAATTGAGACTTATATTTCACTAGGATGACCATAAGTGACATGATCTGAATCCTGAGTGAGTTGTGAACTCTTACTCATGAAGGTGGTCATTTGATTTGTATGGGTGAGATTGGCCAGATTGCCAACTCAATAAGCCTACCATTTTGAGGATTCTTCTGACTGGGGAGTTGGAAACACAACTACACAAGACGAAATTTACTCATTCCGCGATGTTGGGGCAAGTAGATAAATTGTTCTCTTAAGGGCTTATTCCAGGGCTTGAACATAGTGGTCACACCCTCTCCTGACTCGAGAGGGACTTGGCCATAATTGGATTATGACTTATTATATATTCATTAGAGAAATCAATGGTACTTAAGGAGTTAGATGTAACTACAGGGACAAAACGATAATTTTAGCCCAACTGTACTTACGAGCAGGGTCATCGTACTGTTGATTGGTTATATCTAATGAACCTAGAAATATATATGTAGTGCGAAAAGTGCAGCTCTTGGTCTTTAGTGGAATGATCGACAATTAATGGATGTTGGGTAATTTAATTAAAGAGTTTAATTAATTATCCAAGTATGGTTGAAGTTTCAATTTACAGGTCCATAAAGTCCCCTCTGTAGCTCAACAGAGATTTAGTTGAGAATTAATTTTGAATTAATTTGAAGTGTTCAAATTAATTGAGGGAATTAATTATATATGATATAATTAATTAAATTAATTATATATGTGATATAATTAATATAATGTATTTGATACATTATAATATAAGATAATATGAGAGAAATTTGAATATGATTTAAATACTAACTGTATGAATGAGATTCATGTAATTAAATTTAATATAAATATGATTTATATTAAATACCATAAATAAGTTGAGAGGAATTAAATATTTGGATTTGATCCAAATATCAATTATATGAATGAGATTCATATAAATGAATTTAACATAAATGTGAATTATATTAAATGTCATGTATTATTGGGAGAAAATAATACTATAGGTTATGTTGTATTTGATGCAATATAAAACTATAGACTATATGTTGTATTTGATATAATACATAGTGTATCTATCTATATATATATATATATATAATAACTTTATTATATATATATATATATATATTATTAATTTAATTTTAATTTTAATTAAAGGGAGGGAGTTACAATTCCCTTCCCCTATTTTCTCTCAAGTTAACGTGAGGTTGTGAGAAGAATGAAGTCATCTTCTTCCATAATTTTTGGATCCAAAAAAAAAATCTCTCTAGAATTGACCTTGCAAAAATTGTACAAAGAAGAAAGGTGCTTATCCTCGTTTTCCTCCTCTCTATCTCCTTCACTCTTCCAAAACTCTAAGGTAGAGCCCACACCTTCTGTCATTCTCAATCCCTAAAGAGAATACATGAGACTCCATTTGGTGGTGTCCCTATTGGAAGAAGAGATCTGTTCGAGGGAGTACATGAAGAAAATGTTGTTCAAAGGTATGTATATTTTTTCTTCTCCCTTTCTAATTAGAAAAGCATGTTGTAGGTTAAATTTTAATGTATAATCCTTCTCTTTTAATTTTGTAATTATTGAAAATTTTGTGAAAAATAAAAATTTGGATCGATCCCCGCATTTCACTGCGTAAACATTTAATAGTTTTCCATTCAATTTGGAGATGTATCTTCCAAGAGTGCCATCGGGCTTTCCAAGCTAGAGGTGTAATAAACATTTAGTTGTTTCACCCTTTCTTTGTTAATGTTTTCTTACTTCTTTTGTCTTTTGTGCCTAAGTCACATTCTTATTACAATAGTTTTAAGAAATTGACTCCAACACATCCAACAGCTAGTTCTCCTACTTTTACATAATAGACTTGAACTTGTAACTGATTTGGTATGAACTATAAATACTTAAATCATATTATAGTTTAGATTGAAGGAACTCATTTACAAGAGATCCATGATCAGAAGCGGACCGTCCAAGTTTCATTTTGATTGAAAACATAAGTTTACAGTAAACACAAACAGATTATGTATTTTAACAAAATTACAGCATTCTTTTGAACAAGAAAAAGAGTTCAGAGATTATACCTTTGAAGAACACTTCTTCATGTAAATCCCATGAACTGTTAGGAACTCCTTGAACAACAACAAAAACTCGAACGGAGCAACCTTGAAGACTTTCTTCAAGAAAAGTCAAACCAAAAAGTTGAAGATACTACCACTTGGTCTCCTCGATATTCTCAGGGTGAAAACCCAGGAGTGGTGGGCTCTGATTATTTTGGTTAGGAGGGAGTTTGAGAGTTTGGAGGAGGAAGACAATTGAAGAAGAAGTACTAACGCATAGTAAGATTCTCCAATCGTGTAGTTAAGAGTGTCTATCACATAGGCTCTGTGATTTCGTGTACATTCACTCACAAGTCGTGTAGCCTTATTTGAAAAAAATAAAATCTTATTTTATTTATTCCATTTTCCATAAAAAAAACTACTTTACTACCCACTAAGGTGGTTAGAGAGAAAAATGGATTAATATTCAAAATAATAAATAATATAAATAAATATGATAACTGACGCATCATATTATATTTATAACCTATAGTTTTAATATTGCATCATATACAATATAAACTATAATTATTTTTCTCTATTTTATGGCATTTAATATAAATAACATTTATATTAAATTTAACAACTATTTGAATCTCATTCAAATGTTTATTTCCTCCAATTAAACTATAATGTATCAAATATATTATATCAATTATATCATATATAATTGAATTAATTGAATTATTTCATACATAATTAAATTTCCTCTTATTAATTTGAACAATTTAAATTAACCCAAAAACTGATTCTCAACTAAATCCTTTTGAATTACCAAGGGGACCTTATGGACTTGTAGCTTGAAGTTTCAACGATGCGTGAATAATTAATTAAACTCTTTAATCCCATTATCCACCATCTGTTAACTGTCGGGCACCACTAAAGACCGACAGCTACACTATTCACATTATAGATATATTTTTGTGTCCATTGGATATAACCAATCGACAGTATGACGGCCCTTCACAAATTACTCGTAAGTACAGTTTGGCTAAATTACCATTTTGCCCCTATAGTTACCTCTAACTCGTTAAGTACCACTGATCTCTCTAATGAACAATAGATCATAGTCCTACTATGACTAAACCCCTCTCAGGCTAGGAGAGAGTGTGGCACTACATTGTTCAAGACTCGGAACCAGCCCTTAAGGGAGCAATTTATCTACTTATCCCTGCTTCGAGGAAGGAGTGAATTTCATCTTATGTAGTTGAGTTCCAAGCTCCTCAATCAGACGAATTCCCAAAATGGTAGGCTTGTTGACTCGGCGATCTGGTCACTCTCATCCATACAAATCAAAGGATCGTCCTCATAGGCAGAAGTTCACAACTCACTCGGGATTAAGGTCATGTTACCTATGGTCATCCTAGTGAAATGAAAGTCTCTATTATGAATGACGTTATATAATGAGAGTAAACATTTCGTGGTCTGGTCTAATACAAACTTCTTTATATAGAATATCCCAGCTCGCATGTCTAATACATGAATGATCAAAATCAGATCATTTGTAGCAGTTTACAACATTTGTAACATCTAGAAAGTGGGCCATACTCGTAGTGTTACCAGGATGAGGTACCTAGCCTTATCCATATACTACAGACCATTTAGGTTATCACTTAAACATGATACATCTGTATGTCTCCACATACATGTTTAAGTTACAATGATAACCTTAACACGTGAAAGGTAAATAATTTACCATGCATTTTACTCTGCGATCGTACAATCAGTAATTAAGCGATGAGGCTTGCTGAGCTATACGATTGTCTAGTGCGCGCACGCGATAAACGACACCCGAGCATCCGATACTCAGCGATCGTCTACCTCATCGCCTACATGACTCGACCAATGCTTGGTCGTCTTCTTCCTCGAGGAACAACAACCCTTGCTCCGAACTTCTTCACGAATGACTCAAAACTTTAACTAACTTTGAAATTACAGACTCGATAGCAATTAACTATGCCCAATAATGCAGGGGCCTTTACAATTAACTGGAAATGTAAAAAAAATTTAACAAATCGAGGTTTCATCCCAGAAAACTCCATTAATCCACACATCAACAACGATTTAACAATTAAAATAGAGAGTACACATGCTGCAGCCACCGAGAATGTAAATGCAATTCTTTGCAGCAAAAAGTTTGGAATATCAGAAACCTGGCTCTGATACCAATTGAAGGAACTCTTATGCAAGAGTACCTATGAGCGGAAGCGGATCTTTTCAATTCATTGTGATAGAATTTCCACATATATATTCACACATATAGATATGCATTAACAACTCTAAATTACTGGCATGATTCAAGGATAAATAAACAAGAGACCAAGAGAACATACCAGTTGAAGACTTTTCTTTACTTGAAATCTCGCTCTCTCTACGAACAATCTCTCGCTCTCGCTAGACCAGCAAGTTATCGTCCAGCAACACCCCAATCATCTACATGAACAGCTTTGCACGAACAATAGGAAACGGGGATGATACCACCACTCAGAGCCCTCGGTATTCTCGGAGTGAGAATCCAAAGGGTGGGCTTTGATGGAATTGGTAGAGGTGAAGAGAAAAGGCAGTCGTGTACAAAATATCAAGAAAGTAGGAGAATGGTAAGACTATCGTATAGTCGGTGCTTGATCGTTTAGTGCGCGATACACGATCGTGTAGTAAAAGCTAAACGATCGTCTATACGATCGTTTAGTTACATTTAGGCGCTAAGCGATCATGTAGAAAATGGTAAGCGATCGTTTAGAGAAGCACGGGCGCGGGTGTGCAATCGTTTAATAAGTTGATATACTACGCGATTAAATGCAAACACCCCGTAAGTGATTATGTATCTCACTTGCAAAATGAAAACCATTTTTATTTTATTCTTCAGTTACTAAAACTGAATTACTTCCCACTAACGCATGAATTCAAAGAAAACGGTGGGAAATTATCTCATAACCGTCCAATTAATAAATTAATAAATATAATCATATTATAATCATAACCTATAGTTTTATATCATATATCAACCATAGTGTTTTCTCCTTTACTTGATATAAATCATATTCATATCCAATTTCCTCCAAATTAATGTATCTCATACATTTAGTCAATCATATCATATATAATTAACCAGTTCAATTATATCATATATAATCGAACTCCCTCTTGTCAATTTGAACATTTCAAATTAACCCAAAAACCTATTATCAACTTGTATCGAAGCTACCAAGAGGACCTTATGGACCTATGGCTCGAAGCTCCAATGGTACGTGAATAGCTGATGAAACTAGGGCCACGAGATCTACAGTCCGTTAACTGCCAGACATTTCACTAATGACCGACAGCTTAACTCTTCTTACCACAGATATATTTTTGTGTACGATAACCCTTCACAGATGCTCGTATGTACAGCTGGGTCAATTACCGTTTTTCCTTTGTAGTTACATCTCACTTCTTAAGTACAACTAATCCCTCTAATGAACAATACAACATAGTCCCACTATGTGTGAACACCTCTCGGGCCATGAGAAGGTGTGTGGCGCCACATTGTTCAAGCCTTGAAATCAGCCCTTAATGGAGTTATCTATCTACTTACCTCTACTTCTGGAAAGGAGTGAATTCCATCTTGTATAACTGAGTTTCCAGCTCCCAAATCAGACGAATCCCCAAAGTGGTAGGTTTGAGTTGACGACCTGGCTACTCGCACCCATACAAATCAAAAGACCACCTTCAATGGCAGGAGTTCCTAACTCACTCAGGATTGAGGTCATGTTACCTATGGTCATCCTAGTGAAGTGAAGTCTTTGTCATGAACGGTTTTATATAACGAGACGTTAACACTTCGTGGTCAGCTCTTATAAAAACTCTTTGTATAGGATGCCCCCGCTTGCCTTTCCCCTGATCAGGATTAGACCATCTATGACAAGTCACAACATTTATAACTATTCCACAAAGTGGGCCGCATCTATAGCGTTACCAAGATAAGGTTTCCCTCCTATATTCATATACTATAGACAATTTTGGTTATCACTTAAGACATGATCCACTTTTATGTTGCCACATACATGCTTAAGTTACATAAAGACAACCAGGGATTTTAGTTTATTGGTTTGTGGTAAAGCAAATAAAACATCCAATTGTGCAAAGTCAAGAAGTGAAGTAAATATTATATATTATACATCACAAGCATTCGTACAAACTGTTTACAAACTATAGGACAGGAGACTTTAGGGCATCAACCCCAACAAATAGATAGGTTTGCAACCCTCTCACTACGTCAAGATTCCCTCAACATTTGAGGTGGATTTGACCTACTAGATGCACCTACTTCAATAACTCTTGTTGAGGTAATAGGCTCTTCAGCAACTCTTGTTAAAGATTCAGTAGTTTCTTTGGAAAGGTCATTCAACACAATTTTCTTCTAGGTCTGTGTTCCCTTATATGGTCCTCCTCAAGAAAAGTAGCATTTATTAATACAAATACTTTGTTTTCTTTAGGATCATATAAATAACCACCTCTCATTCCCTTGAAGTAGCCTACAAATAGATATAACCTTGAATGTGGTTCTAGTTTCTTAGGATTAGCCTCAAGCACATGTGTTGGGTAATCCCAAATTATGAAGTGACGTAAACTAGTTTACAACTATTCCATAACTCCAAAGGTGTTCTAGCGATACTCTTAGAGGGAACACAGTTCAGGATAAAAGTTGCAGTCTCCACTGCATAACTCCAAAATGAGTCAGGTAAGGAAGCGTAACTCATCATAGACCGAACCATGTCCAACAGGGTTCGATTTCTCCTTTATGATACACCATTTTGCTGAGGTGTACTAAGTGCTGAGAGTTGGAAAACTATTCCATGTTTTATCAAATATTTCTGGAAAGATGAATCTAAAAACTCTCCAGCTCGATCAGATCAAAGTGTTTTAATCATTTTATTTAATGCATTTTCAACTTCAGCCTTGAATTCTTTGAACTTTTCAAAAGACTCAGACTTCTATTACATTAAATAAATGTACCCATATCTAGAATAATCATCAGTAGTGATGAAATATTCATAACCTCCCATTCATAACCTCCCCTGGCTCTTACATTTATTGGACCACAAAGGTTTGAATACACTAGTCCTAGAGGCTCTTTGGCCTTATGACCTTTTCTAGTGAAAGGCCTTTTAGTCATTTTGTCTACAAGGTATGACTCACACACAGGTAAAGAATTTTCTTCTAACTCGCTTAGAAGTCCATTCTTCACCAACCTCTCAATCTTATTGAGATTAACGTGTCTTAATATTTGGTGCCAAAGTTGGGCATTTTCCTTACGAGAAATTTTAAATCATTTATTTTGAGTTATGATAGTTTTAAAAATCTCTATGTTATGGAGGACATTTATTGCTAACGGCCTTAGCACATACAAATTATTTTTCAGTTGTGCAAAACATATATCAACTCCATTATTAGTAATAAACACATTATTATAAGAGAAATAAAGTTGATAATTACATTCCAACAAACACTTTACAGACACTAAGTTCCTCTTTAAATCGGGAACTACAAATACATCATTCAAAATGAGAAATTTGTGCTGTAAAGTTAACTCGAAGGCCTCCCACTACCACAGCTGAGACGACGTGTCCGATTCCAACTCGCATTGTTATCTCATTAGCACCAAGTTTCTGCTAGGAATTAATTCCCTGAAATGAAGAATAAACATGGTTAGTGGCCCCGGAGTCAATAATCAAGGTAGAATCATCATTCTTCACTAAACAAGTTTCCAAAACAAGAAAATCACATTTACCTTGTTTAGCCTTCTTCTTCTCTGCCAAATATTTGGGGCACTTCCTCTTCCAGTTCCCGTCTTAGTTGTAATGGAAACATTTTTCCTTGTCAACCCTCACTGGTTGTCTACCCCTTGGAGCAGCAGGTTGTGGGTTAGCAGGTGCCTTCCCCGTACCACCCTTATTCTTCTTCCACTTTCTAGTGCCAGAGGAAGAAGGTGCAGACTTAGTTCCAGAGGTCAAACCTTTGTGGAACTTTTTAGATGATGAAGCAACATTTGCCTCATCCTTCTTCTCCTTGCTTTTCAATAAGGATTGGAAAGTTTGTAACTTGTTGAGTAGAGTTGTAAGGTTGTAATCAATTCTGTTCAGAACAACATTGCTATGAAAGTAAAGAAAACTATCTGGCAAAGATTCCAAAATAATGCTAAACTGGTTGGCCTCATTGATGCTAGACCCGTTCATCTCGGCCACATTGAAGTGGATCATCATATTGAGAACATGTTCACAAACAGATGACCCCTCTTGCATCTGTGAGTTGAAGATGTACTTTAGAGCGTCGTGCCTAAGTTGTGTGGATGGTTGTCCGAACATTCCCCTCAGGGACTCCATGATCTCACGTGCAGTGACCATGGGCTCATGCTTCTTAACCAAAACTTCGTTAAGGCTCGCCAAGATGTATGCTAGGACCTTCTCGTTGGCCCATGTCCATCGGTCTTATGCTTCCCGAACATTTCGAGGAGCAGTAGGAGCTAGAATGGGAGGACACTTCTCCATAAGGACGAATCCAAGATCATCGATGATCAAAATCATGTTTATGGTATTTTTCCAACTAGCGTAATTCTCTCCAATTAGTTTATCGGCGGAAAACAAACTTAAGGTCATGGTAGCCATAATTAAATTTCTGAAAAATAAACAAACTTAATTAAGTCTACTTGTGTTAAACCACTTTAAAAAAACCAATCAAGTTTTAGCAAAATAGTCTATTGTACTCTAAAGTACATCCATTTTACAATGATGCCTCAGTGAGGTAGGACAAAAGTTACTATAGAGTGATCAAGTGCCCCTTCACTGAAATGAGACATTCTTAACTATTAGACATAAACAACTCCTTGTAACTGAATATAATAGTCACCATTGTTCGTTTCAGAATTTGTTAACACATCCTTAACAATTATGTGTAAGTGTAACCTTTCATTTTAGGTCCTAGAGTCCCACGCTAATGAATCAACCATAGAGAAAAGTCGATTAGGAAAACATACTAAGTAACCCAATCCATTTCTGAAGATCAAATAAAGAGTTATTCAAAACTGCCATCTTTTAGAGGGGCACCCACGATGCCACAAGGCAATGCATAAAAATTTATCCAACCTAATGAGAGAGACTAAGGGATATGTTGTGAGAGACTGAGGGATATGTTGTCACACGTCTTGCTCCCAGTTACTATGAACACTCTCTTCATTCACCTAAGTATTGACCTACCTAAATGCCACCTGAAGAGGGACACCCATGATGCCTCAAGGTCGAGGATAGATCTCACGGTGTGAACTTTTAGGGAGAAACGTGTAGAGGTTAAATTGAAGTATCATATACTCGATTTTCTTCCCACTGAATGTTCTACCTAGGGTTCATTAACTTAGAAAATCCGGCTACTGATTTTATCTAAATGATTTATTTAATTTGCTAAAAAATAACACATGCTTTTGATGATTAAACAATTTTGATTCAAGTCTTATTAAACTCTTTAACAGTCTTTCATCAAATTTACATGCATGTAACAAATCTATCTAATTCACCTTTCCAGGTAGGTTCCCAGGTAGGGGTGTGACATTACCATCGACTTAAGTACCCCAACCTAGCCAGAACCAGCCTTAAACAAAAGGTCCCTTATAGATACATTTGTTACACATTTAATCTTTAATTAGGAATCAATTTAATCCTATTAAATCAATTTAAAAGATTAAAATTAGATTTCTAATCTTATTAGAAACATGATCTTAGGTCCGTCTCAATCAAATTTTAAAACACTTTTAAAAGATGATTAAAGCCTAAGGTTTACATACAACTCTTTATTATTGATTTTAATTCTAATTTCATCAAATATAACACTTATAAGAAATGAAACAATTAAAATCAATCAACATTGCAAGCTAGACATACATAAGTTATTTATAACAATTATATATTAACCTAAGATGGTGTCATGCTTCATGCAATATTAATTCATTACTAATATATAACTTTATATAAACAAGTAATGAATTAAACTATAGCATACATTCTATACAAACATTCAACCTTATATTATAACATTTATAATATCAATGATGCATGCATATATTATAACTCTTATATTATATGATGCATGAGCATGCTTTATGTAATCTAAACATGCATACTAATATATTATAATGTTTATAATATAAAATGATGCATGAAGATAAATGCATAACCTATGGTGGGTTTTAAAACTATATGACATACATTGTGGTATATATAATAAACATACATCACATGCATATTTAATTAAAGTTGATGGAGCGGGATAATAAATCACAAAATCGGAAAAATAAAGGCTAAACTATTACAAAAGTTGAGCCCACCGATTTGGAACAAGTGAATCGAGTCTTGAACCAGTTGCCTTGAAGCCTTACAGCTTGATCGTGTAGAAAATCTCCTGATCGTCGAGCAACGAGCATCGAGTATAGATGATCGCGTAACAACGATCGCGTATCTTTGGACTATGCGATGAGTATGAAAGTCCACACGATCGTGCAGCGTGCTTCGAGTATCGCAGACCATGCGATCGTGTAGCTAAAGACTATGTGATGAGTGATAACGGGCAGAAATGCACGTTATCATAGTGCTAAGTTCTTAAACAATGTTGGATTGCGTTGATGAAATATGTTAAATTGCGTCCATTAGGCATAAATTCTATAATATTGCGGTCGCATGCGTTCAACGCATTAGAACTATTGATTTTTATATTTTTTGTGCAGAATATGCGTTAACGCAATGCAAGATTGCGATCATGGAAAATTATCGGTCGAGCACAACTTCACCGCAAGACTTTGCGTTGATTGTGCTTGCAAACATTCGGTCGAGAAGGATCGCCGCAACTTGGTCAGTGCAACATGGTGGCCGCATCTGGGTGAAAGGCCAATTAAGAGCGATGGGATAGAAAGCTGATGACAGTCGAATCCAAATTAAGTTGACAGCCGATAACAGCCACAAAGTACATTCAACTTTATTGACAACAATCATTCGGCGCATCAATCAAGAATTAAAGTTGTCCCATCTATACAACCGGGAGAGAGAAGCTGCCTTTCACCATTGACGCCCTATAAATACCAAGTGTATTCTTTAGAAAAAGGTTAATCGGTTGACAAGTTCACGATATAACCAGCTCACCATCTTCTGTTCATAGTTTTCTTTTATTTTTAAGGTGGAGCACGAGAAGAATGGTGGTGCCAGAGATTGCCCGGGGTAACTCGAGAGAGAACCTTGGGGAGTAAGGGAAGAGAGCGGGCTGACTCTCGCAAGAGTGAAAATATCTTTAGAGCACGAGTAGAAACAGTGTAAACGCCTGAAAGCAAGAAATTGCTACCAGGCCCTTTATTATACTTGCATTGTTAATTATACTTCATCTTCGTATCTATTCAATGGAAGTCCTATTTCTACATCTGCTCACTCTCTTAATATGCATGAGTAGCTAAACTAGTTGAATGGGTTGAGAAGAACTAAGCTAACATGACCTAGGAAGTTCATTGCTTGCGATTGTCTTGTTTTATGCTGTGCAAATTACCCTTTAGAGTTATTCGAGAGAGAGTTTAAAGAAAGAACCTAATGTCTCGAGAGACCTAGGTTAGAATCTGACTCGAAAGAGCAAGATTAGGCTTGCATAAACAAAAGATAGGGACTTAGAGATAAGCTCTGTTTGTCGACTTGCATCGCATGCATCCCAGGAATGGGAATGATATTATGTAGTCGCATATTTGTGTCAATGTCATGTTTTCATCGCATAAATAGAGATAAAGGTTTATGTGTAAACACTGTAGACTTATCGCATAATTATCGCATGCGTTCTAGCCTTAGAAACCGTGGTATTTGCACCGAGAGGTGGTTTACTGTTGTATGCATGTTGCATGATCGCAAAGCATGAACGCATTCTAGGGAGGGTTAGCCAAAATATTTCTCAACCTGTTCACCACATGTTCATCGCATTTACCGTTTATCAACTGTTTTCAAACTTTTCCGTATTTGTTATTTATTTTTAATCAACGCAATCCAAAACCAAACACTTTATTGTTTTTCCGGGTTACCGCAAGGTTTTCTAAAAAAAAAAATTATCAATGCAATCTATTTTCACAAGTCCCTGTGTTCGACCCTAGACTTATCAGGAAACTCAGAGGAATTTAAACTTGAATTCTACTGGGAAAACTTGAGTGCACAACGCAATCCATCAACGTATATCATCCATATTTCAACTTAATAAAATAGTCTATACGATCGAGTAGCATGCGTCGAGTATTGTATATTATGTGATTGTGTAGCTACTAACTATGCAATGAGCATGATAGTCTACACGATTGTTTAGCACGCTACCCTTGCGTCGAGTATCATATATCGTGCGATTGTCTACTCCTCGAGCGCCTACGCGATCATGCAGCCAACGCAACACGATCGTGTAGACAACTCTACACAATCGTGTAGCATTAGCTATGCGATCATTTAACAGATGCTACACGATCGTGCAGAAAACTCTACACGAATGCATAGCAAAATCTAAACGATTGTTTAGCTCTAGCCAGTCGATGCGACCACCGTTTTATCTTCTCCATCGAAATGTACTACAACTTTTGTTGGGTTTTATGTCCTAAAACTCGTGGTTTGTAAACATTAGAACTTATTCTGAGAATTCGATAAAGTTATTGTTGAATATATTGTTTTTTAGAAATCCAATAAACCTAAGTACCTTGACTATTATATGAGTACTTGAACTTTATGTGGAGACATACAAGTGGATCAGGTTCGAGTAAATAGTCAAAATGATCTATAGTATATTAATAAGGTTAGGTACCTTATTCTGGTAACACTATTGGATGTGGCTTACTCTGTAGTTGTTACAAAGAGTTGTAAAGTGCTACATACGAAGTGATGTTAATTCGTGCATGTTGAGACATGAGGAGTGGGGGTGTCCTGTGCAAATGAGTTTTGTGCAAGATCGGACCACGAAACTTGTCACTCTTACTTTATAACACTATTTACTGTTTAAGACTGACTATTTCAAAGCGATGACCTAGGTAACTTAACCTTAATCCTGAGCTAACTATGAATTTCTGTTTGTTCGGGATTATCCTTTGATCTGCAAATGGTGAGAATAGACCAATTGCCTCTGCTCAATAAGCTTACCATTTTGGGGATAAGACCGGATGAATAACTTGGAACATAGGGTGCAAGAGGGAATTCACTCCTACCTGATTAGGGTTAGTAAAGAGGTTGTTCCCTTTAAGTACTGATTCTGAGTCTTGAATAACAGGTCTCACTCTCTCATTGGCCTGAGAGGATTCGATTTTTTGATTGGATCACAAATCAATTGTTCATTAGGAGATCAGTGGTACTTAAAGAACAAGAGGTAATTACGGGGTTAAAACAGAGATTTGACCTAGCCGTTATTACAACCAACCTGTGAAGGGTTAACTTATTGATCATGGTTATATCGAGTGGACATAATATATCTACAGTGAGGGGAGTTCATCTATGGGCTTTAGTGGAATCACCCATTAGTTAACGAATGGGGGTTAAATCGATCTAATGAGTTTAGCCGATTAATCTTGGATCGTTGGAGCTCATAATTTATAGATCTGCGAGGTCCCCCTACTAACTCGTGAATGGGTAAGCTTTAGGGTAGCTTGAGAAATTAATTTGAAACGTTCAAATTAAACGGAACAAGAGAATAAATATTTAAATATGATTTAAATATATAAAGATGATTATTATGCAAAAATTAATTTAATATTTGATATTAAATTAATTTATGAAATAAATTTAATAAAATCAATTTTAATTGAAAATGATTTAAAGTCATTTTATATTTTAAAAAGAAAATGGAAAAACATTTTGCATAGTTGCACAAAATGGAAAAAGAGTTTTCTCCATTATCATCATCTTTATGCTCACACACAAACCATTATCTTCTCTACATTGATTCTCCAAGCATGAGCTGCAAGCCATGCACTCCATCACTTTGCATGTTTATCTAAATATATAAAGAAGATTGGAGTTATTGGAGAAGAAAAGGAATACAAAATTTTTAAGAGAAAAATTACGGTGAAGAAGAAACTGTCTTCTTCAACTTGCTGCTGTAAGCTTTTCTTTTTTCTCCACATCTTCATGTTGTTCTTGAGTCCCACAACTCTGCCTAAAGCTCCAAGAGTATAGTAGGGAATGCTATGAAGTGGTTCACGTGATATCAAATGAAGACAGTAGCTGAATAGATGTTTTCTTGGACAGTTCATCAAAGGTATGTTCTGAAAACCCATTTTTTATGAAGAGCATGCTTTAGTTTTTGCCAAAATTAGTGAATTAGAATGTTTATAGATCCTTGATACTTCTGCTACATGTTGTTTAACTCTTACAACTTTCACTTCTAAAGCTTCACGAATGACTCAAAACTAAAACGAATACAGACTCGACGGCAAGATTAATGCTAAAAAATGCAAGGGCCCTTACAAATTTACTTTTGTAATTTAAACGGAAAGCCAAAACAGAGATTACTACCTCAAAGCATCCATCAACAACAATCCACATACATTTAACAATTATAGGCAATGTTAAACTTAAAACCTACCAAAGCTGTAAACGATTTCAATACAGAAATGGAATTTGGAATCAAAACGCTAACCTGACTCTGACACCAATTGAAGGAACTCGTTTACAAAAGATCCATGAGCGGAAGCGAATCGTCCAAATCCCATTTTAATTGAAAGCATAAGTTTATAGTAAACACAAACAGATTATGCATTTTAACAAAATTACAGCATGCTTTTGAACAAGAAAAAGAATTCAGAGATTATACCTTTGAAGAACACTTCTTTGCGTAAATCCCTCGAACTGTTAGGAACTCCTTAAACAGAAACAAAAATGTGAACGCAACAACCTTGAATTCTTTCTTCAAGGAAAATCGAACCAAAAGGTTGAAGACACTACCACTTGGTATCCTCGATATTCTCAGGGTGAGAATCCAGGAGTGGTAGGCTCTGACTATTTTGGTTATGAGAGAGTTTAAGAGTTTGGATGAGGAAGACGAACGAAGAAAAAGCATTATCGCATAGTAAGATTCTCCAATCATGTAGTCAAGAGTGTCTATCGTATAGGCTCTATGATTTCATGTTGATTCACTCACAAGTCATGTAGCCTTATTTGAAAAAAATAAGATCTTATTTTATTTATTCCATTTGCCATAAAAAAAAACTGTTTAACCACCCATTAAGGTGGTTAAAGAGAAAAAGGGATTAATACTCAAAATAATAAATAATATAAATAAATATGATAACCAACTTATCATATTATATTTATAATCTATAATTTTAATATTGCATAATATATATTATAAACTATAATTCTTTTTGTCTATTTCATGACATTTAATATAAATCATATTTATATTGAATTTAACAACTATTTCAATCTCATTCAAATAGTTATTTCCTTCAATTAAATTATAATATATCAAATATATTATATTAATTATATCATATATAATTGAATTAATTGAATTATATCATACATAATTAAATTTCCTCTTATTAATTTGAACAATTCAAATTAACCTAAAAACTGATTCTCAACTAAATCCATTTGAACTACCAAGGGGACCTTATGGACCTGTAGCTTGAAGCTCCAATGCTATGTGAATAATTAATTATACTCTTTAATCATATTATCCACCATCCGTTAACTGTCAGACACTTCATTAAAGACTGACAGCTACACTCTTCACACTACAGATATATTTTTGTGTCCATTAGATATAACCAATCGAAAGTACGATGACCCTTCAGAAATTGCTTGAAAGTACAACTGGGCCATATTACCGTTTTGCCCCTGTAGTTACCTCTAACTCCTTAAGTACCACTGATCCCTCTAATGAACAATAGCTCATAGTTCTACTATGACTAAACCCCTCTCAGGCCAGGAGAGGGTGTGGAAGAAAGCCAATTCAATGAATAGATCTACTTATCCCTGCTTCGAGGAATGAGTGAATTTCATCTTGTGTAGTTGAGTTCCTAGTTCCCCAATCAAACAAATCCCCAAAATGGTAGGCTTGTTGAGTCAGTGATCTAGCCACTCTCACCCATACAAATCAAAGGACCACCCTCATAGGCAGAAGTTCACAACTCACTCAAGATTAAGGTCATGCTACCTATGGTCATCCTAGTGAAATGAAAGTCTTTATTATGAACGACGTTATATAATAAGACTAACCATTCTGTGGTTTGATCTTATACAAACTCTTTTGTATAGAATATCTTCACTCGCATGTCTAATATATGAATGATCAAGATCAGATCATTTGTAGCACTTTACAACATTTGTAACATGTACAAAGCGAACCATACTCTTAGTGTTACCAGGATAAGGTACCCAATCTTATACATATACTATAGACCATTTAGGTTATCCCTTAAATACGATCCACCTGTATGTCTCCACATACATGTTTAAGTTACAACGATAGCGTTGGATGTTAGTTTATTGGTTTGTGGTCAATGCAACTAAAATATCACATATTTCATAGACAAAGTGAATAAAATATAAAATATTATTAATTATATACAAGTTTGTCCATACAAGGTTTACAAACTATAGGACCCTACGAGATTTAGGGCATCAACCCCAACATAAATATAAAGAAAGCTATTTGTAAAAGAAAAGAAAAATCTGTACAATCTGCATTAAAGAGAGTCCTTCCCATGGATGTAGGCTGTTTTGGCTGAACCATGTTATCCCTGTGTGTTCATCTTCTTCTTCCTTTCATTCACCATTTCTTTTTTACCTATTTTGATCCTATCTGTTTTATGAATCATGTGGTAGACAAGATACTTTTGTTGTTTGATACTTGTTCTTCATGGCTTAAAAATTTGAAATTTTGCATCTCTACGTGGGTTTGAAGAAGGGGAGAGATTGAGGTTGGTGGACGCAATCAACAAAAAAGGTTGGTGTAAATGTTTTTGAAGTAATCTTTGATGATGAGACGTATTTATGATGTTTGTGTCAAAATTTACTCCTTTGAATACAATAATAATATTTCTAATGTTTGTTATCAATATGAGTTAAAGTTTTAGAAAACTACATGTGTCCTATAAGAAAAAGACATTGAAAGCTTAACAACGAAGTTTTAGTTGGATTGACACCTTCTTTCAACCTTTGTTGTAGACTTTGCTCGGGATTTTTTTTGCTTACCATCTCTCTCTTCATTCTTGAAACTATTGGACACTTGAAGTCAACGATCTAAGGTTAAGATTGAGAACTTGATACACAAGAAGGTACATGTCATTGATTGGGAACGTGGAGATAAACTATCTAGTATTTGTTTTATGCTTTATTGATTAGTTACCTCACTGACCATTGATTATGCCTTCAAAGCTTTGGTAACACGTTATTGGTCCAAGTCTCCTAAGCTTTCTTGTTTCTTTCATACTCCACTTTTGCAGAAAAGATAACGTGTAGAAATATAAGTTATTTACTTCTTTTATCTAAAACAATTAGGAAAAATCATCGAAAATGTGTTAGCTTAATAAGGAAATCATGCAATTAATTACATTACGCCATCGCTAGCTTGCAAAAATTGACAATCCTTGTAAATTATAGAATTTGAGCTTTTTGAATGCAAAAATCTACTTAAAGCGATGAAACAACTGTTGTCGTCGGAGTGCAAGGAATATCCAACGTCCAAAATTGAATCGCATAAGTTCAATGCGATAAGAAGAGACAAGACATTAAACACAACTGACGCATGGGCGGTGGAGGTCAAATCAAAGTTAGTAGCTAATGAAAGGTTTGCGATAGAGCCAAGAACTGCTGGCGCGAGGAATGCGGTGCGATATGGTATGGAAATTAATGCTAGTGTCATCGTAATCATTAGTGAGGGATGCAAAAAATCCTCATCATCGCCTATAAAAAGGCATAAGATTTCTATTCAAGACACCCAAGAAATTGGCAAAAGCTCTGCAAAAATTGTCCATTCCTTCCCCTTGATAACTTCCACCCAAGCTTTCCATTTGAGAAATCTTGAGTGAGAGCTCAAGATTTCCACATGGAGTAGAGAAAGAAGGACATCAATCCAATCATAACCAACATGAAGGAGTCATTCAAAGGAGCCAAAAGGTGCAAGAAATTGCATATGACGGCTTGACTCTCTATCCTTATCTTTCATTTTATATTTTTATTAGCATTTGTATTTTTATGTAACGTTGAGAAACTTCCATTACCAATATGAATGCCATCACATTTTCTTGTCTATCTATTTTCTTATTACCAAGTAACTAACATGTACTAAGTAAATCATATACTGGCTGCTTCATAAACTATTTCAATCAAATCGACAACTTGCTCTAAATAGAACTAATCTTGAAAAGGCAAGGGGTTTTAGATCTCATGAAACAAGGAAAGAAATACTTTAGACATAAAGATATGTCTTTTGCATTGAATACTTTGCATGCATTCGACAAATAGGATATTGTGGTTAAATGCACTGAGAAGTGTAGCTTGTGATTATAAGTAAGTTGCTTGAACGCGTGGTATATGCATTGCTTAGGAAGTGTTAGCAGATATTTTTCTCAACCCTATTTCATTTATTGGAATTTTAGTGGTATTCATCACACCCCTTTTCACGCATTTTAGTAATAGTGATAGAATAGAACCAATCAGTCGCATTATTGATACAAAGTTTCGTTAAGATCAAAACAAGCACTTCATCACATCTTTAAAAAGCAATCTCTGAGTTCAATCCTGGACTCACCAAGACTCTAGTTAAACTTACACTTGGGTTCACAATTAAGGAGACCAAGGACAGAATCATTTCATCACATCTATAGAAACACATCAAGCAATTTGTAGAAAATAACAATGTATTTAAGTGGGTTTTATTGATTTTTTTGGAAAAATTAAAGGCCCAATGGCAATTTTGTAAATAATGAGCAGTGGCAAACTTGTAATAATCTCTTTTCCTCCAAAATAGGGTAGTATTCGTATAACTCTTTTTTTGGGGATAGAGTTGGGCAGCTGCTGAACTGAAAAAAAACAAAGGGAGCCGCCTGGGATTTGGACAGCAGCCGCTGAAGGATAGTAGTCGACGCTTGAATGTAGACGAGCCGAAAGCAACAGATCAGAGGCGGCGACTGGCTTCCGTTCATCGAGACTGACGGTAGAGCGCAGCGGAAGTGTGATGTGGGTCTAACGTGGGCGAGTGTCCGCGGCAGCTACGTGGTTGACGGGTAGAAGACCGGATTGATCTGGACAGTCCGTTTCAGAGCGAGTGGTCGGTCTGTTTCGGTTCAACGCGAGTTTGCTGCAGATCTGGTTTTAGTGGTTCGTCGGTCAGAGGCAGGTAGCATACTGTTTTGGGTTGTTTTGCAGCGGGTTGTTCTCAGTTTTCAGAGGCGACATTGTCTGCAGATCTCTCGGTATCAGTGGATCTTAGAATTACAAATTGGTGAATTCGTTGATTATCTATAATTTGTAAAATTCCTTTATTGCTCATTAATAAATTAATTCAAGTTGGTTCTTAAAGTAGATGTAGACCAAACTAGTCGAACCACTATATATCTTGGTGTTCTTTACTGCTTTCGATTTATTTCTGTTGATTGTTTGTGTTCTGTTTGGTCATCTAAGTTTGGTTCAAAAACACTAGTTCAACATCTTTCTGGGCCACAACTTCTCTGATAAAATGAAATTTGACATCGATATGCTTAGACCGCTCGTGATGAGATGGATTCTTCGCAAGATGAATATCACTCTGGCTATCACAATGGACGATAGGAATGAACTCCTGCGACAATAACTCACTAACGATCCTTTTCAACCACTGCCTCTTTCAAAACTTCACTCACTAAAATATACTCAGACTCAGTAGTAGACAAGGCAACAACTGACTGTAGAGCAACCTTCCAACTGACCACATTACCAAACAAATGAAAAATGTGACCCGATAGAGACTTTCTTTTGTCATGGTCTGCAGCATATTCTGCATCTGTGAAGCCTTCCAACAGTGCTGATTTATCACAATCCCTGCTAAAACACAATGATACACTGGCACTACCTTTCAAATATTGAAGCACCCATTTAACTGCATTACAATGCACCTTCCCAAGATTTGACATAAACCTACTTATCATACTCATAGCATATCCCAAGTCAGGCCCAGTACAAATCATCAAATACATAATACTTCCAACAGCATTACAATAGGGAATATTAGCCATCTCTAACCTTTCTTATTCAATAACAAGACACTGAAACGAAGAAACCCTAAAATGAGATGCTAAGGGTGTCGAAAATTCCTTACAACCAAATATATTATACTTCTCAAGTAGTTTATGCACATAACTATCCTATGAAATAGTTAACAAACCTTTCTCCCTATCTCTTTTCACATCCATGCCTAGGATCCTTTTCAATTCACCTAAATCTTTCATCTCAAATTCACTACTCAATCGTTTCTTGAGATCACAGATTTCAGAATAATCTTTAGACACCAGAATCATATCATCTACATATAGAAGTAGATAAGTATATATATAATCTTTACACCTTTCTGAGATAGTTTCCAATACACGCAGGCATCATATAAGCTCCTGTGAAACCCCTGCTTCAGAATAAAGGTGTAAAACCTGATATACCACTGTCTCAGCATTTGCTTCAGTCCATAAATGGACCTGTGAAGGCGACAAACCATGTCTTCCTTTCCTTTCACCTCATAGCCCTTAGGTTGAGCCATGTAGATCACTTCCTCCAATTCACAATGAAGGAAAGCTGTAGTGACGTCCATCTGTTCAACAAACATATCAAAGTGAATAACAATAGATAAAATTAATCAAATGGATGAATGCCTCACCACTGGAGAGAAAATGTCATGAAAGTCAACTCCCTCCTTTTGAGTGTAGCCCTTGGCTACCAGTCTAGCCTTATACCTAGGCTTGCTGTCACCTCTTGTACCTTGCTTGATTTTATAAATCTACTTTAACTGAATGAGTTTATGATTAAGAGGCCCTGGAACCAATGACCATGTATGATTCTTCTGCAATGAGAACAATTCTGCTTCCATAGCATCCTTCCACTGTTCCTTTGAATCAGATACAATAGTATCCTAAAAAATAAGAGGCTATACTTCAATACTGTCAGTTGCACAAGTAAGGGCATAAGCAACTAAATCAGCATAACCATACCTCGTAGGAGCCTGCCTCACCCGCTGAGGCCTATCACGTGTAAGTTGATAGTTCTGTAGGTCACTACCACTTGAGCTTTCTTCACCAAAAGCTCCCTCATCAATCAAAGTCTTCTGTAGTTGAGGCTGTCTACCATCAGAACTGGATGATTGATCACTAGAATCACTTGAACTAACTAATGGTTGTGCTTTAGAATCAATTCTAACCTCTGCCTCAACCTGATCAACTGTCTGCTATTTCTGCTGCTCTTTGACACGAAATGGCATCTCTGTTTCATTAAAGGTCACATCTCTGCTGATAATGCATTTATTTCTGCCCTCTTCCAAGCACCAAAGTTTATATCCTTTAACACCCCGAGGATAGCCAATAAACATACATTTCAGTGCCCTTTTATTCAGCTTCCCTTCCTTAACATAAGCATATGCTGAACATCCAAACATTCTGAGATGATCCAAGCTTGGAGCTTTTCCTGTCCATATCTCCTGAGGAGTCTTTATGCCTAAAGCAGAAGACGGACTTCTATTAATAAGATAACAGGCTGTTTGGGCAGCTTCCCCCTAAAACTTCAAGGGTAATGAAGCATTTGTCAAGAGACATCTTGTACGCTCCATAATTGTTCTGTTGAACCTCTTAGCTAAACCATTCTGTTGTGGAGTGTACGTAACAGTGAAATGCCTCGTAATTCCCTCAGATTTGCAAAATTGATCAAATTTGTGATTCACAAATTCCAAACCATTGTCTATCCTCAGATACTTTACCTTCCTGCCTGTCTGGTTCTCAACCTGCTTTTTCCATTCAAGAAATTTCCCAAAAGCATTATCCTTTTGTTTCAATGGATACATCCACAACTTTCTTGAAAAGTCATCAATGATCGACATAAAGTATCTCGAACCTCCCATAGAAGGAACCTTTGTAGGACCCCACAAATCTGAATGAACATAATAAAAAATTCCTTTGGTAGAATGCTTCCCTTTCCCAAACTTCACTCTGGTATACTTTCCCATTATGCAATGTTCACAAAATGGGAGTTCAATGTTTTTAACTCCTACAAGAAAACCTTATTGTGAAAGAGCTTGCAGACCTCTTTCACTCACATGAGCTAATCTGTTATGCCATAACATAGATTTATCTATTTCTTTCCCAGATGCAACAGTAGCACTACCTGAAACTGCAGTACCCTCCAACAAATAAAGACCATTTCTCAATGTCCCCTTCAGCTTAACCAAAGAACCCTTGATAACCTTCGGAACTCCATTATCAGATTTATAAGAATAACATGCTCTATCTAATTCGCCTAGAGAAATTAGATTTTGTTTGAGTTCTGGAACATACCTTACATTTATAAGAATTCTGATCATACCATCATATGTTGCAATTTAAACTGACCCAATTCCTTTTACATCACAAGCACCATTATCACCAAGCAGAACTGATCCCCCATCATTTTCCTAAAAGTCAATCAAGAAACCCAAATTAGGATTCATGTGAAACGTGCACCTTGAATCCATGATCCAAGCATTCTGAATGTCCCTGCTGGACACCATCAAAACCTCTGCTGAATCATACCCATCAGTAATATTTGCTGCACTAGAATCCCCTATATGCTTGCTACTTGATGCTTTCTTGCTCTTATTCAAAGGGCAATTTTTTCTAAAGTGTCCTTCTTTATGACATGGGAAACACTTTTTGCTTTTCCCCTTTGATTTCGACCTGGATCTCGACTCTTTTCCTTTTTCATTCTTTTTCTCATTTCTGCCTCTGGCCATGAGTAACTCTTCATCCTTGCGTTCTTTTTTAATATCGAGATTTCTCGTTCTCAAGGCATCCAACACTATATCCATGGACAATGAATCCCGTCCATATTTAATAGTTTCCTTAACTTCTCGATACGATTATGGCAAAGAATTCAGAAGAATAACTGCTTGATTTTCATCCGACATCTTCTCACCGATGTTATTGAGATAAACTATAATCTTCTGGAATTCATCTAGGTTCTCTTCTAAGCCTTTACTTGAGTCCATCTTATATCCAATGAATTTCTCCTTTAAATATAATTTATTTGGCAAGGACTTAGCCAAATAAAGACTTTCCAATTTCTTCCACAACTCCGCTATAGTAGTGGCCTCATCTACTTGTCTAAGCACTCCATCTAAGAGATACAAAATTATTGTCGAATAGGTCATCTCATCCATATCCCTTTTTTCAACTTTTGTAATTATTGGTGGAAGGTTATCTTCATCTAAGATTTTGGCTACCTTTTTTTGTACCAGAATAACCTTAATCGTGTTCCTCCATAACCTGAAATCACCTTTCCCATCAAATTTAATAACTTCGAACCGTGTAGACATCGAAGCCATCTGTCAAATTAATTCCAACAAAAATATCATGAACAAAGAATATGCCAGCACACACTACCACACACCCTCCTTGGATCAACTGGAGCTCTGAAACCACTTATGAAAATTTCTAAACCTAACTTAGATGACCAAACAGAATGCAAACAATCAATAGAAATAAATCGAAAGCAGTAAAGAACACCAAGATATATAGTGGTTCGACCAGTTTGGTTTACATCCACTTTGAGAACCAGCTTGAATTAATTTATTAATGAGCAATAAAGAAATTTTACAAATTACAGATAATCGACGAATTCATCAATCTGTAATTCTAAGATCCATTGATACCAAGAGATCCGCACACAATGTCGCCTCTGAAAACTGAGAACAACCCGCTGCAAAACAGCTCAAAACAGTGTGCTACCCGCCTCTGACCGGCGAACCACCAAAACCAGATCTGCAGCAAACTCGCGCTGAACCGGAACTGACCGACCACTTGCTCTGAAACAGACCGTCCAGATCGATCCGGTCTTCTGCCCGTCAACCATGCAGCCGTCGTGGACACTCGCCCACGTCAGACCCATGTCACACTTCCGCTGCGTTCTACCATCAGTCTCGTCGAATGGAAGCCAGTCATCGCCTTTGATCTGTTGCCTCCGGCTCGTCTACACTCAGGCGCCGACTACTATCCTTCAGCGGCTGCTGTCCAAATCCCAGGCGACTCCCTTTGTTTTTTTTTTTTTTCAGGTATCCATTAGTGTCATAAACCTCTATCTTCTATCTTCTGTTAATGTTTGGATGCAATCATGGTATTTGGGGTTTTCTCCCTTCATTTTTAAATTTCTTTTTTAAGACTATTATGCGATTTTTTCTCCACATGCTAAATTGCGGATTAGAAGTTTAGTTAGCATGAATTGCTGATGCTTTTGGAGTATAAGTGATTTTGATATGTCTTTCACATCTTGTAACTTTCGTTCCATGTTGTATAACTCAAAACTTGACTACTATTAGAAAACTTGTAGCTTGATTGCTATTGAAAGCTTGACTTCATTGTGGAAGATTCTTCAACTTTAGTGTTTGAGAGGCTTTGAAAGTCTAAGCCTCATCAACTTTAGTATTCAAATTTGGTTGCAAACATGGTTGTCCTCCAATAGTAGTCAAGTGAAAACTTGTAGATTTTGTTTCAAGTTGAATAAGTGATTGTTCTACTTTATGATGGTTTTTAAGAAAACTTGTAATGTGTGAAAAACTAATTTCAGGAGGTGTGCAAGATCTCATATGATTTTTATCTATCATTCATTTTCTATCCTTTATTTTTGTTTCTTTGTTTGTGCAAATAACCTATATTTTTTCTTCTTGTGGGAGTTACTTGTCATGGGCAGGCAAAGACAAAGGTAATTTTATTGGGTACTATGCACTACTATTGTAATTTGCAAAATGTGAAGAGATTTTTGTTTGATTATGGGTGTTCTCGTTGTAAAGTATGCAAGTTTGTTTCTCATTGTCTTTTGTCTAAACTTCGATAGTCTTTCATCTAAACTTATTATAGTAGTCTTTGGTCTTTGGTCTTTAATTTTTAGTTAAGATAATTTGGAAATTTATATTTTTAACTAAAGTCTTCTTACCTCTCATGAAAATGTGAATTTTTCTTTTTGAATTTTTGTTTGGGAGCTTGTTGAAGTTGACCTTGTGCTTTTGGACATGTTTGGCATTGCTTTTGCTGTCAGAAATGACCTATATTAAAGAAGCTTTGGGTAGTACGAGTGATCATTGTTAGCATATTATTCTCTATGCCTATTTATTTGCACTTAATAAAAATCTATTTATTTACTTTACTATTTTGGTATTCACATAATTAATCATATATTTATATATTTATATAGGTGGTTGATATGATCCTACTTTTACACATGCAAGATGATCAAAGATGATAGCTTACTTTAACTACATGGTGATATAATTACCTTGGATAATTGATGAAATTTGTATTTTGCAAACTAGCTCGTAAAAAATGAAACTAAGTTAAATACTTTATATTGTAATGTTGGATAGCTTCTTTATTCTATGAAATTATTGAACACTTTTGTTTTGTAATATTCATGGATTACAAAATTTAAATTAGAAGATGAAGTAATATTATATTTAATGTGTTATATATGTAAAGTACCGTGTATGTAGATTTATTTACTTAGATATAAAAAGTAACTTGGGTCGAAAGTGAATCGATTTATTGGATATTTAAATAATAAAGTGACTTCATTTATATCCAAAAAAAAAAATGAGTTACTATGAAAACTACACTATTAAAAATTATATTATTAAAAAAAAAGAACTTACTTTTTTTATAGCAATAAATAAAGATTATAATAAAATTCATATAGCAAAAAATGAATGATACGAAAAGTTGACTACAATAACCATAACAATGAGAAAAGAGTAACTAAGTTTATTATAGCATAAGATTAAGGCTATTGATAGAATATAATAGTACTAAAACAACACTATTACAAGCAAACGACAGTGCAATATTCTAGCTATAAGAAAATATTATAGCTTTAAGCAAAAACACAAACGACTTTCGTAGCAATACATATGAGCTATACCTTCACACGATATTATAGCATTCGTTATAGCTATACAAAAAAGCTATAAAAAATCTTAGACTTTTAATAATAGAGGCTGTCAGGACCTAAAAAATTGCTATAAAAGCATATTTATAGCATTAATGCTATAAATACGACATTAAAACCGACATTAAAAGTCCACTTTTTTTTAAAAAAAAAAAAAAACAAAACCAACTTCCCCCCATTTTTTTTCATTTCCTGTTTCATTCTCCCCCCTCTCACATTTTCTGTTTCCTTTCATTCCCAGACCCCCTGCCCCATTTTCTTTTTCCTTTCATTCCTAGACCCCCCACGTTCGAACACGTCGCACCATTTCTCCCCAAACCCTCGTCCAAGCTCGTGAAAAATCCTCCGTTCGAAAGGCTCTCTCTTACCGTCGTCCAAGATTGGCCATGCGAATCAGATGGTTGTCGTCCGTCCTTGGTCGCCCGTCGTCCGTCCGTAGTGTCGTCCGTGGTCTCGCCCATCCTTGGTGACTCAGATTTTGATGAGCTTTCGATGTTTTAGATTTGGACAGATCTGGATTTTGGAGCTTGGCGTTGTCCGATTTCAGGTGGGCTATCGTTGGTTGTCCGGAGTTGGTCGCGTGGGTTGTGTGTCCGATTTCAGGTAAGCTCTCTAATTTTATTATGTTCAATCTAGGGGAGCTTCCATTAATGGAACATTTTAGGTGAGCTCTCTGATTTTATTATGTTTGTTGTGTTGGGTTTTGGAGCATTTGTTCCATTTTTGTTGTTTTTTTAAGGTCCCATTTTCATATTAGAGTACTTTGCTTTCACACTATTACAGATTGGTATAGTGCTTTGCTTTCTTTCCTTTCTTTTAGAATGGAGGTTGTTGTTTGTATTTGGTTTATTGAGGAGAATATGTTTGGAAAGAAGTGGGAATCTCAAGTTATTACAAAGTATAAAACTAAGAGAGATGGTTTATTTGGAGTTAGAAGAGTTGGAGATATGTAATTGGCTATATCTATTGATATCAACTCTTGAGATCTATTTGTTTTTCTTGGAAGAATATGTTTAAATTAGCTATTTCTGTCAATTATTGACTATTTTTTTAAAACTTATTTGAGTTATGCTTTCATAACTTTAGGCCACTCTAATTCGGATATGGTCTTAACTAATTCATGTACTTGAAAAGCCCTGTGGAAGGCCCTGTGGATAAACAGAAACAAAATGTCTGAGACATTCTTGGAAAGCACAATACCCTTTCCTTTCAGTCAGCATCATGAAATAACTTGTGGAAACAAGAGTAATGAGGAAGCAGCATCAACAATGTCTGTTCTGTCAATGAATGAATGATGCTATGAGGGTTCTCTAAATGTGTGTGTAAACTGATAGCATTCACTAATTTTTAAAATCACTGACCCATTGATTAAGCATGTCTTTGTGACCTTCAGAACATCCCATTCCAAGGACCCAAAATTGTCTCAATCCTAAATCCTTGATGAATGCAAACTTTGATAAAAGAGTTTGTTTTTGTAACTGATACAAGCCACTAGACTGAACCAACCACAGAACAAACTGTTTCTTTGCTCTTACAAAAGCTTTGCTCAATCCATCATTGAAAAGCAGTGTTGTTTGCTTTCTTGTTCTACTCCCCCAATCATTTTCTTCTTTTACTATGCATCTATTGACATCCTTCTTTAAACAGTTTTTCCCCTCTCCTCCCTAATTTGTTTGTTTCTCCAACATTTTAACTTAGTTCAAATCTTCATCAAGATTTGAAGTGAAATCTTTTGTTTGTCATCTTTTTAATATATAAATTTTATATTTTGCAGTATGAATGTGGTATCATATCACATTTTAGAAAATTTATTTCTGAAATAGGATGATCTTTATAATTTGTAAATAGACTCAAACGTACTCATTCATTTATTTTGGGTAGCGCAATTATTCAACCATAGTTTGTTTCTCGACAAAATTTTACTTTTTTATTAAATATATATATATATATATATATATATATATATATATATTGTGTAATTGAAGTGTTATGCATGCATACACTCAAGTATTATTCTAAGAGTAATGATTAGGTACAATCTAGGTTGTACCTAATCTCATGTATCCCGAGTGTTGTATACTTGAAATTAGTTATGCTAACCTAAAATTTATGATTAGGTACAGTCTAGGTTGTACCTAACTTAAAATTTATTATTAGTTATGCTAACTTAAAATTAGTTATCTCGAGTATTGTATGATTAAGTACAGTCTAGATTGTACCTAACCTAAAATTTTATGCATGCATATAAAATTTCGAATTGATTATATGTATTCTTTTTATGTCATGAGAAATTCTCTCTTACGATTCTTCAGTTTTCACATAGATGTCGATGACCTTTCCTCCTTTTTTCCCTAAGTTGTTTAATTGCTGACTTTACAACAGTTAAATTTTTACTTAAGAAACTATGGGATTTTCAATATCCTATTTGCTAGCTTCTGGTAATGAATTTAAGCCCCTGAAAATTTGATTATTCCAGATTGCTCTTACCATTATGCTTTAATGCTAGGTCGTCGCATGTTAGTCTTCCCATTCTAAATCAAGTAGATTTCCTTCTGAAGATGTATTCTTGAGAACTCTTGAGATCTTATTCAACATGTTTTCCCGAGTTATTTCATAAACTGATCTCTGATAGGCAAATTCACTGGGCTTAAAATAATATGAAATCATATGCCTTTTCTGTTTTGCACAACATTGAATCCGATTTTTCTCTCCTCAATGCTCATGTTATTAAGGTTATTTTTAAGGTTAGAAACTTAACTGGATTTTTCCCCCTTTCTATTCCACTTGTAAGCTTTATGTTCATGGTGATCTCCTGTTTTATATCAGAATATCAGAGATTCTATGAGAATATTGGAATTATTTCGAACAAACACAAATTATTTTGGTTAGAAAATGAGGAGTTTTGTCCTAAAATTGGTATTTCAGTCACTGTTTTGCATTGGCACAACATCAGTGAGTTTTCCTTGGGTAAAATTTTGTGATACTATAATTAAATTCTCTTCGTTAGACAACTAATCATATGTCTGGTGACTCCCCCATGTTTTAGTTTGGACTTTGATGTATGAAACTAGATTGAAAATTTTATTTAATAATCTTTCACGAATAGCAGGTATAAGTGTATAACCTATGAATTTGGAATTTGCTCCATATTTTTGGTCCTCTTCTTTTACTTTCCATCTATGTTAGTACCATTATTGACACAATTTTATCTCATCCTCAGGAACTCGATTTCTTAAACGAGGCCAGGAACAGTGAGAACTGTTTGGATAATTTTCGGAAGTTGTCTCCTCATATTGCGAACTATGTGTATGCTCCAAAGGTATATTGGAACTTAAGTACCTCAAAGTTATTGACCATGGAGTTTATGGATGGTGCTCAAATAAATGATGTTAAGGCCATTCAGAAGCTTGGGGTTCAACCATCAGAAGTTGCAAAATTAGTAAGACCACACATTTCGTTTATTCAAGAAAATTAGATTTATTTATGAGCATTATTTATATTTTGTCTTCGTTCATTGAGTGCTCACGTGGTTTGTAAACTTTTATTTATTTACTTACAGTTGTATCTGAATAGCCAAAAGATGTTTTACCGGTTTAGGAATTCAAACCATTCATTGAGATGTTATTTTAAAATCTTTTTAAATTGCTTGTTTGACCCTATTATGAATCAAAGATATGAGTTTTACATCACTTGCTGATAAAATTACCTCAAAATTATTATACAGGTTAGTCATGCATTTGTTGAGATGATATATAAGCATGGATTTGTGCACTGTGACTCTCATACTGCAAACTTGCTTGTCTGTCCCTTATCCTTTAATAGAAGGAGCATCTTTGGTGAGCTCTTACTAAATGATCAATTTATTTGTTAAAAAACCTATAGATAACTTCTTGAGATATCAATTTGTAGCCTTGCCTGTTCTTTATGAGATAAAAAAAATGTTAATGTTGATTTGTGAATTCTTGTTCTGTCAGCACACAGGCAAGAGGAAGCCACAGTTGGTACTTTTGGACCATGGGCTGTATAAAGATCTTGACTTCAACATAAGATTTAACTATGCTGCCCTTTTAAAGGTATTTCCTTCTTAATTCATTGAAGTGTCGTCTCAATGTATTCTTGTTGCTATCATGTCTCTGTCTTCACTTTCCATCTGATGTTATTTCTCTCCCTTACTGTTAGGATTTAATATTTTCTGATGCTAAAGAATAAAGGGAAACAGTAAGAAATATGGTGCTGGGGAAGATCTTTATGCATTGTTTGTGGAATTCTTACTATGAAACCTTGGAATTGAGTTATTGACCCAGCAGTTGACCATTTAGTCATTCAAGAAACTGACAATGAACGTTCAGAATTACAGGTAGTTTCTCTTAAATGGTACATACCGCCCTCACAAATAATAATGATAATAAAAGGAATTCTTATATGCTCTTACAAAGTGTTATAACCCATCCTGAAACACTATTTTACTTATTTGGTGAAAATCATTATTCTTATAAGTTTGGAAAAACTCTCTTAAAATGAAGTAACTTATACTTATCACAAGCTTTGCTCTCCTCTCCTTGAGAAAGTTCTAATTATTGCAGTCACCTTAGTAGACTTCTCAACTGGCTATCTGACGGCGTTCGACCTTTCTTTCTTCTCAGATGTATGCTTCAGAGTATTTCCCCCAAATCTTAGAGCTCCTTGGGAAATTACCACGTGTAATTTTATAGTGGAGACTGTTACATCATTCTTTACACCTACCACTCTGGTGAGAGGAAAGAAGATTATTTCTTGTGCTCTTAGTTTGGAAAGGATAGCATCGAGGTTAGTTAGCATTTAGGGTTTATTTTGAGAACATCTAACTATTGTAAGTTACATCTTAAACTTGGAATGTGGTGGTACACTTGCCAATTCAGTTGAATAACTAATGCTAATTTTCTAAGAAAGGGAATAATAGAAGATTGTTTCTGTAACGCCCGGATCCTTAAACCTTATGATCCGACTGCTACGACATGCATACTTAGACTTTTCTATCATGAGATGAGTTTTGGTTGAAATTTCAAAGAACATATCTAAATTTTATTAATTAGATAGAAAAACTATATAGAAATTTATTTATCAAAACACCAGGATCCATAAAACATTAGCGTGGTGGTACAAAATGCATGTGCCTATAATAGTGAGTTTGATGGTTGGCCATTTGAGTGACGTCCAACTCTGCCCTCTACGCTGTGTTCTTACCTACAACGTCTGTAAAAATATAGGATGAGTACATAATATAACCAGTAAGTAGTTCTCACGTAGGGTAGTGACCAAATGCACAATCACAAGCAACATGTCATGAAAACATATGATTGGGACCGAAAACGTATAATAACATGTGGTGGTCGGTTATGCTTCCAACATAAATCTCTCAGCCCTGATAGGAAAATGAAGACCTAAGCGAAACTAACCCATCTGATGATTAGCGGGTCATGCAGTTAGTAGGGCCAGAGTCGCATCCAACATCAACCATTAGCATAAACATTATGCTTCCAACATAAATCTTTCCGCCCTGATAGGAAGATGAGGACTTAAGCGGAAACTAACCCATCTGATGATTAGCGGGTCATGCAGTCAGTAGGGCTAGGGTCGCATCCAACATCAACCATTAGCATAAACGTTATGCTTCCAACATATATCTTTCCGCCCTGATAGGAAGATGAGGACTTAAGCGGAAACTAACCCATCTGATGATTAGCGGGTCATGCAGTCAGTAGAGCCAGAATCGCATCCAACATCAACCATTAGCATAACCATAAGATTAGACTGGAAGCATAACTTACACCTAATTAAAACTTGGTTTTAACGTAATCGTGAACAAACATAATGCATGGGGTCCCTTGTAGAGAAACGTGTTCTAAACATGTAATGCAATATAACAATTAACATAACCATGCAATATAATAAAGGTACACTACCATAGAACATTTAAAGAAAGGGTGAGATAAACTACTTACCTTGACTGTGATCTAATTATTCCTTATTATTCTTTATGATTTTATCAGCAAAGTTTTCCCTTTTTAAATCAAAAGAAGAAATTTGGGCAGCACTTTACCCGAGCTTTTCTCTTCTTCACAGAACTTCCTCACTCACACTTACTTTTTCACACGATACTATATTACTGAGATTTGTTTGAGAATGGGTTAAATCTTCGGCAAAGGGTCCTATTTATAGTAGTTTTCAGCTCTTCTCAGTGTGACAAATCATCGTACAGGTGGCTTCTTTAAAATCACTTATGGTTTATGGATTCCTCTCAATAAGAAACCTAATTTTGGCTAATGTTTGCCCTTACGTCATCATTCTTTGTTTGTATTCAATTTTAGGGTTTTTCCATGTATAATCTATAAGATCGTGGCCAAATTCAACGCATAATTCGCGCTTCTGTTCAAATCTCGCTCACTCTGCTCTTAAAATCTCGCTCTCTCCCGTTTTCTCGCTAGGAATTTACTCTGGAGCTTTCTTGCTGAAAATCCCGCTCTCTCCACTCTCGCTCTCAAATTTTCTCTTCCGTCTCGCTCTCTCCAGCTTTCTCGCTCTTGCTCTCGCTCTCGCTCCCGCTCCCGCTCCCGCTCGCTCTCTTGCTCGCTCCCGCTCTTTCCTACTGTCTCGCTAAGAATAGCTCTCTTTACTCTCGCTCTCTCCAACTTCTTTGCTACAATTCTCGCTCTCTCCAAGTTTCCTTCAATCTCGCTCTCTCCAGGGATCTCGCTCTTTCTACTCTCGCCAGCCTCAATCTCGCTAGCATCGCTCACTGGGTTTCTCGCTCTCCAATTCTTCCTTCGATCGCGCAGCTCTCTTCTCAGAATCTCGTTTTCTCCAGTTTTCTCGCTGGTGTGGCTCTCGCTCTCTCTCATTTTCTCGCTCCCGCTCGCTCCCTTATTCATTATCTTTTGGATAATGAATAAATTTCCAATTTCCAATTTATTTATTTATTATTATTTTTTTTTTCTAAATTTCCACCCCTTTAAATAAAATTTCGTCCTACTTATTATTTGATATTTAATTTCCTGTATACGTACAGATATGGGTCGTTACAGTTTCCTTGATCTAATGAAAGTACTCTTGATTCCTGTAAAAGAATAATTGCTTGTAAACAAGTGTATGGATGTTTTCTCATTCCTTACATTTTCATATCATGACATATTTAAGTGCATTTGTACATAAACATATGTGTTTATTGCTGTTAAACCATTTTCTATTATTTCAAACCTCAAGAAGATCAAAAGATGGCTACACGGTTGACGAATACAATGTCCAACTCATTGAAAGGGAGGCCTGTTTAGGTACCATAAATATAAAGTTTACGTGATAAATAGTTTCTATTTTTGGGAATTTCCTTATCATATGCTTTAATTTTTCTTTTGGCAGGGTCGTATATTTCAAGGCAAAGAGCCACCCCAATTTATTACCCTCTTTCAACCTTTTGTGGGATGCTCAAGGTGGTAGTCTTATAAAGCTTCTTTCTTAACTCATCTCTTTTGATTAGAATCACGTTGTAGTTTATTTTACAAGGTTCTGATGTGGAATTGAGAGGGTCCTTGAGAGACACAGATAACCGTCATTTTCTTAATGAATTTTGGTGTAGGGTGGCTTAAGCTCTAGTTACAAGAAATTCATAGCAGATAAAGCTTTGGCTAACGAAATTTACACAGAATTCTCTTGCCCTTGTAAAATCATAATCTTTTTATTATTTGTAATTTGTGTTTTCAAGGCCTGAATTATTGTACGCCTTTTAAATTATAATTCTATAGCAGAATTTATGGATTAAATGTAATAGATTTACAATCCATATATGAATAATATGTCATAGCCATAGCATTCGATGATGATGTGTCATGTTATACTTTTTTATCCAAAAAATGGATTTAGCAAGGAAACTTTAAAAAACGGACAATAATTGATAAAACGGATAGATTCGGGCTTCAATGTCGGTTAAGAATAAAAAAAAAGGCTTTAATGTCAGTTGTAACCGATATTAAAGACCTTTAATGTCGGTTGCAACCGACAGGCTTTAATCACTTAAGACCTTTAATGTCGGTTGCAACCGACATTAAGGTCTTCAATGTCGGTTGCAATCGACATTGAAGGCTGTGTTATTGGTGTTATTGAAGCCCTTCAATGTCGGTTTAAAACCGACATTAAAGGACTTTAATAACACTATCTTTAATGTCAGTTGCCAACCGACATTAAAGCCCGATTTTTTTCTAATGATTTCTTGTTAGTTATTGTTATGTTATTTCTTGTAGTGGGGCTTGAAAATCTCATTTAAGAAAGATATCCACGCCTCAACCTAATTGTTTACATATTTGTTTCACAACATCTACTTTATTTTTTTCTATTATTTGTAATCCCCCAACGGATATTATCAATGTTAATATAAATTCATTTTATGTTTTCTTTATTGATTGGGTTCAACAATTAAATCACAACATTTTGCAAGAAGGAAAATCAAAGTAGATGTTTTGCTTTGGAAGTTGCAAAAGACAAGTCATGAGATTCTTTCTCAGTCAAGAAAATTAAAAAAAAAAAAAAGGAAAAAGAAAAAAAGAAAAAAAGAAAAAAGAAAGAAGAAGAAAAAAAGACTTTGGGTAGCTGTCTAAAAGGGCCCCTCTCTTCTGTTTAAACACATTACATAGTTTATTGGTGTGCAATCTTTCTTTTTGAGAAAGGCAAAGAAAAGTTTTTGTGTGGCTTCCAAAGTCCTTTGGCTTTTAACTTTAATTTAAGCACACAGTTTCTGATCTCTAAAAGAATAATATTGGCCCTCTAGGGTCTATATGTGATACCCTAACCCAATCTATTGATTGCAAATGCTTCCATTTTGAAACAGTAAGAGAAGTGCTTATCAGATAGTGACTTTAGCAAAGATCAACAATGTAAAAATAAATAGTCTAAATTACAAATTTAATCGTTCAGCTTTCCAATCTATATAAAAAAAGGTCCACAAACTTTAAAACATTCTACTAAGTTTCTGAACCTTCAATTTTATGATTAATAAATTTTTAGTATATTCAAAACTTTTAGAAATTAATTGATATATATCATAAAATTGAATCGTGTCTCTAACAAGATTCTAAACTTTCAATTTAATGTCTATTGAGATCTATGGATGTTAAAAAATTGATCAAAAAAGGTTAAAAACCTATTATACACAAACTTGAATGTTTAAGATTCTATTAGCTGTTTTTAAAATTTTAAAATCAAATAGATAGATTAAACTAGCAATTTAATTAACCTTATAATTATATATATTCAAATATTTGTGAGTGAAGAGAGGGTTTTTTTTCTTTTTTTTTTTTTGGAGAACTTAAATTATTATATAAACAAGACTGCAAAAACAGATTAATCTCTTTATATATACTCCAAAGCCTTTCTTTTTCCATTCATAATTACACTTAGAAAACCATCTATCCATTTATCATAAACCTTCTCCCCCCTTTTGTTGTGGTGTTATGATTACTAAATGAATGGACGAGAAAGAACCCATTTTTGTGGATTTGTTTGATGAATTCATTGATGGTTATGCCAAAATGAGTATAGTTGACCGTAAGTTAAATCAAAGATAAAAGATTATTTACATATTTGAAAACGATAATTAAAGTTGTGATTTTAGGAAAAAGAAAGTTAGGTACAATCATAGTGTAAAATTTCAATCAAAATCTCGAGATTTTGAGATTTGGATAGGCTCGAAATTTCATTATGGGAGAAATTTCGATTTTTCCCCATTCTCTTGAAATTTTGAAATTTTCATCGAAATTAAATTTTTTTTATAGCAATTTGCTATGCTAGCTAGTGGAAGTTTTCTTCCTTTTTACCATAAATAATTTAATTTTCAAGAAACCACATATTTTCATTCAAATGTTTTCTATTGAATTTTCACATCATTTCAACTCAAACTTGAATTGATGTGAGTTCTTTAATATTCCGTTCATTTTATCTCAAGCTCTATATAGACTTTTCTTTTTCTTCTTTCTCTTCCATTATGTTGTGTTATGTTTAATATTATGCTTTATACATCCCTCTTATGTTTAATGTTATGATTTTTCTATCCTCATTATGTTATGCTATGTTAGTTTAATGCTATAAATTTTCATTTTTGTATCAACTTCATTTTATAATAAACAATTTACAATTGTTTTATATGCTAATATTTCATGTTCTTTAATTTTGTTATTAATTTTCAATATTTGATATTATTTTGTAATTATTTTTCCATTTCTTTTTTAGTCTTATGCCCTCGTATCGATATCTACACAAATAATGTTGTCTTATTTTATAGAAATTATGATTAAAAATGGTCAATTATTGTCTAATTAAGTCAAAATCAAAGTTTCATTAACTAATAACAATTTCCTCTAATTTCTATAAATTTCCATAAAGTTTTTGAAATTTTCATTGATGTCAATTTTCCATTGATGTTTCTATAAAATCGGGACATCGATATTTTGAACTTTGGGTAGAATTCATTTTCATGCAACCATATTAGTTTTTGGTTTCGAACTTTTAAAAATGATTTTCCATTACTATGTTTGATTTCAAAATTGATTTTAGAATTATTAAATTACTAATGAGAGGATAATTCCTATTTGAAAAATTGTATCAACTAAAAAGGATAAAAAAAAAAGATTAATTATTCTTAAATACAAGGGCAAATTCAATATTTTAATTAATGTATAAAATGAGAGAACTTTTTTTTAGTGATTTCATTCTATCACCTCTCTAAGAATCACTTGTCAACTAATTATTGAAAAAATAATTATCAATATGATCCAAGATTTTCCTAAAATAAATTTCTAACATTTTCAAAAACAACACTATTTTGAAACAAAAGTGATTTTGACTATACTATATAAAATCACTCCTAGACATATCTTTACATTTCCTTTAAATAATTTTGATCATGCCAACATCACTCCGAAATATAACCTGAACTTCATCTTTTATGTCTCTTTCTAGACAATAAAGTACTTTAATTAACACATTAGACATTAGTTCAAGTGATTTTATTGGGTTTCCTCCACTTTTGTTGTGGGAAATAATTAAACTACTTGTCCTCATCTCCATATTCAAAAACTTCTTAGTCTATAAAACATGCCATAGAAAATTCAAAGTATTGAACATGCATATCCTCTCAAATTATCTACTTTATGATCCTAATGGAAATATCAAGGAGCTGGCCAACTTACCTAGAATTGATACAATATGTTATTCTCTCTCATAATTCTTTGATTTTTTTTTTATATACTTTTGGAGTCACCAAAAAAGGAATCCTCAATTTAGTCCAAGCAAGAAAGTTAGTGTTGAAGAAATGTCTCTTCTTGTTGGCTTGCCCTTTGATCAAATTATATATGTCAATAAGATGACTAGACAAAGCATGAAGGATGGTTATGCAAGTACTTCATGAATAGGCTACCAATCAAACTTCCAAATAGCTTCTTTGACTTTAATTTATCATTTTTCTTTGAAATTTTTCATACAGTAACTTTATAATTGCAACCACAACTTGGGCTAGCTAGCCTAGTGTCATGTGTGTGTATTTAGTTGTATGGTATTTAGCATCTTATCTTTGATTTATAGGTACCTTAACCTAGGTCTCTTTTGCTTTGATTAACCCAGATAACATATAAGTGAAATATGTTTTATTATTCTATATATGTTTTTTTTTTTTTTTTTAAAAAAAAAAGTGGGTTTTGTGAGAAAACCCTACAAAAAAGATAAAATCAATTCAAACTTTTGACTTACCCATATACTCATAAAAATACTTGTGTGAAAAATGATAGGAGTGGTTGAAATTTATCAATTGATTTATAAGTTTTAATGTAAAGTTTGAAGGTTCTCTTTAAATTGAGAGTGATGAAAGCTAGATGAAATTCTCATCTACCTATCAAATAAAAATTTTCACTTAATTCATCTTGAAAAAAGTGACTAATTACTTTGAACTATTAGTAACTTTTAACATTTGAATGAAGAAAATTAGATGAATAAGGGAAAAAGGAGAGAATGCCATACAAACAAAAGAAGTAAATTGTAAATTCTCATTAGAAAGAGAAGAGTGAGTTTTCCTTAAATATGCAAAGATTTGTTTATCCTAAAATTTTATTCAAAGTGCTCAAATTGTTTTGACTAAAAGCTAAGAGAAAAGGGGCAAAACAAACAATCGTTAATATATTTTACTATTTGGATATATGTATTGGAAGTTGCCAATGATCTTATCCTTCGCATGTATAAGTATTTTTTTTTTCAAAGATATTGTAATTAAAGTGTGGGTGGGGGAATCGAACCTCTGATCTCGAGACCGATAGTACAAACACTATGTCAGTTGAGCTACGCTCATGTTAGCATATATTAACATTTACCTTCATTCCAATTCAAACTTCAGATTCTGTTTGAAAAAATCTGTAGTATTTTCTCTCAAACAACTAAAACATTTGTTTTAAGAAAATCAATGAATTTATTTATTTATTTATTTTTAAATTTAACCATAACAAGTACGAGAAATGAACTTCCATCTTCAAGGGAGGAAAGTGCGATCAATTACTATAGTGATAATATGAGTTATATTCTCGTTAACAACTGGAGATTGTTTTAAATAACAAAGTTGCTGAAAATATTTTCAATGATAGTCACTGATAGACATCTAACCATTAAATTAATTTAAATTTTCACTTCATAATTTCAATTATAGTCACTGATAGACATCTAACCATTAAAATTAATTTAAATTTTCACTTCATAATTATTTTTAACAAAATAATAGTCATTAATAATGCATACAGACTCAAGTGAGCATCTAGTGAAAAATCAATGCAAAAAATGTAAAATCTTGAAAGCACGAGACCAAATTAAAATTATTACTACTGTATCATTGGAAAATTTTATTATAAGCAGAACTTGAGCAACATGTTTCTATAATATGTTTTGTGTTGTATAGATTTTGATTGGGAATTTGTTTCCTTATATGTGTAATGTAGGTTTTCTAGTTTGTTTTCCCATCCTTATCAATGTCAATATCTATCAGTGATATTTTCCTATATTTGTAAATATTTTATTTCATTTTTTTATTTTTAAAAAAACCCTACAACTTAACTTGTTTGATGTGCTAGTATTTATTGGTTCAATACACAACAAAGAGATTCTAACCTAAACATTTGATCTTTTAGTTGAAAATATATTCTTCATCCTATCGATGAAGTCAGTAGGGGATGTTTGGACCCCTAATTTCAAGTGGGTGGAATAGACTATTGTAGTCCACTCTGTATTTGTGCCTCAAATTATAATAATTAGTGTTTCAAACAATTATAAATTAGAATTAACTATGCTAATATTATTATTTCAAATCTATGTTTGTCACAGTGTTTACTATTTTCTATCAAAACTAAAATAGTCTGTACCTCAAACACAAATTATTATAATCATGACTAAACTATAATATGTACCCTAAACACAGACCATTATAATCTATCGACTATAATAACCATTGACTAAAATAACCAATAAAGTGCCCCAAAGACTCCGTTGATATTTTTAGTTCAATTTTTTTAATCTTCCAAAAAAAAAAAAAGTAGCCTAGTGAATAAAAAAAATTGATGTAATAGAAGAGGACAATCCCCAAAAGAAGTTAGCCAAAATTTTGGGGTAAATGGTGAGGTCAAATGAGAAATGAAACCTTATTATTAGGAGGTTGAAATAGTACCTTTCCTTTTTGTTTCAAATGTGTTAAGTCTCCACTATCAAGGGTTCTTGTGGCCCTAGCATCTTGATCCACAAATCACATGAGTGGAGGCATAGGGGCCATAAATACCATCTATACCCTTTAATTATCTCTCTCCTTTTCATGTGTCTAAACATTATAGACTTTTAAGAAAAATATATACTTTCTTGTCACAAACTATGTTTCTTTAATCTTTTGAAGGATTCAATTTTATTTTAAGTTATACAAAACTCTCAATCAAATCCTTATTTAGAGATATCAAATAGAAACTAGCTAAAAGGAACAGTCTGAGTTGTTTAAGGTTTTGTATTATTACACATATTTTTTTTTTATTAAGACTTAAAAACATTATGATATTTGAATATATGCTTACCACCAAAAGAGTGTCACATTGTTAACATATAGCACATATTAATTTTCAAAATGTTGATCTATTATTCTCTTCTATCAATCATTGCAATGCGTTTCATTTGATGGATCTATATTTTTATAGTAGCATTATTGGACAATTTTCTTTTTCTAATAATATCGAATTTATGAGATAAATTTTCAAATTATAAAGAATTGAGAAGGAATTGTCAATTGTACACTACTACAAAATGGACATTATTTGACAATTGTAGATTTTAATTGCTTGACGTTTCTTTGAAAAAAGTATCAAGTAATGTGATTTTGGACAAGAAAATATCAAGTAAAAGGGTTAAAAAAACGGAGGTGATGGAATAAAATAAATCTAGAGAAAAAGGATTGAGCTAGGAAAGACTCCCATTTATAATGTTGAGTAGCTAGCCAACTAATTGACATTTTTGGGTTCTTTCTCAAATTTAATATTTTCCATTTCTTTTTTCTTAACCATCATATGACCAAACTTTGATCAACTTTATATCCTGATTTCTCATTGTAGACTTGGTAAGATTTTTCAAATATATCCTCATGGTATCATTTCTAGAATATCTATTAATAGTTTGTCGAAATGTCTTGAATCTGTTTGTTAGCGCTTCGAACAACTATTTATAATGACTTGGTAGAATTCGTATTCAGCATATTTATTTATTTGTAGTTATTCATGATTATGACTCTAGGGTTTAGAATAGTGTGCAAACTCTCTAACCCTAGAGGCACCGTTTGATGTAATTTTCTGAAAACATTCTCTCTAATAATATTGTTCTTCCTCTGCCCGTGGATGTAGCTAACACATGGTTAGTGAACCATGTATATCTGTATGTCGATCTTCTCTATCTCTACGTTCCTTTTTGTGTTCTTTAATTGTTGATTTCGTAACATAGTTTCTTGGTGAAGTTTTCTTATATTATATCCTTGTTGACCTATGTAATTTTTGTAGGGTTTAGGTTATGTGAATGCACCAAGTATTTTGTAATGTTATAGAATGGTGAATATAATGCATGTTTCGAATTTCACTCGAGTCATTTTTCTTTACTCAATTGTATGATTAATCTTGTTAATTTTAAAACTAATAACTTGAATTAGCATCCTAGTTGAGCTCAAGTGTTGAGAAAGCTCGAGCAACAGATAGATCTCATAAGAAAATATAGGACTTAAACCCCAATAATAGGGCAACACACGATCTTAGTCATAAGGGGCACTATAGGACCAAAGGATTGTGTGTTTGAATTCTCCGAATTCTAATTGACCACTGAAAGGTACTTGAAAAAGGTTGAGTAGAAGTTGAATCACTTCATGAAATTTTGTGAAATGTTACTTTCTGAAACCAATTTCTAACAAACGCTAAATCTGCAAATATTGTCTTGAGATGATGTAATTTGCAAATAGTTTTAGTTCTAAAACTAATGGAATACTTTCAATTGTGTTACTTTACGATAGTGCACACACTTGACCTTATCTTTCTTAACAGCTTATAAAACTGACTTTGCTCAAAACCCTCGAGGGAAAATTACTGAGTCCAAATGGAACCTACATCAAACCAATTATGATACTGTAACGACTCGGGCTCAAGATTTATAATCTGATTCCTTGGGAGTCATCCAATATAGAATTGTTCCTAACTAACCACATTTAACTTTGGAGTTCTTATGATTGAGCAACCGAAAAGGAAGGTGTTCCTTAGTTGGTATAGGTAACTTTCAATTCTTTGAAGTCCTTAACCATACTTTTATATCTCCAAGATCTCTCCTTCAGCTGATTTATGTTCATTCATGTCCATTTCCTAAACTCGAAATATTACAAATACTTTAATATTTAAACTGTTAATTATTGAATTTTTGTTTCTATAAAAAAATTTGATAAAACAAACACATTAAACTCTACATTAATTATCCTGGGATATCCAATTACATAGAAATATTACCTATCGCATATATTTTTAAAACTTAAATATTTAATATTCATATCCATGAAATAATATTTGTTATCCAAACCAACGGTTAATTAAATTATTATTTAACTTGTACAATGTGGAATTTTTTTAGATAAAGGAAAAATTATCTTTTTAATCATTAAACTTTTAATAATGTGTGTATAGTCTCTAAGATTTCAAAATATTCTAATTTAAAAGGCCAGTGAGTTTTTGACCTGACATTTTAAATTGAAAACAATAAATAAAAGAATTATCTTTTTCTCCCTCTCCTCCCTCTCCTCCCTCTCCTCCCTCCACCCTCATCACTCTCCTTCTTTAATTATTATTTTTAACTTAAAATTATTTCATGTTATAAGTTTATAACATTTAAAATTTAAAAAATAAATTACTTAGGAGGGGTTTTAAACATAATCTAAATAACGACTCGAAGACCAAAAAGGTATATTTTAAAACTATGGAGACCAAATACGCTTATTGCTAAAAATTTGAAGAATAATTAAAAAAAAATCATTTTAGTACCACCGTTGCAAGAAAATCACCCTTTAGTAACATATGAAACGTGTTGTTAAAGGTCAAAGAACACCACTAAAAGTATTAGAAATGTTGAGACACATGTCACTAAGAATACTACTGCTAAAGATTTTAGTGGCTTTTAACTACGTGCCACTAAAAGACTACTTTTACTTTCACGTTCGGGTTACTGAATGTGTACTTTTAGGAACACATTATTTGTCACTATTTGTCTTATACAGTGACGTTGAAAATTTGTCTCTAAAAATTAAGTTTAAAAATATATAAAACTGTTGTTAAATGCGGATATTTGATCATTACAAGTATCTTTTGCAACATATTTAAGCGTTAGTAAAATTAATATTTTATGCCACTATAATTTGAAGCTGCTTTTTCTAAAACCGGTTGATTGAAGTTATAAAAACATCGATAAAAGTATTTTATTAATTAAAAAATAATATCCTATTTAATATATAAACCTGCTATAAAATTTAAAATATAATAATCTTTTGAATAAATTAAAAATCAACTAGTCAATTTACATTTAAACCAACACTATCATTTAAACAAATGAAAATACACATTTCCAACACTATCATTGAAACAAAATGAAATAATACCAACTTGGCCACAAGTTTACATGTCAAGTTATATCAACAAACTTGGATAATTTTCTAATGAATAAGTTTGAGTAATATCAACCCGAGTTATAATTAACAAGTTACATCAATAAAAGAAGAACAAAATTAGTACCAACACTAGCTATCACAAGTTTGTATAACAAAAATTCCAACATGAGGCTTTTGAACCAGGCAACGTCATTTTGAAACATAAGTACAAAATATCAACTCAAACTCTTTCCATTTCCATCCAAATTCAACTTTAAAATCTTGCTGAATACCATCAAATCTGACAAATAAAAAAGTGAAATATGTAAGCATGTAAGAATAAAGAATTGAACAAAATCTATCAAATTAACTCAAACATAGTAAAACAAAACTTATTAACAAAGAGGGGAAGTGAGAAAGTGGGAAGTGCTAAGAAGAAAAGAAAAAATGCATGTAAAGTTTATATAGGGGATGTTGGCACGCAGGGTTGAGTTGAGTTGAGCTAGTAATTATTATAGGAGGAGAATAATTGGGAGATTTGATGTGAATAACAAGGTGAGAAATGTGAGTTAGCGCAAACAACGAAATGATAAACCTCTTTAATAATTGGTGAATCAAACGGTGAGTGGGTTTTTTTTACCCACCTAACCCAACCCAACTTGGGGGCCTGATTTTTAGTTTTTAGATTATAGAAGGGAGAGAGTAGTGTGTTCTTGGACTTTTTCGAAAAAGAGAGACTAGAGAGAGTCTGTTTGAAAAAAAATTAAGGGACTTAAGCGAGAGAGGGGAGAGGGAAAGCAAGAGTGTGAAAATGAGAAAATGGGAGGGGGAGGCAAGATAGAAAGCTAAAAAAAATAGATTAATGAAAGATCAAAGAGAGAGAAAGGATAAATGGTGTAAAGTGAAGAAGAAATATCGTGTGAGTCCAATGTAATTTGCAATCATAATAAGAATACCACCTAAATTTGATTACACCGATTGGGTGTAATAAAAAATGGGGCCTACTTTTAGTTTTCATTACAAATTTGGGTAAAAATTCTAAGGGGAATTGGAGGGTATGTCAGATTTTAGGGTTTGGTTTTGAAAAATGACAAAATCGGTAAAGAATAAGATTTATGGCAAGTCACATGTTATATACTTGGCCACAAATTTTCAAATCATTATTTTATCTTTGTCTAGTTCGTAACTTTTGTTATTGATGAAACTACAAATACATGGTTGATGGAACGAACGCATGCGCAGTGGAAGAAATAATGGATCCAAAGTACTCTAATTAGGTTAGTTTCAAATAATAAGCATGCTATTAAAACAAGTAAAATGGGAAGAAGAAATACAACCTTTGTAGTCTCTAATCTTCTCCAAATCAGCTTCAATCTCCTCATGAACGGTTCGTAGACCACAACAAAAGTCTTCTCGACTATTCTCCAGCCCTTAGAACGGGATGGTGGGATTCGATGAGTGACTAATTTGGAGAGGAAAAATGCTAAGTATTTGAGAGAAAATATTTATGAGATTATCCCATAATCTCATAATTTTCCACTCGGCCAAGAGGTTTAAAATTCACTAAACTCTTCCTTTTAAAGACCATTACATGCAAAATATGCAACTTTGACTTTGATGAGAATTTGACACTAAGAAAATCACTAACTCAAATGGGATTAGTGGGATAGGTGTCTTCAAATGAAGACAATACTTAGCAATGTAAAAGTTGACATTTCCCACTCACAATTGTTGGATCTTTCCACTAACTTGGTCAATGGTCAAAGTTTGACTCTCAAAGTCCAAAGTCAACAAATTTGACTTTTTGACTTTCAAAGTCAAAAGTCAACAATTTGAATTTTATTGCATTTTTTACCTAGTCAACAATTTTGACTTTTAATACAATTTTGACCAGTTCCATTTAATTTCAAAATTAATTCTAATAATAAATATTTAAATTAAATTAATATTAAATTAATTAGATAATTTAATTAATTTAATTTAATATTAAATCTAACACTAATCTCAATCAATATGAATCCCTATTCATAATCTTGATATTTAAATTAAATATCTCTCATTTTCTCTCTTTTTATGTTTAATTCACAACTAAACATTAGGTTAAATATATCGTATATATTTAACGTTGTGCTTCAAAAATCAAATTTGAACACTTCAAATTCGTTCGTCACACTGTTCTAAGATTTAGTCCGATATGAGCTAGTAGGGAGTTCTCATGAACCTATAGATCATGGGCTCCAACGATCCGCGATTAACCAGCTAAACTCTTTAATCTAATTAACTACCATTCATTAACTACTGGATCACTCTATTAAAGCCAGTAGTTATACTCCCCTCACTGTAGATATATTATGTCCACTCGATATAATCATGATTAGTAAGTGAACCATTCACAGATTATTCGTAATAACGGTTGGGTCAATAGTTGTTTTATCCCCGAGATTACATCTTGCTCCTTAAATCCCACTGATCCTCTAATGAACACTTGGTTTGTGATCCAATCACTAAACCGAGTCCCTCTCGGGCAAGTAAGAGGGTGGCACCCCTTGTTCAAGACATGGAGTCAATACTTAAGAGAACAACACTCTCTACTATCCCTAAAAACGGTTAGGAGTGAGTTCCGTCTTGCACCCTATGTCTCCAGCTATCTATCCAATCTTACTCCTGAATAAAAGGCTTATTGAGTCGGCGCTATTGAGCCAACTCTCACCCATGTAAATCTAAGGATAATCTCGACTAAATAGAAGTTCATAGTTATCTTAGGATTAAGGTCAAGTTATCTAGCTCATCACTTTGAAATAGTCAGTCTTAAAAAGTAAACAACATAATAAAGTAAGAGTGATTTATTTTTTGTCCGATCTTATGAAAACTCATTGCATAGGATGTCTCTGCTCCCCATGTCAATACATGAACGAATCAAGATCACTTCATGTCACACCCCGCCCTAGATTACCCTCTTAACCTGGATGGAGTGGTAACTGCGGCAGTTACCAACCCTCTTGTTGGCACTTACTGCCTATCTAACCTGTTAAATTTGCTTAAATCCTGAATACGTACATTTCATCAATATACTGAACTAATTAACTCATAACTTAACACATTTACATTACAGGGTTTCATAGCACTGTTTTACATGAATATTACAACTTAGTGAGCCCCATCTAGAATACTAGTCCCTATATGAAAAACACACGTGTATTAACTAATATAGGTCTTCAATTAAGATTCCTTCAATCTGACTCTTTGAGTGGCAGAGTAGTAGTAGAGAAGTCTTTTGGGAACTGATCGCTACCTGACAGGAAAACATTTGAAAACATGAGCTAACAGCCCAGTGAGTGACTAACATTTAAAGAATAACGTTCATACATAAATTTGATATTAAAACTGAAAGCTTTAACTAAAAACATAAACTTGGCAACTATTATTCATGTCATCATCAACATCTTATGGCACTATTTCACACTTTGCTGGACTATGCCTTAGTCTATTAGTCTAGAGTGGCCTCTTTTGCTCACTCTTTATCATTCTTTACCGCATTACTACTTAACTAGGAATGAACCCTTTTTGTTCTCTTCCTAAAAACCTAATTTGCAACCTTAATTGAGAGAGAACCTTTACTCAATTCTTCAACGTCAGTCCATAGTTAGTATGGAGTGATCTCTACACTACCAATAACAACTTTCCTTACATTCGTGTGATTCTAGTTTAAGTACCATCCTACCTTAGGTACCGCTCAGATATCTTCTCTGTGTCCTTCAGTATCGAGCTACTCGGATACCTTCTCCATGTTCTTCAGTATCGAGCTATTAAAATATAAGATCAAGCTTCAGTACCTTCTCATCTAGTCCTTTAGTATTGAGCTATTCAGATCTAAGACTGAACTTCAGTACCTTCTCCTCTAGTCCTTCCATACTGAGCTACTCATACTGAACTTGCATATTCTTATCTCTTAATGACTTAGTTGCCCAAAAGCATTCTATACTAACGCATCCTCTTGTTCATTGAAAAACATAGCATAAACATAACATTAATGTGATATGCATTGCCTGGTAACTATTTGAGAATAGTTGTAATAAATAGCTTTTAGTAAACATGCATTGCTAGATATTCATAAGTATTAGCAATTTAATTAAAACATGTAAAGCATTTAGAGTCACTCACAGCTCGTCAGGGCTCTTAACGGTTTATATGCCTCTCCTAGCTTCTATTGGCTTGAAAGGACATAATTCCCAATTAGAGTCCTTAGAATTCTGGTCAAAATGCTTCAGATAGCTCGCTTACTAATGAAACTTTCACCAACAAAACAACATTACTAGTAAGATGATCATCATGAGAGAGATCGTCCTCATGAGCGAGATCATCCTCATAAGCGAGATCATTCTCCTGAACAAGATTTACCACTTCTAGCGGGATTTGTGACTTCTAGCGAGATTTGTAACTTTCCAGTGAGATTTGCGACTTCCCAGCGAGATTTGTCACTTCCAGCGACATTCAGCGCAAAACCAGCGAGATTTTCATCCTTAGCGAGATCCACCTCTTCCTTAACTCACCCTCGCTCTCTCTCATTTTCTTATCTCACTTTCGCTCTCGCTCACAATGGTGAGCTGCTTCCTTAATCTTTCCAAGTAGCTGTCTGCTTACGCACCGATTTCCTGTTTCAAATGCAAAATTTCATAATTCAAAATCCAAAATTCTTTTTAAGAAACTTCCTTCTAAAAACTTGTTTAGAATTGAGTTAACTTTCTTACCTTAAAATCTTAGCCCCAAAATCCTTGTAATTTGGTTTGAAGCTTCCAATATTCACTCCGGGCTTTGATTAATCTGAGAATCTGCCCCTTGTGCAAATTCTTCACTTTTTATTCTTCTCTGTGTCAAATCTTTTCTTTGCAAAATAACTTCAAAAACTAGATTCTCCAAGCTTTCAAATAGCATCGATCTCACTTAATTTACTCAAGTCATTTTCCAAAACCAAGCTTCTGAAATTCCACTCCCTTTTATACTTCCTGCCGCCTCCCCTATTCAATGGTCAAACCGCCACCTCATCCAGCACTTAGTGCTTCCGGTCAATTCCAATCTGTGAGTTTCTTAAATTAATTTGTTTTCCCTTCTCTTCCTTCATAACCCTCATTAGGCCTTCGCCTCATAACATAAATTTAGTATGCATCGAGTTTCAACGCCTTGTTTACATCGCATACTCCATCGTCTAATGCTCAGCGCCTATCGTCTACCACCTAGCGTCTATCGTCTAGCACCCAACATCTATCGTCTAGCGCTTGTCATGCAGCTCATCGTCTAGCGTTGATATCGATCGTGCAGTGCCAACGCCCCATCGCTTAATGCTATCGTCTAATGTATAGCACTATCGTTTAGCAAGATCCTTCATATCGTCTAGCATCGGGCTTTACCGCTTGATGGCCTAACGCATCGTTGAGCTCCGCGCAATTACTACACGATCACCTACCGCAACACTTAGCTCTCCGCGCATTTACTATACGATCGCCCAGCGCCCGCCTACACGATCGCCTATCTCATCGTGTAGTGTCATTCACTTACTAGACGATCGCATATCCAATCTATAGCACCACCCATCTGTTACACGATCGTCCAATGCCTTTGCTCGCACACACTTGAGGCTGCCGCAAGCCTTATCAACGCAACATGCCTTTCAACCCATGTATTCACCCTTAGTACCAACGTATAGTTTATCCTTGCCTTCAACATTTAACCTCTACAAGCCTTGGTTGCTACAACACAACCCCATGCGTCCACACTTCTCCATCAATGCATCTCTACACTTTGCTTCCATACTTAGCCAATTTTCACTTGTTATATTATCTAAAACTCACTCTTGACTAAGTATTTCTAACACTTAGAATTTTCTTTCTCCATCTGCCTACTTTCTTTACCTCCTTTCATAATTTTACTTAACATGCTTGTTACTCACTATAGCCCGTTGCAGAAGTCCCCCCCTTTTTATAACTGGAGTACGGGGTTTACAATTACTTCCCCCCTTAAAGAAATTTTGTCCTCAAAATTTTCTCGGACTTACTTATAACTAGAGTTTCACAACATCCTTTGGTCGTAAGCTTTACAACCTTCTTCTTTTCTTTCTTTTTTCTTTTTTTTTTACAATGCTTTTGCTGCATTACTCTGTCAATAACTTTGTTCATACTAAGTAATACTAGAACGTATGAACAACTTGGTCATAATAGTTCACTGTATTTGTTACATCATCTGGTGACTCTTCCATTCTCCACTGAGTCGTAGTATTAATTTATTACTAGGGTGGTCCTTTTCCATTTCCTAACAATGCCACTGGAACATTCTTTTCCAGTTGTCATACCTTTGAATTACTTACTAGCTGTGAAATCAATATGTATGTCAACTAGACTTTTCGACCTAACTGAGGGCACTCTTCCTAGGATGTCCTATCTATCCATACTTGGGAGAAGACATTCTTTCTGTTAGGATTGGTGTCCTAATTCTCCCAGAGTCTCGTTGTTTTGTAGAGATACACATTATTCAATAAATAAAATAAGTGTTATTTAATTCTGGCATTTACTCATATCCAATAAATAAAGCTCCTTGGTTATCTTATGTGAACTTAAGCATGTATATGAGATATACAAGTGGATCATGCCTTAAGTGATAACCTAAATCGGTCTGTAGTATAAGGATTAAGGTGGGATACCTGATCCTGGTGACACTACGGATACGGTCCGCTTTGTAGAGGTTTGCAAGTGTTGTAAACTACTACAGATGGTTGATCCTAACCATTCGTGTGAAAAAGTGGAGCATGGGTGTCATATACAAAGAGTTTGTATAAGACCTGGACCACGAGATGACTAGACTCTGTATATAACGCTGTTGATACTAGATACTTGCATCTCACCTAAACGACCATAGGTGACACGATCTCAATCCTGAGTGTTTTGTGAACTCCTGCCTTTGAGGGATGTCCTTTGATTAGTATGGGTGAGAGTGGCCAGATTGCCAACTCAACATGCCTACCTTTTTGGGGACTTATGTGATCTGGAAGCTGGGAACTCAATTCACAATATGGAATTCACTCCTTTCTCGAAGTAGGAATAAGTAGAGAGATTACTTCTTTAAGGGTTGATTCTAGGGCTTGAACATAGTAGCCACAACTTCTCTTTGGAAAAAAAGACTCAGTCATAGAAGGACTATGATTTATGTTCATTAGAGGAATCAGTGGTACTTAAGGAGACAGATGTAACTACAGGGGCATAACGATTATTGGCCCAACTGTACTTACAAGCGATCTGTGAAGGGTTGTCGCACTGCTGATTGGTTAAAATGGACACATAATATACCTGTAGTGAGGAGAGTTCAGCTGTCAGTCTTTAGTGGAGTGTCTGGCAGTTAACGGATGGTGGATCCCGTGACTAAAGAGTTTAGTCAATTATTCACGTATCATTGGAGCTTTGGATTTACAGGTCCATGAGGTCCCCTTGGTAGCTTGGATTCATGTTGAAGGATCAAGTTCTTAGTGTTGATTTAAAATGTTCAAATTGAAAAGAGGTATTTTGATTATATATGTGATATAATCGGTATGATGTATAAAATACATCTAGTGGAGGATTAATGTAAATGAGATTTACATTAAGTACCATAGAATAAAAAAAGAACTATGGTTTATATGTTTCATTAGATGAAATATTAAAACTATAGGTTATAAATATAATATGATAAGTTGGTTATCATTTATATTTATAATAATATTATTTATTAGATAATTAATATTTTTTTTAAATAACTAAATGTAGTGGTTGGTTATTGATCATGGTAACTGTGAGTTTAAAAGGAAATCAGTTTCCTATTTTGAAAAAGAAGTTTTCACAAAAGTTTTGAAAAGATTTTGAGTTTTCTCTCCAGTGAAAAGAAACTCACGGAAGTCATCAAGTAAATACAGATTTACTAAACGACGGCTGGGCTGAGTAAATGATCATGCAGGTGCTAGCTAACCAATCGTGCAGTGTTTACTTAATGATCACATAGCTTTGCTAAACGATCGTTGGCCCAAGGTAAATGGTCATGTAGAATCGACCGAGCTAAAGAATCGCATAGCTTTTGCTAGACGATTGTATAGCTTTATCTAAACGATTGGGCATCGACTTATGTAATAGGTCTTCGACTGCTCCCACTTGCCCAGTCGTGTACACGATCTATCTTTCCTCCATTCATCTGCCTCACACATGGTCCAAACAAAGCCCACCCTCTGGATTTTCACATCGAGAATACCAAGGTCGCCTTATTGGTGGTGTCAGACTCAACTCGACATCATCGAGGTTTTCTAGAGGTCGTTCGTGGTGCTTTGTAGGAGGAGTTCGTTGTGTTGCAGAGGAGTTCATGACCGAGGAGATCATTGAGGACGAGCGCGAAGTGTTCGTGCTGTGTTCATGTGATGTTGCGGTCGTGTAGATCGAGTGCTCGTGGTTGCTGTGGTTCGATCAGAGTGCGCATTGAAGTACGGAGACGTTTCCGCCTTTGTTAGTACAGTTTTTCCCTCTGTACATTTGATGTTCATGCTGTAATTTCTCTGTATTATTTGCATAACCGCTTGTATGGAAGTCGACTGTATACTAGGGCATACCCCAGTATCACTTTCTACTATAACATTTCCTAACTATGGCTTACCATACTGTATACATAATGTTTTCTTAACTGTACTAGTCCCTAGCTCAGTTACAATTCAAACTTCGAGCTATTACCTAGAACATCAGCAGATCTGGACCTTTTCGTTTTTGCCTTCTACTGACCATTTTATTCCTTATTTTTTATACTCAACGTAACCCTGGTACATTTCGAGCTCACTGTTGCTCATCTTTTTCCCATCTCTTAGGATTAATCTGACTAGGACTTCCTCTAGATTACACCTTTTCCCTGAACTGCTAGAATAGATTCATGTTTGCCACCAACCTCTGAGAAAACCTGCTAAACATTCTATCTTTAGTGAAAAGTCTATGTTTACCTGCGTGACTTCCGACTTCCCTTCTTCTTTCTTCCTATGCCACTGAAACTTTATCCTTCACTTACTGGAATCTCCGCTCTTTTGAATCTCAGCGCTTCTAAAGGTAGGGTCAGGGTTCCCGTTGTTTGTCTGTTTGCTCTGCTTGCCACTTCTACTTGACATCTTCCTTTTACTTAAGTAGTACACATGCTAAGGACTCAGGACTCAGACTTATATATAAAATTTTCCCATTTCTTCCCAAAATCTTTTGCTCTGATACCAACTTGTCACACCCCGCCCCAAATTACCCTCTTAACCTGGATGGAGTGGTGACTGCACCAGTTACCAACCCTCTTGTTGGCACTTACTGCCTATCTAACCTGTTAAATTTGCTCAAATCCTGAATACGTACATTTCATCAATATACTGAACTAATTAACTCATAACTTAACACATTTACATTACAGGGTTTCATAGCACTGTTTTACATGAATATTACAACTTAGTGAGCCCCATCTAGAATACTAGTCCCTATATGAAAAACACACGTGTATTAACTAATATAGGTCTTCAATTAAGATTCCTTCAATCTGACTCTTTGAGTGGCAGAGTAGTAGTAGAGAAGTCTTTTGGGAACTGATCGCTACCTGACAGGAAAACATTTGAAAACATGAGCTAACAGCCCAGTGAGTGACTAACGTTTAAAGCATAACGTTCATACATAAATTTGATATTAAAACTGAAAGCTTTTAAAAACATAAACTTGGCAACTATTATTCATGTCATCATCAACATCTTGGCTAGACTATGCCTTATCTATTAGTCTAGAGTGGCCCCTTTTGCTCACTCTTTATCATTCTTTACCGCATTACTACTTAACTAGGAATGAACCCTTTTTGTTCTCTTCCTAAAAACCTAATTTGCAACCTTAATTGAGAGAGAACCTTTACTCAATTCTTCAACGTCAGTCCATAGTTAGTATGGAGTGATCTCTACACTACCAATAACAACTTTCCTTACATTCGTGTGATTCTAGTTTAAGTACCATCCTACCTTAGGTACCGCTCAGATATCTTCTCTGTGTCCTTCAGTATCGAGCTACTCGAATACCTTCTCCATGTTCTTCAGTATCGAGCTATTAAAATATAAGATCAAGCTTCAGTACCTTCTCATCTAGTCCTTCAGTATTGAGCTATTCAGATCTAAGACTGAACTTCAGTACCTTCTCCTCTAGTCCTTCCATACTGAGCTACTCATACTGAACTTGCATATTCTTATCTCTTAATGACTTAGTTGCCCAAAAGCATTCTATACTAACGCATCCTCTTGTTCATTGAAAAACATAGCATAAACATAACATTAATGTGATATGCATTGCCTGGTAACTATTTGAGAATAGTTGTAATAAATAGCTTTTAGTAAACATGCATTGCTAGATATTCATAAGTATTAGCAATTTAATTAAAACATGTAAAGCATTTAGAGTCACTCACAGCTCGTCAGGGCTCTTAACGGTTTATATGCCTCTCCTAGCTCCTATTGGCTTGAAAGGACATAATTCCCAATTAGAGTCCTTAGAATTCTGGTCAAAATGCTTCAGATAGCTCGCTTACTAATGAAACTTTCACCAACAAAACAACATTACTAGTAAGATGATCATCATGAGAGAGATCGTCCTCATGAGCGAGATCATCCTCATAAGCGAGATTTACCACTTCTAGCAGGATTTGTGACTTTCTAGCGAGATTTATGACTTTCTAGCGAGATTTGCGACTTCCCAGCAAGATTTGTCACTTCCAGCAAGATTCAGCGCAAAACCAGCGAGATTTTCATCTTTAATGAAATCCAGCTCTTCTTTAACTCATTCTCGCTCTCGCTCATTTTATTATCTCGCTCTTACTTTCACTCACAATGGTGAGCTGCTTGCTTAATCTTCCCAAGCAGCTGCCTGCTTACGCACCGATTTCTTATTTCAACTTCAGAAATTCATAATTCAAAATCCAGAACTCTTTTTAAGAAACTTCCTTCTACAAACATGTTTAGAATTGAGTTTATTTTAAATTCTCGGCCCCAAAGTCCTTGTAATTTGGCTTAGAGCTTCCAATATTCACTCCGGGCTCTAATTAATCTGAGAATCTGTCCCTTCTACAAGTTCTTCACTTTTTTTCCTTCTCCGTGTAAGATCTTTCTCTGGCAAAACAACCTAAAAATGAGATTCTCCCAGATTTTAAATGACACCGATCTCACTTAATTTGCTAAAGTCATTTTTCAAAACCGAGCTTCTGAAGTTCCTATCCCTTTTATACTTCCTGTTGCCTCCCCTGTTCAATGGTCAAACCGCCACCTCATCCAGCAGTTAGTGCTTCCGGTCAATTCCAATTAGTGAGTTTCTTCAACTAATTTGTTTTTCCTTCCCTTCCTTCATAACCCTCGTTAGGCCTTCGCCTCATAACATAAATTTAGTGTGCATCGAGTTTCAATGCCTTGCTTACATCACATACTCCATCGTCTAACGCCCAACACCTATCGTCTACCGCCTAGCGCCTATCGTCTACCACCCAGCACCTATCGTCTAGCACTCAACGTCTATCGTCTAGCACCCAACGTCTATTGTCTAGCGCTTGTCGTGCAGCTCATCGTCTAGCACTGATGCCGATCGTGCAATGCCAACGTCCCATCGCTTAACGCTACGTTTAGCTCTATCACTTAGCAAGATCCTTGGTATCATCTAGCACCGGGCTTTATGCTTGATGGCCTATCGCATCGTTGAGCTCCGCGCAATACTACACGATGGCCTACCGCATCGCTTAGCTCTCCGTGCATTTATTATATGATCACCCAGCGTCCGCCTACACAATCGCCTACCTCATCATGTAGTGTCGTTCACTTACTAGACGATCGCATACACAATCATATAGCACCGCCCATCTGTTACACGATCGTCCAGTGCCTTTGCTCGCAAACACTTGAGGCTGCCGCAAGCCTTATCAATGCAACATGCCTTTCAACTCATGTATTCACCCTTAGTACCAATGTATAGTTTATCGTTGCCTTCAACACTTAACCTCTACAAGCCTTGGTTGCTACAACGCAACCCCATGCATCCACACTTCTCCATCAATGCATGTCTACACTTTGCTTCCATACTTAGCCAATTTTCACTTGTTATATTATCTAAAACTCACCCTTGACTAAGTATTTCTAACACTTAAAATTTTCTTCCTCCATCTGCCTACTTTCTTTACCTCCTTTCATAATTTTACTTAACACGCTTGTTACTCACTTATGTAGGAAAAATGGAGTACGGGGTCTATACTTCTTTAGCAATTTACAATAAATTTAACAACTACAGAGTGGGTCGTATCCGATAGTGTTACTAGTATAAGGTACCTAGCCTTATTCGTATACTATAGACCATTTTTGCTATTGAGAATCTCTTCCAATCTATCCAATTGCATCCACTCTTATGTCTCCACCTAAAGTTCATGTATTCATATAATGATCATGGATCTTTATTTTATTGGATTTAGTCTTTACAAGTGCAATTCACATATTCAACAACAGTTTTATTGAATAAACGTCAATAACATCTTTATTGATAATAGAATATGTTTAACATTACAAATTGTGGAGTTTTAGGACATACAACCCAATAATGTTGAGTATAGAATCATAAGCAATGACGGGGGTTCTGTATAGAGGAAATTGTTGGCGTCTTAATTTTCCACTTTACCTCTAATCGATTCATTTGAAAACTAAAAATAGCTGTCTTCCTCAAAATAACCGCTCTTCCTAATTTTCTTGACGTATTTAACGTTTCAATGCAGATTTTATCATTAATTTATATTATTATGTTTAATCACTTCTCGAGTTAATCTCAATTGAATTAAATATCTAGATTTTTTTTATCAAATTTATATTTTAAATATCCACACATTATTAAATTTCATTTATCTAATCAAATTTTAAATTTATTCAAATGTTTGAATTATTTTTCATTTTTTTATACATTTTCTTAATAAATTAATTGGATTTTTTTTCATATTTTTGAAGTTTTAAATTATTTTGTATATGTTATTAGATTCAATTATACATATTTCATATTTAATCACTATTGTAGTTAACATTTTGATAATACCTAAATTACCCTTAGTTAGTTTATATGTATGGAATATTAAATACAGTGTATGTATAGAGCTTTATTAATAATTAAGATATAAATACAATGTAAGTGAAGAGCTTGATTAATAACCGGAATATAAATACAATGTAATTGCAGAGCTTGATTAATCACCAAATTAATCATATTATAATCTAATATATCCAATTTCAAAATTGAAAATGAGTATCATTCCGTAATTTTCGCCCTCTTTTGGAATTTGAATTTATTTTTAATATTCAAATTAGATTTTAATTACTACTTCACGAATTGATTTAAAATAAACCAATATGTTCCTTATTTTTCTCCCCTAACTGATTCAAATTACCTTTCTGTTTTTATTTGATTTAACCACTTTCCGAAAATATTCAAAATTAATCAATATTAAATTTGTTTATCACCATTATGAGTTTAATATATATTATATCTTCTAATTCTATATTTTTCTATTTTTTATTATTTTAAATTTGGATTAAATTTTTTTATCCTAATTAAGATTTACTTATTATTTTATACATATTATTATTTAACAAACTGTATATTTCATTTAAATTTTATCATTTTTTGTACATTTTTAATCACCATTTATTCATTATCATCTTACTATATTATTATACCATTAATTTGTCTTTTTGACAAATAAATAAGAATTCACTTTTGCAATCTTGTTGTTTTTATTATGCCTCTACAACGAGTAAGACTTCTTCCATAGTTGTTGTTGGTGGAGTTATAAATAAAGTGTAATTGTTGAAGTGTAAATGAAAAATGAAATTATGAATACGTTATGATTGTAAATAAATGAACTCCCTTCCTAATTTTTTTCTCCCCGAATTATATTTGAATTTATATTTTATTATCAAATTAGATTTTACCTAACTACCTATCAAATTAATCACAACAAAAACTTCGTGAGTTTTCTTTCCAATTTATATTTGAATTTGTTTTTTATTATCAAATTTGATTTTGTCAAACTAACTCTCGATTTGTTTAAATGTTTGTAATAAATTCAATTGTATCTAAGTATTTTTCATTGTTTTATACATCTTGTTATCAAATTAATTTGATTTTTTTTTTTCATATTTTCAATGTTTTCAATTTTTCATATAAAAATACGTAAAAATGGCTTGTTGTACTTATAAAGAAACATATAAATTGGAATTTAACTTTAAATGTTTGAAATATGTACATGTATAATATATATATATATATATATATATATGTATACATACATACATATGTACATATATATATCTAGATATATATATATATGTATATTGTTCAGTTTATTATTAATATTAATATTATTATTATTATGGTCATTATTATGGTCGTTATTATCATCATCATCATCATCATCATCATCATCATCATCATCATCATTATTGTTATTAAAAAAAGATAACATAAAATTCTAAATCTCATCTTCTTCATCTTCTTCACCTAGTTGCCCCCAAAAACTCTTTTTCTCTTTCTCAATCTCATGTCTGAGATTGTTGGTTCAGCAACATTTTCTTAAATTCATCGTCTTGGCTAGCTTTTGACGACCACCCTCACCAGGTCATTGACCTTTTCTGCTCACACACATGTTTCCTGCTTTTGTTTCTACTTTGAACATCGTTTTCAACAATGACGTTTAAGTATTGATAGTGTTTAAAGTTGGCTTTCAAGGTCCTATGAGCAAAATGATCTATTGAAATGAAGACGATGAAACTCCCTACATGTTAAACGCAATCATATTCCCAATTGTCACATCCTCTTGAAGTTGCAATTCCTTCAAATATTCATTTTCCAACAATTTCACTGGTGCAATCAACTTTGTTCTTTCTCACCTTTGAGGAAGTCCATCATTGTAGACATCCATAAATTTTTAATAACGCCCACTGCCTGGTTGTTATCTTCTATCGCATACACACGTTCTATGGGCAGCTAGAAGCATTAAGGACCATATTTGGTGATTTTTAATTTTTGTTTCTAGAATGTTTAGATATTGTGTATTTGTAGTTTTGGAACGTTTAGGTATAGTGTATTTGTGGTATTCGAGTTATTTTTGAAGCAGTGTATCTTTGCATTCTCGTTTGTATTTAATTTTTTTTGTTTTAGGGTAGTTTTGTCATTTAATAATTAGTATTTTCTATTATATAAATTCATTTTGCTGTTATTATAATTTTAAAACCTTTTTGCCATTTTTTCAAATAAAACTTTAAAATTTGCTATTTCTCTAGTCAGCCTAAATTCCAAATATAATCAATGAGATCCAATCCCTAAATTATGTTTGATTTATTATGTTTTAAGAGCTCCCTATTTGAAAATAAACGGTCAAAAATAGAGAAATAAAAATGTTAATGACAATGGTAAATCAATAAAAGAAAAGTGAAAAGAAATGAGACAAAACGAAGAAAAGCAAAATTATTACTAAAGTATTATAAATATTCTAGAAAATAGATGCCCATTAGATGCTCATGCTTAGTGTCCATTGACCATGTGTCATGTCCCCATTTTTCCAAAGTGTTATCCATGTGTCTTATAAATACTCCTTATTAGTATCCATGTAATCTACCTTCTACTTGCCAAATTACCTATAAATAGTGGCATTTTGTGAGTTTTGAAAGGCATACACATGAGAAAATTTTCGAAAAGTTTGGAGAAAGTGGAGAAATCTATAATTTGTTATTTTATTTACTTTTGTTATTTATTTATTTTATATATCTATGTATATTATGGTTAATTTATTTTAATATTATATTTTATTGGCATCCGTGTTTCCATTGTGCTCCTCAAATTCACAACTCGTTATCGACACGAGCTTCTATTATTTTTCCCACTAAAGGTAGGTCCTAAAGTGTTGTCATGACAAATCTCATAAAATTAGAATTTACCATCTTTGATATTAACGACAATAGTTATTTGTCATGGGTTCTTGATGCCAAAATTCACTTGGATACTATGAATCTTGGAGAGACTATTAAAGAAGGAAATACAACATCCAATCAGGACAAAGCAAAAATTATGATTTTCCTTCATCATCATCTCCACAAGGGATTGAAAATAGAGTATCTTCCAATAAATGATCCTCGTATCTTGTGGAAAATTTTGAAAGAGAGGTGATCATAAAAAAACAGTTATTCTTCTTAAAACTCGTTTATGAGTGGATGCAGTTGAGACTACAGGATTTCAAATCAATAAGTGATTATAACTCCGCATTATTTAAAATAAGTTCGAAATTGTAATTATGCAGAGAGAAAATTACTAATGCTGATATGTTAGAGAAAACATCTTCCACATTTCATGTTTCGAATATGTTTCTGTAACTACAATATCGAGAGAAATGTTTTAAACAATATTTTGAATTAATTTCATTTCTTGTCATAGCCAAATAAAATAACAAGTTATTGATAAAAAATTGTAACTCTCGACCAACTGGAAGGACACCATTCCCTGGAGTGAATGTTGTGAATTTTAATAATAATTGCGGTCGAGGTCGTGATCGTGACAGAGGAAGAAATAATTATTATTTTCATGGTCATTCTAATCATCCAAATTTCAAAATAACCACACAATCACAAAGGAAAAGCCCCACAAGATAAGAGTTCAAAAAGTGTTGAAAATAAATGCTTTCAATGCAAAATGGTTGGACATTAGTCACGTACCTATTGTACGTCAAAACACTTAGTTGTTCTCCATCAGGCCTCATTGAAAGAAAAGGAAAAAAATGTAAAAGCAAATTTTGCATACCAGGATAGTGAAATATTTGACCCATTCTATAATGAAAATTTTGGATGTGGCAAATTTCTTTGAATCTCCTAAAGAGAAAATTGCTAAAATTGATGGAACATCAAGTGTTTCATTTGACTTTGAAAATATCTATATTTGAATCTCCTAAAGAGAAAATTGCTAAAATTGATGGAACATCAAGTGTTTCATTTGACTTTGAAAATAGCTAGATTTAATGTTTTTTTTCTTCTCTTAGTAAATGTTAACCTTTGTATGTTCTAAATGTTGTTTTTTTTATTGTAATTATTTTCTTTTAATAAAGAAACTTGAATCATTTTCATATATTGGGTGATTAAAAAATGAGTAAAGAAATTCTATGTCTGGCAGACAATGCAACTGCACATACAATACTATAATTATAAAATATTTTTTCAAACTGACAACGCTGGAAGCAAAAGTCAATATGATATCAAGTTCTGCAAACCTGATTGAAAGATTTGGATAAGTAAATATTATTTTAACTAGATAAATAAAATTTACAATTGACAATGCATTATTTTTTAGTCAATCAAAGAGAAATCTACTTAGTTTTAAAGATATACGTTCCAATGGTTATCAGATTAAGACTGATAATAAGAATAATGTGGAATATCTATATATCATATCTACTGTTTCAAATGAAAAATGTATACTAGAAGACTTTATCTTCTGGATTATATTATACTCATATACGAATAATTGAAACATATACAATAATGAACCTAAAGTTCATGAATCCAAACATATTTACAATTTGACATGACCAATTAGGTCATCCAAGATCTATAGTGATGAGAAGAATTATTGATAATTCAAATGGACAATCATTGAAGAGCCAGAAGATTCTTCAATCTATAAATTATCATGTGATGCTTACTCTCAAGGAAAATTGATAATTAGACCATCACCAATTAAAGTGGGGATTGAATCACCTGCATTTTTAGAACAAATTCTTAGTGATATACGTGGACCTATTAACCTATCAAGTGGACTATTTAGATATCTTATGGTATTAATAGATGGTCACATGTGTGCTTATTATCAAGTTGAAATATTGTATTTGTAGGATTACTTGCTCAAATAATTAAATTTAGAGCATAATTTCTTTATTATACAATTAAGACCATTCGTCTTCATAATATTGGTAAATTTACATCCTAAGCTTTTGATAATTATTATATGTTAAATTTGGATAAGTGTTGAGCATCCAGTAGCTCATGTCCATACATAAAATTATTTAGCAGAATCATTCATAAAACGTTTGCAGTTAATTACTAGACCATTGATTATGAGAGCTAAGCTTCCTACATCTGTATGAGGACATGTTATTTTGCATGTAGCATCACTTGTATGCATTAGGCCAATAACTTATCATAAGTACTTATCATTACAATTGCATATCCAGGAATAGTCTCTAAAAAAGGGTTCGTGAGGAGGCCGCTGCTTCGCCTAGGGTTCGTGAGGGTCGTCGCCGTTTCGTCCAGGTTTCGCCGAGGGGTCGCCACTGCTGACACTACGGGTAGGGAGCCATCGCTGATCGTTTCTGGATCCTGGTTGGTTCGACAGAAGCTGGTGGTGCGTTTGCCGGTCATCGAGGTTTCTGCTCGTAGATGCGTTCAATGGCCGCCATCGACTGACTGGTAAGCCCACAACTTGTTATTTTTGTGCGCAACTGGTAGAGATGTTCTGTTGATTAGTGGATTCGTGGTCGACTGGTGAGGCTGGGTTCTGTTGGTTAGCAGACGGTGATCTTATTATGGTGTGGGTTTAACACGGTGAGAGTTAGTGATGATGGTGCGTAAGCGGTCGCCTCTAAGACTAAAGGAGAAGAATGGAGGACGATTTGCTCGTCAACCTTTTCGTCTGCTTAGACTGGAGATCGATGTGGGAGTGGGTGCTCGTTCTACGGAGGTAAAGGATTTTGGGTTGTCTGACGGTTGCCATGAGGAAGGTGAAAGGTCTGGTATGAGGAGTGTTGGGTTGAAGAAGGGAATTCGAGTTGTGAGGGTTGAACTGGGTGGGCTGGGTATTGGGTTAGTTGATGGGCAGGAAGTGAAAAGGGTGTTTGGGAGCCTTGAGGTTGTTAGGGCCCGGATGTAAACCGGGTTGTGAGGGGTGTTGAGGTGGTCCTTGAGGGAGCTGGTTTGAGTGTGCCTGATGGGAGTAGGCTGAGGCTGAATGAAGAGAGTGGTATGGTGCAGGGGGGCTGGGGAAAGGGTTGATAGGTGTGGGGGTTGTGGTGGGTGGGCCACGTGGTGCTAAGCCAGAGTTAGAAGGCTCGGGGGTGCAGAAGTCAGACAGTGAGGAGGTTTCGCAGGTTGGGTGTCGTGGAAGTGAGAGGCGATCAATGGACACTCAGGTTCTTTGTGAGTGGGAGGAGCCAGTTCCTAAAACCAATTTAGCTAGGGGGTTTGGTCCAAAGGTGGTTCGGTTGGAGGAGGGGTGTGGTTCTGGGGGTTCTGGATGTGGCGTGAAAGGGGGAAATTTGTGGGCAAGCCTTTTTGGGTCTAAGTTGAGGGGTAATTTTGAGTTCATTCCTCCATTGGTTGAAAATGATAAAGTTATTATTGAACCTTGTGAGGAAATTATTGATGAGGGTGTCTGTATGTAGGAGAAATATCTGGTTGGTCAGTTTATAGATGCCAAACTCCCGTATTCTGTTATTTATCGTCTTATTCAGAGAATTTGGGGACGCGTAGAGATGCCAACTATTACCTTGTTGGATATTGTTTTGATTATCTTTAAATTTCGAAAGGTAGAGTCACGGGATTAGATGCTGGAGAATGGTCCGTGGTACTTGGGTGGCAAGCCCATTTTATTACGACAGTGGTCTCCAAGTATTGTTCTTGAAACCTTTGTTTTTTATTCTGTTCCTATCTAGATTAAACTAGAGCGTGTTCCCCTGGAGTTGTGGACGGATAGGGGTTTAGTAGTGTTAGCTAGTGCCGTGGGTAAACCTGTCTCTTTTGATGTTGCAACAAGAGAGCGGCGACGATTATCATATGCGAGGGTTTGTGTTCAGGTGGATGGTGATTCGTTAATGCCTCCTTCAGTCACTGTTAGAATACGGGGTCAAGAGTTTATTATTCGAGTTGTGTATGAGTAGAAACCTCGTAGGTGTTCTTGCTGTGGTTCTTTTGGGCATAATGGGGCGGTGTTTGAGCAACAGGGTGTGGAGAAGGGTCAGGAGTTGTGTATTATGGCAGTCAATGAGAGGTGTTCGGAGAAGAATAGGGGAATTGGGAGTGTGGGAAGGGGCAAGACTTGGGTATGGGTGCAAGGGGAGCTGGGCCAGTGGATGAGATTAAGAACGCAGGGAGGGCTAAAGAGTTTACTATGGTTAGTCGGCGTAGGCGTGATAGAAGAGGTATAAGGCATAGGGGTGATAGTGGGTCACCGGGTATAGCACCCTTAAAGAGCAGAATAGTTTATGGGTCCCCTGGAATAACGGGGTTTGTAAAGCATGTTGATGATCGTAATCAGTTTGATGTTTTGTGTGATAAGGGGGGAGACTCCTTGGCTTTGGCAGTAGTGCAAGCAGATCCTGATCCGTTGTTTGTTATGGATGGGATGTGCGGGAGTTTGGGCAAAGGCCTAGTGAAAAGTGGTAGGTGTGATCTATTGCAAGATTCATGATTTGGTGTTCCTAGAATGTTAGAGGGTTGAATGACCCTGTCAAGTATAGAGTGGTGGCAGACTTTCTAGATTCCTCATCTGTTACTTTCTATTGTTTGTTTGAGACGAGGGTTCGTCGTGAGAATTTTGGTATGGTGATGGGTAGAATTGGTGATGCTTGGAGTTGTGTGTGTAGTTATAGTGTGCAGGGAGTTGGGAGGATCTGGGTGATGTGGCGGAAGAGTGTCTATGATTTTTCCATTGACGTCAGTGGGGATCAATTCATTTCTAGAACCTTAGTGGATATTGTATCTAGTGCTAAGGTACATATTGGTGTTGTATATGCTTCTAATCACATGAGTGAAAGGAGGAACTTGTGGTCTCAGTTGATTGATGTGTGTGCCTCATGGCAGTTTCCTGGAGTTGTTTTGGGGGATTTTAATGCTATTCGTAATAGCTCGGAGAATTTTGGTGGTTGCTCTAGCTTGAGGGAGATGGAGGAATTTGATTGGGTGTTATTGGAGGCGAACATGGTTGAGTTAGGTGTGACAGGTAACAGGTTTACCTGGACTAGTAAACTTCAGGGGAATGGTATTTTGCGCCATTTGGATCGATGCTTGTCCAATGAGGCATGAAAGGTAGCTTTTCTGTATTTGGAGGTTAGAGTTGGTTAGTGGGGGATTTCTAATCATAGCCCTCTTCTAGTTTCTACAGAGGAGATGAGGAGCAGACCGTCCCCTATGTTTCGTTATTTTTCTCATTGGGCAGAGGCAGAGGGTTTTCTTGATACTATCAGGTCCGTGTGGAGAAGGTCTGATGATGTGTCTCCTATGGTTAGTTTTGTGCGTAATTTGAAGGTAGTGAAGCGGGTTTTTCGTGCTTCGTTTGGTAGGCGTATCTCTGTGTTAGCTGATGAGGTACAGCTGGCTAGGCAAGTTATGGAGACTGCTCTGGTTGCGATAGAAAGGAATCCAGATTCAAAGTCGGTGTGTGTAGAGGCGGCTCGGGCCACTGAGGTGTTTTGGTCAGTGGCGAGATTGAAGGAGGTATCGCTCCGGCAGAAGGCTAGAGTCAGGTGGCTGGAGTTAGGTGATATGAACACAGCTTTTTTCCATCGCTATGTCCATTCTCGTCGTAGCTACAGTGGTTTGTTTACGGTCGAGGATGCAGGGGGGACTCGCCAGATGGTGCATCACAGGGTGGCAGGGGTGGCGATAGATTTCTTTTGGGGTTGCTTAGGGGCTCAGCATGTGAGGTATAGGGATCTTACTGCCCGAATTGGGGATATTGTGTAGTTTAGTGGCTTGAGAAGGGGGTGGAGGCCTTGGTCGGCCAATGAGTCGGGGGGAGATTCAGAAGGCTTTATGTTCGATGAAGTCTGGGAAGGCTCCTGGGCCTGATGGGTTTTCAGTGGATTTTTATAGAGTTGCTTGGAGTGTGGTTGGAGATGATTTATGTGATGCTGTGCTAATTTTTTTTAGACATGTTACCTGCCTGGTGGAGTTAATTCTACTGCTATTACTCTCATCCCTAAGAGGCGGGAAGTTGAATGTATGGAGGAGTTTCATCCTATTTCATGTTGCAATTTATGTATAAGTGTATCTCGAGGATCTTAGCTGAGAGATTGTGGTTGTGGTTGCCTGATTTCATCAGTGGTAATCAGTCTGCGTTTATTCCGGGTAGGTCGATTTTCGATAACATTTTATTGTGTCAGGAGCTTGTGGGGAACTACAAGAAGGACCGAGGGAAGCCACATTATGTGCTAAAGGTAGACCTTCAGAAGGCTTACCATTCGGTGAATTGGGATTTTCTGTTTAGTGTGTTGTTGGCTATAGGTACGCCCATTCAGTTTGTTAGTTGGGTGAGGGCTTGTGTTACTTCACCTAAGTTCTCTGTGATGATTAATGGTTCCCTTGAAGGATTTTTTCCTGGTAGGAAGAGGTTGAGGCAGAGGGACCCGCTATCTCCTTTTTTGTTTGTGATGGTGATGGAGGTCTTGTCTAGGTTATTGAATAAACCTCTGTGTGGTTTAATTTCCATGATTGGTGTGAGCATTTGGGCCTAACTCATTTGGTTTTTGCAGACATTTAATGATTTTATGTGCAGCTGAGAGAGATTCTTTGGAGTTTGTGAGGCAGGTATTGACAGAGTTTGCAGAGCTTTTTGGGTTAGTTGCAAATGTTGGGAAGAGTTCCATGTTTGTTGCGAGTATGGAGTCGGGGGAGGCGAAGGAACTAGCTGCATATATGAGTATCTCTCTTGGTTCGTTGCTTGTTAGGTATCTGCGTTTACCTTTATTAGCAAGTCGGTTGAGGGCTGTAGATTGTGCGCCTTTGATACAAAGGATTACAGCTCGTATTAGAAGTTGGGTAGCGAGGTCCCTCTCCTTTGCTGGGAGGTTGAAGCTTGTTAGGTCTGTTTTACAGTCCTTTCAGATTTTTTGGTGTAGAATCTTCGTGTTGCCTGCGTGTGTAACTCATGAGGTTGATCGTCTGTTACGTAGTTATTTATGGAAGGGTAGTGTGGTGAGTCGGGGTGGTGCATGGGTGGCGTAGGATGAGGTGTGCTTGCCGTTGGGAGAGGGGGGTTGGGTGTGAAGCATGTGGCCTCTTGGAACCAGGCTGTTATTATGAAGCTGCTCTGGCTTATCTTAATTCAGTCGGGGTAACTTTGGGTAGTGTGGGTGGAGGCGTATGTTTTGTGTGGGCGGTCGTTGTGGGCTATTCAGAGTGAGGTTGAGAGGTCTTGGTGCTTGAGGGCTATCTTGCGAAGTAGAGATAGATTCAAACATCTAGTTCGCTTGATGATTGACGATGGACAGTCTTCTTTTGTTTGGTGGGATCCCTGGCTACCGGGAGGCGCGATTTTGGAATCATATGAGTCTACGATGGTTTATGATGCAAGGAGTAATTTGAAAGCGCGATTGTCGGAGTTCATGGATAGTGAGAGAGGTTGGAGGTGGCCTATAGTGTCTTGGGAGCTGCTTGAGATCTGGGGTTTTATCCAGGCAGTGGGACCTAGGGTGAGGGGAGAGGATTATTGGGTTTGGGTGTCGGATGCTAGTGGTCGATTTTCTATCGCTAGTGCTTGGGAGAGTATACGTCCTCGTCGCCCTTGGGTGTCGTGGGCTGGTATTTTATGGGTGGGGGGTGGTATTCCGTGTCACTTCTTTTGTGCGTGGTTAGCAGTGAGGGATAGGTTGGGTACGAGAGATTGGTTGAGGAGTTGGAGTGTGTTGTCAGAGGGGGGGTGTCTTCTGTGTGGGGGAGGTGTGGAGTCGCGGAATCATTTATTTTTTTAGTGTGATTTTGGGAGAGAGGTGTTGTCTAGTGTGTTGCGTCAGTTGGGTTCGACGCATCGGGTGGCTGGTTAGGATGTAGAGTTGAGTTGGTTATGCCGAATGGGGTGGGGTAAGGGGGTACGTAGTAAGTTATTCCGTGTTTTCTGGTGTGCTTCCATATACTACATTTGGCAGGAGCGTAATTGGCGGTTGCATGGAGGTTGACCAAGGTCGGTGCCTACTTTGGTTAACCTTATGGTCTCTACGGTTCGTGCTCGTGCTACTTCCTGGCGGGTTGACCTTCTTGGTCTTATCTAGTGTGTGTACGGATGTTTTTTTCTTTTTGAACTTCACGTTGTTCTCTGTTTTGTTGTAGCCCCTAGTTTGTGGGGTTTTGGGTTCTTTTCTCTATCTTTCACCTTGGGTTCTTATCCTGTTGGCTTTGTTTTGGTTTTGTTTCCCTGTCTTTGCTTGTGCTTTGTTGCTTTGATGTCTTGATTCGGGCTGTGGGATCCCTTTTGTTGTTGTATAATAATATGACCTATTCTAAAAAAAAAATATTTCCCATCTGAGAATTTTTGGATGTGCAGTATATATTTCAATTGTTCCACCACAATATACTAAGATGGGTCCTCAAAGGAGGTTATGAATATATATTGGATATGATCCCCATCAATTATTAAATATCTTGAACCACTGACAGACGATGTATTTACTGCACGATTTGCTAGTTTTCATTTTAATGAGACAAATTTTTCAACATTAAGGGAGAATTAAGAAGTTGGAAAAAGAAATTACAGGGAATATATTGTTATTGTCTCATTTAGATCTCCGTGCAAATCAACGTGAACTTGAAGTTCAGAAGATAATTCATTTGCAAAATATAGCAAATCAGTTACCAAATGCATTTATAGATGCAAAGAAAGTAACTAAATCACATATACTTGCTGCAAATGTTCCATCAAGAATTGATATCTCAACATAGCAAGTTGTCACTAATTAGTTTGGAATATGCTAGAAGCGTGGTAGATTAGTGGGTTCCAAAGATAAAAATCCTAAAAAAAAAATAATAGTCAAGAAGACTTGGTTGATGATGTAAATACCTATAAAGAAATCCTTAACATGACTAGTGAGAAAAGTGAAATAGCTAAAGATAATAATGAGATTTAAATATATGTTATGATAGAAAAAAGATGGAACCAAACTCATTTAGTTATTGACAACATTTTTGCGTATAATGTTACTCTTGATATTATATTTGAAAATGAGGATTTTGAACCAAAATTTATTGAAGAATGTCGACATAAAAAAGATTGGCTTAAGTGGAAATAAGCAATCGAGAGAGAATTAAACTCAGTTTCTAAACGTCAGGGTTTTGGACCAGTAGTCCACACATCAGAAGGTGTTAAACCTATAGGATACAAATGGCTATTTGTAAGAAAAATAAATGAAAATAATGTGGTCACAAGATATAAAGCAAGACAAGTTGCAATATGTTTTTCACAAATACCTAGTATTGATTATGAGGAGACGTATTCTCCAATGATGGATGCAATTACATTAAGATATTTAATTGGTCTGACTGTATATCAAAGTCTGGACATGCATCTTATGGATGTAGTTATGACATATTTATATGGATCTCTTGATAATGATATTTATATGAGAATCTTAGAAGGATTTAAAGTACCTGAAACATATAAACCAAATTCTCGGAAATTGTATTCAATAAAGTTACAGAGATTGCTATATGAATTGAAACAATCAGGACGAATGTGGTACAGTCGCCTGAGTGGATATTTGTTGAAAGAAGGATATAAAAAAAATCCAATATGTCCATGTATTTGTATAAAAAAATCACAGTCAGGATTTCTTATTATAACTGTATTTGTTGACGACTTAAATATAACTAGAACTCTTGAAGAGCTTTCAAAGGCAATAGAATATCTTAAGAAATAATTTGAGATGAAAGATTTCGGAAAAACAAAAAATTTTCCTTGGATTGCAAATTGAACGTTTAGCATATGGGATATTTGTTCATCAGTCAACTTATATAGGAAAAGACTTGAAAATATTTTATATGGACAAAGCACATCCATTGAACATTCCAATGGAAGTTCGTTCATTAGATGTGAGGAAAGATATATTTTGACATTGAGATGATAATGAAGATCTTCTTGGTCCTAAGGTACCATATCTTAGTGCAATTTGTGCACTTATGTATCTTGCTAATAATACAAGACTAGATATTACATTTTCAATAAATTTATTAGCAAGATATAGTTCTTCTCCAACTAAAAGACATTGGAACGAATTTGACTTATACTCTGTTAACTCCGAGAAACGATTGATATGAGTTTGTTTTATTCAAAATATTGAATTTTGATCTTGTTGGTTATGCATATTTTGGATATTTATCTAATCCACACAAAGCTAGATCTCAAACAGATTATCTATTCACATGTGGAGGAACTACTATATCATAGTGATTGGTAAAACAGACCATAACATCCACTTTCTCAAATTATGCTGAAGTTCTTGTAATTCACGAGGCTAGTCGAGAATGTGTATGACTAAGATCAATGACTTAGCACATTCGTGGAACATGTGGTTTGTCTTCTAATAAAAATATTCCAACAATATTATATGAAAATAACACAACATGCATATCCCAAATCAAATGAGGATATATTAAAGAAGATAGAATAAAACATATTTTACGAAAGCTTTTTATACTCATGATCCTAAAGAAAATGGTAACATCACTATACAACAAATTTGTTCAAAGGATAATCTCGCAGACTTATTTACAAAGTCATTACCTACAACAACCTTTGAAAAATTGGTGCACGACATAAGAATGAGATGACACGGAGATCTCAAGTGATGTTTTCATGAGGGGAGTAAATATATTGTATTCTTTTTAAGAGTATTAGATTATATAAAATATGTACTATTTTTCCTTCATTAGGATTTTTTTCCTAATGGTTTTTAACTAGTAAGGTTTTAACGAGGCATATTTTATATATATAATGGGCATCTAAGGAGAAGTATTATAAATATAATAGAAAATAGATGCTCATTAGATGCTCATGCTTAGTGTCCATTGACCATGTGTCATGTCCCAATTTTTCCAGAGTGTTGTCTATGTGTCTTATAAAAACTCATTATTAGTGTCCATGTAATCCACCTTCTACTTGCCAAATTGCCTATGAATAGTGGCATTTGATGGGAAAGACACACATAGGGCAAATTCCAAAAAGTTTAGAGAAAGTAGAAAAATCCAAAATTTGTTATTTTATTTACTTTTGTTATTTATTTTATTTTATATATTTATATATATTATGTTTAATTTATTTTAATATTATATTTTATTAGCATCCGTATTCCCGTTGTGTTCCTCAAATTCACAACATAAAATAATATATTACTTACTTTTGATTTTGTAATCTTTGTAATTAATTGGGTACATCATTCTTTGCCACTAGTAAATGGAAAAAAATCTTGTGGAGTCCAACCAGCACTCAATAAAAATTTGATACTTTTGTTTTTTTGTTTTTTTCTTAATTTTTTTATTATGTATAAAGAAAAGAAGAGCATGAGATTAGGGACGGCTACCAAGTTTGACTCAGTTAAACAAAATCTTGGACTACACTAATTTTTAGAAGCAAATGATATGATTTTTTTTCCATAAAGTATCAAAAGTCGCTGGCCTAAGGATAAAAGTATGCAAAATTTCACGTAAAATCTAAACATGGAAATGTTCAAAATTGTGAACCTTTAAGGAAATAAGTTTGTAAAATGGTTTTTTTTTTTTCCTAAATATTCTTCATTTTAGTGAAAGCTCAAGAGAAAAAGTATAATATTTTTAATTTTGACACATAAAGTATAACATTATGGACTAAATAGAAAATGAAACAAAAAATTAAATAGAAGTAAATTAGTTGTTTTGATACACTATAAAGTATTATTTAACTCAAAGTTTAATATTTTATTTTTTATTTTATTACCAACAATCTATGTGAAGAAGTATCACATAAAGATCTCTATCAATTATCCATGTTTCCAAAAAGATTAATTTTTTTGTTAAACGACTAATGAAAATTAATTAATAGCATAATATGACAAATAATTTCGAGTAAGTTGGCATCTAATCATGTGAAAGGTTGGATTGAATAAGAAAAATAATTCTTAACAAACAAACTTTTGTTGATAGCAAACCCCCAAAGTCCAACATAGATCTAAGTCCAAGGAAAATTGAGAGACGACATGAGGTAACACAATTTTCAAAAGAGAAAAGTTAGAGCCTTAGGTTTCAACCTAACTAGATGAGCTCAAGGAATAATAGAGACGAGTTCAATTCTTCGGGCGGACCACACAAGCTCAATGTTGGCACTTTGCAATCTCGAGAAACCCACAATCTCCTTAACACTGCCGACATTATGAGTAACCAATGATAAAAAATATCCATCAATATATCCATAAATTGAAGAGTCTGACAACAATATTAAATATCCAGGATATCTTTGATATCTTTTATAAATGCTCGTAAAACATAAAAAATATCTATTCAATTCAATATGAACAAAATTACTAATAGAAATATCTGTAACTTAGTTTGGGAGTAAAAACAATTTAATTATTAATCTAAATAAATTTTCTAATTTTTTTCAATAATAGAAATATCTGTCAATATATCAATATCTTATCGATATATTTGTCAATTTGTCCATAAAATTGAAGTCTCAATATCGATACCGATATCAATATTTTAATCCTCGTAACCATAGGTAGGTATTAGAGGAAGACAACCTCGAGTCCTGCAACCATCCTGACACTATCAGCGTTATACGTTACAAGAGGTGAATTTAAAAGAATGACTTATAAATAGCCTCATTTGACTAATGCCAAGGAAAAGAATAGGTAATCCCCAAATAAGAGTTCTGACTTTACTTCTTGTTATCTTTGTTGAATCATATGATTACGAGCGCGAATAAACACATTATTCATCAAATAATGTAATCCCATAGAGAGTGAGCCTTAAAAAAAAAAATGTTACCTGATATATATAATAATATAAAGTTTGAATTTTATATAATCAAAAGGAATTGAAACCAAGTTCATACTTTTGATTAGAGGAAGGTTTGGATATGAATAGATGAATGGATAAAACAAAAGTTTGTGATTGAAGAAATTATCTTTTTAGTCTCCAAATTTAAACCAATATTTGTGTGGGTCCTTAGCCTATTTTATTTATTGATTATTTGATTCAGGTTACCATTTCTCTTTTTTTTTTTTTTTTTTAAGAAACATACTCATTTGCTTCTTGTTTATAAATTTTAGAAACATTTATAAAGAAATGAGATAAATTTGAGAAACTAGTAAAAGTTCTATTTTTTTTTTCATTTTCATACAAGTACCCATATTTCTCTCATTCCTCCTGCATGTCTATTTTCTCCTCATTCTCTTATCTTTCTCAATTCCCTATCTCTTACTTCAGCCATCTTCAACGGGTTCGAAGTCCAAAGGTCGGCTCAAGTCTAGCCTAAGCTCGGTCCAAGCTTGACCCAAATCAACGTCTGACCAATCAAGCCCAGCCCAACCCAACCCATTTATTCATTGAATTGGATATGGATCACAATTTTGATAATTGGTCTAATAGTCTAATAAGTTATCATTGGACCAACCCAAAAATGTGTCCATATGTATCATTCTTCTTATATTATATTTTATATATTAAAAAATAATTTTTAAATTTTTTTAAAAATATTTAAATATATTGTAGTTTTTAATTAACAGTAATTTTTTAAAATGTTAAAACTAATAAAAAAAATTTAAGACAACTACACATTATATAAGAAATTATATTATCAATAATTTTAATCTAGAAAATTAATAAAAATGGGATTGTTTTCAAATATAAGAAAATGAACTAAAATCTTTACAAATATAGCAAAATTTCACTATCTTCGATAGATACGCTTACTGCGATTGTAGTTTATTGTTGTTTATCCCGGTATATCGCAAATAAATTGTAAAAAGATATTGTGCTCTTATTTGTAAATATTTTTAGCAGTTTTATCATTTAAAATAACTTCCCTAAAATATAAAATAAATAAAATAAAATACAAATTTAATAAATTTTAATAATATTTCCCTGAAAAAAAATGTAAAGTATATATATATGTTTATATTTAAATAATTAATATTCAATAGGCTAATCTAATGAGTCGACCTAAGCTCAGCTCGACCGAAATTTTAATCCAAAGAGCTTAACCTAAGAGTTGGGTCATGACTTGACTATTGAAGGTTGGATCGATCCGATCCAAGTCCAAACAATGTCTTAGAACCTTGAACTTAGGCTTCAATCGAGTTTGGACCTTTACTTTTTAGAATCAAGCTAGGTCGGGCCAACCTAATAAAGAGGTGGTACCATCCTAACCTTTTTTTTCTTTATTTTAAATTAATTTTTCGTTTAATACTCCATTTTTCTTTTTAATTTTTAATTTTTAATTTTTTTTGCTTCTTCTATAATTTTATATATCTCTCAGCCTTTCTATTTCTTTATTTTTTTTATATTGTATATTTTCATTCACAAGCCTTTAATTATTATTTATTTTTAAAATTTCTATTATTTTTTTCTTAAGTTGGGTAGAATTTTAATTTATTTTTTTCAAAAAATTAATGAATAAGATATTCGTCTTTACCATCAAATTTTCAAGAAAAATGATTTTTCTTCCAACTTCTTTTAAATTTTATTTATCTATATCGTAGACTAAAAATTAATGAAGAATCCATATAAGGAACAACGGGCATGTGTCCCCTCAAATTATCGACTTTTGAATTTTTTAATATAAATTGTAATTAACAGTAAAAAATATGTATTAAATAATCCATAGGGGTAGCCAAAGGCCGGGCATGGATGGTGCTTTTTTTTATATCCATTTTTTGCGTGATTTTAATTAGAAGTTAAATAAAATAGATAGAATTCTACACTTGTTTATTGCGTAGATCTTGCTGCGGTTGTTTGATATAAAAATAGAAATTTTATTAAACTCTAAATATGAAATGAAAAAGTTATTAAATTCTAAATATGATATAAAAGAAATAAAAATATAAATTAGGTTTTAGGTTGTAATCGCAATATAGTCTACTTAGTTAAAAAAAAATAAAAATAAAAATAAAAATAGTGCAATTTCTTTATGTTCCATAGAGGTTTGACTTCCAAAACCTCAACATAATTTCTTCGTCACTCGTTACGTATCACACTATTGACAAGTAAGTTTCAAGTTCTTTACCTTTAAATCTATATAATAGATTTTAATATTTTTTTATTGTAAATAAGTTTGTAAAGTTAACTCTAATTCAATATGGAAGATATTTTAAAACAAGAACAATAGACATAGAGACTATAAAGTCCTCATCTTCAACCAAGAAAAGCACCTCTGATTCTAATAAATCTCGTACAGAAATCAATTTAGGAGAATTACTTGTAGGTCTTGATTTAAGAAATAAATTTTTTTATTATAATTGTAATATTCAAGATGAATCGATTTCAAAACATGAAAACTCGTAGAGACTATTGTAGTGTATCAAATCAATTAACATATGAATTAATGAATATTGTTTTACATTTCTTTACAAAAATTTCAATTACGTATGTATGTATGATATTCCTACATAAAATTTATGGATGCGTCACTACTAAAAGCACATCCATTATTAAAGAAAATAATAAAATAAAGTTTATTACTGAATAAATAAATGCAGGAATGGTCGATTTTTAACCTAAATGCTTCATTACAAAGTGACAGACATAAATATATTTCATGTTGTGCAATTAATTATTGATCATCGTTGAAGTTTTAATTTACAAAGTTTGTCGAATTATTTACAAATTACTTTAGTTTGGACAAACTCATGTAAGTTGACATCATTGAAGGTGTGTATTGGTTTAAAGTGAGATTACATTGTAAATGAATTGTGAATAAAATTTGAAAGATAAAATTTATTATTATTATTGTTTTTTGTTTTTCTTTTCACATTAAATTGTACTACATACCATAGATTCTTTATATGATGGTTTTATATTTGTTCTAGTCTATGTTATATATATATCTATATATATATATTATATAACAAATTTCGTTTCAACTAAAATAACTAGAAAAAAGAAACAATTATAAAAAACACTCCTCCAATTTTTTTATTAACTTAAATAATTAGATGACATTTTAAATTAAAAAAATACATTTTCTCCCTCTTCCCTTTTTCTCTCCCCTCTTCTTCTTCCTCTCCATTATCTCTTTTAATTTGAGCTAAAAAAAATCTCTTTTTTCATGGAGAGAAAAGAGAGAGAATAGATAGTTTTATAAATTTATTTTTCTAATTTAAGGAAAAACTTGTTTAAGAGATTTTTTAAACTTATTTTTTCAAAATTTAAGAACTAAAATAATATATTTTGAAAAGTCTAAGAGGAAACACATTTATTCTTAGAGATTAAAAAGATAAATTTTCCAAAAGAAAAATAATATTGTAATACACCATTAATACATACTATTTATTTACTATGTGTATTCATGCATACAGGTTTTACCATTGTAATAATCACTATGGGTGTATTTGACGCTTAGAGTTGGACGGTTGAGTTGAATTAATAATAATTGTCTATATTCATAATAATTGTCTGTATTTAGAGTACATAGTTCAATTGAGTTGATAATAATTGTTTGTGTTTGAAGTACAGAATTGAGTTGAGATGGTTTAGAAAATTTATGTTTGGAGTGTAGAATTGAGTTGGGTTGAGTTATGAATATTTGGTGCAATTTTTTGTATCGACAAAATCATGCATTTGTATGAGGTTTTTTTAATTATTTTTCGTTTTTGTTTTTGTTTTTTTCTCAACTTTTTGTTCCACGATTCAACTACATACATATTTTCCCAAATTCTTAACACTCCTTTGAGATGTGAACTCAATAAAAAAAAAATTATTTTACAATTCTCTAGATATAACTATTGCACTTATTGTAGACAAAATATTATTTATATAACCAACAACCCTACAATATACTTTAACAATTGTGGAATGTATGAATTGAACATTCACAAAATATAGGGTTGCCATCAAGTGTCTATTACATATTCACAAGATTATATATATATACATACATGGCCAACAAATATTGTTCATTAAGATAGTCAAGCTAGCTAGTCAATCCTACCAAGTTGACGCAAACAATACCTGTTTCAAAATTATGGTGGGACTATTAAGAAACCGTTGATGTTTTCTTTTTAATATCTGTGACAAGTAGGTCTCTAAGGATGACCAAATCCATCCTCAAATAATTCCTAAATATCAAATTATAATAGAGACAAATATTAAAGACTCAAAACTAATAATTTCAAATTTATATTTAGGAACTCTTTTGCCATCTAGTTTTAACAACGAAGTTGGTGGTATTGAAATTGGTCACTCGAGGTGATCGTTGGAGTTGACTACTAGAGGTGATCTTGGTTGGAGTTGGTTACCCAAGGTGAATGTCAGTGTTGGTCGTCATAGGTGGAATCATTGAAAACATTAGAGGGAGAGAGGGTTCGGTTAAGTTGGAGTGAGTTGTATTTGATAATATAAGGTCCTATCTCAAAACCAATTGGTAATGGAAGAAGTAGCTCATCTATCTTATAAGGAGTATGAGATCCCTTGGGTTTTCCAATATGAGATTCTTAACATGTCCCCTCAAGATGGTGTCTCTTTTTTGTTCACCATTCCTCAACAACACCAATATTTAAAGTTTGTGGGCCAAACATTGAGTTGGTAAATTTTACCAACTCAAATTATGTTGGCGAGCCAAACACTTTGATACTAGATTATTTTTAGTACAATAAAGGTAGAAAATGAAAATTTCTACCTCCGACTTTAAAGGAATTGTTACATATCAATTATTATTATGTTAATATGTTATGCTCATGGTGACCAAATATTTGAACCCTAACAAAGGTTCATTAGTTGTGAGAAAATTGACATGGTAAAATTAAAAGCACTAAAATGGGATATAGAGTATGAATTATTGATGTATTGAATGGGATTATTTTTCCATATTATAATTTTTTTTAAAAAAAAAAAAAACCCTAAATGAAGCCACCCCTATGCATCTACAAACCAACAAAACAAAATAAAAATAATAATAATAATCCAAAAAGTCCAAAATTTGACGACAAGAAAAGATTAAAAAAAAAAAAAAGGGATTTGGAATTCACCAAAAGAAAAAAAAATGGTGAAAGACAAAAGGACATGATAAGAGTGGAATGTAAGTATGATGGGAAACATGATAAGGGTAATGCCTTTTTCTTTAATTTATTTAATCTTCTAGTCTCTTAGGTTCTTATAGCACATCTCCTCAACTATAGTTTATTAAACCCCCTCTTTTACAACCATTCTTTTTTCCTCCACATGATGATGACTAGGATGAGAACAAGGATGATGTGGCAGTGTTTGTATTCGTCACACGGTCCACTCTTACATCAACGTAATTAGAAATAATACTATTAGGCCACATTTACCAATCCGTAATAAAAATTATTGTAATTGTAATGATATTCTAGTGCTCGATCAATTACAATGAGTTGGAATTGCAAATGTAATAAAATTGTTTTTTTATCGCATTTACTTAGAATTACATATCTGTCAAATTTATCTTTACATTTACCTTTTGTGTTACCGTTTGACCCTAATAGGAATAATAACGATAAAGGTAAAGGTAAAAAATGTGACATATTCATATTGTTACAGTAATAGTATCTGTAACCGTAGTCGGTCCCATGTATTTTTCAAGCACAATCCATTCATCAATCGAATTGCATGTTTTGATTATATATTTTGAGCAAGATCCCACAATTCATTACGAAACAAAGTAAACAACAATAAATGTAATCAAATGGAGCCCATTTTTCAAATTATCAATACGTAACTTTTTTTAGTACAATTGAGATAAGAGGATTCGAACTACAAACCTCGTGATTAATAATAGATATAAATATCAATCGAGTTATATCGACGTAATTACGTAATTTAGATAAAAAAGGAAGTTTTCACATGAATGACAGGAATTAAAGATAATGTTTTGTAAAAGGTTTAGATATAATTCAAGTTTCACCTTTTAAGAAAAAAAATCAAAACGAATGCTAAGAGATTTTCTTTTTCTTTTTTTTTTTTTTTCTTTCTCAATGTGCATTATAGATGACTTGAATTTTTTTTAGGTTAAGTTTACACGTGTCGCGAGTCGATTCATCATTTCTTTTTGGCTTCTTTGGATTCAGTAGGAAAAGCATAAAAGGGGATGTGCACTCTGATATGGTGATCAGAAATTAAAGAAAAATAACTTTTTTTAAAAAAAAAAAGAAATGTTAATTTATTAATGTTGCTTGACCTAACCTGTTCTTCTTTTGGAATGCAGGTTGGTCTCCCATTGAAGGGCATTAGACCACTTTCTGACTTTTCCCCTTTAATAAATTGTAATTTCAGTTGACTGTTGAAATGATTTGGTTTATATTTTGATGTCTTTTCTTGGTGGGGTTTGTGAGTTAAAAATCATAAGAATTTGGAAAATAATTAGCCTTCTTTTCCCCCTATTTTGAAGGTAAAAAAGAAAGGAACAAATAATATTTTCTTGGGAAAACCATATTCACTTTTTTTTATTTTTTGATAACCTATAGGAAATGCACTTCAAGGCTTGATGATAATACCAACTTTGAAACTTTTAGATTATTCAATGGAGAAGAATTGTTATTGGGTCAGGATAAAAAGAAAGCTTTTGATATATTTACTTGTCTTTCCTCTCTCTCATTAGGGACGGGAGAGAAAAGAATTGTGATTAGATATGCATTTTCTTTCTTCTTGTTTACTTTTTTTAGAACAAATATTGAAAGTTTAGGGAGAAATAGAAAAACATGTTTTCTTTTTGTTTACTTTTCCTTCATATTTATCCTTTTCTTGTTTAAGAAATAATGAGATTTATAATGGTAAATTATGATCAATATTGAATTTGAATTTTGGACATAAATTGGTTAAACATGACCTCCATCTTACTTATTGAATTTATTTATTTATTTTGAGTTTTAACCGAGTGTGTATATATATAGCCCAAGCCCGTATTGAGAAATGGTCTGGTCTAGGAGAGTGCATGCCCTAAAATAAAAGGGTAATTGCAATGGATAACACTTTTATAGTTAATAATTAAGTGCAAAACAACAATTTTAAATAATTGCAAATATAACAAAATCTATCAATGATAAACTCTATCACTAATAGGCTTGTATTAGTGATATGGTGATATGATCTATCAATGATAAACACTTATTAGCAATATGGTCTATCATCGATAAACTTTGAGAGCTGGATCTAAATTTAATAATTCTTTTACATTGTGCTATATTTGCTAATACTTTGGGCTTAATTGCTATACTTGCAACTGTCCCAAAGAAAAATGTCAGCACCTCGGGGTTTGATGTGACCAGTCGAGCACAATGCAACCTGCAATCTAGCACAATATGCTAATTAGAAAATAACTGAGTCGGGTCCGGACTGACATTCTGCAACCTTGAATGCCAAAAACATCCCTTACATCATTGTCATCATCCATAACCGTAGATGTGTATAAGAGGATTGGCTTATAAATAACCCCATTCGACCACACCAAATGGGAGAGTAAGCAATCTTTAAAAAAGAAACTCGATCTTACTTCTTTTTGTGCTTAGTTGAATAAGTCACTCTTCATACTAACTTAAGTACCAAAGTGTAGTAGGCTCGATACCATATCGGTGCATGGATTTCTTATGGAGGTCAACTCAGCATATCTTGAGATCAAACCATGGAGAAGCAGTCGGTCAGAGGTTAAGCCCATAAGGCACTCACACTGAAACCCAACACATACGAGATCCGAGCACCAGCATTTGGTTAATTCTATGGAAAATACATCGATCGATACTAATCGACCACATGTTGTCAAGGATAATCTCGCCGAATCAAATGATAATACCAATTTTTAAATTAATCAATGGAGATTGTATGGTGATTCGGTAATAATAAAAAGAAAACTTTTGACATATTTACTTGTCTTTCCTCTTTCTTTTTGTTTACCATTTCTTTTTAGAACAAAATAATATTGAAAGATTAGTGAGAAATAGAGAAACATGTTTTCTTTTTCTTTAGATTTATATTTTTTTTATTTAAATAACAACGAAAAATAATTATCGTTGATGCCAAATTTTGGATAGGGGAAATATACCTAACCTTCACATGACACCAATAGTAAATTTGTTTGAAGAGGAGATGAACATGACCTACAAAAGAGAAAATATGCACACGTTGTGGTGCTTGCCACATCTACTCCTGTTTAAGTCAAAGAGTGAAAGAGGTGGAAGCTAGAGAGAGTTTAGTAGGACTCAAGTTATCTCATTTGAAGTTATAATCATATATTTATGGAGAAAGTTAACCCCAGGTTATTCCCTAGGGTTTTGGAGTTGCCTTGGGATATTAAGTAGCCTCACGGGCCAAGGGATGTGACCGACTTCATGTTTGGTTAGGTCGGTCTTGAACTTGTCCGAGGTCGAGCATCTTTCTAGGCCATATTTCAAACTCAAAGTGATCTCTTGGACCAGGGCATACGAAAAGCATGCCTTATCAGGTATTTGTCAAGGCTCAGCCTCGGTCTTGGTCGAGGCTGAGCATGCTAGCTTAGGCTAGGCCCAAGCCAACCCTCTTTTCCTAGGTCCATTTTGGTCTTTAGTTGCCACTTTTGATTTGCATCACGCTTCTTCTTGATTTTTTTGTTCCTATTTGCGCTAAATGTCAATTATACCCTTCGGTCCAAAAGCACCCATAACATTAGCCCCCCACTCTAATGTTGGATCTAGAAGTTTGGCTACTTACACTTATGAGCTAAATATTCTAGGCCCGGCTTGGGAGTATAATTTCTTCTAACATGTGCTGCTTTGTGACCTTGTTAGTTGGCTCTCAGCAAGGCTGAGCTTCTTATCAATGTCCATGTGAGGTACTCATAGATTGACCCACAACATGTAAGATGGATGTTGGGTACTTCCTTGGATGGTGCTCTAGGCCCTAGAGTTACCTTGACGGTGTTCTAGGGTGGTTTCTATATTATTCTAGGGAGGACCTATGGTACCCTACCAATAATGTCGAGGTTTGGGGTTCCTTCAGATTCAATTATTCTGAAGCCAATCCCCTTTCAAGGAATTAACTCGATGCTGAATCTTGTCAAAAAGATGAAAATTGATTTTCTTAAGACTATAAGCACATTTTCGAGAAAGATGAATATCGATTCCTAAAAGGTGATGTGACTAGCAAATGACCATTTTTGAACCGTGAGACCTTCTCAAGAATAATGAATATCAGTTTTTGAGAGATAAGGTGGCCAACGAATGGCTATTCCTAGAGCTTGAGATTTTCTCTAAAGAGATGATAATCGTTTTTTAGAGTTTGATACCTTCTCTAGAAAGATGAATATAAATTTCTGAGAGATGAGGTGGCCAGCAAATGATGGCCATCTTTGAGCTTGAGATTTTCTTTGGAAAGATGATAATCAATTTGTGTGAGATAACGTGACATCCATGTAGTTACCCCTTGGTTTCAACTATAGTTAACCAGCCCCAATTTCTACCAAATAATTATTCCACTCAAAAATTTATTTGGGTCATAATAACAATATTTCTCTTTATGAATAATTAAGTTTTGTTAAAATTTCTTCAATTAACTTGCCTTTTGTTTGAAATTTATGTAGAAATCTTTTAATATTTATGCCTTAAATTTGTTCAAGCTATAACTATCTGTCAATTTGTGTAGTTTTTTTGGATACTCTTGAACATGTGACTGTGGCTGATGGAGTGATAGCTCGAAAAAAGAACTATTATTTATAGCTTAATTTAGGCTCTTTGTTGAATTTTATGTGTTTATTGCCATATTTTTGGAGGTACTGAACAATCAAGAGGTAGAACGAGCATTTGGAGCTGAACGGGGTTAATTTGAAGCAAATTGGAATCAATTTGAGCATCCGGGCTTCAAGGGAACAAAAATGATCAAAATGTCCCTATTTCAGCATCGCAATGCTCATCATATACAAAGCCTCAACGCTCACCTGACGCTTGAAGACAAAAGGCTAGTGTGTAAGGCAGTGTTGCAAAGTTTTCCTGCACACTATCGTTCTATCTTCAAACATCAGGCGAGCATTGGGGCTTTGTATATGATGAGCGTTGTGATGCTGAAGTAGGGGCATTTTGGTCATTTTTGCTCCTCTGAAGCCTGGATGCTCAAATCGACTCCAATTTTCTTCAAATTAATCTCGTTCAGTGCCAAACGCTTGGTTCTACCTCTTGATTACTCAATACCTACAAAATAGGGTAATAAACACATAAAATCCAACAATAAGCCCAAATTAAGCTATAAATAATAGCTCTTTTTTTAGAGTTATCAAATGATAACGGACAGAAATGCACGTTATTACAGTGCAAATAAGTAAAACAATGAGGGAATGCGACGGTAAAAATACATAAAGTCATGTCCAAAAGCGTTAAACTGAGAATATTGTGATCGCATGCGCCTATCGCATAAAATCAGATAATTTACTTATTTTATGCAGGAAAAATGCATTGGCACAAGTTAAATTGTGAACCAAGGAATTAGGCGTCCGCATGCATGGATAGATGTCGACCGCAAGGTCATGCAATAGTATGCGCTCGTGAAAATTCGCTCAAGAAGGTGGTCGCATAAAGATGGCGCATCAAGGTAAAAGCATAATAAATCATGATGGGACAAAAACTGATGACGGTCGAATCCGAATTTAGTTGACAAGCCGTTAACGACACACTGTAGCAAGTACATTCAACTTTTCAGTGACCATTAATCGGCGCATGAGACAGAAGATTTAATAACCTCCCACCATTGCAATCATTAGAAAGAAAATCTTCTTCACCTTGAGCTCTATAAATACCGAAGGCCACCATCGATAAACAAGTTCGCCATATAGAAAAGAGATTATATAATATAGTCAGCCGTTAAGCTATTCATAGATTTTTATATACTTAGAAGACGGAAACGAGCAAAGAGAAGAAGACGCCGAGAGATCATTCCCAGACAGCTCGAAAGATTGTTGGGAAGTGCTACAAAAGAAGAGAGGGTTAACACTTGCGGAAGCAAAGACATTTATCTGAGCAGAGTTGGAAAGAAAAGACAGTGTAAAAGGCCTCAGGAAGTAAGACATTGCTACCGGGCTTCTTATCTCTGCATTCTATTGTTATTCTGTATTCTGCATTTAATCTATAGACAATGGAAATCTTAATTCAACTTGTGCTCAATCTCTCTGTATCTCGCATGAGTAGCTAAATCTCCAAATGGGTTGAGAAGTAGTTAGCTAGCATGACCTGAGATCTTCATTTTATACGATCATCTTGTCTTATGTATGCAACATTCATCCTTTAGAGATGCTTGGGTGGGTGGTCTAAAGATAGAATCTAAGCTTGGGAAAGCCAGATTAAAATCTAGATTCGGAAGAGTCAGATTAGAACCGCATAAGCAAGAGATAGAAACTTAGGAATAAGTTCTGTTTTCTATTAACGCATCACATGCACCCTACAGATAAGATATGATAGTATGTGGTCACCTTGTGTATGTGTGCATCATTCATCATCGCATAGACAAGAATAGAGACTTAGGAATAAGTCCTATCGACGTTATCGTATACATCGCATGTGTCCTAGAAATAGGAATTATGACATTTACATTGGAAGATGATTTGTTGTTGTATATGTGTAGCATGATCGCATAACTTGAATGCAATCTTAGGAAGTGTTAGCTAAATCCCTTCTCAACCCGTTCACCGCATACTCATTGTACTTCTTGTTTTCATCAACTCTATACTCGAATCTATCGCATAGGATTTATACTTAAACAAAACACCAACCAAAATTATTTGTTTTTGCCACCACAAAGGAATCAATTTTACTAACACATAGTAACTCAGTAGTCCCTGTATTCGACCCTGGACTTACCAGAAAATCTAGTGAGATTTATACTTGGATTTTACTAGGAAAACTTGCATGTGTAATACATAACTCATCACCGCAATTTCATACCATTATTTCATCATATTCACAATGCATCTTCAAACACCCCCAACTTAATTCTTGCTCATCTCGAGCAAGGGAGAAGTACACATTCAAACAAAAATTTACTTAAAAATATCATGCATGCTCTAAAATCATGCTTAGTTGTTACTCTAGCCTCAACAGTCAGTTAGAATAAAGTTTGCAATCAAGAATGGAATTCAAGTATAATCAATCAATGAAGCACAATTTTAAGAATGATACTTAATCTACACATGCATGAGTGAGCCAAAAGTCTTACTAGTTAAGCTTGCACAACCCGAAAAAATTTTATAAGGTTCTTATCTCGCCTTCCCCCTACTCTGTCTCGGTTATCAACCTTGGACATACCAATCTTGCAAAAAAAAAAAGGATGGCAACACTAAGACAATTGTGCCTAAACACATACACACAAAACTTAAAGGGAATTTATTTTACATAGAGGGCTATCTTTCACACCCAACCACCGGGAACCTAACCACTCTTTTCTCGCGGGGCTCTAACTAGACATAATGGAGGTAGCTCTTTTCACCTCTATCCATGCACACACACACATACTGTTTTTTTTTGCAATCAAGCTAGCTATTTCCTCCTTTTTTTATTGTCTTTTTTTTTTTTTTTTAGAATTGCAACTAATTTGCTTTTCCTTTTTTTTTTTCTTTTTTTATACATAATAAGCCCTATTTTATCCACCTTATCTAGTTTTTCTCTAAAACAAGGTTACTCCTAAGTCAAATGTGGACCTTTCATGGTGACAATAGAAATATAAACCAGATAACCCAATTCTAAGCACGCAAGACTTTAATTTTGCAAAACAATGACTTAAAGATGCATGAGAGACAAGAAAAAAAATTAAAAATGGGCTAAAAATCATGATCATACTTTCCTAACATTATTCCATACAAATTTTATCACAAAAAGGGTGTGTCATAAACCATCATAACAACAATAGAGCAATAGAAAAAACAAGGCAATCAAAGCACACAGTATAGGCCGAGCATAGCACTTATGGACCCCACGCTAAAATAAAAGCTACCCAACAGTTACCCCACCCTCAACTTAAAATGATACATTGTCTCCAATGTATCTCAAGTAAAGCTCAAAAATTAAAAGAACAAGGGAACAGAAAACCTCTCCTGAAAACATGTCGCACACGGGATGGTGGTGGTTGGGTTTCTTTGCTTTGCTTTAGCTTTTCTGTTGAAGCTATAGAGAGACCTACAAAACAAAAACAAACAAAAACAAAAGAAACCTATAAAACAGAAAATGAGTTAGAAAAACTAAAAGAAAAGAAAACTATAAACTACAAAAAAGAAAAAAGTAAATAAAGGAAGGAAAAGAAAAATACTACCGAGGGCACAAAAAAAGGGCAGGCTAGCCTCAATCGGAGTCTGGTTAGTTTGGCTCCCTCTGAAGATCGCTCTGGAAACCTATGTTGGCATAGTAAAGATGGTTCTACTCATAAATGTAGTTCACTGTCCTTTCCATGCATCTAGCATGGCGAGTAGTATCCTGACTCACCCTCAGGGACTCAGTGGCCACCCTAAAGGTTTCAGTAAACATCCCCAAAGCTTGTTCTCCAAACGACGCCTCTGCCACTAACACGTCGTACTGATCCTAGGGATCAACATGGGGAAGCTTCTCTGCTCCGGGAATGTCCTTGTTCTTCTGTTCGTCCTCATCTAGCTCCTCTACTTTACACCCAAGGAATGAAGAAACCGATAATCTACAAATGGGTGTCCGACGTACCATCATCTCCTCATTGTCAGGGATTTCCATCCCAAACCTTCGATAGAGCTCGGTAATCAAGCTCAAGTGCCCAAGGCTACCCGTGGTGGAACAACGTCCACAACGGCAGATCGAGGCTCTAATGACCCATCCCGCTGATAGAAAAATAGGCATGCACAATAGAATTAAGGATCAATTTTACTCTAATTACACAAAAATAACATACAACCCTAAATTAATTAATTAGGGTTTTTTTTTTTTGAAATATTACCTTTGAAGCTCCTGAAACGCTTCTATCTCTACTTGAACATGAACCGGACAACCAATAGAGTTGACCTACTATTCTCTGGACTCACAATCGAGTCGTGGGACCCGATGGATGAAGAAACCGAGAAAGAGAAAGAGATGGAAGTAGGAGATGGATTTTTTTGGGTTGGGTTTGGGTTTTGATATTTCTAAACAAATGGTGATTTCTTCCAGCCCAATTTAGAAACTAATTTTTAAAAAATTGTCAAAAGTTCTCTATCCAAATTGAATGCCCAAATTTATAGAAAAAAAAAACCATGCATAAATTGCATGAAACAAATTCATAAAAACCCAACACCTCAATCCACTATCTAAGTGGGCTTGATGTCTCCACTATAAGCCAAAACTTAGCCCACTATCTTGTTAGTGGAATTATCCAATAAAAAGTTTGGATTTTCCCACTAACTTTAGTCAAAGAGCAAAATGGTCATTTTGTCAAAGTCAAATTTTGACTGAAAAGTCAACATTTTCACTTTTTATGATTTTTCCAGTGTTGACTAATTTTGACCTCCCGAGCAGGAATCCGTATTCATTTTCTCGAAATTCAAATCATATTTGAATATAAGGTAGGTCAAAGTTTGACTTTTCAAAGTCAAAAGTCAATTCTTTGATTTTTTTACATCTTTGACCATTTCCATATTTCCGAGCTTCGAATATGAATGTATTCATATTTTGATATTTAAATCACAATTAATCATTAAAGTTGTATCTCTAAACTGAAAACCGACCACTATATCACATATACTTATCGGTTTCTCTCTCTTCACCTAATTCGAACAATTCGAATCATTCTATCATACTGTTCTAAGTTTATTCCATATGAGCTAGTAGGGGAACCTAATGAACCTATAGATCATGGGCTCCAACGATCCGAGATTAGCTGGCTAAACACTTTTAGACGGAGCTAATCAACATTCATTAACTAATGGGTCATTCCACTATAGTCCCGTAATTGCACTCCCCTCACTATAGATATATTTGTGTCCATATGATATAACCATGATTAGTAAGCTAATCATTCACAGGTTGTTCATAATCTTGCCTGGGTCATAAAAACCGTTTTACCCCCAAGACTACATCTTATTCCTTAAGCTCCACAGAACCTCTAATGAATAATTGGTTTAAGGTCCAACCTATAAACCGAATTCCTCTCAAGCCAAGGAGATGGTGGGGCCCCTTGTTCAAGACTTGGATTCAATACTAAAGAGAACAACCTATCTACTATCCCTATAACAAGTAGGAGTGAATTCCGTCTTGCACCCTATGTTCCCAACTATCCATCTAATCTTACCTCTGAAATGGGAGGCTTATTGGGCCATCGATAATGAGTTTCCCTCACCTATGCAGATCTAAGGATAATTCTGAGTGAACAAGAGTTCATAGTTAGCTAAGGATTAAGATTAAGTTATCTAGGTCATTAATAAGAAAATAGTCAGTTTTATACATAAAATGACGTTTAGAACGTAAAAAGTGACTCTTTCATAGTTCAGTCTTATGTAAACTATTTACATAGAATTCCTCCACTTTCATGTCTCCACATGAACAGTTTAGGATCACATTGTTTGTACTAACTACAAAATGGGCCGCATCCATAGCGTCCCCAGAATAAGGCGCCCAACCTTATTCATATACTATAGACCATTTTGGCTATATATTTGAACTTGATCCACATTTATGTCACTAATAAAGTTCAAACTTAAACTTAATAGCCTCGGAACCTTAGTTTATTGGATTCATGAATATAGAATTTAATTTTACTAAAGATTTTCAATAACAGCTTTATTGAACAAGAATATAACATTACAAACTATGAGTTTTAGGACATAAAATCCAACAAAGTTCCACTTGGACTAAAACTCCTAGTAGGATCAAATGATACTGAATTTAACTGAGAGAAATTAAAATTAATATTACATATGAGTACAATAAACATATGAATACAATAAACTAGGGCATTCACGCCCAACATAATCTCCCACTTATCCTAGTTTAGAAATACCATAGACCTAAACTCTATAGGTAACCCTAAAAAACTTTAGCCGTGAGGGTTTTTGTAAAAGGATCAACAATGTTTTGCTCAAAAGGTATCTGGGTCACTACAACGTCACCACGATGTACGATTTCCCGGATAAGGTGGTACTTGCGTTCGATGTGCTTTCCCCGTTTATGGCTTCGAGGTTCTTTTGAATTTGCAACTGCACCGCTGTTGTCACAAAACAAGGTGATAGGTAGATGCATATTTGGAACAACTTCCAAATCTGTCAAGAATTTCCTTAGCCATACTACTTCTTTTGTTGCTTCGCAAGCAGCTACATATTCAGCTTCCATTATGGAGTCAGGTATACAGGTCTGTTTTATGCTTCTCCACACTACTGCTCCTCCGTTAAGAGTGAATAATGATCTAGATGTAGACTTTCTAGCATCTTTATCAGTTTGAAATCAGAGTCAGTGTATCCAGTAAGGATCAGATCCTTAGCACTATACACGAGCATGTAGTCTCTAGTTTTTCTGAGATACTTTAAGATGTTCTTAACGGCAGTCCAATGATCACGTCCAGGATTAGACTGGTACCTACTGACAATCCCTACTGAGTAGCATATGTCAGGTCCAGTACATAACATTGCATACATCAGGCTTCCAACAGCGGAAGCATAGGGAATATTTCTCATATCCTCAACTTCTTGAGGTGTCTTAGGACATTGTTCATTTGACAGATGAATTCCATGTCTGAAAGGAAACAGACCCTTTTTGGAATTTTGCATTTTATATCTGGACAACATTTTGTATATATAAGATGCTTGAGACATGGCTAGTGTCCTGTTCTTGCGATTCCGAACAATTTGGATCCCAATAATATACTGCACATTACCTAAATTTTTCATTTGGAATTGTGTATCTAGCCATTGCTTGATGTCAGTAAGATATCCTACATCATTCTCAATGAGTAGAATATCCTCGACATATAAAACCAAGAACACTACAATAGAATTAATGATCTTTTTGTAAACACAAGGCTCGTCAACATTCTATTCAAAGCCATAAGATTTAATTGCAGTATCAAACCTTATATTTCAGAATCTAAAAGCTTTTTTTAATCCAATTTCTTAAGCTTACAAACCTTTTGTTCTTGACCTTGAACTATAAACCCCTCTGGTTGAACCATATAGATACTCTCTTCAAGATTTCCATTCAAAAAGGCTGTCTTGACATCCACTTGCCAAATTTCATAGTCATAAAATGTTTTAATGGATAAGAGTATTCTTATCGACTTTAACATGGCAACGGGAGAGAAAGTTTCTTCATAGTCTACTCATTTTCTCTGGGTATAACCCTTTGCCACAAGTCGAGCATTAAAAATATGTACTTTACCAGCTTGATCTCGTTTTCTCTTGTAGAACCATTTGCAACCAATTGGTTTCACATCACTTGGTTTATCTACAAGAGTCCAGACTGAATTAAAGTACATTGACTCCATTTCGAGGTCCATAGCTTTTATCCACTGGTCACGGTCCACATCATTCATTGCCTGTTTATAGGTCAATGGATCCTCTACGCCCTAATCAGGTATGATGATTTGAGTTTAAGCTAAATAGCGGTTAAGCTGATGAACAACTCTCCCACTACGTCGATGCACTCTCAACTCTTGAGAAGGATGTGACTAACCAAAAATACTAGCTTTATCTACTACTTTAGTAGATGAACTAGGTATATTTATAGCGTCTTTTGAAATTTCTTTCAATACTATTTTATTGCATGGTTGATGATTTCTAATGTGGTCTTCCTCTAAGAATGTGGCATTTATTGATACAAATACCTTGTTTTCTTGAGGATGATAAAACAGACCATCCCTTGTTTCCTTTGGATAATCTACAAATAGGCATAACTTTGAACGATGTTTTAATTTCTTGGGATTTTGTACCAACACATGTGTTGGGCAACCCCAAATTCTAAAGTGATGTATGCCCTTTCCATAGCTCATAAGGTGTTTCTGAAACACTTTTAGAGAGAACGTTGTTCAAAATATGGACAGCAGATTCAAGTGCATATCTCCAAAAGGAATCAGGCAATTGAGCATAGCTCATCATAGAGCAAACCATATCTAATAAGGTTTGGTTTCTTCTTTCTGATACACCATTCTGCTGAGGCATACTAGGTGCAGAGAGTTGTGACTGGATCCTATTTTCTATCAAATAGTCTTGGAATTGTATGTCCATATACTCTCCACCTCGATCTGATCGAAGTATCTTTATTGTTTTACCTATGTCATTATTGTTTTACCTAATTCATTCTCAACTTTAGCCTTATATTCTTTGAACTTTTCAAAAGAATCAGACTTGTGATGAAGCAGGTAGACATGACCATACCTTGAATAATCATCAATAAAACTGATGAAATATTCATACCCACCTCGAGCCTTGACATTCATTGGTCCACAAAAGTCCCAATGTACGAGCTCTAAGGGTACTTTGGCTCTGAGACCTTTTCGTAAAAAAGATTTCTTGGTCATCTTTCTTTCAAGACAGGATTCACATGGAGGTAAAGAGTTATCTTCTAACTAACTTAAAAGTCCACTCTTGACTAATCTCCCAATCTTATTGAGATTTGTGTGACCAAGTCTTAGGTTCCATAGATAGATGTTGGAAGAAACCTTTTTTTTTTATTCTGAGTTTCTAATGTTCTAAAGATTTCAGTAGTTAAAACAAAATTTGCTCTAGTTGGTCTTAACTTATATAAGTTGTCTTCAAGTGTAGCCGAATAAATTTGAAAACCTTTACAAAAAATGAACACTTTATTTATATTAAAAGATACTGTATATAATTGTTCTATAATACAAACAATAGATATCAAATTCCTCTTTATAAGAGGTACATACAAAATATTTTTAAGTACTAGATATTTATCTTCAAAAAACAACTTCAGATTTCCCACTGCTTTAGCTGAAACAACCTCTCCTGTTCTAACTTTGAGGGTTATCTCACCTTCTTCAAGCTTTTTCCAAGAACTAGTTTCCTGAAATGAGAAAAAAATATGATCAGTGGCTCCTGAATCTAGTATCCAGGTTGAAGTATCATATTCCACTAAACATGTTTCAACGACCAGTAAATCATATTTACCTTGTGCCGTTTTCTCAGCTTTCTTCTCTGCAAGGTACTTCGGGAAATTTTTCTTTCAATGCCCGTTTTGGTTATAGTGGAAACATTTTCCTTTATCTATATATCTTGGGAGCATGTCCTTTCCCTTTCTTTTTCATTTGAGCTTTAGAAGGTCTAGCTTTGTTTTTAGAGGACGATCCTCTTATAAATTTTTTCTTAGTGGTAGCAACATTTGCTTCCACTTCCTTCCCCTTACCTAAAGTAAGGTTTTGGAATCACTAGAGCTCGTTAAGAAGGGTAGTGAGGTTAAATTCTATCTTATTTAAAGATGCATTTGTCTGAAAAGGTATAAAACTCTTCGGAAGAGATTGTAAGATAAAGCTAACCTGATTAGCCTCATCAATGGGTCCACCATTTACTTCAGCGATATTGAAGTGCATCATCATGTCCAGGACATGTTCTCTAACAGAGGTCCCCTCCTTCATCCGCTTTGTGTAAATGTGCTTAATTGCCTCGTGTCTAAGGGACCATGATGGTTGCCCAAACATTTCTCTTAATGAATCTATTATCTCTTTAGATGTAGCTAAGGATTCATGTTTCTTTGCCAAAACATCAGACATGCTGGCAAGAATGTAAACACGGGCCTTTTCATTGGCTTTGACCCATCGATCGTATGCTTCCCGAACAGTTCGGTTAGCATTTGAGGCTGGGGCTTGAGGACATTCCTCAGTTAAGACAAATCTTAGATCATCAACTACCAGTATTGTGTTTAGATTTGATTTCCATGTCGAATAATTATCGCCGTTTAGTTTCTCGGAAGCTAAAAGTTGAATTATCGAGCTATTCATGTTGAAAAAGATAAACATATTCTTTTAGAAAAACTATAATCACAAAGAAACCAATTTAATTTAGCAAAAAAAATTAATAATGTACCCTTCATTATTATATTTTGCAACGATATTTCAAAGGTTTAGAGTAACCTCCACCGAAGGGCAATCGATTATTCCTCTTTTGAACCAAGACAATCTTGACTAGATGCTAACCCTAGAATAACTCTTTATTCTTATAGCACTTTAGTTATCGCTACTTTGGTCGAGAATATACTAACATCTTAGTAATTCTTGTAAGTGTAACCTTCCATTTTTGGATTTCAGAGACCAGAATCAACATGCTCCCGAAAGTGGAAAGTCAATATGAAAACTGATCTAAGAGAGCCTATCCAGATTTGGAGTTCACGGTGTTCCGAATCCTATAATACAACCTTCGAAGGGAAAGGTCGCTCCAGGGCAGACATGCAGGCGCATTATAGGAATCTCACGGTGCGACCTAATGAAGAGACCATGGGATATGTTGTTACATACCCCTCACCCACTTACTATGAACTACTTTCCCTATTCACCTTGATATTGATCCATGCAAACACTCTTCGAAGGGAGTCTGCTCCTAAGCACAGCCCAAAGCCCTGCATGGACCTCACGATGTGAACTCTTAGGGATGCTTAGAGCTAAAAGTACACTACTTCTCTCTAGCTGAAGTGTTCTATAACGGTTTAGGGTATAAAAAAAAAAAAAAAACTTAGAGATATATTTCGGCTAAATTAAACATATCCTAAGTCTAGGTGATAGATCCATGTATAACTCTTATACTGGATTTTAACCTATGATGTCTAGGTGATAAACAAATTTTATTACCTCACATCTCTCACGCATGCTCATTAAAACTAGGGTTATTTGACTTAGACGCCAGTTTGATCTCCAGGTAGGAGGTGTTCCGTAAACCGTCATCTTAAGAACCCCCAACCTTAGACAAGATCTCCCCGGTAAGTAAATAACTCTTTGTTTAACAAGTAATCGACCTATTCTAACTCTTTAGAAAAGCCGATTGAAATTGCACCAATTTAATCCTAGGTGAGCATGCAACTTTTACCTTTGTTATAGATTTTAAAGTCTAGGTTATTTTATAACAATTATAAAATAAAATTATAACCATTATAACCCTAGAATCATACATCTATAACATACATTCATACTTCAATGATCATGCTTTAATATAACACTTTATATTAAAAAAATTAACATGCATACTATATACATTATAACAATTATAACATATATCAAATGCATGTACATGTTAACCTATGGTGGGATTTTAAATCTATATAGCATACTATATGCACAACAATATTCAAAAAATAATTAAAACAAACATAAACATGCATAATTAATTAAACACCCTAAAATAGATTGGTTTTGACTCTTAAATTAAGCCAACAACTAAATTATTACAATAATAATTTGGTGTAGTACAAAAAACTGCTCTTGAACCAGCTTCAAACACATTTGAATTAACTCGAACCGGCCAAAAAACTCTCGAATCGGCCCAAAAGCTCCAAAAACCAGGTTGAACCAGTCAAACCGGCTCAACAGAACCAGTCTAAACCATCTGAACCGGCTGGTCAATGCTTGCAGGGGTAGTCAATAGACGCTGGAGTACGGGTCGGCTGGAGCGGGTGGAGCGCGTGAGTCGGATCCGGGCAACGAGTTGGGTCTGTGGCAATTTTGGGTCTGTGAGCCAATTTTCTCCAAATTTGAAGCTGTCCTCTTTCCCGAAACCGAGCAGTTACAGCCTAATTTCAACTCTAATGACTCTAGCAAATTTATAAACCCTTTGCCACACATTAATGCTAAAAAACATATGAGCAATTACAAATTAATACTACAAAAAAACCTAATTTAATGGCCAAAACCTAAAAACTATTTTAGTTTCCATTCTCAATTTTATCTAATAAATTGATACCCACCACATGCAATTGAGTAAAATTAAAACATGCTCAGATACCATATGATAGAAAAATAGGCATGCGCAGCGGAAGTGGGGATCAATTTTACTCTAATTGCACAAAAATAACATATAACCCTAAATTAATTAATTAGGATATTTTTTTGAAATATTACCTTTGAAACTCCCAAAACGCTTCTATCTCCGTCCAAACACAAACCAGACAACCACTAGAGCTAACTTACTATCCTCTGGACTCAAAACCTGGTTGTGGGACCTGATGGATGAAGAAACCGAGAGAGAGAAAGAGATGGAAAAAGGAGATGGATTTTTTTGGGTTGGGTTTGGGTTTTGATAGTTCACAAAAAATGGTGATTTTTTCCAGCCCAATTTAGAAACTAATTTTTGCAAAATTGTCAAAAGTTCTCTATCCAAATTGAAAGCCCAAATTTATATAAAAAAATCATGCATAAATTGCATGAAACAAATTCATAAAAAACCAACACCTCAAAATCTAATCTAAGTGGGCTTGATGTATCCATTATAAGCCAATACCTAGTCCACTATCTTGTTAGTGGAATTATCCAACAAAAAGTTTGGATCTTCCCACTAACTTTAGTCAAAAGGCAAAATAGTCATTTTGTCAAAGTGAAAATTTGACCGAAAAGTCAACATTTTAACTTTTTATGTTTTTTTCATGTTGACTAATTTTGACCTCCCGAGCATGAATCCGTATTCATTTTCTCGAAATTCAAATCATATTTGAATATAAGGTAGGTCAAAGTTTGACTTTTCAAAGTCAAAAGTCAATTCTTTGATTTTTTTTATATCTTTGAGCATTTCCATTATTTCCGAGCTTCGAATATGAACGTATTCATATTCTTGATATTTAAATCACAATTAATCATTAAAGTTGTATCTCTAAACTGAAAACCGACCACTATATCACATATACTTGTCGAATTCTCTCTCTTCACCTAATTCGAACAATTCGAATCATTATATCATACTGTTCTAAGTTTATTCCATATGAGCTAGTAGGGGAACCTAATGAACCTATAGATCATGGGCTCCAACAATCCGTGATTAGCTAGCTAAACTCTTTAGACGGAGCTAATCAACATTCGTTAACTAATGGGATATTCCACTATAGTCCCATAGTTGCACTCCCCTCACTATAGATATATTTTTGTCCATTTGATATTACATTGATTAGTAAGCTAATCTTTCATAGGTTGTTCGTAATCTCGGCTGGGTCATAAAAACCGTTTTACCCCTAAGCCTACATCTTGTTCCTTAAATTCCACTGATCCTCTAATGAACAATTGGTTTAAGGTCCAACCTATAAACTGAACCCCTCTTGGGCGAAGGAGAGGGTGTGGCCCCTTGTTCAAGACTTGGATTTAGTACTAAAGGGAAAAACCTATCTACTATCCCTATAACGGGTAGGGGTGAATTCCATCTTGCACCCTATGTTCCCATCTATCTACCTGATCTTACCCCTGAAATGGGAGGCTTATTGGGCCAGCGATGATGAGCTACCCTTACCTATGTAGATCTAAGGATAATTCTGGGTGAATAGAAGTTCATAGTTAGCTCAAGATTAAGATTAAGTTACCTAGGTCATTAATTAACGAAATAGTCAGTTTTATACATAAAATGGCATTTAGAACATAAAAAGTGATTATTTCATGGTTCAGTCTTATGCAAACTCATTGCATAGGATGCCCCCACTCACATATCTCTATATGAACGATTTAGGATCACATCGTTTGTACTAACTACAAAGTGGGCCGCATCCATAGTGTCCCCATAATAAGGCACCCAATCTTATTCATATACTATAGACCATTTTGGCTATATATTTGAACTTGATCCACATTTATGTCACTACATAAAGTTCAAACTACATTAAATAGTCTCAAGACCTTAATTTATTAGATTCAAGATTACAATTTCAATAACAACTTTATCGAAAAACAAAACAGAATATGTTTATTAATTTACAAACTACAAGTTTTAGGACATAAAATCCAACAGATTCATGAAATTTAATTTTACTAAAGATTTTCAATAACAGCTTTATTGAACAAGAATATGATACTACAAACTACGAGTTTTAGGACATAAAATCCAACACCCGTGTTGACAGACATCCTCTAAACTAGATAATATAAGAGTTTGGCCCTATCCTTGGTAACGTCGGTGAGGTGCAATACTGGCATCAGTCTGGAACATACAAACGCAGGCCAGATCTGATCAGAGACAGACATCTTCATCCCCTTAAACCTAACTACAATGCCTCTTGACCGAACCCATTCTACCTTAGGTCCACACAAAGCTTCTATAACTTCCTGCTCAGGGAACTGTTGAGAGCATAATCTACCATACACGTCATTGAAGTCGGTCAAGCCATAGACCTCATTGATACGAAAAGACGAAAAGGGGACTCTAATGCCTTTAACTAACAAGAAATCCTTATCATTGTTTATATTGGCATAAAACTCCTTAACAATAGGAACAACCACCTCACCAAGACGGTTAGCCAAGGCTTTCCACCCTCTCTGCTGTATCTCACAAAAATATGGGGATAGAAATCAGCCTCTAAGGTTAAGGCTTTCTCAAAGACTAGTTTTCTAGAGGAAACTACATAATGATATCTATCCATGGATCCTTGGAAATTAAACCTAGGGTGTTAGAAAATAGGATCAGGCTCATGTCCACCTCAACTAGTGGTAGCATCATTTCTTCCTCTTTCTCTCCTAGGATCTATAAAAACTAACTATTTATATGAAAAGCTCACAAAAATTGTTCTAAACCTAGAGGAAATCGACAAACTCCACGAAATCAACCTAACCCCACTCAATATATATATATATATATATAATCACACCAAATCCATATGCATATAGAAAAATCCCAACATTTTATTCCATTTTTAACAATAATACAATCAACAAAACTTCAACACGCTTCAAATTAAGCACAAAATCCACACAACTAAGATATTTTCAACCTATTTAGTAAATCTATAGAAGAAATACACAAGGAAAAGCTCAAAAATTACCTCAAGTTGAAGAAATCCCAATGATTGCGCAAAAAGAGCCCTAGAATTCGATTTGGGTATGAAACCCATGAATTTAAGGATGAAAGTGAAGGAAATATTGAAGATTTGATGAAATCCAAAGAGGGTAGCAAGAAATTCGTGATTTGGGTGAAGAATTGTAAAGAGGAGGGCAAATATTGAGAGAAATTGAAAAGAGAAAGAAGAAAAAATTACCCCTCAACGTTGTTGTAGAATTGCTTAAATCGTAGTTCTGCCTCGCAGTGTTATACCAATCATAGTGTTGCGACGCTATGCCCTAATTCTTTTTCTTTTAGAAAATTACCCTACTTAGACTAAAAATAAATAAATAAACTAAACTAAAAATTTAAACACTAACCGAAAAAGGAAAAGAAAACTAGAAATTAAAAATTAAAAGCAAATTTTTCACCTGGCTGCCTTCAGGAAGCGCAAATTTTTAACATCGATTGCTCGACGCGACCTATGCCCTATCAAAATACACAGAAATTCTCATATTTCTCTAGTCCTTTCTTAGATGAGTCGATATGGCTCGGTAAGGCTATAAGAGTTCCCATCTTTTGAGAAAAACCAAACAGGTCGAATTTGAGATTTTTAAATTTTTTCAAAGAAGAGAAAAATGAAGAATCAAAAGACTCAAGCGACCCTAAAGAGTCAAAATAAAGAAAAGACTCAATAGAATCTAACTCATAAGGAAAAGATGAGCAATCAAATATGTATGAGATGCTAGAGGGAAAAGAAGAATGAGGCTTGGTAGCCTCTAACTCTTTTACCTGAGACTCCTCAAAATAAAGTTTGGACTCAAACTTAACCTTACTGACTTATTCTGAACATGGCATGGGATAGACATCGTCATCACCATTGGTCCATGAGAATTCCTAATAAGATCGGCCTTGGTGCCACAGATAATGGAAAGCTCTAAATGATTCTCCAATGTCAGCACGAAATGTGCAAGATGAGGAATATGATGGACCTTAACTAGCACGGGGGCTTGAGTCTCCAGGTGAGACACTATAGACTCCTACTCACACTGAGAAAACCATTAGCAATTTCATACACTACATCATCCAATGTCTTACCTTGACTAAAAACTTGAGTAACTAGCTGCTCAACAAGATCATCAATGCTAGTCACTCCACTCCTCAGCTCGATACTCTAAAAAGATGGTTTTGCCCAAGACTCTTCAAGTCTTTCAACTGATTCAGTGATCTAAGCAACGAGGTCACACAAATTCTGAAACTTAGTTCTAGCTTCGTGTCCGGAATATAAAGTTCTGATAGCTGTAGGGGCGTCCCTATACAAACTCACCAGAGCCGTTAGAAAGTTCCATAACCATATCTTCTAAAGAAATACCTGAATCGACGTAAGAAGATTGGATCGATAATGGAATTTGGTTATGCATCTCCCAAGGAGGATAATATTCACGCTCAGAACCACACATAACCTGAATCTCTCGTTCTTTACGTTTGGCTGCATACTTTGCACAAAGCACATAATAGATATTCATATCATCTGTCATGATAAAACAAGTAACATAAGAAAAGAAAAATATTTTTGGGTTTTTAAAGTTAACAACCAATTTCAAATAAAAGAAATTAATCAGCTTTCCATCGCCGACAACGATGCCATATTAATAGAAGCCTTTTTGTTGTTGTTTAATTTTTGAAAAGAGCCACTAATCGAAAGAAAAATTATACTACCGAACTACTCATATTACTATAGAAACAAAGCAACAGTGGTAAGTACGAGATCGAACTACAAGGAAGCACAGAATCCATTCTCTCTTAAGTTAATTTTGACTGTGGAAAAACAGTAAAAAGGGAATTTTGGGTTTTGATTAAATTGAAGACGTATAGGAAAATAAATTGCAAGGGATAAATGTAAATAAAAATTGGTTAATCTAGTTCTCAAACCAAGTTAGGCATTCAATGTAATTTTGATCATCGTTTTCTACCAATTGACTATGTGTTTGAATTATGCATGCATAACAACTTGTTCAATTCGATCTAACTAGCTTCTAAAAAGGTGGACAACTAGCATGAATCTAACAGAGAAAGCGTCCTAATCATTAATTAAGGTCGGAAAGGCCATACTCTAATTAAACTACATGTTTCTAAATTCTATTGGATTTGATAGTGTCCATATAGAACTAAAAACACGTGCATTAAGATTTAGGATTCAATTATGTCAATTAATTGTCAGGAAATTCATATTTAATCAACCAATTTATCTTTGAACCTAGCAATTAGATGTACTAGGAATAGTCATTAAATGCTTATTTTACTATTGCTATTTAGGACCTTAGCAATATATTAATATGCAAAAATATACTTAAAACAAAATATTCATGCAAATTGTGACGAACTAAGAATCAATTAGCATGCACGATAAAGCGTAAAAGTCAACATCAATAATCATGCTTGGGAATTTAAATAGATTCAAAGAAAACACAATTCCAAATTGCAAGAATCAATTAAAAATAGAAAACTCACAAAATTGACATCAAACCCTTGATACAAGAAACTACATGATGATTACTCATAAATTCATAGACAAATTCAAGAGTTTAAGCCAATACATGTTTACAGTCCAAAATAAAACTAAAATCTAACCTAATGATACCAAAAACATCAAAAAAAAAGAAGAAATCTCGGTCTCTCCTCGACCTCCATTGAATTTCAACATAATTTGATCTAAAACCAAAGAGATATATTCATAGAATTAATCACAGCGTTGCAACGCTTGGGACAACGTTGCAACGCTGCCCTATGTTTGGCCAAAGAAGAAACGTGTGTGCGGATGGATGGTAAAGTCAAGACAATCATAGCGTTGCAACATTGCCCTACACACTAGCATTCTATCTTGAGGCGTTAGACGAGTGTTGAAGCTTTGTATATGATGAGCGTTGTGATGCTGAAACAAGGGAATTTTGGTCATTTTTGCTCTTTTAAAGTCTGGATGCTCAAATTGACTCCAAATTACTTCAAATTAACCACGTTCAGTTCAAAATGCTTGGTTTTACCTCGTAATTACTTGATACCTACAAAATAGAAAAATAAACACATAAAATTCAACAACGAGACTAAATTAAGCTAGAAACAATAGCTCTTTTTTAGAGCTATCATGGAGGCATATTGATCCTAATTAAGAAAATGCAAGTGACCATATAATACCTGAAAATGTGTCAGGTGCATGTTAGCAATAGAAGAATCTAGGCCAAGGTCAGGATGTATACCTAGGCTTCAGTTCAATGTCCATCTAATGATTTGTTATTCTTTGTCAAGAAGGAGCTTTCAGATTGAAACCAAAACACTTGAATGCATGATGTGTGTAACTTCTAAAAAAGAATGAATCAATCTTAGGCTCGGCCTCGACCGTCTATATATTGGTTGAGTGATTTGTCATTACTTTCATTTATCATTCTAGATGACGTTGGCTTTAGCTTATTTTCCTTGGAAGCCCCCAGGTTTTTGTCAGATTTTAAATTGTCTTATGAAATTAATTTGATGCTTGTCTTAGAGATCTTGTTCAATCGGGAAGTTTATTCCCTGTAACTCTTCCTTTTTGTTGGATAAGAAAGCATATCTCTTATAAATATGCCTTTTGTTTGATAGGGAAGCAGATCTTGTTCAATCAGAAAGTATATTCCTTGTAACTCTTCCTTTTTGTTTGATAAGAAAGCATGTCTCTTATAAATATGCTTTTTATTCGATAGGGAAGCATATCTCTTATAAATTTATTTATTTTTTTTTTGTTTAATAGAGAAGCATATCTCCTATAAATTGGTTTTTTGTTAATAGGAAAATATATCCCTTGTGTAGGCCCCTACTCAAGAAAAATTTTACTTAAAGAAAATTTTCAATTGATTATGAAGTTCAATATCTTGAAGAAAATGATTATTCTCCTAAATGGAAATAATATGTCATGAATTGAAAACAACCATTCTACAAAAACAAAAAAAAAAAATCATCACAAAAATCAAAGTACATTAAGATGGGGTTGGCCTAAAACTTGGTTAGTTAGCTTGGCCTCGACCTCGGATGGTCAACTTCGACCTCGACCTAGGCTAGTCAACCTTGGATGATGACATTTCTTCAATCAAGCTTCACATGTTTGTCTTCAATTGTCCCCTCATCTTTTGAGGTTCTAATTGATTTTTGGTCTCCGGTGGTGTCATTGGCCTGAACCTCAACCTTGGACTATCTAAACTTGGAATTATTTTTTAAATAATGGATCTTCATTCTTTTCAACTTCTTGAGAATTTTGATATGTACTTTTGATTTTCATTTACCTTTACATCTTGAGTAACTCAGCTTTCCATCGGTAAGGTCAAGCCTCAGCCTCAACCTTGAACTTTTAGGGTTGACACAACCTCCTAGATGTTAGGATGAGGCTGGTAGAGATCTTTGACCCTTATGTGCTTAGGGTAGGCCTTGATCTCGACCTTGGCTACTTTCCACAATGCACATGGTGTACTTGGACGCATATAGATGGTGAAAATATTTTACTTTGATGCACTTAGGGTCGGCTTTGACCCCTATGAAATTTTGACAGTAAATTCACATTTCATTAACAATTTTGAGCCTAAGTCTCGGCCTTCGCTCTTTGCTTCAACTTAGTATCCTTGGTCTCGGTAGCCTCGACTCTGTTCTTTGCTCCAATTTGGTCTCCTTGGCCTTAGCATCGTCGCCTCAACTTTTGTCTGAGTTATCTTTGTCCAAGTTTTTTTCTCGTCCCTCTTACTCATGCTTTGTTAATGTACGTAACCTTCACGTGATACTAATAGTGAATTATTTGAAGAGGAGAAGAATGTGGTCTACAAAAGAGAAAACATGCACACTAGTGTGATCCTTGCCACAAACACTTTGACGCTTAAGCTAGAGAATGGAAGAGTGAATGCTAGAGAGAGTTTGAGAGTAGAACTCAAGTTGCCTCATATGAAGTTATAATGATATATTTATAGAGAAATTCAACTCTAGGTTGTTCCCTAGGGTTTCAGTGTTGTCTTTGAATGGATCGAATCCCACGAGGAAACGTATGAACGTCGGTGCTATTGATTTTAATTTAGAAAAAACCAAAAAAAAAACATATGGAATAAACATAAAGCATAAATACAAAAGGAATGGAAATTCACCCTTGAAAACTATCTTCAAACAGTTTTCTCTCTTCACGAACAGTAACACCTCTGATCATCTAGATGAAATTCCATGAATAGTACTAAGGACATCACCACTTAGTTACTTTACTATTCTAAGGCAAGAATTCAGATTATCGGATCCAAAGATTTCTTGGAATAATGGAGGGGAAAACAAATTTTTCCAGAGAAAATGTTCTCTATATTTTTTAGATAGTGAGGAATTTTAAGAGAGAGTGTGAAATGTTCTCTATATTTTTAGATAGTGAGGAATTTTAAAAGAGAGTATGTTTGCCAATCTTAGTATGTTTTAATAGAAAATGAGAGAGAGGGGAGGTAGGAAGTTACTTATGGTCATCCTATGAAATGCTAATCTTTTCAATCAATGGTGTTATAAAGAGAGATTAATCATTTTGTGATCCAGTCTTATATAAACTCTTTAGATAGGATACCTCTACTCACATGTCTCCACATGAACAATTTGAATCACATCGTTTGTAACACTTATAACTATTGTAACATTTACAAAGTGAGTCGTATCCATAGTATTGCCAGGATAAGGCACCCAATCTAATCCATATATAACAAACTATTTAGGTTATTACTTGAACATTATTCACTTGTATGTCTACCACACATTGTTCAAGCTATATAAAATAACCTTAGATCTTAGTTTATTGGATTCAATTAATGCAAAGGACATGTCAAATAAAATAACTTCTCATTTTATTAAATAAATAATTCATCTATGTAATTTATAAACTACGAGAACCATGAGATTTGGGCACTAACCTCAATAGCCTTTGGATAATTAGATTCTCTCACGGCCAAGGAGTGTGCCTGGTTTCATGTTTGGGCAGAGTTGGTCTCGACCAGGCATCTTCCTTAGGCTATATTTCGAGCTTAGAGTGATCTCTTGGGCAGGGGAGGCAAAAAGCATGCCCCATTAAGCATTTGGTAAGGCTCGGCCTTGGCCTTGGCCAAGGCTAAGCATGCTGGCTCGGGCAAGCCAACCCTTTTTTCCTAAGTCTATTTTGATCTTTAGTTGCCACTTTCGGTTTGTATCACAATTCTTCTTGACTTTTTTGTTCTTATTTACACTAAATGTCAATTATACTCTTTAGTCCAAAATTGCCCATAACAATGATCAATATTGAAATTGTATTTTAGGACACAAACTCCATTTTTTAAAAAACATAAACTCAATCTTATTTATTCAATTTATTTATTTATTTTGAGTTTTAATTATACGTGGATGGGAAAAATTGGAACTTCCAATCTCCTAGCTACAAGTACAAATGTCAACCATTTATCTTTTGCCAAAGCGAGTAAATCTCAACTGAAATATTGATGTGTTAGCGACCAAGAGGTTTGTAGTTTGAATCTCTCTAATCCTACTGTGTTAAAAAAATATTTATTTTATTTTGAAATGAAACCATATGATGACATGACGATGATTTTTTTTCCCTTTAAAGGGTCTTTGGTCCACCAACTTGAGTTGAGTTGGCTAAAATAACCAGCTGAGTGTTTGGCTCACCAACTTCACAAGCCGATGTTAGATAACTCAACTCCACCAACTTCATTCATGTTTACTATTGAAGTTTTTACATTTATCAAGGAGCTCGATCTTCTCTTCTTTCTCCCTCCTTCCCTCCAGTGTTTCCAATGACTCCACCAATTTACCAACACCGACAACCAACTCCGAAGACCACCTCCGGTGGCCAACTCTGATGCTCAACTCTGGCAACTACCATTGTGCATGACTACTACCGACTCACTCTGACGACATGCTCAAACAACCACCTCCGGCGATTAAACTACGATGACAACCACCTCTTGCAGCCAACTTCGACTACCACCTTCGATGATTGCCTTATCAATCATCTTCAATGACTAACTCTAACGACCAACACGGGTGAAAAAGTTCGTCTCTGATGATAACTCTAGCGACTAACTCAGCTGATCATACACTTTAAGAAAAAAAAAATCATGGCTGGTGAAAGTGTTTTTAAATAAAAATTTGAAATTATTAGTTCAGTATTTAATAATCATTTGATATAGTAATTTACATTAATAGAAAATTTTTGAGCATATAGCCAAACCAAACAAACTTGGAATAAAAACCCTTTTCAAAATGTTAACCAAACACATTTGTATTTTTATTTTAAACATTTTTTATGAAAAGTTTTTAGATGCAAATGACTTTTTTTAAAACTTTTTTTTCCTTAGGAAATCCAAACAGATTTTAGTTATCTTCCATGATATACTCATGATCATCTCATTATCTAGCTAGTGTGAGACTTTGATCACATACCTAACACCAACATATATACATAATAAACTACCTACAATTCAACTTAAGATGCCATAAAAAGCCTTAAGCCCTTATATCGCCTACTTTTTAAATTTTGTGCTGCTTACACCCCATAAATTTCACTAATGTTAATGTATATTGTGAATTTGTTGTTTGTATGAAACAAGGGTATATTGTCTACCTCAAGTATAATGATTGCATGTAAAAACTTGTAAGATACATGTGAAGGTTTTAAGTTGACATCTTAATTGAGTTTTATAAATTTGGAAAAGTATATAGACAATTGAAGGGTTAAATAAAAATTTAAGCGAATAAAAAAAATCATCAATAAATCATACTTCTTAAATTACAAAAAATATACGAGACTCCTAACTTAATAACTAAACTCTGCAACACAAACATAAATTTCCTAACTTCATGCCAAACAACTCTTCACCTAAAACACAAACTTGCTAACTCCACATACGTATTAACTTTAGACTTCAAAGCTCAACTCAGCACCCCAAAACAACCACTCAAAGTTTATTTTCAATTTTATTCTTAATAATGTTTTAAAAAGTTTTAAAAAGTTTTAAAAATTCATCTAATGTATTGAGTTATTTTGACCTACGTTTCTTTTCTAAATTATTCATAAATGTAAAACTTTTTTAGATTAAAATGAGAAGTTTAGTCTTTAAATTTTGAGTTTTGTATCTATTTAGTCCCTAAACTTTCAAAATTACAAATTTAGTTTCTAAATTTTTTTATTTTGTAAAAATCATGAATCTACTACATATAAAATTTAAAATTTTGAGTTTCGTCAAACTTTAAATTCGAAGTTATATCTAATTAGTATTTTGTTTTTAATTTTCAAGTTTTCAATGATTTATTAGAGAACAAAAAAAAATTGAAACTTGAGAGACCTAGTGTACAAAAATTGAAAGTTTAAAAACTTAATAAATACTTTTAAAGATTCATTGACCATATAGACTCAAATCTCAAAATTGATAAACTAAACTTGTAATTTATTTTTTTTAACCAATTGATGATATGATGACACTAAAGAATTTATTTTTACAAAGTTATAACCATCAATTTTAGTCAATTGAATTTTATTTAACCTAAATTTAAAAAAAAAAACACACAAAAAGATGTTTACATTTGTTGGATGTGGGGCATGATCATTCCTAGAGTATAAAATTGATACCCTTCGTAGCAATATACGTGAATATGTCAAAGTTTAGATTTAAAGTTTAAAAATAATATCTAGGATATTTGTAATACATAGTTATTTAAGAGAAAAAATCTAAAAATATATTATATCTTTAAAATATTTGCAAATATAGATAGTTGACTAGTCACTCTTTGATTTTTTTTTTTTAATTTTCAATTTCGTCCTCTCTTGTCTTATCTTGTTGTACACATTTTTTTTAGTCTTTTTTATTATCTTTCTCTTCTTCGATTTTTGAATCTTTCCTCCATTTTTCATTTTTTTCATTTTATTTTCTTTCTCAGTTTTTGCTTTTTTTAATTTTATTCTTTCCTTTATCCAATTTTTGCTTCTTTCCTTTATTTTTTTTTATTTTGTTTCCTTTATTTTTTATTTTCTTTCATTTCCTTCTTTTTTCCTTCTTTTTTTTCTTTTTTTTTTAAATTTTCTTTTCTTTCTTCGGGTTTTGCTTATTTCTTTTTTTATTTTTATTTTCTTTCTTCGGGTTTTGTTTATTCTTTTCATTTTCTTTCTTCGGTTCTTGCTTATTCCTTTTTTTATTTTTATTTTCTTCCATTTCTCCAATTTTTGCTTCTTCCCTAATCTTTTTTTATTATTTTCTTTTCTTTTTTTTCCAATTTTTTGCTTCTTCCCTTTCTTTTTCTTTTTTTAGTTTTTCTTTCATTTGTCTGATTTTTGCTTCCTTTTTTTCTATTTAAATAGCATGTTTATTAGTGATAGAAGCTATCATCGAAAAGAAAAGGGACTTATAAATGTTTGGGAATCACAAGAAAGGGGCAAAAAGGTGTTAGTGGCTATGATTGATAGAAGTTACTACTGATAGCATGTGACCAGTGATAGAAACTAATACTAATAGCATGTTATCGATGATAAAAGCTACCCGATAGCACGTTATCGGTAATAGAAGCTACCACTGATAGCACGTTATCGGTGATAGAGAACTATCACTGATAGCATGATATCAGTGAGATCATTGATAGCATCTTATTAGTGATGTTATCAGTGAAAGAAGATATCACTGATAACCACAATATGAGTGATGTTAGTGATATCAGTGATAAAACTTAGGTGATATCTATATATCGAGTTTCTTTCAAAGGTGATAACCAGTTATAGAAGTCTATCATTGATAGTCTTAAGTGTTAATATTTCGAGGTTTATTATAATTGATGAAAGTCTATCAGTGATAACAACTGTTATCAGTGATAGCCATGATAAAAGATTATTAGTGATAACTACTATGGTAATCAAAGTTGTTGGTCTTCTTTCAAAGTTGATCCCTATTTATAAATCTATCATTGATAGCCACTGATAGCCTTAAGTAGTAATATTTCAACGTTGATTCCAATTGATGAAAGTGAATCAATGATAGCTATTAATAATTGATAGCAAATTAAAAGCTAATATTTCAAGATTGTATTAATTTTTCTCAAATTGAAAGCTATCGCTGATAGCAAAGCAACTATCATCGATAGCAATTGATAGAAGCTATCAGTGATAGCAACTGATAGCAGCTATCAGTGATAGCTTTTAATTTGAGAAAATCAGGAAAAAGCGAACAAAATGGTGGCTAGTCATGAGTTTTTTAGTCTTTTATCATTTTTTTTACCTATATATGCAATTATTTTATCCTTGTACTACATATTCTATTATTTTAGGTTGAATTCTATTTATGCAACTAGCCTTGGTATCTAATTATCTAAAAGCAAAAAAAAAAAAAAAATGTTTTCTTTTATAATATTACAGTACAATAAGTAATAAAAAGAAAAAAGAAAAAGAAAACAGAAAACAGGTTCATTACTTTTAAATTTTTTTTTTTTTTAAAAAAAATCATGTCCTAGTACATATACATTAAATCTGGTAGTTTTAGTTCACAATAATCAAGAGTAATTACTTTTTGTTCATGTCCTAGATAAATATATTTGGACATTATTTTTATTAAAAAAATGAAAATTTATTATAAATGACTAAACTGTTGAAAATATTTACATATAATAGTAAAATATCCCATTCTATTTGTGATAGACCGTAATAGACTGAGATAGACTACTATCTATGTCTATCATGATAAAAATAAACACAGATAGTAGTCTATCACAGTCTATCGTAGATAGATGATAAAATTTTACTATATTTGTAAATATTTTTGTTTATTTTTCCTATATGGAAAACAATCCTAAAAAGATATCATGATATCATGTATTATATTTTAAATTGTAAAATAATTATTCTATTTATAAGTTATTCAAAAAAAAAAAGTTTTTTTTGTTCGAGAGTTGATGAAATCCTTTTCTAATTTATATTTGTTTTGTTTGAAACTAAATAAAAAGTTTATCCTCATTATTTTGGAAAATTATCCAAAATGACCCAATAACCAAAAGCATTTATCTAATTGACCTCTTTTTTTAATTAAAAAAAATAGCTTTTTTTTAACCATTTTGAGCTATGAAATATCATTTTTCTTTCATTTTAAATAGGAAAGTTGTCACAATTAGAAAAAATGTCAAACTATTTACAGAAATAGAAAAAAAAACATTGATGGACACTGATAGACTTCTATAAGCGTCTATCACATAGTATTAATGATAGACTTCTATCAGTTTCTATCACTGATAGACACTGATAGACTTCTATCAATCTCTATAAAAAAATATTAAAATTTTACTTTTTTGTGTAAATAATTTTCTTTGTTTTTCTATTTTTGAAAATCTCCCTTTAAATAAGTGTTCTCTCTTTTGTACTTTTTCATCTTATACAATAACTGACTAACTCCGTTCAACTGCAATATCAATTTATTCCAATTTATTCTCCACCAACCTTGTAGTTTCAATCTTTATGGGACGTTTGGCATGCAGAGTTGAGTTGAGTTGGTAATTATTATAGAAGGAGAGTAATTGAGAGAGTTGATATGAAAAATGTGAGTTAGCAAGAATAACAAAGTAATAAACCTCTTTAATAATTGGTGAATAAAACGGTGGGTGAATTTTTTTTATCCACCTAACTCAATCCAACTTGGGGCCAAACGTCTCTTAATAATATTGATAACAAGGCATGGGAACAATTATATCTCGGTTGATCACTCTTAACTTCTCTATGAGTCTCGTGCTCTCACATTCTGACCTTGTGTTCTTAAATTTACTAAGGTATGTAATAAACCAACTGTTAACTCTTTTTTTTTTTTTTCATTCACTAAAGTTATTAGTCAGATAAATAAATAGTGTAGCCCCTAAATTTGTCTTATATCAACATTTTTATTTTGTGTAATTTTGTATTTTTTTGATAAATTAAAATTAGCCAACTTTAAATAAAAATAAACAAAAATAAGTTTCATTTCCTTCTCTTTTTTTAGGAAAATAAAATAAAAGACTTCTTCTTCCCATTTTTGCATTTTTGGGGGAATAAAATGTTCATATGTCATCAAATAAAATAAAAGATTTCTTTTCTCATTTTAGGGAGAATAAACTTTTGTAGTTTTAATATTCATATTTTTTTTAAGTAGAATAAATGATTTTTTGTGTAGGGGAATAAAATTTTAAATGTCCAAATCTTTTTTTTTTTTTATGGAAAAATTGTATCTAATCAATTTTGGAAGACCTAATTATGTTCTTTTTAAAATCAATCAAATAATCCTCAATTAATTTTTTTATTTCTTCCTTTTAAATTTGATTTGATTTTTTTTTTCTCAGCTATACCCTCGAAATCAAGATGATTGGCAACTCCATTCTCCTCTTCTTATGAATAAAGTCAACCCCTCCACGTCGCAAATCTACAACGACAAATAAATTTGACTTAAAATAAGAAAATCTTCCTAAATTTAGATCCATACGACAATATCTTGAGGAAGAAGATGATTGTTTGTCTTTCCCAGACAGAACCCTTGAGGGTAAGTATAGACATATACTTAACGATCAAATAGCATAAGTAAGCTATTGCATATGATGTAGTTAGTAATCGCTAACTGTAAAGCAATCTTTAACCATGTGAATAAGCGATCGAGTACCATGAAAAGCAATCGCTTATCCCCTTAATTATAACTAATCACAAACCACAATCGTATCAATCACTTACCTAATGATTGTATAGACATTAACTACTTTCATTAGGCAATAACTTACCATTTGGTTGGTGATTGTGATAAATATACAAAATGCATGATTTTTTAACACATGTTTTGGTACTTTTCCTTGGTGAAAGTTAATATTTACATATTGTTTACCACTTTAATTGGCTTAGGTTGTATAAAATGATCAAGTATAGGCCCTCTAACAGTCCAAAGTGTGTTTTTACTGATTTAGGCTACTTTAATGAGCTTTTACCGTGGGTTTTGATTGTTTTGTAGAAATTGATCATGATGCGTCCCCATCTTTTGGATGATGCACTCACATCAAAACTCTAATTTTCAAAATTGGGACCAGTTGTTTGGGTTGCTATTTTCTTAGTCCATAACCGTTATTCAATAATGCATGGTAAATGCTCGAAGCACCATCTTCGGTCACCCTTCAACAACCTTGAGTCTAGAAAATGGATGAGAATTAAGCCTCATTCTTCAAATAATCATCGACAGAATTTAGCCTTCCTAAGAAGAAGACTCACCGTTCCATCAAAAATTCCTTCAAGAACAAGAGTTCCTCTAAAGAACCCTAGATTTAGGTCATCCTTTCCTAGGAGAACGTATTTAAATAGAGGATTTAGCATTAATAAATGTGAATTGACCTAAGTAGTAGTGCCAGAGAGTATGAGTTGATACAAGGGAGTGTTTTTCTGTACTTTTCAACATGGTTTCATTTCTACTTTTGTACTTTTGCAGTTCTATTTTCTTTATCTTTCCTTTGAACGTTGATATTATAACCATGAATTTTGAATTAATGAAATTCATTCATTCTTTCTTAGTTATGACCTAAATTTCTAAGGGATTCAGTCATGTGGATACCCTAATATCTTTTGGTTTGAGCTAATGCTAACTCATCTTGTCACTTTAACTCTTACATTCCCTTTGTTGAGTTTAATAATAATTTGTTAAGTTAAATTGGCCACATAGTTTAACATACTAGTGGAGTCGTAATGCTAAGAAAGTTAAGATAAAAACTGATTTCACAAAGGAATATGGAACTAAGAGCCTAGAGAAAGAACGATCACATACGCTTATCAAGATAAGGTACACTGTAGGATAAAGAAATTTCATGAAAATGATATAAGATTCAGCTAGCCATAGAGATAGGTATAACTAGTTAGGCTCCTAAAGGAACTTGATACAAGACCGAATAGAGGAAGTTTTCTATCTATGTTGAGTCATTGTTGACTTGATGCAGCAACATAGCTCAAGACATAATTCCCTTTGGGTTAAGCTAGACTGTAATCCTAATCACCTAGTATTAACTATTTTTATTCCGCGCTCAAACTAACCATCATTCATTTAATTACTTATCATTGGTTTCATTGTTTGCATTGTGCTTAAAAAAATCTAGTCTCGTAGGTACGATTATTTAGACTACTCTTAATTACATTTTTATCACTCATAGACATCTGATCGATCAAATACCTACCATTTTTTATATTTGTAGAATTGAAACCTAAATCTTAAAGTTTTTGAAATAAGAATCAATGGCGCTACTTCATATATTTATGCCCTATGGTGGGAAGTAGGACCAGAATGAAAGTAATTACATTGGAGGCACCATGAAAGGATTATAATTTAGGAGTGATATAACATGCAATCAACTAATAATAGGTCTTTTGCACCAACAATCTCAACATCAATGTCGTTAGGTTTGAAATACATCTTAAATAATGTTGTTACAACCTATTAGTGCCTACTACACTAATTAATATCCTGATGATGAAGACCTTAATTTCTCTCAAGAAGGTTGGGATGTATCTCAAGTGTCATTTGTATCCACCCAACTAATGGAAACATATGGAGTGGACACTTGTTATTTGCCTGATCCTTTGCTCGCATAAAACAATCCAACTATTCTAGGCACATGAACCAATTACATAATGTACATTCAAGTGTACTCCACATTATGCTTCTCATTAGTAATCAAAACCATTTGTTAAACCACCCGTTGGATCATCTGTTGGAGTTTGAGTCAAAGATGTAGCACCAACAATCAACACCATCTGTTACCATGTTGCCAATTCCAACACAGTTACACTATGATGTACTGGGACTTCTTTTGATGACTCAGTCACTGTATCACATAGCTGTCTTAATTTAAGGATATGTAGGTCGGTCAATTTTTTTTTTTTTTTGGAAAGTATGATTTGTTAGTTAAATTGCCAATACTTTAAGTAAAAAAAGAACTTTGAAGTCAATGGAGTCGTTATTAATTGTCAAGTTTATAGATGAATCTTGTAAGTGAAGAATTCGTATGAAGAACTTGGTTGAAACTAATTATTTCAAGGTGATGTAGTATCCTGTTTTACATACATGCGCACTCGAAATTATGAATCAGGACCATCAATAGGTTAGGAGCAATTTGGGTTATTAGATACTTGATAAAGTCTAAATATGAACAAGTTAGTTGATCATATCGTCCAAGAGACAAACATCATACATTTGGCAAGATTATAAAGTAAATATAAACTATGAAAGAGCTTATTATTCTAGGGAGTATGTGTTGGTATATGAAGCAGGATCACAAAAATGATCATATACCCTTGTCCATGCATATGTTGAAATACTAAAGATAGCAAATCCAAATACCATCTTTGAGAATGAAATGGAAGATGAAAAATATTTCATGTTTTCATGGCATTGAGGCTTCGTATTAGGAGATTCTTGAATTATATTTGTTCTGTGATTGTTGTGGATGACACCCACTAGCATGAAAAATACAAAGGTAAGTTGTTAATAGCGACATCCGTACTTATTTACAGATAAAAATGTTTGGTCGTTGTGGATGACACCCATTGACATGAAAAAATATAAGGGTAAGTGTTTACAGTAGAATGTGTACTTGTTTCGTGTACAAAACTCATTTAACTTGTTAGCTATGGACAAGAATGGAGAAGGTTGTCAAAGTTTCAAGACTTTGATATATTATTGTCAAAGATGGTACCAACAATAAAAAAATGTTAGACTGTTCAAATACCATCTAGAAGGATGGAACGATAAGTCCACAAGTGTACGAGATATGGTAACATTAGTCATAATAGTGATCATTGACTTTGTAATAAGTGACCACTTATCTATATATAAGACTTTATTTTTTATTTTTTATTGTTTATTTGTTGTTTCGAGGACAGCATGATTTGCTATCTTCTTATTATGTATAACAAGAATGAATGTTCATCACTCAAATAATCACATTATTGTATTACTATGGAAGACTCACACAAAAACATAAATATATTAAAATTGACAACATGAACTCTTATGCCCACATTTTTGCACATATTGTTTTTTTAAATGAAAGCATGTATTTTGTTTCAAATTATCTAATATTTGTCCCATTTAAATTATAATAATTTCCTACAAAAAAAATACCATATTCTAGAATATTGCCGATTTGACACGTTTGTGATGTATACCAAGGTTCCTTAGGTAGATGAGACCTCGTCTTAAAAAATCCACATGCAACTAGCAACAACTGAATAACTTTGGACAGCATATCAAGCGTCTACTTTAAGGTCACTTCGACGATGTTTGACATGAAATCGGATATCAAAATCATACCATTTTTCAAGTAAATACATGCAAGAAGCTAATATTGCATGATGGTTTGGCCAAATACAAACTTCACTTCTATCCAAGCATGCTCGTAATCTAGTATGAGGCCAAGAACGTAGTTAGAAGAATAAATAACTCTTAAATCGAACTTAAAATCTATGATGGTCACTCTTAGATCTTAAGATGAATCACTTTAGAATAAGCTTGATCAAAACTAATCCAATGGTTTAACATTAAATCTAAAGTAAGATTTGGATAAAAGACAACATTGAAAAGCACTATAAAATATTTTTCTTAGGCTTAGATATTGATTATTATGTTGCTTAAATGAGTTCTTTGATGCTCTATTTGTTTATTTTGTAGGAATCGAGCACTTGAATCGGAATGGGCTAAAAACGACGTAAAATAACGAAAATATCTCTTAGGAAGGTCAAGATTAACCTAGGGCAAGACAAAGGTTGAAAATGTGTGGATGAATATTAAGTTTAGGAGACTCTCGGGATGATTTGATTTCAAAGCATGTTAAAATGGAGCATTTAGGGGTCAATCGAAGCAACGAGGCTCAATATGCCACAAAAATGACCAAAATACCCCTAAGGACCTAAAGTCGTGGCACTACACTCAAAATGTGAAAAAATGTTATGGCATTACGGCACTGCCACGTTACTACGAAAACGTAATTTCATAATTAGAGAATAACTTTGGAACCAGGTGGTCGTTTGAGGTGAATGACCACTCTTTTTTTCACTTTTCATTCTCTAACCATATACAACATTTGTTTGGAGCTTTGAACTCGTTTTAGCTGAAAAAAAAAATAAGATTTAGGATCCTCAACCTTGGCTACATCGTAAAGGCGTGTTGTTAAGGGAGAGTTCGATTCAGATCATTTAGAGCACTCCACAGAGGCCGAGGGGTGTCTGTTCAAAGGAATTTCCAAAGCCAAAATGTTGGGATTAAGTGGAGGAGATCGGAGGACAACATGGATGCGACGTCGACAACGGATCATTTTCAACAGATAATCTCTTCTTTCTTAGTTTTTCCCTTCATATTCGTCTTTAGTAGTTCTAGAAACTGATTGACTTCATATTGTTTATAAATTGTGCTTAATTAATTTGATCAATTGAATTTATTGTCCTTTTATCATGTTTGTGCTTCCCAAATTGAAAGCTTAATCACCATTAAGTTGATTAGGGTTTTTAAATTAGCTTGAGTAATAGCACAAAAAATGTGTCATCATGCTCCGCTTAATTTGAGATCGATCCTAGGTTTTATGTGTTTATTTAGATATCGAGAACCTGAGAGGTAGAATTGGGTGTTAGAGTCAAAATGGAGCTAAAACAGATAAAAAAGAAGCTCAAATGCATCAATTAGAAAAAGAGTTAAAATTACAAAAATACCCTTAAAGCTTGGTGCAGCGTGCCGCTAGGCGCCACACTCAACATTGTTCCTTAAGATCGCAGTGTCGTGACACTTTTTATAAATACTACTCCCGATTTAGGTCAAATTAAGCTAGTGCCAAACTCTTTCTTTGCACCTTTTCTCATCTTTTTCTCATCCTTAGGCAGTGTTAATGATTGGGAGCTTATTCCTATAGAACCTATTTATGGGCTAAGTTATTCATTCTAACTTGGATTTGTAGGATTTCCCTCTTTTTTATGTAACTTGTGAAAATTGGAAATTGGTTCATATTTTATTTTTTGATTTCCATCTTGATTTAAATAGATTATATAGAATCGTCTATTTATTTGTATTGATTATACAACATGGTTGCTTAATTCCATGGATCCATCCAGAACTAAACCTCACATGTTCATAGAAGTGAAAAAAGAATTGTAGGATTTAGTTAAGGAAACATATTCGACCTTGAGAATGCCTCATAAATTTTTTAATTGAAAACTAAATTATGACATTTAAAGAAGGGGCAACGTGATGTCACAACTTAATACAATGAATTGGTGGCATCATGAAATTGATCAGTACAACGAGGATGTGTTGGAGAACACACGACACTTTACTTGATATCAAAAGCATGAGAAGAATGATCGTGTTTCCATATTTCTTGCAGATGTCAATCAAAATCTTGATGGGGTGAAGAGTCATATGCTTGGTCGTCGACCTTTGCTCTCCATATGTGAGGTCTTCTCAAAAGTTTGCTTGGAGGAGAGTCGTTGCAAAAGTACGCATAGTAGCATTCCTATACTTGAAAGCAGTAGCAATACAGTAGCCTTAGTGGTTCGTAATTATGATCAAAATGGCGATACGAAGAAGAAATAATGGTGTGACCATTATAAGAAGTTTTGGCATACACGAGAAACTTGTTGGAAACATGGTAAGCCTCCTAGTTGGAAACGAAAGGTCGAACTTGCACTCTATACTATGATTAAAACTAATCAAGAACATTAAATCAAATCTTTTACAACTCAATTCACTCCAATGGAGAAATTCCTAAAGTTACTCAACTCATCGAATTTTACTAGTCATGAAATCTCGTCATGTTATGTTGCCAAAAACAATACAATACATTGCGTTGTCTTCCTTCCATGCTTTCAATCATACACAATAAAAAAATTCTTCTTGGATGATAGATTCTAGAGCCTCTGACCACATGGTTGGATGTTCTAGCCTATTTTATTTCTATAAACCTTGTGCATGGAATAAAAAAGTAAGAATTGCATATGGTTCTTATTACCTTAGAGTTGGTGTTGGTAACATTAGGATATCATCTTGTCTAGTCTTATCTAATGTATTACATGTTCCCAAGTTTTCTTATAATCTCATATCTATTAGCATACTCACAAAAAGACTTTCCTTGTCGTGCTAATTTTTCATCTTCACATTATGAATTTCTAGAATTGGTCTCAGTGAAGATGATTGGTAGGGCTAGTAAAAGTGATGGTCTCTATTTCTTAAATGAGGAGTTAAACTCAAATAAAAAAGTTTGAGGGAATTCATGCTTCCAAACTGCATCTATTTTTAATAATGATGAGATTTATTTATGGCATTTGAGATTAGGGTACCTAAATTGCATCTGTGTTTTAGTGTGAATTTTATGCTCTTGCTAAACATCATAGAAGTACATATACATCTCGCCAAGCATCAAAACCTTTTACTTTAATTCACACTGATATTTGGGATCCTTCACAAATTAAAACTTGTAAGGATAAAAGATGGATTATCACTTTCGTAGATGATCATGCTATAGTTTGTTGGGTGTATTTACTAAAAAGGAAAAAAAAAAAGAGTTGAAGGTGTTTTTAAAAAATTTTACCACATCACACACAATTTGATTCCAAATTCAAATTGTTAGGAGTGATAATGGGTAGAGAATATTTTCCCCAAGTTTTAGGGAGTTTTTAATGGAAAATAGAGTAGTTCAACAAAGTTCTTGTAATGATACACCTCAACAAAATGATCGGACTGAAAGGAAAAATGGGCACTTATTAGAAGTTGCTCAAGCACTAATGTTCTTTATGAATATACCTAAGTACCTTTGGGGGGCAAGGCTACTATAAATGCCACACATCTAACTAATAGAATGCCATTTGTGATCCTAAATTTTTTTTAACACCTATTCAACTTCTTCAAAAAGAATTTCCTAGATCAAGGTTGATAAGCACCATTACACAAGAAATATTTGGGTGCACAGTGTTTGTAAAGAATCCTGATAGAAATGCTAGTAAGTTGGACCCAAGAAAAAAAGTGTGCTTTTTTAGGTATTGCTCCAAACTAAAAGGGTACAAATGTTTTAATCCTACAACTAGAAATTTTTTGTTTCGATGGATATATAATTTTTTTGAAAAGTAAAATTATTTTAAAATTCAAATTCAGGGAAGCATCAAACAGATTCAAATCTGAAGAATCTACCATCTCAAAATATGGAATTCATAGAAAATCTAAGTCTTAAAGTGATTGCAAGAAATCCTGATATATCTTCAGAAACCTCAACTCTAAAATTTCTTAACTTTGAGAATAATAATTGTGTTCAAGAAATTGAAGAAATTAGAAAAACAACACATCAAACGATTTTAACAACATCATATTGTGAAGAAAATTTCTCGCAAAAGCTTGACCCTAGCTTAGAAAATGAGTATAATCATGAGTTAGAAGGTGCATTCACATAATTTTACTCAGAACCAACATTATTCTGGAAATAGATCTTAGTTGGAATCAATAAACTCTTTGGGCAGACTTATTAGAGAAGGACAAATCACCAACATCTTGAAACTATCCATCCTCTTGTCTATCAAAAATATGAATGAAGATCAGAAAAATCCCATGTGAAAATTCTATCTCTAATCTTGATATTCCTATAGCTTTGAGAAAAGGAAAACATGCATGTGTCAAATATCCTATGTTAAATCATGTGTCTTATTCAAATCTCTCCAAGTATTTTTTTTTCTTTTACTTCTAGTGTCACCAATGTCCAAATACCTAATGGTGTTCAAAAGGCTCTTAATGATACAGAATGGAGCAAAATTGTACATGAGGAGATGAGTACGCTTGAGAAGAATCAAACATGAATGATTGAGGAGCTGCCAAAAGAAAATTGGTTGTTAGGTGTAGATAGATCTTCACTCTTAAATTTAAAGTTTATGGAACTCTTAAATGATATAAGGCTCGTCTAGTTGCTATACACAAACACATGGAATTGACTATACAGAGACATTTTCTCCTATTACTAAACTTAAAAATATTCGAATTTTGTTGTCTATTGCAGCAAACCTGGATTGGCCAGTAAATCAATTTGACGTGAAGAATGTTGTCTTAAACAGCCGCATTGAATACTAAGTATACATGATACCTCCTCCAGTATTTGAATAAAATTTTGGATCAAAAGTGTATAGACTAGAAAAAGCTTTGTACAGTCTTAAACAATCTCTAAGCGCTTGGTTTGAAAGGTCCACTCAGATTGTCAAAAAACAGAGGTATTCACAAGCACATAATGATCATATATTATTTATTAGATTCTCAAAGAATGGAAAGATAGATATTCTTATTGTCTATGTAGATGATGTTCTTATCACATGTGATGATAAAAAAGAAGTAGATATGTTAAAAAAACAAACTTTCCAAGGGGTTTAAAGTTAAGGATCTATGATAAATGAAATATTTTCTTGCCATAGAAGTTGCAAGATCAAAGCAAGGAATTGTTGTGTCTCAACAGAAATATATTCAAGACCTTCTCAAAGATACAGGTATGAACGAGTGTCGGCCTGTAGAAACTCCAACTAATGCGAACAAGAAACCTGGGGACATTACTCAGGGTTCTCGTGTTGATGTTCAAAGATATCAAACGTTAGTTGGTAGATTAATTTACTTATTGCACACTCAACCTGACATAGCCTTTGCAGTGAGTATGGTAAGTCAGTTCATGCATAAGCCCTTCAAATAACATCTTGAGGTAGTGTATCGAATACTCAGGTGTTTTAATGTTGTCCTGGTAAAGGTCTCTTTTTTAAAAAAAGAAATAACCGATCTGTAGAAGCTTATACTGATGTTGATTGGACAAGTTCTATAACTGATCGAAAGTCAACCTTAGGATATTATACATATGTGTGGGGAAACTTGGTGACATAAAAAAATGTAGTGGCTCGAAGTAGTATTGAGGCAGAGTATAGGGCCATGGCTAATGGAGTATGTGAGATTGTGGATTCATAGAATACTTAAAGAATTAGGAATAGAGATCAAAGCTCCAATGAAGCTCTTTTGTGATAACAAAGTTGCTTTAAACATTGCACAAAGTTCTATTCAACATAGTAGCACGAATCATATAGAGGTGGATCAACATTTCACTAAAGAAAATCTAGAGGAAGGAGTATTTTGCATTCCTTTTGTTCCTTCCAAAGTCCAAACGACGAATGTTCTAACTAAACAATTGTTTGATATTTGATGAATTCATAAGCAAGTTGGGTATGCATGACATCTATGCACCAACTTGAGAGGAAGTATAGAATCGTGTATTTATTTATTTATTATTAATATAGATTTGTTTTGTTATTGCAAATACGTTTTTATTATCTGTTAAGTGTATCTTTATGTATCTAGGTTTTTTTAAGTAATTTGTTATTTTGTAGATTTTATTCTAGTTTGTTACTAACCTTATATTGCCTAATTTGTATCTTTAAAAAGTTCATTTGACCTAGTGAATAAAATAAAAAATTATTATTCTTCTCAAACCAAGTGATTATAATCGTATTATCTTGCAATTGTCTTACAAGTATTCATGATGATATGATTTATGTTTTTGATTTATACTACTTAAGTTCCTAAATCTACAAGAAGAAAAAGATTAGGTTAGCTTGTAAATTGTTCTCTATGACAATGAACACTGCTCTAATCTACCTAGAAGGAAATCGGTTAAATGTTTAATCATGACTTTTTCGGTTAAATGTTTAGCTTAATTTTGCCCTAGATCATAATGGAATTAGGCAAATTGAACAAACATGCTTTTTATCTATTCACTTTGGGCTAATTATTTAACTAGAACGATTAATTATCTTCTCTAATTAATTTTGTTAAGTACAAACAAACAACTAAATTCAAGTTATGAGAGTTCTATGATCAAATAAACTAAATAGAGGAATTCCAAATTAAACCCAAGTTATGCATTATTCATTGGTTATCACAACTCTCTTTCGCTTACTTTTTATGCCATTTACATTCTTGCAACCAACTCAAATAAAAAATCCCCCTTACGGTTACCTTAGGCTATAAACATTCTAATTGAGAAACACATCAGTTCCTGTGGATTTGACTTATACTACCCTTAGTATATTTTTGGTAGGAACAAAATTATTTAGTCAAGAGTTGGCGATAAACTCTTCTCAATCAAATCAACATCATTGCCAGGGAGCAAAGTAGTTTCTCTTTTAAAAAGTTTACGATTTATCATTCTTTGGTTTTTCTTTTTGTGTATGACACAATCCTCCCAAGATCCTAATCTATTGTTTTTTGTAGATAACCAGGGAGGAAAGGCAATTAAGAAGAGAAACAAAAGAGTGAAGAGCTCGAAACGAACAAATCTGTGCAAAAGGCCCTCAAGAAGAAGAGAATTAAGAAGAAAGGGCAATGATGACAGTTGTCAAATAACACACTTTTAGGGACCTATCAACCCCTGATCTGACTCAGCAGACACCCTATATCACGTGCGCTAAGACTAGGGGTAATTTCAATCTTAAAACTGGTTTTAATTCACTTACTTCCTGCTTTTTCTGGTCATGTAGGTGAGGATCCATACAAGCATTTGAAGAAGTTTCACATCATGTGCGATGAATGTGTCCCCATGGTGTTACAGAGGAGTAGCTCAACATGTGAGCCTTTATGTTTTTCCTTAACGATGATGCGACAGATTCACTCTATTATCTGCCACCAGAGCATCACCACTTGAACAAACATGAAAACAATTCCTAGAGAAATTTTTTCCTATCTCCCATGCCACCAGAATGAGAATGGAGATTTATAGCATTTTGCAGGAGCAAGAAGAGTCGGTGTATGAGTATGGGGAAATATTTAAGTGTCTTTGTATTGGTTTCCCTCATTATCTAATCTCTGACCAACCTCTTATCCAATACTTTTACGATGGACTACTGCAGTGGGGTAAGAGCAATATAGATGCAGTTGATAATGGAGCTTTGGTTAACAAGACTCTTTTAGAGGCAAAGGCACTCATATCAACCATGGCGAAAAATGCACAGAAGTTCGGGACGTGAGTTCCCATCACTCAATGATCTGTACAAGAGGTAAGTGAACTTAGAGTTGAATTAGTTGAATTGAATATTCTTGTTAAACAAGTCTTCTTTGTGAAGGCACAACCCTAGGAGTCTGTAGCAAAAGTGAACTATGCTGGTAATATGCAAGGTGGATGGCAGTACAATTATAACCGCTAGAGAAACTAGGGAAAGAACAACTCAATAATGTCCTTTGAGGATATAGTAAAGAGCTTGGCAGAGACTACCTTGCAACTTAAGTAGAACCTTGAGCAGTTTCAAAAGAATATTGCCCATATGTCGAGCATGACCTCCTAGATCTCCCTATTAGCTTCCACCTTAAACATATTAGACACTCAACATAGGAAGCTCCCTTCTCAACCAGTGCATGATGTTCGTAATGTCAGTGCCATTTTGTCAGTCAGCAGCTTTGAAGTCCTTACTCCTACTCCTGAACCAGTGGATGAGCCAGAGATGTTCTAAATTGAAGAAGATGCTGAAGAAAAGTTTAAAAGACTGACCAAAATACGTAGGGTACATTGATCCACCATTGATTTTTAGTTCTAGCATCCTTTTCCTAGTAGGTTAATTGTTGCTCAATAAGGGTCACTTAAGGAAGAGGTGCATTCTGTCTAGTCTTCTGAGGATGTGAGCCCTACTGCAAAGGGCATGAAAATATGAGATGGGGACTAGAAAAAGAAGAGGATGATAAACATGAGGTCATTTGCCCAAGTAATTTACTAGTTAAACATGGCGACCCAAGTACGTTTTCTATGCCCTGACAGATAGTCATTATAAAATTTGAATATGTTATGTTAGATTTAGGGTCCACCATATGTTTATCCCTGTTTACTATGAATTTCAGTCTCATATTATGCATCCTACTGACATTTGGTGTAGTTAGTTAATCATTCTCTTGTTAAGTCATTAGGATTAGTGAAGGATGTGCTGATTAGGGTGAATGACTTAATTTTTCCCACAGATTTTTATGTGATTGATGTGAATTCTCACTCCTCTCCCTCTGTAATATCTGTGCTATTAGATCGACCATTTCTTAAAGATCGCTAAGACTATAAGTGATGTTGACAAAGAGTCCTTAACTATGAACATGAAATGAGGGTTGAATTTTATTATTATTATTATTATTATTGAGACCCATGTTGTTACTTATCCTACATGTTCTATTGCTTTACTTTTACTTGATAGTGGTCAAACACCTAAGTTGGAGGCAGAGGGCGAACTGAAGGCGATCAACTCTGGCTATGGACGATCAAGTCAAATCCCATCGAGTAGAATGACTTAAATATGTTGCACTTCCTGAAGGCAATCATACTTTAAATTTTATTTGTTTTTGTAGTGAAGGTTTCTTTTCAGTTTATTTTATTTTTTCATAGAGGTTAGTTCTTTTTTCTTTTCAGTTTATTTTATTTTTTCATAGAGGTTAGTTCTTTCTATCTTTCTTGATTTTTAGGTTTTTGAAGCCCATTGAGAAGATGGAAGAGGATTATTATGGAGTCAGATGTCACCACCATCTATTGTACCAAAATTTCAAAAGCCTTAGAATGAAACTATTTAGTTTTTCTGCCGTCTCACTTCAACCAATCCTCCCCATACCCACTTTTCTAATATTTTTCTTCCTCATCCAATAACCTCTCAAGCTTTCTTTCAGCAACAAGAAGCTCTAAGCGTTACTCCTTGATTCATGGACCCAAAAGGGCTCTAACCTCCTCTTCCTTCCTAATTATAGCATTTTTTAATGATCCTTTGAGTCTATTTTTGTTCCATCTATATAGATTATCCATACACTTTTTAATTTTATTAGAAAGGAGGCCACCCACATCTCTTATAGCCCCTTCAACAATCATTTGCAATTTCCCTACAATCGTCAAACTGAACCTAACTCTCTTCAAACCTATTTGGTTAGACTCCTCTTTACATCTACTCTTCTCCTCCCAAACCACAAGTTCTCATGAGACCTAGATTAGCCAAAATAGGACGATGATCAGAACAATGAAAGTTCAAGTGACTAACCTTGATTGAGTTAAACTTTACCGACATCTCGTAATTCACCAAGAAACGGTCCAACCTCTCATTGATGAAGTAGTCCTACTAATCTTTCCTTTTTCAAGTGAAAATATTGCCACTCCAGCTTAGATAACCTCTTTTAATATAGTATAGATATAGATATATTAACCTTAAACTTAGATAAGTGTTACAATCTTAACCTTAAAAGTAAAAAACTACAACAAATTTTACAATTTTTTATAAGTTTTAAATAGAAAATTAGTTACAAAAATATTTCTCACATACTCTCTCAATGAATTATCAAACATATGTAAGAAATAAAATTGATGAGATTTCAGAGAAAATTACATAAAGGTTGTATTTCGTGAGTTTTGGCAAAATTATTCAAGGTTTAATTATTTATCAAAAGAACTTAAATTTGTGCAAAAGTTGACATTATTGAATGTAGCTAGTCTACGGGAAAAGTCATATTAGTTTTTTTGTATAAAAATTAGTTGGTGAATTAAGTGTTCCAATAGATTATAAAAATTCCAACGTTTAATTAAATAAAAAGCTTTTGATGAAAAATAGAGTAAGGAAAGAAAAATAACACACCAAGATTTTACGTAGAAAACCCTAATTAGGGAGAAAAATCACGGGATAAAGGAATTCTTATTAGAAAACTGATACAAAGAAATACAATAAACCACCAGCTTAAATAGAGAAAAGGGAAACCCTAGGGTACAATGAAAAAGACAAAAATGTCCCTAGAATGCAAAACCTTAATTTCAACACTCCCCCTCAAGTTGGGGCATAGATGTCAATAAGACCCTCACACATGTGTCAAACAGCTGTCTGGGTAGTCTCTTTGCTAGGACATCTGCAATCTGTTGATTGGAAGGAATATAAGGAACACAAATGTTGCCACTATCAAGTCTTTCCTTGATAAAATGCCAATCAATCTCCACATGCTTTGTTTTGTCATGTTGAACAGGGTTATTTGCTGTGCTTATAGCTGCTTTATTATCACAGTAGAGTTTCACTGGACCGGTATGTTCTTGATCAAGGTCTTTCAAAACTTTTTCAAGCCAAATCTCTTCACAGATTCCCAGACTCATGGACTTGTATTCTGCCTTGGTACTACTTCTGGCAACAACACCTTGCTTTTTGCTTCTCCATGTAACAAGGTTGCCCCACACAAAGATACAATACCCTGATGTTGATTTTCTGTCTACTACAGATCCTGCTCAATCAACATCGGTGTAAGCTTTGATGCATCGCCTTTCAGTTTTCCTGAACATCAAACCTTTCCCTGGAGAGGTTTTCAGATATCTCGAAATGCACTCTACTGCCCTCATGTGTTTCTCTTATGGAGACTGCATGAACTGACTTACCATACTTACTGCATAAGAGATGTCGGGTCTAGTATGAGAGATATATATTAATTTCCCAACAAATCGCTGATATCTTTCTTTGCTCACTAGAATACCTTTACTCATATTACTTAACTTTGCATTTGCTTTTATAGGGGTATCAACTGGTTTGCAACCCGTCATACCTGTTTCCTTAAGCAAGTCCAGAGTATACTTCCGTTGGGAAACTGAAATTCCTTCTTTCGATCGAGTTACTTCCATTCCAAAGAAGTATCTTAATTTTCCAAGGTCCTTGATTTCAAATTCCTCAGCTATATTTGTCTTCAATCGGTCAATCTCTGAGGTACCATCGTCTGAAATAACAATGTCATTAACATAAACAATCAAAACTGCAATTTTCTTAGATACTGACCTTTTAGTAAACAGAGTATGATCAGAATGACCCTGTTTATATCCTTACGACTTTACAAACATAGTAAACCTGCCAAACCAAGCCATTGGTGACTATTTTAGTCCATATAAGGACTTTCTTAATCTGCAAACTCGGTGATTAAACTGTTTCTCGAATCCTGGGGGAGGACTCATATAGACTTCTTCCTCCAACTCTCCGTTAAGAAAGGCATTCTTCACATCAAGCTGGTGAAGGGGCCAATCCTTATTAACTGCAACAGAAAGAAGAACCCGAACTGTGTTTAGCTTTGTAACCGGTGAAAAAGTCTCAGAATAATCAACACCAAAAGTCTGAGTAAAACCCCTAGCAACTAATCTGGCTTTTTATATGTCAACGTTCCATTGGACCTATACTTTATTGTGAACACCCATTTATATCCGACTGCTTTATGACCACTTGGAAAATTGATTTGATCCCACGTATGAATTTTCTCGAGAGCTCTCATTTCTTCCATAACTGCGGCTTTCCATTCAAGACTTTCCAAAGCTGTGTGTATACTGTTTGGTATCACCACTGTGTCTAGGTTTGTAGTGAGGCCTTGAACTCAGGAAACAAATTACTATAGGACAATTAACTTTGCAACGGATATTTAGTACATGATTTAGTACTTTCCTTGGGGCAATTGAAAGATCAAGGGATTCATCTATGTCTTTACTTTCTTCTGACATACTGCATTCACCCTCCGGTTCTGTAATTTTCCCACTCTCAACAATTTTTTTCAACGGGAATAAGAGACGTTTCTTTTCCAGGTTCTACCATGTTCTCAAGAGTCATACGACCATCTGTCTCTGCACCATCATCGACCTCAATCACATCTTTGTTGTCATTATCTTCCCTGTGCTCTCAACATTTTTAACACAAGCATCAATTTTATCACATTTATTATCATGATCAGGGATAGGACTACTAGTACCTGGAACTGATATCTGTTCAGACTCATGAACTGGAGGGGAGAGATAACAGGCGGCGCTATTTCCTTCCTAAGATTCTTCCTATAGTATGTGATCCAAGGGACTTGTTTGGTTGGGAGGATAGGTGCATTGGTACTGATACTGACATCAAGGATGGGTTCAGGTTCAGGTAACGCAGAAAAGCTGGGACCCCAATTGGTTTCTTTACTAGAATGCTCCCCCTGAAGAGAATCATTGGGAAAGAATGGATGATCTTCAAAGAATTTTTCATCCATAGAGACAAAGTATTTTCTAGAAGGGGGATGATAACACTTGTACCCACGCTGATGTAAAGGGTACCCTACAAAAATGCATTTTTGTGCTCGAGGGATAAACTTGGTACGGTTAGATCCGTGTGTATGGATGAACACCATACAGCCAAAGACACGAAGGGGTACATTAGAAAGAAGTCTGGAATTTGAGTAAGACTCTTTGAAGAAATCTAAGGGGGTTTGGAATTTTAGGACTCGGTATGGCATGCGGTTTATTAGATGGGCTGCTGTCAAGATAACATCACCCCACAAATAAGAAGGAAGGGAAGTTGACAACATAAGTGACCGGGCAACTTCAACAAGGTAACGGTTTTTCCGTTCGGCCACTCTATTTTGTTGAGGGGTGTACGCATAGAAACTCTGATGGACAACACCTTTGGAGACTAGGAATTCGCGTAAGGCGTTACTAAGGTACTCCCGACCATTATCACTCCAGAGAATAACAATTTTGGCATTGAACTGGGTTTCTATAGAATTGTAAAATTGTTGGAAAATTGAAGTAACTTTTGATTTATCTGTCAGAAGGAAGACCCAGGTTGGTCTAGTATGATCGTCAATAAAGGTTACAAACCAATGCTTCCCAGTTATGGTAGTGACTGGTAATGGACCCCAGACATCTCTATGGAACAGAGTAAATTGTTTAGAAGGCTTATAAGGCTAAGAAGAGAAATCAACACGAGGTTGTTTGGCCTGGACATACACATCGCATTTCAACTTAGAAATATTAACGTTGCGAAAAAGATGAGGAAACAAATAATTCATATACTGAAAATTAGGATGGCCAAGGTGATAATGCCATAACATATAATCAGTTTCAGAAATAGAAAAATGGGAAGAAAACAAACTAGTCCTATCACATATCTTAAAGGAGGCTTCTTTAGTGAGGAAATAGAGTCCCTTGTCATGTCGGGTAGTGCCAATCGTCATCCCCGAGTTCAGATTCTAAAAAACAACAGCATCAAGTGAGAAAATAACTCGACACTTTAAATCTCTTGTAAGTTTACTAATAGATAACAGATTGTAAGAAATTTTTGATACATGTAACACATCTTGGAGGATTAAGCCTGCAAAGGGTGACACCCGTCCTTTTCCAGCAACGGGGGCAAAGGACCCATCTGCAATTCTGATTCTTTCATTTTCAGCACCAGGTTGATAAGAAAAAAATTGATCAGAGGAGCCAGTTAAGTGATCTGTGGCTCCTGAATCTAATATCCATGGTTTATTACCAGTTATACTCACAAGGCCAAAAGAGTGAAAAGTACCTGAATGGGCGATTGCACTTACACCTACTGTAGTAGTAGTACTCTGAGTGGTTTCCTGATTCTGAGGCTGAGTATCTCCAGTAACAGATTCACCTACAAGAGCCCGACTTGGCTATTGTTTCTTATCATTTGGTGGTCGGCCGTGAAGCTTCCAACACTAATCTTTCGTATGCCAGGGTTTTTTTGCAATGTTCACCACTGGGGGCGGCTTACTGTTCTGTTTATCTTGGACAGGGCCTGATGTTTTGAAAGCAGCGGAATCTATTGGTGTTACTGGTGTACTGTTCATGGCCCTCGACCTATCTTCCTCCAGGCGAACTTCAGAACAGACTTTCATTAGGGATGGTATAGGTCTAGACCCCAATATACGGCTTTGCACAGTATCAAATTTAAAGTTGAGTTTGGCAAGAAAATCATACACGCGGTCAGTTTCCTCAGGTTGATAATGTAAAATTCCTCCAAAACGACAGTTTCAAATAATTTCACGGCACAAATCCATCTCTTTCCATAAGAGAGATAGTTTGTTAAAGTAAGCAGTAACGCCCATTGTTCCCTATTTGTATTCATGGACCTGCTTACGTAGGGTATATAGACAAGAGACATTCTGTCTCCTGGAGTAGAGTTTTTGGGCTGCCTCTCAAATATCACGAGCTGTAGCTGCATATAATAAGGGTTTTCCAACCTGAGGTTCCATACTCCAATAAGAATTGATCTCAGCAAAAAATCTTCTCCTTTCCAAATCTGCTCTTGGGGATCACCTGTCCTTGGTTTTGGTATTTCACCTGTCAGATATCCAAATTTGTGACGACGCTCAAGGGTCATTTTAATGGATTGGGACCAAGAGAAGTAATTATCACCATTCAACTTTTCTCCTATAATAAAGCTAAAAGAGTTGTCTATAGCTCTAGAGCATAAATTTGAGGAGTAAGTAGGAAACGAAGTTACCGAATTTTCAAGATATTGGTTTAGATCTAGTTTGATATTAGATGTTGATCTTAGGGCTTCCCCAATCGCAGCTAACTGCTGCTGGAACATCTTGTTCTATTGTTTAATCTGCAACTGCAACAGAGAAACTTGATCTTTGATTATACTCCCTTGGTCTTGGTGGTAAGATGAAGAATCTCCCCTTCCAAATTCACCCATGACCAGCGAAAACGACCCCAATCCATTGCTCATATTAGGGTGAGAAAAAACCACAGATTTGTCGTCGATTTTCTGGTTCGGTTGAGACACACAGTGAGCTAGATTCGGGAAATAGGGCAGCGCCGACGACTGAGATGAAGCTCCGATGAAGATCTAGGCGCCGAAGACTAGAGGCGGCATCAGGCATGAAGAGCTTAGCACTGGTCGGGACTGGGTATCTTCGATCGAGTAGCTTGATCGAGTCTGGTCGCGACTTTTTTCGACTGGAAGTAACTCGATGGGGTCGATCGCGAAAATAGTGCCAATCCCAGCGTGGCTAGTCTAGTCGCGACTATTTTTGGCTTGTGGCTGGGTCTAGGTCGCTGATCTGGACGCGACTGGTCTAATCGTGGCTGGTTGTGGTCGACGACTAAATTTGGTCGCCGATCTGGTCGCGGCTGGATCTGGTCACGACTGGCGACTAGTCGGCTGGCTGGTCGTCATGTTGAAAGTGAGGAAGAAGGGTCTGAAAATATCTATATATTGGTTATATCTGGGTTATTGGTTTGGGATTCTTCTATTAGATTTTCCTCAATGGTTGCCAGGGTTTCATCTCCATGCTCTAATACTATGAGGAAAAATATAGTAGGGAACGAAAAATAGCACACCAAGATTTTACGTGGAAAACCCTAATTAGGGAGAAAAACCACGGGATAAAGGAATTCTTATTAGAAAATTGATATAAAGAAATACAACAGACCACCAGCTTAAATAGAGAAAAGGGAAACCCTAAGGTACAATGAAAAAGACAAAAATGCCCCTAGAGTACAAAACCCTAATTTCAACAGCTTTGTTTGATGAAATTAAGGGGTCGTGTGTTTCATGGGAATCTAAGATTCATGGAGTGAGCATCTAGATTACTGCATTTATTTTGCGGTAATGTAAGATATCTAGGCATCTGAAGATTTTCAGGTATCCTAGGATGTCCTTACGGAGGGCATCTCGAGAGTTTAAAATGTCCTCCTAAAACATGGGTTTTTTGGATTTCCATGTTGAAGGCATCCTTTCTCTCTCTCTCTCTCTCTCTCTCTCTATATATATATATATATACACTTTTCTTTATTTTTATTTTATAAAAATTTAATATATAATTTTTTTTTAGAAAAATAAGTTCAACTTATATTAAATTAAATATAAATTAATGAATAGTTGTAAGAAAATTCTTGAAATATTATGTAAATTTAAGATATTCTCGGGTAGAAATTCTACACAATAAACATAGTTATCCAAGTATTCCCAAATATCTTCAAAAACATTCTTACAAAACAAGCATGGTTATCTAAGGATGCCAGACATCTGCAATTCTAGACATCTATAATTTTGGTCATTTAAATATTCCAGTTATCTATATTCCTGATAAACAAATAGCCCTTAAAAGTTTACAATAAAAGTTAATACGTTGTGATAAGCTTAGAGATAGAATTGAAAAGTTTATTTTTTTTTTCTTTAGGGCAAATTGTAAAAACCACTCTTAAAGTATAATAGTAATTACAATTATACCCTCAAACTTTCAATTGTAAAAGTCGAGCCTTCAAACTTATACAAGTGTTAAAAGTGGACCCTAAATCTTACCTATCATAGAAATTGTAACAATTATGTTCAAACTTATATAATTATAGAAATTGTAATAATTGTATTAGTTTGAATGTTTAGTTCTTATCATTAGGGGTCAAAATTGTACAATTATCGTAAGTCTAATAGTCCAATTTTAATACTCTTATATAAATTTGAAAACTCAATTTTCACCACTGAAAGTTTGAACGAACGTGTAATCACAACCACTACAATACTTTGGGAATGATTTTTGTATGAAATATAAGATTTTGTGTGAATATGAATCAAAAGGGGAAAAGCTGAATTTGTCAGTGGTGACAAAAGCTGACTATTTTAATTTTTTTTCCCACAGTAGTATGTGTTATATACATCTAAAAGTATAGCTTAAAATGGGAATGGCACAATACAAAAATTTTGAAAGGATATTATCATTGGTGGGTTGTGAAAGTGCAGAGGATCTAGGGTTTTGAAAGCCAGAAACTTGGATAGGCCAGCCTTTTTGGATTGAAAGCTCAGTTTGTTTCACTTTTTAATATTCATAAGAAGAAAATAAATAAATATATATCATAAAGAAGAAGGAAAAAAAAAAAGGAAATAGGAAGAAGAAGAAGGAAAAAGAGATTCATCATTGTAGATTTGAAAGTGAAAAAGTTGCCATCATCATTCTTTTCTTCTTCCCCTCTTCTTTCTTCTTCTTCTTGGTTTGTTTTTTCTTATTCTTATTATTATTTTTGGGTTTGAAATTTATTAACATGTATATAATTATGCATTATCTAAAGGCCATTTAGAATCCAATTATATGACAAAATGAGAAATTTTTTAACTTTGAACTTTATGTTGGATTTGTTTGGATAAGATTTTTTTTTTTTTTTGTATTTTCAAAGAAAAAAAAAAGGGAATTTTTTTGTTTATTTATTCCTACTATTTTTATTAAAAAAAAATATTGTATTGATTATTAAGTTTGGAGTCTGGTTTCTTTTTGGTCACTAGATTTCATCATGTTATATTTTGTACTCCTTAGTTTTGAGTTTTTTTTTTTTTTTTTTTTTTTTTTTTTTTTTTTTTTTTTTTTTTTTTTTCTATTTGGCCTCTAAGTTTTGAAATGTTATATTTTTATCCTTGAGTTTTGAATTTAGTTCTTATTTAGATCCTAAGCTTTAATATTTTTCACTTTGAATTCACTATTGTTTTTGGTCTTTGGTATTAACTTGCAATTAATTAATTTAAAATAATTTAATGAGAATGTTTTTATTTATTTTAAGTGATGATAAATTGGTGAAATATAATTTAATTATTTTAATTATTTTACATTAAATAATAGAGATTATATTAATATAAATTATAAAATGTGAGTGTTTAGTAAAAAAAAAAAAAAAGTAAAAATGTAAATCTTGAAATTTAGGGTTCAAATAGAAATAAAACTCAAAATTCAAGAATAAAAATGTAACATTTTGAAATCTAGGATTTAAATAAAAATTAAATTTGATGCTTCAAGATAAAAGTATAACATTTTGAATTTTTAAGTTTTATTTAAATTGTTAAAAGAACTATTTTTAAATTTAGAAAAATGAACAAAATATTTACAAAATATAGTAAAATTTTAGAATTATCAATGATAGATATCAGTGTCTATCAGTGACATTGATAAATAGTCTATCGGTGTCTATCAACGTCTATCACTGATAGTTCTAAAATTTTGCTATATTTTGTAAATATTTTCAACAGTTTTATCATTTGAATATAATTTTCCTAGTTAAAAATTAAGGTGCCACTAGCTAAACTATATCAACTTTTGTTTTTGTTTTTAGGCTTTCAGAGGAAAAAAAAAAGGTTTGATTAATATTCAAAATTTTATTTTCATGTTTTGAAAATGATTTTATGATCATGATTTTCAAAATTTTTATAAAAGAAAATTGTAAAACTAGTTATGTACATTTCTAAATTTCTCTCTGTCTTTTTTTTTTTCTTTTTTTACTCGTGTAGTGTCCCTTCACACTTTAACCTTTATTTCTATCGAAATTTCTCTCTCTAACATTTCTTTTTTATATGAAGAAAAAAAAATCAAATACATTGTTAATAAGAAAATGCTTGAAATTAAAAAAAAAAAATTAAAGTTTTTTTTTTCCAATTTAGAGAGATTTTATTAGAATTCTCACATGAAATTTACTTTTTAAAAACAAGGTTTGATGTTTAGGGTAACTACAATCTTTCCAAATTTGTCTCTGCTCTCTAATTTACATTTTAGATTATTGTTTTTATACCTAACTGCGAGTGATTATAATTCGCCGAAGCGAGCATAGCTCAACTAGCATATAATAGAGTTATTGACCACGAGTTCTGCGATTTGAATCTTCATATTCTTTATTATATTAAGAAAAGTGATATAATTTATAAACCTCCCTCTAAACGATTTTTTTTTTTTACGAGTTCAACAATTGCAGGGTAGAGATTCAAATCATAACTTTTGAGCTGGTAATTTATGTTTATCAACTCAGTTATAGATGGATTGACATTTTCTTAGAACAATAAGGGATAAGGGGACTCAAAGACTGGCCTCTTCATCCATATGCCAGTTGAATTATGCTCGTCTTGTGATTTACGTAATTATTTTTGAAGTTTCTCCAACAAGTAATATTAAAGTTTGAATAAGAAAACATTTATGGATCCAATTTGGTATAAAAAGATAAATGAAGAAACTTTCCATTTATATAAAACCCACAAAAAAAAAAAAAAAAAGATTCTTTGTAGGGGTTGTTTTAGGTATGAACTATATCCAATTTCCTTGTAGAAAATAGAGAAATTAAACCAATAAAGATCCTAGAGAGTGTGAAAAAAAAAGATAAACCCTAATTCTTAAAATTGTAGCACAAAATAATATTATTATTCTCTCTCTTTTGCCCTCTACTATCATAGAGTTTTGACCATTTTTCTCTTGGGGAGGTTGAATTTTCAAAGTAGATTGTGTCATTGATCCCAATATTTGAGACAACAAAGTCATTTAATAAGACATAAATATATATGTTTTCATAAGGATTAAAGAGCAAAAAATTTAAAAGAATTTTATTTTTCCTAAAACAATAGCTGGATCATTTTCAAGGTGATGCTCATCAGGTTCCCCAATAAAGAAAAGCAAATTATTTAATAAACTCCAAAATAGAAACTTATTGGGCACATAATGCAATGCAATGTATTAGATGAGCATTATTTTATGAAGAAAAGCCAATCTAGGTGTTAGAATATATATATATGTATGTATGTATAGCTTTTTTTAGTGTGTTTTTTCCATTCAAACTGTCATCTCTATGTCCACTTTCTTTTTATAACTTTCTTTTTTTTAATATATATATTTATTTACTTACTTTTTTTCATAAACAAGAGAAGAAACCATATACTTCTCTAAAAGTACACACAAACAGGCCCCTACATGCTAACACCACCAACCAAATGGAGCTTGTCATGGAAATTTTGGTGATAGGACTGGCTTTCACATGGGAATGTACCAAACATTCTTCTCTAGGTGTTTTTTTTTTCTTTTTTACCTATGAATTTTGTGTTAATTGAGCTATCATTACTGTTAGGATTAAGTTGTGGTAACGTAAGTACAGTGTTTGAATCAACAGAGAACTCATTTGGTATCTATTATGTATTATATATTGATCTAGAGAAAATGTGGATTGGTTATAGAGTAGTTTAAGGAGTAGCTCCTCCTTGTTGTGGTTGTGGAGGAGAGGTCGTCATACCTTGTAGAGGCAAAAGTCGGGGCCACTGTAGCTTACCTGTGTCAAGTGTGTCAATTGAAAGAGAGTGAGAGACTTGATGTCTTAGTGGCGGGATTGGATACTTGCATCTGATCAAAGTTTCATTTCAGTGTCTTAACATAAATGAGAGCATTTCTAGGTAGGTATACGTCTAGCCGAGAATAATAATAACAATAAAAATTCAGTGGATGATCAGCCACACTGGGACTAAGACAAGACCTAGACTCCTATTGAAGTTGGTCATAGAGAATTATTTTCTCCAATGGGCGAAAGCCTAACGAAGCAATTATACTTGATTTCTACAAATGTTTCCAAAATTCAAACGAAGTTTTATTAGCTATAAAAGGTAGTTTTTAAAACACTTGTTTTTGTATTTGAAACTTGGATTAAGAATCCAAATATTTCTCTAAGATAGATTAAAAAAAAAAAAATAGTAAAAAAATTATGAGGATACAAGCACACTTTTCAAAAACTAAAAACTAAAAATGAAATCATTATTATAAGAGCCTTAGGAACGAGATAGATGCAATATTTTTATTGTTGTTCACATTGTTTTAACTGTTCTATGGAACGACTCAAATTATTCCTCCCCAAAATATATAATAATTTGAAATGCATACTAACTTTAACCTATATAATAAGTCACTCAATCATATCTCTTGTGGGAACATAAAATGAAAAGCTACTTTTCAAAAGAACTCCCAAACAATTTTAATATTCTCTTCCTTCTTTTTAGATTGGTGATGGTGAGTTTGAATGATAATTGTACACACACACATGAATGTTACAAAAAGCAACCATTTTGAGGAGTTCTCTCTAGCAAACTCACCCACCTTCATGGGCCAGAGTCCAACTTTCCATACAAAAGAATAATAATATTGGGGCAACTGAAATTGAAATTAGAATCATTGCCATCCAATCAAACAATGGAATCAATTTTTTTTCTTTTGTAATTCCATTTCTACCAAACCCAAACATACCCTCCTTCTCAAGTCCTTTGTCTAAGCCTCTTCTTCCTCTCTTTTCAAAATCTTTCTTTATCTTCCTTTTCTTGGGCCACTACACCCCCTTATGAAGATCACATGTCTAGGGCCCCACCCCTTCACAATCCCCTCTCTCTCATAACCTCCATTAGAAGTTTGAAAATGAAACCATATACCTTTTAAATCCACAAAAAAAGATAATGAATTATCACATGGTAGTAAATTGAGCTTTCAGTACATTGGATTGACCAAAACTTATATGAAAACCCTAGTAAATTGGAATTAAATCTCGAGAATCTCTAATTCTCAATCACTAAATCTCCATTTCGATATAATTTCAATCCTAAGAATTGGGTTAGACACGGATTGCCTTAAGATCAATGCTTTTGAGACAAAAATACATGATGATCAAACAATTTAAAATTCGAACACTCGACGAGATATGATGATCAATCTCACTTGAAAACAGCATGAATTGGAAAATTTAAGCTCTCGTGCCTAAACTTGAAAACAGCACAAAAAGTTAAAATTCAATTCATGGTAGAACTGATCAGACAACCTAAAGGTAAAACTTTAGATAGCCTTCCAATAAGAACCCTAATGCCACATCATAGATCATAGTAAAATGACAACAATAGCCCTACTTAATTTATAATAAATAAGACAAGTTGAAAAATACTAAAATTATATGAAAATTATTAAATAAAAATATAAATAATAATTTGATGCACGAGACAGTTCATGTCAGAGACCCTTGTTCTTCTTGCTGTTGATGCTATGCACTCATTATATATGTTGATATATCTTTCATCTTTCCTTTTCAAACACTTGTTTCCTGCACCCAAAAACAACTTTTGTCACTCGCTGAATCAAAGAAAACATAAAATCAAAGTCTAGATGCAGTTGAATTTGAATATAATTCACTTGGTGGTACTAGTTTTCATTTCACTTAAGAAAAAGAATTGACACCAAACAGTCCCTTGATTGTGTTTGAATACCTTTTGAAAATTATAATCTAAATGATTAAATGTACCTCTAACTTAAACAACTTCAGTCTAATAGAAACACTATTCGAAATGACATCGAATGGAGAGATTTAAGAACAGTTGTAAAAATCAACGTATGAAGCTTTGTTTGCACATTAATTCCTAATTATTTCCCTTTCAAAAATGTGTGTTTGTCAACATTCAACATATCTATCATGCTTATTCTGTTTACTTTTTCTATCAACTGTGGAGGATTGAGCTAGTTTCACGTGCACCTGTACGAATCTTTCGATCATTATTCGACCTCACAAAAAATCAGCATCAGAGAATCTCCTAAGACGATTTCAACCAGAATTCACACTATATCTTACTTAGTATACAATGTAAATTGTGTTTGTCTCTTAAGAAAATTTTGATGGTTGAGCTAAATCAAAGATGGTGTTACGAAAATCGACATCGAAAAAACTCAAGATTATGCTTACCCTTTTGGAATTTTGATGGATCATATGCAAGACTAATGTTGAAATTATGTAGACATAACTGTATAAGTCATTGGTAAGAGCTGTCAAAGCACAATATATACTCTTGTGAAGAAAAAAAAAACTGGAGTGGGCCCCAGTAATCTGACTCCCCAGACACTCAGCTTGAAGAAGCATAAAACTTAGTAGGGGCCAGCCCGCCATTCACTCTGCAATAGAGAAATTGAATTCAGATTGTACAATATATGTATATAGCAGACAAACAGTGAAAATTCAACCAATTACAGTAGTTTTGCAGTCACATTCAGTGTGTAAAAAGAAGACAAAACAGTGAATTTAGGCAGTGATTGGTATTAGAAGAAACATAAAATCTTTGCTTCATGTAGTAATAAACACCACCCTGCACCTTCCTCAATGAATGGTCAAGGTGAATTTTTGTTTTCAAGAGAAATTTGGTTGAGAACTGTTTCCAGAAAGTGCCAATAGTGAAAAGGAAAAGGAAATATATTTTATGGTCTTTTTTTGGCAGTTCTTTTTCCACTTTCAATTTTTTCTTTATGACATTTTTAAAAAATTGCGAATAAAGAAAAATCTATAGATGATAAACTATATCGCTGATAGACTCCTATTAGTGGTTGATTATATCACTAATAAACTCCAAGAACTAAAAGTAAATTTTGTTATATCTACTAATACTTTGGGTCTTATTGCTATATTTGCAACGACGCTCTTTTTTTTTTTTTTTTTTTTTTTTTTATCTCCTCTGTTTTTTAACCTCAAAAAGGTGAACCAAAAGAAGTACTTGTAGCTAGCTTGCCTAAAGTCACCACTAACTATGTGTTTGACTATGCCTCCCAAGAACTTCTTTAAATTCCCCTTCATTCCACTCAATCCCTTAGGCTCCTCTTCACCTCTCCTTTTGCTTTGCCTCTCAAAGAACATAACAGTGAAGCTCTCTCTCTTCCTCTTTCTCTCTCAAAGCATACTCTCAAGGAAAGATGGAGTCACCACCTTCTGGCTTCATCAAACAAACCATTATTTTCCTCAAGTTATACATAATTCTATACATCAGTTACATACCTGACAGTACTAACCACCTATTTGCAGCCTCAATAATTCCTCCTCATTTTGGTTCTTCAGATATATCAACTTATGCACTGCAAACACTTGAATTAGATGGATACCTCAGCTTTGAAAATAATCATCAAGCAGCAACAGATTTTGGAAACAGATACCATTCACTCCCATTAGCTGTTTTACATCCAAAATCCGTCGCCGATATTTCAAGCACGATAAACCATATTTTCAGAATGGGATATGCATCGGACTTGACGGTTGCAGCTAGAGGTCATGGGCATTCCATCCAAGGTCAAGCTCAAGCCTATAATGGTGTAGTTATCAGTATGGAATCATTTAAGGGAGCAGAAATGAAAATAAATGCAGGGGAATTACCTTATGTGGATGTTTCAGCTGGAGAGCTGTGGATAAATATCTTGCATGAAACTCTTAAACAAGGGTTGGCACCAAAATCTTGGACAGATTACTTGCATCTTACTGTTGGAGGGACCTTGTCAAATGCTGGCATTAGTGGGCAGGCTTTCAGGCATGGACCCCAAATCAGCAATGTTTATCAGCTGGAAGTTGTCACAGGTAACCTTCATACTGTTCATTTTATTCCTTACCAAAAGTTTTTTTTCGTTTTTCTTTTTTTGTTTTTTTTACCAGAACAGTGTAGTTTGATATCATAACATATCATGTAACATCACTTGTCATTTCACAAAGAAGAAACTTTTTTTTTCCATGGTAATGTTAAAGTTTAAAATGACAACAGTGACTACTTTCTATGCACTGTTCTAGTTTTTTCAACTCATTGATCTTAATAAAAAGCTTTAAGAGTATTGCTGCAACTATATGCATTTCAAGGTCTGGGAATCTTTCAGGAAAAAAAACAATAAAGTCTATAAAGCCTGATATCTGAAATTTTTGCAGGAAAAGGAGAAGTGGTTGTCTGTTCAGAGAATCAAAATGCAGACCTTTTCCATGCTGTTCTTGGTGGGCTTGGACAGTTTGGCATCATAACAAGGGCAAGAATTTCTTTGGAAAAGGCACCAAAAATGGTAAGAGCATATTCCATTTCGTTACATCGAGGTACCAAAATGTTCCAGTGATGCTTCTTTGTTTGAAACACAATCCATCATTATTTTTTAGGTAAAATGGATAAGAGTGTTGTACTCAGACTTCTCCAAATTTACAAGAGACCAAGAGTATCTGATATCATCCAGTGATCAATTTGATTATATTGAAGGATTTGTATTTATTAATAGAACTGGTCTCCTCAACAACTGGAGATCCTCTTTCAATCCCAAAGAACCACTTCAAGCCAGCAAATTCAATTCAGATGGAAAAATTTTCTTCTGCTTGGAAATAGCAAAGTACTTCAACCCGGATGAAATCGACTTTATGAACAAGGTAAGGAATCATCAGAATTTGTGCGATCTAAACAAAAACTGCCCCATAAATACTTCTTGTTAACTTCTTTTTCTTCTAATGCAGCAAGTTGAAAGCTTGTTGGCAGAGTTGAGCTATATTCCATCAACCCTCTTCACATCAGAAGTTACTTACCTGGATTTCCTCGATCGAGTACACGTCTCCGAGAACAAGCTACGTGCGAAAGGTTTATGGGAAATTCCTCATCCATGGTTAAATCTACTAATTCCCAGAAGCCAAATACATGATTTTGCTAACGAGGTCTTTGGTAACATCCTTAAGGATACTAGCAATGGACCCATCATAATCTACCCAGTTAACAAATCCAAGTAATTGTCTCATAACTTACTCATTATTAAGAAAACTTGCTTTTTATAATGCCCATAGTCTCATTCTTCATTAATATTCATTGGTTCAGGTGGAACAACAGAACATCTTTGGTCACTCCAGATGAAGATATTTTCTACTTAGTGGCATTCTTATCTTCTGCAGTTCCATCTTCCTTAGGAACAGATGGCTTAGAACACATTTTAGAACAAAATCAAAGAATTTTGGATTACTGTATTGATTTCCTCCCTGGTGTTAAGCAATATCTCCCCCACTACAGCACCCAAGACGAATGGAGATCTCACTTTGGGCCCAAGTGGCAGACTATCTTGCAAAGGAAATCTATCTATGATCCTTTGGCAATTCTTGCTCCTGGTCAGAGGATATTCCAAAGGGGCATTATTCCCTTCTTATGATACTTGATCTGATTAAGCAACACATAAAAAATTTCCTTAAAGAATGTGAAAGCTATGATGACAAAAAAACTGTAAATTAAATGAGAAATCACATTATGCTGTTAGGGATCTTATCAATTATCAGAAAAAAAAAAAAAATATAACAAGCCATTCTGGTGAGTTTTCTTGAGGACCCTGATAGGCATAACGAATACACCGACTTAGAAACGTTGAAACACTGCCCTGTTGAATGTCCCCAATAATCTAGCTGGGACAGTCATCTTCCTTATGTATTCTTCTGTATATATACATATGTTTATACGCTACATGTACCGTTAAGCAGTTAAGTGCAAATATATAGTAAGCAATTAAGGATCTTTGCTTATATATGTGTGCAATGTACATGTATGTGTATCTATATATGCATTGAAGTAAAATTATATCTATGATTCAGATGTATCACCACTCCAAAGGAGGCCTAAATTTACAAATGTCACCTTCCTCTCTTCATCAAACTACATAAATCATAGACCCTAGTTAAACGCTAAAAAGGTGGGGAACAAGACTCGTTACGATAGGAAAGAGAAATGACTAAAAGAAACGATAATTCTCACTTCTTAAACAGCCTATATCCTCCACACCTAATCAAAATTTTGATAGATTATCCAACCTGATCCATTAGCAAGCCTTTGTTTAGTCATTCAGATAGTTGCTGGCGTTTTTTTTAGCCATGCATTACACAACTCATGTGGATGTAGATGTGTGATGATCTCTTTCCGTTTCAATTTCGGCGAACGTTTAACATGCAAGCATGAGACCAATAAGCATAATCTGTTCTATACACCAAATACATAGGCATCTCATGCTCAAGTCCAACCATTGTATTCTCAACAATGAACAACACAATAGCATCATTCTCAATTAATACCCAACACAACATTTGAAGTACATCCCCAAGCTCCGCAAACACCATCACCACATCCCCAACAATCTCATTTTTCAAACTTCAAGTTCCTATCAAATCAAAACAACCTATAAGAATAGCAATTGCCCTAGATTTCAGATGAAGAGTAGTCTACTGTAAAGAACAAAAGAGAACAAGAAAATTCTAAAGCCATAGTTATGACAAAGTATAGTGAGCTTGTTAACATGGGCTAATCCAATACTACCCATCTCTGGAAAAGATGAAGCCCTTCCATAAGAAATTTTCAATGAAAAAGTTCAGACCAGAAGATGATCGAAGAGCATGGTGTTGTAACATTTTGGCCTCACAAATGGAATTGACTTTCATACCCACTTTGAGATTTTGATTCAACATGAATGAAACTGTAGATTGTTCTTTGTTGGTAAAGAATCAAGTCCGATTCATAATGTAAATCATAACATCAATATTCTTATCGTGGTGGGCAAAAATATTAGGGTACCTTATGGGCACTTGCATGAGAGAAAGCTCTAAAGTGATTAGACCCCATGTAATTTTTGGAGGTCAAAGCCAGTGGACATATGTTGAAAATCATTAATATTGTTTATGTTAAACTAACAGGGGGAAAATTGTAAATATAGCAATCAACCCCAAAGTACTAAGAGGAATAGCATAATGTCAAAGAATCTATAGATATAACAAAATTTAGATTAACTACGGAAATTATCACTAATATGAGTCTATATAGAGTCAACACTCATAGATTTTGCTATATTTGAATATAATTATTAACCTTAAAAGTGTTACTCATTGCAATGTACCAATTTAAGTCTAGTTTGATAAGGACTTTTTGTATGAGGGGTTCAAATGAAATTTGGTCCATATTTTAAAATTGAATGAAAAATGGCATTCTACTCGAGTCAATACATTGTGAAATTACCACTTCGACCCTGTGAACAACTTGCACTCGCGTGACGACCAATGCTCAATGCTTGTTTTTTGATTCACTCTCTCGATTAACGGTGATAGTCGGTTCGGTTTGGTCGGTTTTGGGGCCAACCAAAAACAAAACCAAACCAATGATTTTACAAATAAATGATTCAAACCAATGTCCAATAAAGAATAAAACCAATTGATTGGTTTTTATTTAGTTCGATTTATTATCAGTTTTGTTTTCGATTTGTGGTTTTTTTTTTCTTTCTAATTTTTTCTTTTTCTTTTTAATTTTGTTTTCAATTGGTTGCTTTTGTTAATTTTAAATTAAAATTGAATCTACTTCTTTTATAGATTGAAATTTGATATATTTTTTTTCTTGGCAGTTTTTAAATAGCAACATACAACATAATAATTTGTAAAATTCTTAAATTTTAGGTGAATTTAAGTTGAATACTTTAAGTTATTGATTTTTATTTCCCGTTAATTTTGGTTTTCTTTTATTTTAACCAAATTTTAATTTGATAAGATAATTAATTTAAATTTATTGGCAAAAAAATTTAAAATTTGGAGTTTTGAAGGAATTAGAATTTAGGAATGGAAAAGAAGAAACTGGGATTTAAAATTTTATTCTCCTAATTTTGGAATTTGGATATAAAATTTAGTTGAAGAATTAGGATAAGATAACTAGATTATTTTATTTGGAACTCATTCAACCAAATATTTGAAAAGATTTGAAAAAAAAATGGATTTAATAAAAATTTGGAAACTTGAATTTGTTTGAGAAGGAAAATGAGAGGGATTTGATAATATATGTAAAAAGTGAAAGGAAATTACCTTGGGTCTCTCTCTCACTACCCGCGTGAAGCCCCCCGTCTCTGTTTTCTTTCTTGCGTGAATAAAGCCGACGCCACTAAACCCCTAGCCGCTGGCTTCCGTTCAATCTCTGTCGCCCGCCGGTCGTTCTCGCCATCGGTCACGTCCGCGTCGCTGCCCAGATCTGGAGCCGCCCGCCTCAGCCACCCGGTCGCCGCCCGCACTCCGAACGTCGTGCCCAACCGTCGTCATCAACGTCTCTTCAGCCGAGCCCCACTGTCCAACTTCCTTTCGCCGCCGTCAATGTTATTACCACCGAAATGAGTGATTTTGATGAGTTTTGGATTTTTTTTTAAGGGTTTTGAGCATCCATTAACTTTTGGCTTCAAATTATTGACCCCCACGTAATGTTGGTAGATTCAAGTTACGGCAGGGGCCATTAGCGTTCTGTTTAACGAAGTTCAAGGGTTTCCAATGACTTTTGGTAATGTTTAAGGTTTCTAACCCAATTAGAGTGATTCAATGGTGCTGTAAGTCGGGTTTTAATCGTCGAAATGTTGATGTTTGGCCTAATATCGTGTTGATTTGGAAGTGTTGAAGTGGATTCAAACCAAATCATACCTTGGGTAAGATTGTTTGTAATTATTTGGCATTATTTGGATGTATGGAATTAGACCTTGGTTATTAATTTTAAACTTGTGTTTAGCTTGATTCAGGATTCAAGGATTCTTGTGAAGATTGTCTCAAACAATATTTTGAGCTTAATTTCGAGATAAATGTCTTATTATTGGTTTGTTTTCGAACTAGTCATCCCAACCATATAATGATGATAAGAATGTATGTGATTATAAATGTTATGAACTGTTTCTACAATTCTATGATGTATTGACTATGGTGATCTAGAAAATTTTTATGGGGTATGTGATTGTGATTATGATAAAAGATATATATGTGAACTGATGCATGCTAAGTATTTATGGTAACTATTAGCCTTTTTATTCGGACAGTGTAAACTATTATGACTATTTTGTGTTCCTCTGGGTTCACATCTATGATTGTTTATGGACCTTGGGGTACAAACCTATGATTGATATGTACTCTCCTACGACTAATATATGTACCTTTGGGATACACACCTACGACTGATATGTGTACCTTAGGGGATACATGCCTACGACTGATATGTGTACCTTAGAGATACATGCCTACGACTGATATGTGTACCTTAGAGATACATGCCTACGACTGATATGTGTACCTTAGGGTTACACGCCTACGACATGTGTTCCTTCAAGTTCGCATTTACAACTGAATTGTGACCCTTCGAGATCACCTCGACTGATATGTGTACCTTTGTGATACACGTCTATGACTGATACGTGCTCCTTCAGGTTCACATTTACAACTAAATTGTAACCCTACAACTAAATTGTAACCCTTTGAGATCATCACGAATAATATGTTATAGGATGTATATTGTTGTCTAGATAGGAAGGTTAACATATTACCTAGATGGCTCAGTAGTGGGTCACTTACTAGCTTCCGCTCAATTTATGTTTTCTAGTTATTTAAAAGTTTTGATTTATAATTCGATGTTGGTCGAAAATTTTATCTATTTGAATGTTAATTTTCTTAGACGTTTTAGGGGCCCAAACAAAGGATTTAATTATTTGTTTATTTATTAATTTTATAGGTTTTGAAAGTTATCTTTATCGTTTTAATAAATTTTATTTTTCTCAATGGTCAAAATGCTTGGGTTTTAAATATGAATTTATGAGTAACGGCCCATGTTTTAGATCTCGAAATGTTGGGTTGTTATATAATTGGGTTTTCTTATCCTAAACAACAAATATATACACACTATAGTTAAGATACTAAAAGATACCAAATGTTAGAGTTTATTTTTAAGGGTATGTATATACCCCCAGTTCACTTCAGTTTTGATTGGTTTTTCAAATAAAAAATTGATCCGAATAAATACTTTTTGGTTTTCTTCACATACAAACGAATATGTCTAATTTTGTAATAAAAAACCAAACCAAACCATAGGATTGGTTTGGATTGGTCTGGTTTTTCAATTTTTCGATTTTTATTGCACTTTTACTCTCGATACTCGATGTTCGCTATCATCCTGACTTTTTGAATTATACTCACTTCACGCTATAGATTATTGTTACTCAACACTGCACCTTACTCTCAATCCTTGTCTGTGTCATGTTGCCTTCCTAGTAATTAATGCTCGTACAAACATGCACTACAATGAAAATTTGTTGACAATACACACAATCCTTTCAAATCAATTTAAAGAAAAGTGATTTCTAAGTTAGGTTATGTTTCCTTACGATAAAGAACACAATACAACTCAAAATTACTCTCAAACTCCACACATATATGCAAGAAAATCAATAACAAGCCAATTGCAAAGTCTTTAAGAAATCAACATTACAACGTTATAAAAGCTTTTGAATCAATATAAACAATAACTTTCACACATTAAGTAAATGTATACCTACATACGGTTCCTTTTTTATTTCGAATGTTGTGTGAGACATAACACTTAGCCAAGAGAACGAGTGAGCATGTGTGAGGATGTGAATGGGTGTGTATTATGATCACGAGCGACAAGCGAGTAACTTGTAGTGGCATGAGAGAGAGAAAGGGGAGAGAAAAGAAGAAAAACCAATAGCAAGACATTGGATCGAGAGCAAGACAAGAAGAGCTAGAGTCACGACCAGAAAGCGAGCATCGAGAATTTAACAGAACTATATTTTTAGTTTAACAACTTTTTTATATTATTTTTGAAGGATGGACAAGAAGTCTCTATTCATTCAATATGGTGGTTCATTGGATGACAAGAAACAATTCTATAGTGGAGGTCATTTGAAGGGTAATAGTTTCGAGCACATCGAAGTGTAATGTAATTGAGAGATCGATTATATGAACTTACAGAAGTTAGTTCATTAGAGTTCAACATTTGGAAACCTAGAAAGTGATACCAACCAATGTATGGAGACGATGATGTTATTCCTACTAGTGGTAGTAATGACTTGGATGTCTTTTCATCGGTGATCTTGATGGAAAATGATAGCATGAACCCCTGGGATTCATATACTACCCAATGTAACTCTAATTGAGGGGTTGTAATGATGAATGGGACGCATGTAAAGAAAACGGTTATAATGTGACCATGAAAGAGGTTGTGAATGACATTGGTTTTGAGACAGTTATAAATGAAAACCTAGATGATGTGACCATGGATGGGTTTGAGATTTTTAAGAATACAACAAATATGTCACATCTAACTCTGGTTACTAACGGGAGTGTTTATTCTATAGAAAATGTGTCGTGTCCGACTCTAGTTGTTTCACGAGTGGTCTTTCAATTGTAAATGTACCACAACAGACTCTGATTCTCTATAATGGGTTAGTTCATTTTATTGAAAATGTGTCTTGTCGGACTCAGACAACAACATAGTATTGTCTTTCATAAGTTAGACCATTTGTGAGTATTGTCAAAACTAGAGACTTGATCATGCAACCGCATTCTTCTTCGAGGGTGGATATTTAGGTAGACAATTTATTTATTATTATTATTATTTTTGCAAGAATAAGTTGAAGATAGGGTTACCAATATTGATTAGTAAGAAGAATTTTAAGCTATAGGTTAAGAATCAAATAAAAATTTGTATAATGTGTAATGTATCCACGAGACATGTAAATGGAAAGTTCGTGCAATCAAAATGGAGGTTGTGACATCTTCATGATCACAAAGTATACAGCTGTTGACAGTAGCTCGATTGAAGTTTTGAATCACAACCATAGGCAAGCTAATGGTTTCACAATTGAGTAGTTAATTAAAGACAAGTTTGGTGTTGGTCAAAGTTGAAGGACTATGAGATCCGATGCGGAAGCGGGGATCGTGTCCCAATTTCAATTTTCATAGTGAATTAGAATTCTAGAAACTTAGTTTATGCATTTTAAAGAAAAATAATAATTTTTCAGCATGCTTTAAAATAGTAAAGAAGAGGAATTAGGTTTGGATTACTGACCCTTGAAGTCTAGAGATCTTCACGAAATTCCTCTTTGATCCAGTCACGAACTTTCAAATTTGAAACTCGTATCGGACCTAAACCCAATGTGGACACCACCACAAATGAGTCTTCTGAAAGAACTGTGAAGTTCTGTAGTGGGAGCGGAGATTGGCCCAATTTTAATTTTCACATAAAATAAAATTATAGTACATAATTTATACAATTAATATTTAATTTACAACATGCAAGGAAGAAGGAGGAAAAGATCTTACCCTTGAAGATACTGAAACCTTCTTCACGAATCTTCTCCTCTTCGATCACGAATAATCATGATCCAACGAACGGTAAATCCAAGAGACACCATTACAAGAATTACCTTTGTATTCTCTTAGGATGAGAATTTTTCAAGAGTGTGTGGACTCTAAGATTTTGGAAGAGGGAGATAATTTGAGAGAGAGGGAAAAATTCTTGGGAGATTTTTGGCAGATCTTGAAAAACACAGTAGCCTCTGTATTTGTAAAATCTTTTATGAAGAAGGTGAATCTCTTCCGTGGAAAAATAGCCCCACATGTTAGTGATTAAGAGAATTAAGGGGAGGGAAGTTATTTCCCTCCCTTTATTTTTGAAATTTAAAAATTAAATTATAATTATATATATATAATAACTAACTTATTATATGTATCTATATGTTATATCATATATAACACAACATATAGTTTTTATATTGTATCAAATACAATATAACCTATAGTTTTAATTCTCTCAATAATGCATGGTATCTAATATAAACCACATTTATACTAAATAAAATTATATGAATCCCATTCATATAATTAATATTTGAATCATATTCAAATATTTAATTCCTTTCTAAATAAACTTTATATTATAATGTATCGAATACATGATATTAATTATATCACATATAATTAATTCATTCAATTAATTTGAACAATTCAAATCAATCCAAAATTAATTCCCAATAATCCTTGTTGAGCTATAGAGGGAACTTAGACTTGTAGATTGAAGCTTCAATGGTACTTGAATAATTAATTAAACTCCTTTAAATTATTCAACATCCATTAACCGTTGGTCACTCCACTAAAGACCAACAATTGCACTCTTCGCACTACAAATATATTTCTGTGTCCATTGGATATAAACAGTCAACAGTATGATAACCCTTCACAAATTGCTCGTAAGTACAACTAGGCCAAAATTATCATTTTTCTACTATAGTTACATCTAACTCCTTAAATACCACTGATCCCTTTAATGAACAATAAGTCATAGTCCAGCTATCACCAAATCCCTCTCGAGCCAAGAAAGGGTGTGGTGCCACATTGTTCACATTATTCAAGCCCCAGACTCAGCCCTTAAGGGAGTAATTTATTTACTTACCCCGAGGTTAAGGAAGGAAGGAATTCCATCTTGTGTAGTTGTGTTCCCAGCTCCCCAATGAAACAAATCCCCAAAATGATAGGTTTATTTAGTCGACAATATGGCCGCTCTCACCAATGAAAATCAAAAGACTGCATTCATAGGCAAAAGTTCACAACTCACTCAAGATTCAAGTCATGTCACCTATGATCATCCTAGTGAAATGTAAGTCTTTATTATGAACGATGTTATATAATAAGACTAGTCATTTTGTCGTTTGGTCATATACAAACTCCTTTCTATAGAATACCTCCGTTCACATGTCTCCACATGAATGATCAGGATCAAATAATTTGTAGCACTTTACAACAATTTTAACATCTATAAAATGAGTCATATTCGTAGTGTCATTAGGATAAGGTACCCAGCCTTATACATCTATTATATACCATTTAGGTTATCACTTAAATATGATCCACCTGTATGTCTTTACATACATGTTTAAGCTACATAAGATAACCTTGGATGTTAGTTTATTGGTCTGTGGGTTAATGCTGCTAAATGTCGAATAAAACATCTCATATTTTATTAAATAAATAAAATGTTTATACATTACCATTACAAATTACATGCCCCACGAGATTTAGGGTTTCAATCCCAACACCTTCTGTATTCTCTTTAGGGGTTGAGAACTAACAGGAGCTGTGAACTCTATTAATTTTTGGGGGAGGGAGGAAAAATTTTTAAAGGAGAATTTTCTGTAGGAGAATTATGATTTGAGAGAATTTCACACACGTAGACTCTGTAATCTTCTGTGAAGAAGATGAAGAAAATGTAAAAATCCAACTCCTCACTACCATGATTTTTTTAAAAGTATTAAGGGGAAGAAAGTTGTAACTCCCTCCGTTTAATTTAAAATTTAATTTATTTTAATTTCATAAATAAAATTTATATAATAACTAACTTTATATATATATATAAAACTATGTGTTATATCAAATATAACACATAACCTATAGTTTACATTATATCAAATATAATATAATCAATGATTTTAAAACTCTCAATAATTCATGGTATCTAATATAAATCAAATTTATATTCAATTTAATTATATGAATCTAATTCATACAATTAAGATTTGAATCATATCCAAATATTTAATTCCTCTCAAAATAAACTTTGTATTATAATGTATCAAATACATTATATTAATTAATTCACATATAACTAATTTAAATTAATTATATCATATATAATTAACTCCCTCAATTAATTTGAACCATTCAAAATCCAAAATTAATTCTCAATAATCCCAGTTGAGCTGTAGAGGGGATCTTATGGACCTGTAGATTGAAGTGCCAATGGTACTTAAATAATTAATTAAAGTTCTTTAATTAAATTACTCAACATTCATTAACTGTCAATCACTCCACTAAAAGCTGACAGCTGCACTCTTCGTACTACAGATATATTTCTGTGTCCATTCACTTAATAAATTGCTCGTAAGTACAGTTGGACCAAAATTATCGTTTTGCCCCTATAGTTACATCTAACTCCTTAGGTACCACTGATTCCTCTAATAAACATTAAGGCATAGTCCAACTATGTCCATACCCCTCTCAAGCCAAGAGAAGGTGTAGCGCTACAATGTTCAAGCTCTGAAATCAGCCCTTAAGGGAGTAATTTATCTACTTACCTCGACATTAGGGAAGGAGTGAATTTCATCTTGAATCAGAAGAATCTCCAAAATGGTAGGCATATTGAATCGGCGATCTGACAACTCTCGCTCATGCAAATCAAAAGATTGCTTTCATAGGCAGGAGTTCACAACTCACTCAGGATTCTAGTCATGTCACATATGGTCATTCTGGTGAAATCTAAGTCTCTATTATTAATGGCGTTATATAATAAGACCATTCATTTCATGGTCCAATCTAATACAAATCCTTTTGTATAGGACACCCCCGCTCACATGTCTCTACATGAATGATCAGGATTAGATCATTTGTAGAACTTTACAACAATTGTAACATTTACAAAAAGCTGTATTCGTAGTGTCACCAAGATAAGGTACCCAGCCTTCCATCTACTACAGACCATTTAAGTTATCACTTAAACATGATAAACCTATATGTCTCTACATACATGTTTAAGCTACAAAAGATAACCTTGGATGATAGTTTATTGGTTTTATAGGTTAATGCTACTAAATGTCGAATAAAATACCTCATATTTTATTAAATAAATAAACTGTTTGTACATTATAATTAAAAACTACAAAAATCACGAAATTTAGGACATCCAATGTAAGACCCTAACACTAAATCTAAAGTGGGAGGTTAAATAGAGAAGAAAAATCCTAAGTAAGGATATTGGGGCAAAGAGTGAAAAACATTAATACTAAATTATCCAAAAAGGTGACCAATGGGCCAACGCATATGGAAGGCTTAGGCATGTTAAACGCAAGAGTGCATGGAGAATGGAAGCAAGGAGACTTGAAAAATGGCTTAGGGCTTGCATACAACCAATGCAAATGCATGCACAAGACATGTGGACATGAGCAAGAGGCATGCGTCGAGTGGGCATGCCAAGCGCATAGGCCATGCGTCGATGATAAGCGCACAGGCCATGTGTCGATGCCAAGCGCATAGGCCATGCGTCGAGGCCAAGCGCGCAGCCCATGCGTCGAACAGGTATGCCGAGCGCCCTACCTATGCGTCGAGCAGGCAAGCCATCCTATGCGTCAAGCGCTACTGAGTCTGTCGAGCAGACATGCGTTGATGCTCTATGCCAAATGCATGCCCATGTGGCAAGGCATACCCATGCGGCGAGACACGCCCACACGGCCGAGCGCACCTATGCGACCGAGTGCGCCTATGCGACCAAGAGCGCCTATGCGACCAAACACGCCTATGCGGTCAAGCGCGCCTTTACAGCCAAGCAAGCAAGCGCTTAGGCAACATGCCCATGCGTCGATGGTCAGCGTCGTGCGTCTATGCTAAGTAGGCCGAGCAAGCATACCTAGCAAGCCATGCGTCGAGGGTGAGCGGCCACTCTATGCGTTGGTGATGGCTGACTCATGCGATGGCTAAGTGGAATTTCAATGGAGGTAAGTTGATGCGTTAAGGACAAAGAGTAAGGCTAATTGATGGAAAGGAACTCCAAGGGAAGATGCCAATAGTATACGATCATAAGTCTTAAACAATTTAAATGGAGTAATATGTTTAAGTATTTAAGTGATTTAGGTGGCAAAAGGCAGTTCACACAAAATTCTAGCAGGAGGTGGACAAAGGAGATTTCATGCAATGGAGGTCTTATCACCCTAAGCAGGAGGTGAGTGAAGGAGATTACATGCAAAAAATGAAATTTTGGCTGGCAAGTTGAGGTGAGAACAACTCAAGGCTAGGTTGGAGTAGGCTAAGTGTTGGTAGCTCCAAAGTGAGACAAATGGGAGTTGAGTTGTCACAAGGGGTGAGTTTGGAATGGCTATAAATAGAGGGGTTGGGCGAGAAGGATTTATTCATACCATCACCAAAATCTTGTGTTGAGAGCATATTTAGAGTGTTACGTTTGAGTTATTAGACTGCCAAGTTAATTGGAGTTTCAAAAGAAACAAAGGTTGCATTGGTGAAGCATTGAGCCAGATCAGACGCACAGCCAGCCAGCGCATCCAGCACATTATGCGCATACCTTGCACCGCTGCGCCCGTCCAACAGCGCGCCTTGATCGAAGCATCCTGCGCACTAGCCCACCCAGCAGCCCCACCATGCGACGCATTATGCCCAGCGCAGCAGCCCCACCGTGCAATGCACACTCAACGCGTCAGCCCCTGTGCGGCACCGCACGCCCACCCTATACACAGCCAAATGCCCAGCTGCTTACCACAGTCCAAATAACCTCTAAAGAGGCTAATTTTAGGATTTTGGCTAAATTGGAGTAGGAGAAGCTGGTACTTTCATTATATAATGGTATTTTGGGTATTTTGACATTATTTATTGATATAACAAGTATTAATTGAGGAATTTTCATTGATATGGAGGAACTCTCAGGAAGGTATTCTCAAGGTGATTTAGTGGAAAAACTTGCTTGCAGTGAGTGGTTACTTAGTTTTATGCGTTGATATTTGGATAAATGCATATATAAGTGCAAGATGCATGCTTATGATGTTATGTTGTTTGCCATGATATTGTTTGTGTTGTGTAATTTTTATGGAAACTGAGATTATACCCGGACTACATAAGTTAGCATGCTTAAAAAAGGGTACTTGGCGGGAAAATATAATCGGCCTTGGTCGGCGGGAAATAATAGTCAGTGACGACTGGCAAGAAATATAGTCAAGTTACCTAAGCATGACTAGTGGGAAAAGAATTGTCGATGTGCACATTGGAGGGAAAAGTGGGTTATAGGAAAGTTTCCATAAAAAGTTATTATGATTAATAGTATGTACATGATATGAACATGCCAAGTATAGCATGGAACTGGAGGATGATGATTGAATGAATTTACACATGATCATGCATAAATTATACTGAAATTGTGATTATGTGATTGACTTCCCAAAAATATGTTTTGCAAAGTGATTATTATTTTAAAAGCACCACTCATTGGGCTTAGTAGCTCACACTTTTCCAAATGTTTTCTTCTATCCCCCCTCCAGGTAGCAGAGCGGAGCGTTCAGGAAGGAGTCTACAAACCACCAAAACACCAGGACTTGGTAAATTCTCAGGGCACGTCTCAGATCATGTGATAAAAGAATATAGGAAATTGAACTATATGTATGAAAGTTAGATAGATTATTGTAAACATGTTAAAGTCTTTAATAGATAAGGGGGGGAAATGTTAAATTAAAATGTTGTCTTGGAATACTACTGGTGTATCCTCATACTCCCTTCCAAGTCTTGCGGGCTAAGGCTAGGGAGGGGGTGTGACATCCAACCCCAACAATCTCCATGTCCTAAAGCTAGTGGGGTGTACTATTGGGATTGGTGTCCTAATTCTCCTAGAGTCTCGTTGTTTTGTAAAGATACACATTGTTCAATGAATAAAATAAGTGTTATTTAATTCTGGCATTTACTCATATCCAATAAACAAAGCTCCTCGGTTATCTTATGTGAAATTAATCATGTATATGTGATATACAAGTGGATCATGCCTTAAGTGATAACCTAAATCGGTCTATAGTATAAGGATTAAGGTGAGATACGCGATCCTTGTGACACTACAAATATAGCCCACTTTGTAGAGGTTTACAAGTATTGTAAACTACTACAAATGGTAGATCCTGACCATTCCTGTGGAGACGTGCGAGCGAGGGTGTCCTATACAAAGAGTTTGTATAAGACCTGGACCATGAAATGACTAGACTCAGTATATAATGTCGTCGATACTAGAGACTTACATCTCACCTAAATAACCATAGGTGACACCACCTCATCCTGAGTGTTTTGGAAACTCCTGCTTTTGAGGACGGTCCTTTGATTAGTATGGGTGAGAGTGGCCAAATTGCCAACTCAACATGCCTACCTTTTTGGGGACTTGTCTGATCTAGGAGCTGAGAACTCAATCCACAAGATAGAATTCACTCCTTTCCCGAAACAGGGATAAGTAGAGAGATTGCTCCCTTAAGGGCTGATTCCGGGGCTTGAACACAGGCCACAGCTTCTCTTTGGAAGAGAAGACTCAGTCATAGTAGGACTACGATTTATGTTCATTAGAGAGATCAGTGGTACTTAAGGAGACAGATGTAACTACTGGGGTATAACAGTTATTGGCCCAGCTGTACTTACGAGCGATCTGTGAAGGGTTGTCACACTGCTGAATGGTTAAGATGGACACATAATATTTCTGTAGTGAGATTCAACTGTCGATCTTTAGTGGAGTGCTTGGCAGTTAACAGATGGTGGATCTCGTGACTAAAGAGTTCAGTCAGTTATTCACGTACCGTTGGAGCTTCAGATCTACAAGTCCATGAGGTCCCCTAGGTAGCTTGGATTTTGTTGAAGATCAGTTCTTGGTGTTGATTTGAAATGTTCAAATTGACAAGAGGTATTTTGATTATATATGATATAATCGGTATGATGTATGAGATACATCAAGTGGAGGATTGATGTAAATGAGATTTACATTAAGAACCATGGAATAGAAAAAAAAAACTATGGTTTATATGTTTCATGAGATGAAATATTAAAACTATAGGTTATAAATATAGTATGATAAGTTGGTTATCATTTATGTTTATAATAATATTAATTATTAGATAATTAATACTTTTTCTTTTAAATAACCAAAGTAGTGGGTGGTTATTGGATCATGGTAACCGTGAGTTTAAAAGAAAAGTGGTTTCCTATTTTGAAACGATCATGCAGTGTTTACTAAACGATCGCATAGCTTTGCTAGACGATCGCTGGCCCAAGGTAAACGATTGTGTAAAGTCTATACGCGACAGACCGAGCTAAACGATAGAGTTAAACGATCACATAACTTTTACTAGACGATACATAGTTTTTCCTAAACAATTGGCATCGACCTATAAGATAGGTCTCCGACTTCTCCCACTTGCCCAGTCGTGTACACAATCATCGTTTCCTCCGTTCGTCTGTCTCATATCAAGTTCGAAGAGAGCCCACGTTCTGGATTCTCACACCGAGAATATCAAGGTCGCCTTGTTGGTGGTGTCAAACTCAACTCGACATTGTCGAGGTTTTCTGGAGGCCGTTTATGGTGCTATGGAGGCCGTTCGTGTTGTGGAGTTGTTCGTGACCGAGGAGATCGTTGAGGATGAGCGCAAATTGTTCGTGCTGTGTTCGTGCGGTGTTGCGGTCGTGTAGATCGAGCGCTCATGGTTACGATTGTTCAATCAGAGTCGCGCATTGGAGCGTGGAGATGTTTTTGCATATGTGCGTAGAGTTTGTTTTCTATGAATTTGTATTTATTCATGCTCTAATTTCTCTGTATAATCACATAACCGTTTGTTTGCAAGTCGACTGTAAATGATTTGTTAATTCATGATTGTAATTTGCAATAGTCTTGTTCCGCTGCTCATGGAAATCACGCTTCCGATTTCCTTCAATTGGTATCGGAGCCAGGTTCTCTGATATTCCAAATTATAGATCTGAATCGAACATTTTTTACAGTCGCGATGGGTTTCTGCATTTGTAGGTAACCGTTTTCTGCATTTGTGGATGATTTTGATGAATGTTTCAGGTTTAAATTGCCTTTTTGTTAAAGCTTTCATTATTACAAAGTGTTAATTGTAAGGGCCCCTGTGTTTTTGGGCGAAATTAACTTTGCAATCGAGTCTGTAATTCGAAAAGTTCGAGTTCGTCGAGTCGTTCGTGATGAAGCTTCGGCACATGGGGATGCAGTTCTCAACGAAGAAAAAGATCAAGCGTTGATCGGATCGTGTAGCCTCACGTAAACGATGTAGGGATTTTACTAAGCGATCTTTTAGATTTTTCGTTCTATACGAACATATAGTATTTTCTAATCGATCGTTTAGCTAATGCTAAGTGATGGGGTAAATCGTTTACCATATCGCGTGGCGTTGGTTGCGCGATCGCGTAGGTGCTGGAGGTAGGCGATCGTAGTGGGAGCATGTGATGCTCGTCGTTTAGTAGAAGGTGCGCACTAGACGATCATGTAGTTAGCAAGCTTCATCGCTTAGTTACTACCTATATGATCGTGCGTATGCGATGCGGAGACGCTAGCTAAGCGATTGCTTAGGTGATATGCTTCGCGGCATTGTAATCGCTTAGACGATCGCAAAAGGCAGGCGTTGTACGGAGTGCACTAAGCAATCATGTACTTCAGGCTTCATCGCTTAGTAAAGGTACACGATCGTGTTGTAATAACTAAACGATCGTTTGGATTTTTCTAGACGATTGTATAGTAATGTTAAATGATCGTTTAACTCTAGAGCGCTGGTAAGCGATAGAGCAAAGAGTTTGTTTTATCATGTAGACGATCGCGGGGTGCTTAGTACACGATTATTGGAGAAGCGATGCTTTGCTGAGCGATTCAAGACCCGATTTGTCTGTTTGAACCGGAGACTCCTTGTCTTTATAATAGATAGCTTTTCTTTTGTGTTTTAAGGCAATTTTACCCGGTTCATCAACTTTTATTGCTTATATATGTGATGTATGGTTCTTATATGTCAAAGTGTTTGTCATATAGTTAAAAACCCACCTTAGGTTGTGCAATTATTCATGCAACATGTATTATAAATGTTATAATATTGCATGAAGAAATTACTTGAAAGCATGCACATGCATCATGAAATATAAGAGTTATATTGTGCAATTATTCATGCAACATGTATTATAAATGTTATAATATTGCATGAAGAAATTACTTGAAAGCATGCACATGCATCATGAAATATAAGAGTTATATTTTGCATGTATTAAGCATTATCATGCATCATCCTTATATTATAAATGTTATAGTCTAAGGGTGAATGGAAGCATGTTTTTCTTGTTTCATTGTTGTTTTGTATAAGTGTTATATAAAAGAAGTAGCAATGAATAGACAATGCATTGAGCATGACACTTAGGCCGTTTATAAGCGTTATGAATGCCTTGCATGTGTTAGCCTCGCATTGTGGTGGTTGTTTCTGTTTATAAATGTTATAAAGAAAATTAGACCTAAAATCAATAATTCAGAGTTACATGCAGACTTAGGATGAACTCAAGTTTTTTAAAAGGGTTTTAAAATTGGATTGAGATAGACCTAAGTTCAAATGGTTCTAAAGAGTTTGGTAACCTAGATTAATCTTTTAAAATCGGTTTAAGAGGATTAAATTAGTTGGAATAAAAGATTAAATTTTTTGTAAACCTATCTATAAGGGACCTTTAGTCTAAGGTAGGTTCTGGCTAGGCTGGGGTTCTTAAGTTGACGGAAACGTAACACCCCTACCTGGGAACCTACCTGGAAAGGTGAATTAGATAGATTTTCAACAAGCATGTGACGTTTTGGTCAAAGACTCCGTTAAAGAGTTTAATGGATGATGATCAAAAGTTGTTCAACTATCCAAGGTAAATGTTACTCTTGGAAAAACCTAAAAGTCACTTAGTTAAAATCCTTAGCCGTGTTTTTTCTAAGTAAACTAAACCCTAGGTTATAAAATACTCAGTGGGAGGAGAAGGCGTATCAGATATGTCTATGATTCCACTAACGTTTCTCCCTGTATGTTCACACCATGAGATTCATGCTTGGCCTCGAGATGACCCAAGATGCATCCCCCTTAGGATGGTGTTTGTATGAGTCAATATCAAGGTGGACAGAGAGAGTTTTTATAGTAAGTGGGTGAAGGGTGTGTGTCAACATTGTTGGGGTTGATGCCCTAAAGTCTCGTGTTCTATAATTTGTAAATAGTATATACGAACACCAATGATTGTTAATATATGATATTTACTTCACATCTTGTTGTTTTGCTCGATTATTTGTTTTATTTGCTTTACCACAAACCAATAAACATAAAATCCCTGGTTATATGTATGTGACTCAAGCACATATGTAGTGGCATACAAGTGGATCATGTCTTGAGTGATAACCAAAATGGTCTGTAGTATATGGATACAGGAGGGAAACCTTATCCTGGTAATGCTACGGATGCGGCCCGCTTTGTGGAATGGTCACAAGTGTTGTGACTTGCCTCAGATGGTCTAATCCCGATCATTCGTGTTGGGGACATGCGAGTGGGGGCGTCCTATACAAAGAGTTTGTATAAGACCTGGCCACGAAGTGTTAATGTCTTATTATATAACACCGTTCATGACCGAGACTTCACTTCACTAGGATAACCATAGGTAACATGACCTCAATCCTGAGTGAGTTGGGAACTTCTGCCATTGAGGGCGGTCCTTTGATTTGTATGGGTGCGAGTGGCCAAGTCGCTGATATAAACCTACCATTTTGGGGATTCATTTGATATGGGAGTTGGGAACTCAGTTACACAAGATGGAATTCACTCCTTCCCCAAGGTAGGGGTAAGTAGATAGATGATGCATTATTTTATGAGGTGGAATTATGAATGAAATGCGATGATGAAAATGCATTGAGCACTCAAGTTTTCTTAGTGGAATCCAAGTGTAAACCCCACTAAGTTTCCTGGTAAGTCCAGGGTCGAACTCAGGGACTTGGGAAAACAATATGCGGTGGTAATTTTTAGGAAGACTTTGTGGTAATTAAATAAATCAAGTAGTTATTGGGAATGTTGTTTGCAGTAATAAAAATAAAAAAATGCGGCGGAGTTTTGAAAAGAGTTGATAAAATAGAAGATGCGATGAGTAAGCGGTGAACAGGTTGAGAAGGGTTCGGCTAACACTTCCTAGGATGCGTTCATGTGATGCAATCATGCAACACACATACAATAGTAAACCATCTCTCGATGCGAATGCTACGGCTTCTAATGCTAGAACACATGGGATATATGCGATAAGTCTATAGGACCTACATATAAGCCTCTATTCTTATTTATGTGATGACAAAATGACACACAAATAAGGTGACCACATAATATCATACCTATCTCTAGGATGCATGCGATGCAGGTTGACAAACAAAGCTTATCTCTAAGTCCTTATCTCTTGTTTATACAGATCTAATCTTGCTCTCTCGAGTCTAGTGATAACTTGTAGAAATACAAGTTATTTGTGCTGTTTTATTTAGATATTGTGGAAAAAAGAGAGGAAAATTGCGTCGATAGTATAAGAATTGGCTGAGAAATATGAAAATTATGAAATTTCGTAAACGCATCCACTAACCCTATTGCGATGGCGAAATAGAATGTTTTAGTCTCTGTTTTGCAGGAAATAGGTCACCGCATGCGTTAGTGGCTCGAAGACAAAATGTATAACGCATCTACATCGCATGTGCCAATCGATCAAGAACAAAGAAATGATCAACGTAATGATAGCACATGCGACGATTGATCATGGACTCTAGAGATCAACGCATTTCAACCTCAAGCGGTAATAAAAAACAACACCGCATGCGACGATCGATCGAAGATATGAAGAGCAATGCATTCGCGGACGATTCTACAAGTGTACAGCTTTCTGTTGTGCAATTCTGACAGATTGATCGTGGACAGAGAGGAATTTTCCATTACGCCATGGTAGGAATTATCAGAATTATATAGTGGGACCACAAATTCAAAGAGCCAAAGTCTTGTCTATAAATAACTTCCTTGAATTCACTGAAAGATATACAGGTTAGGAGAGAGGCTGGTCTAAAGATACTTTACAGAGAAAATCCGGGAGAACTACGAGACAAGGTTAAAAAGTGAGTCTCTGAGCAAGGAATTCTTCCGATTCCTGAAGCTGAAGCTATGTGCAAAAGGTCAATTCTACAGGGAAAGCAAGCCTGAAAGGGAAGCTTTCCTCTCAACTACATCCATATGCCGACAAGCACAAGTCTTAGATCGGGATCTGTGTCAAGACATTGAGACTCTTTTCGTATTTGTTTCTATTCTTTAATTCATCTTCTGTGTTCATCTTCTTTAATCCTTCATTCACAATCATGTATCAAATGCTCATATTTAGAATTAAATGTTATCATCGTCATCATTATCATCTCTCTGTTCCTTTCCATACATTTATCATCCATTGTCTCCATGATGTGTTCTTAATCCCCTGGGTAAAAAGGGAGAATTAAGCGAATGAGTTAATCTGTGTTAAGGTAATCAATTAAGTTTAGCTAAAGCATGCTCGACGACATCTTCACCTGTGAGAGTAAAAGTGAAGATGTTATTCTGCCTATCGAGAGAAGGTTGGAAGAATGTGTTAACTAAAGAAAGAAGTATTTCCAGAGATGGAAATAATCTTGCGTACATCACGTTCATCTCTGTTTGACCATAGACGTACAGGAATGCGGTCGATCACTGAAAGGTGTACGCCAAAGGAAAGCGGAACCTTAGTTGCGTCCTTAATGCAATTGATGAACTTGCGATGTTCTTTCTCTTTACTCATTCTCTTTCTGCTTCATTCACAAGACTTGCCATTGCATTCATTAGATTCTTTTGTACAACTTCACAGCCAGTCCTCGACCCCTGTATCATAGTAGTTTAGAAATTTACTTTATCAATACATTTTACTTTCAGCGCAATTTATATTTCTGTAAAACCAAAATTCTTTATTCTTTATTATAACCGATTGCATATATCACACTAGTATTACTTTTAACGACAACAATCCCCGTGTTCGACCTCGGATCATTATGAGAAACTTGCACTGAAATTATACTTAGTTTTAGCGCAGGAAACTTGTGACATGCACTACTTCATCGCATACTACGAGCATATCACTATCAACGCATACACTTAGAACGTAGTATCGCATAATATCTTTATCGCAAAGCACTTGAGCGCATATAGAGCACTTTCATTCATTCATTAGCGCAATAGATGGGGACATGAACTTGCAGTACATTCATATTCATCATTGTCCATATAGATAAAGATAATAAATTTCGTATCCTTACATCTAGATTCCAACCTAGCTCTCTCAAGTCTTAGGTTCTTTCTTTAGATTCTCTCTTGAGTAGCTTTAAAGGGGTATTGGGCACAGCATAAAACAAGATAATCGCATGCGATGAAGGTCTTAGGTCATGTTAGCTTAGTTCTTCTCAACCCATACGATAAGTTTAGCTACTCACACATGCTAAGAGAGTGAACAGATGTAGATAAAGAGCTTCCATTGTATAAATATAAAGTTGAAGTACAAAATAACAAGAAGAGAATAAAGAGCCTAGTAGCAATCTCTTGCTTCCCAAGCTTTTACACTGTCTTTTCTACTCTTGTACAAAATATAATCTCGCTCTCGCGAGAGTCAGCCCGCTCTCTGCTTTCTCTACCTCCGAGTTCACTCTCGATTTTCCCTAAGCAATCTTCCGGCATCTCTACTCTTCTCTTGCTTCGCCTTAAAAATAAATGAAAACTATGAACACGGCTAAAACTATGAACTGGATGAATCAAAATTATGAACTGTTGAACCCCTTTTCTGAAGGATGCCTTCCGTATTTATAGAGCTTTGGGGTGAAGGGCGGCTTCTCTCTTATGATTGCACAAATGAGATGGCTTTAATTCTCTGACTGATGTGCCGAATATTTGTCACTGAAAAGCTGAGTGTACTTGTTATCGTCAGTGACTTGTCAACTTAATTCGAATTCGACCATCATCAGCTTTTTGTCTCATCATAATTGATTATGCCTTTCACCCAGATGTGCCCACCAAGTTGCGTCGGTTCTATGTGGAAATCCTTCTTGAGTAGATGTTTGCGAGCACAAATCACCTCAAAGCCTTACGGTAATGTTGTGCTCGTCCGTTGATTTCTTGTGATCGCGCTTTTCGCCTTGCGTCAACGCATATTCTGCATAAAAATACAAAAAATAATTGTTCCTATGCGATGATCGCATGCGACCGCAATGTTATTAACTTAATTCTTTTTGGACGCAATCTAACATATTTTATCAATACAAACCTTCATTGTTTAATAACTTAGAACTGTAATAACGTGCATTTCTGTCCATTATCAATAAATGACTCCCTTAAGGGTTGATTCTGGGGCTTGAATGATGTGGCGCCACACATCTTCTCTTGGCCCGAGAGGTGTTCACACATAGTTGGACTATGTTGTATTGTTCATTAGAGAAATCAGTGGTACTTAAGGAGTGAGATGTAACTACAGGGGCAAAATAATAAATTGGCCTAGCTGTACTTACGAGCATCTGTGAAGGGTCATCGTAGTCATGATTGGTTATATCCGATGGACACAGAAATATATCTGTGGTAAGAAGAATTCAGCTGTTGGTCTTTAGTGGAATCACTGACAGTTAACGGATGGTGAATCTCGTGGCTAAAAAGTTTAGTCAGCTATTCATGTACCATTGGAGCTTCGAGTCACAGGTCCGTTAGGTCACCTGGGTAGCTTAGATAAAGTCGAGAACCAATGTTTGGGTCAATTTGAAATGTTCAAATTGACAAGAGGAAGTTCAATTATATATGATATAATTGGACTGGTTAATTATATATGATATAATTGGCTAAATGTATAAGATACATTATTGTTATAAACGCCTCGTTATGCACAATGTTTTTTAGTTGTTTCTTTTTAAGAGTTAAAGAGAAATTAGAACTAAAAGAAATAAGAAAGACATGCATACTCACTTATGTTTAATTAATGGTTTTAAAATATTTAAAACTAGGATCACATAGACCTAAGATCACGGTTCTAATATGATTAGCAATCCTAAGGCTTTAATCTTTTAATTAGTTTAATAGGATTAAATTGGCTAATAAAAGGTTAAAGTGTAGCGAATCTATCTATAAAGGACCTTTTGTCTACGACGGGTTCTGTCTAGGCTGGGGTATTTAAGTTGACGGAAATGTAATACTCCTACCTGGGAACTGACCTAAAAAGGTGAATTAGATATATTTGATGCATGCATGCAAGTTAAGGATAGTCCATTAAAGTGTTTAAATGTGATTACTTCAACTTGTTTATATTTCATAAACAAACGTTGTTTATAAGTAGGCTTTAAAAAGACCACTTAGACTAAAATCAGTAGCCGGATTGTCTAGGTTAATGAATCCCTAGGTAGAACATTCAGTGCAAGATACTTGGAGCATAAGATGCTTCACTTAAACCTTTCATTTTTCTCCTAAAGTCCACACCGTGAGATATATCCTCGGCCTCGCAGCACCTTTGGCGTGTCCCCCCAACGGATGGTGTTTGGGTAGGTCAATATCAAGGTGGATGGAGAGAATGTTCATAGTAAGTGGGACCAGGAAATGCGACAGCATATCCCTCGGTCTCCCTTGTTAGGTTGAATAAAGTTATGCGTATCGCCTCGAGGCACCCTGGGAGTATCCCTCTAAAGGATGGCAGTTTTGCGCGTTTCTTTATTTGATCTCTTGTAAGAGGATAAGGTAACTTAGTCTCTTATCCTAATCTGCCTTTTCCCTACGGTAAGTGCATTAGGACGGGACTGGCACCGAAAACGAGGGGTTACACTTACACGGAATAGTTAAAGGTTAACGATTCTGGACCAAAAATGGTGGCTGTTAAGTTCAGTTCCAAGAGTTGGTTCTGCCTAATGGTTGAGAATATCTCACCCCAGTGAAGGGGCAACTGATCACCCCATCGGTGGCATTTTTCCTGACTCACTGGGGCATCATTGCAAAATAGAAGTCTATAACTTAGGGTACTTGAAACTGTTTTGCAAAACTAATTGGTTTAAAAGTGGTTTAGCAAAATCTAATCAAGATTTGTTCGTATTTTCAGCAACTTTTTCAAATGGCTACAGCCACCTTATCATTGTTAAGTGCCGAAAAATTAACTGGCGACAATTTTTCAACATGGAAACATATGATCACGACGATTCTAATCATCGAGGATCTCATGTTCGCTCTCACGAAGGCTTGTCCTCCTATTCCAGCTCCAAATGTCGCTCAAAATGTTCGAGAGGAATACAAGCGATGGACAAGGGCGAATGAGAAGGCCCGAGCTTATATCTTGGCAAGTCTTTTAGACGTCTTAGCCAAGAAGCATGAGCCTATGGTCTCAGCCTGTGAGATCATGGAGTCTATGGGGGATGTTTGGACAACCGTCCAAACAGCTTATGCATGAGGCTCTTAAATACATATTCAACTCCAAAATGCAAGAAGGCACCTCTGTTCGTGAACATGTGCTAAACATGATGGTCCACTTCAATGTGGTGGAGTTGAATGGGTCTACCATCGATGAGGGCAGCCAGGTTAGCATAATACTGCATTCTTTGCTGGAGAGCTTCCTGCACTTTGTTAGCAATGTGATTTTTAACAAAGTGAAATATAACCTTATAACTCTCCTCAACAAGTTGCAGATATACCAATCTTTACTGAAAAGTAAGGAGAAGCAGAAGGGTGAGGCAAATATTGTTTCATTCTCAAGGACATTCCATAGAGGTTCGACCTCAGGAACGAAGTCTGCACCTTCTACTTCTAACTCTACAAAGGGGAAGAAGAAGAATGGTGGTAAGGGAAAAGGGAAGGAACCTGCTAACCCACCGTTTGTCGCCTCGAGGAGGAATCCACCAGTTGCTAAGGGAAAGTGTTTCCATTGCAACCAAGATGGACATTGAAAGAGGAACTGTCCTCGGTATTTGAAGGAGAAGAAAGCAGCCAAGGCTAAGGCCAAGGCGGATAAAGGTAAATATGATTTACTTGTGCTCGAAACTTGTTTAGTGGAGAATGATGATTCAGCCTGGATAATTGATTCAGGTGCCACTAACCATGTTTGTTCTTCTTTTTAAGGGATTAGATCTTGGCGACAATTGGAGGCTGGTGAGATAATGATGCGAGTAGGCACCGAGCACGTCGTCTCAGCTATGGTAGTGGGAGGACTCCAATTGACTTTACAGAATAGGTTTCTAATTTTAAATGATGTATATATTGTTCCTAAACTAAAAAGGAACCTTATTTCTGTAAAGTGCTTATTGCAATGTAAATACACTGTTTCTTTTAATTTGAGTAAAGCATTTATTCATAAAGATGGTGTTTTTATTTGTACAGCAAATCTGGAATCGAATTTATTTATGCTAAGGCTGTTAGCCATTAATTCCCTCCATAATACTGAAATGTTCAGAACTGTCATAACTCAATCAAAACATCAATGAATTTCTCCAAAAGAAAATGCCCAACTTTAGCATCTACGTTTAGGGCACATAAATCTCAATAGGATTGAGAGATTGGTGAAGAATGGACTTCTAAGTGAGTTAGAAGAAAATTCATTACCTGTGTGTGAATCTTGCTTTGAGGGTAAGATGACTAAACGACCTTTTACTGGAAAAGGTTTTAGAGCCAAGTTGCCTCTTGCGTTAGTACATTCTGACCTTTGTGGTCCTATGAATGTGCGAGCCCGAGGTGGCTATGAGTATTTTATCAGTTTTACTGATGATTACTCCAGGTACAGGTATGTTTATCTTTTGCAACGGAAGTCTGAATCCTTTGAAAAGTTCAAAGAGTTCAAGGTTGAAGTTGAAAATGCATTGGATAGAAGGATTAAAACACTTCAATCAAATCGAGGTGGAGAGTTTTTGGACTCCGCATTCTAGGACTATTTGATATAACATGGAATCGTTTCCCAACTCTTAGCACTGGGTACACCTCAGCAGAATGGTGTAGTGGAGAGGAGAAATAGGACCTTGTTAGACATGGTTCGTTCAATGATGAGTTACGCTTCCTTACCGGACTTGTTTTGGGGTTTCACAGTGGAGACTGCGGTGTATATACTCAACTGTGTTCCCTCCAAGAGTGTTGCAAGGACACCTCTTGAGTTGTGGAACGGGCGTAAAGCTAGTTTACGTCATTTCCTCATTTGGGGTTGCCCTGCACATGTGCTTGAGGCTAATCCCAAGAAGTTTGAACCACGGTTGAGGTTATGCCTCTTTGTAGTCTACCCCAAAGGTACACGAGGGGGTTATTTTTATGATCCAATGGAAAATAGGGTGTTTGTTTCCACGAACGCTTATTTCCTGGAGGAGGAGCATAGTCCATGAAGCAAAGTCGTGTTGTGTGAGCTTTCCAATGAAACTATTGAAACTTCAACAAGAGTTCTTGAAGAGCCTGTTACATCAACAAGAGTTGTTGATGGGAGTTCATCTAGTAGGTTGGTTCCACCTCAAAAGTTGAGGGAACCTCGACGTAGTGGGAGGGTTGCGAACCCACTCGCTCGCTATCTGGGTTTCACGAAAATCCTTGCTATGGTAACAGATGACAACGTAGAGGATCTGTTGTCTTATAAGAAGGCAATGGAGGATGTTGACTGGGATGAATGGGTCAAGGCCATGGATCACGAGATGGAGTCGATGTACTTAAACTCAATATGGGATCTTGTAGATCAGCCTAATAGGGTTCGGCCTATATGTTGTAAATGGATCTACAAGCGCAAACGGGGTGCTGATGGGAAGGTTCAAACCTTCAAGGCTTGACTTGTGGCAAAGGGTTATACCCAGGTAGAGGGAGTCGACTATGAGGAGACTTTCTCGCTTGTTATCATGTTAAAGTCGATCCGCATCCTCCTATCCATTGCAACTTATTATAATTATGAGATCTGACAAATGGACATCAAGACGGCCTTTCTGAATGGCAATCTTGAGGAGACCGTTTATATGGTGCAGCCCAAGGGATTCATAGCCTAAGGTCAAGAGCAAAAGATTTGCAAACTGAATCGATCCATTTATGGACTCAAACATGCGTCTCGATCTTGGAACATACGATTTGATGCTGCGATCAAGTCGTATGGCTTTGATCAAAATGTTGATGAACCTTGTGTCTATAAGAAGATCATCAACGCTTCACTAGTCTTCTTAGTGTTGTATGTCGACGATATCCTACTCAATGGGAATGATGTAGGTCTACTGACTGCAGTTAAGAACTGGCTAGCGAACCAATTCCAAATAAAACATTTGGGAGAGGCTCAGTTGTTCTAGGTATCCAGATCTTTTAGGATCGTAAGAACAAAGTGCTAGCACTGTCCCAAGCATCGTACATTGACAAGATGTTGTCAAGTACTCGATGTAGGACTCCAAGAGGGGCCTACTGGCGTTCAGGCATGGAGTCACTTTGTCTAAGGAAATGTGTCCTAAGACGCCTCAAGAGGTTGAGGAGATTAGACGGGTCCCATATGCATCTGTCGTTGGCAGTTTGATGTACGCGATGCTCTGTACTTGTCCAGACATCTGCTACGCTGTGGGCATATTCAGTAGGTATCAGTCTAACCCAGGCCAGGGTCACTGGACTACAATGAAGATCATCCTCAAGTATCTTCGGTGAACGAGGGACTACATGCTCGTGTATGGTTTGAAGGATTTCATCCTTACAGAATACATGGATTCTGACTTTCAGACATATAAGGACTCTCGCAAGTCCACATCAGGGTCAGTCTTTACTCTTAATGGAGAAGCTGTAGTATGGCGAAGCACTAAGCACGGTGCATTGTCGACTCCACTATGAAGGCGGAGTACGTAGCGGTTTATGAAGCTGCTAAGAAGGCCGTATGGCTCAGGAAGTTCTTGACAGACCTGGAAGGTGTTCCAGATATGTCTAGACCCATTACGCTCTATTGTGATAGTAGTGGGGTAGTGGCGAACTTCAAGGAGCCAAGGAGTCATCGGCGCAGTAAACACATAGAGTGGAAGTATCATCTGATTCGCGAGATAGTGCATCGAGGTGACGTGATCGTCATGGAAATCACTTCGGAGCACAATGTTACTGACCCATTTACGAAGGCTCTCACGGCTACAGAGTTTGAGGGTCACCTGCGGAGCATAGGTCTACAGGATTGCTCGCGGCTAAATAGGGCAAGTGGGAGATTTTATTATTCTTAGCTTTTATGCCCTAGTTTATTATTTGGTACTAAGTTTTTTGTACACCCCACTTTGCTTTAGGATAAGTGCGAGATTGTTGGGGTTAATGCCCTAAAGTCTCATGTCCTGTACTTTGTAAACAGTATATACGAACACCAGTGATTGTTAATATATGATATTTACTTCACATCTTGTTGTTTTGCTCGGTTATTTGTTTTATTTGCTTTACTACAACCAATAAACATAAAATCCCTAGTTATCTGTATGTGACTCAAGCATGTATATGGTGAGATACAAGTGGGTCATGTCTTGAGTGATAACCAAAATGGTCTGTAGTATATGCATACAGGAGGGAAACCTTATCTTGGTAATGCTACGGACGCGGCCTGCTTTGTTGAATGGTCACAAGTGTTGTGACTTGCCACAGATGGTCTAATCCTGATCATTCGTGTTGGAGACATGCGAGCGAGGACGTCCTATACAAAGAGTTTGTATAAGACCTAATCACGAAGTGTTAATGTCTCGTTAGATAATACCGTTCATGACCGAGACTTCACTTCACTAGGATGACCATAAGTAACATGACCTCAATCCTGAGTGAGTTGGGAAATCCTTCCATTGAGGGCGGTCCTTTGATTTGTATGGGTGCGAGTGGCCAAGTCGCCGATTCAAACCTACCATTTTGGGGATTTATCTGATATGGGAGCTGGGAACTCAGCTACACAAGATGGAATTCACTCCTTCCCCAAGGCAGGGGTAAGTAGATAGATGGCTACCTTAAGGGTTGATTCCGGGGCTTCAATGATGCAGCGCCACACAAATTCTCTTGGCCCGAGAGGTGCTCACACATAGTTGGACTATGTTGTATTGTTCATTAGAGGAATCAATGGTACTTAAGGAGTGAGATGTAACTATAGGGTCAAAACGGTAAATTGGCCCAGCTGTACTTATGAGAATTTTTGAAGGGTCATCGTACTAATGATTGGTTATATCCGATGAACACAGAAATATGTCCGTGGTAAGAAGAGTTCAGCTGTTGGTTTTTAGTGGAATCACTGACAGTTAACGGATGGTGAATCTCGTGGCTAAAGAGTTTAGTCAGCTATTCACGTACCGTTGGAGCTTTGAACCACAAGTCCATTAGGTCACCTGGGTAGCTTGGATAAAGTCAAGAACCAGTGTTTGGGTCAATTTGAAATATTCAAATTGACAAGAGGAAGTTCAATTATATATGATATAATTGGACTGGTTAATTATATATGATATAATTGGCTAAATGTATGTGATACATTATTTTGGAGGAAATCAGATATAAATATGATTTATATTAAGTAGAGGAAAAAATATTATAGTAGATATATGATATCAAGCTATAGGATATAAATATAATATGATTATGCTTATTAATTCTATTAATTGATTAATTATTTGATAATTAACCGGTTAATACACGTTCAGACGTGGGAAGATGGGGACCAGCGGGTTAAAGCTATGAAAATCGTTTTCATTTGATTAATTCAGTCGTGCATTTGTATCGCCCGCACCCAAAATAATTCGTGAAAGAGCGATCATGAGAGCCTATATGATAGAAGCTCATTCGTCTAAACGGTCGTCTACTTCACGTTCTCTAAACGATCGTTTACATATTTCCTAAATGATCGTTCAGTTTTTCCTAAACGATCGTGTAGCTCTATTATACGATAAGCATCTCCGCTATACGATAGCAAAGTTCATCTTCCAAAATCACCAGATCCCACTCTTAGGGTTTTTGATGCCGAGGATACCCAAGTTTCTTTTGAGGTGGTGTCATTCTCGAGGCATTGTTCTTGTACGTTTGGATCATGCTATTTCAGTCAACAGACTCGCCGGGTGCTGTAGATTGGTAGGAGGTTTTCCGCTGCTTTGGGTTCAATCGTTCGAAGAATGTCTTCAACTAGTATGAACCCTGTTCTAATGTTTTATTGTATTCTGAGCATGCCGATTATGAGTTTAATATGCATAACTGTTTGTATGGAATGTATATCGTTTTTGTTTCAATCACTGTGAAATTGGAGCGATCTAAGCCCGCTCATAGAACTCTCAGTATGAGATCCTTCAAACACGTCCTATGGTCTCTGTCATTGGTTCACATCGTGAGATCATTCTGTACGCCCTCGTCGCCCTGGTAGCGGCCCCCTTAGGAAGGGTTTTGTGCAGTTGGTCAATATCAAGGTGAACTTTAGAAATGGATAGGGTCACTTTAAGTTTTGCCCCAATCGGATTTTTTCCCTTAGGATTGGCCTTTTAGGACGGACCTCTAAGGCTTAAAATGGTGGGTCACACTTACGGGAGATTGTTAAGTAAGTTAATTATCTCTTGGCTAAATCAATGATGGCTAGTCGTTATAGGAGCAAGAGTTGTTCTGGTATTAATGATTGGTTGAGATCTTCTCAATTCAGAGGAGGGATAACTGACCTCCCTTAGGCGGCTTTTGTCCTAAACCTTTGAAGCGTCATTACAAAAATAGATGTCACACGGAGTTCATGTTAGTTTTTCTAAAACCTTATTGGATGTTGTTTTGTTTTGCAACGGGTATTTGCTTAAAACCTAACATAGATCAATGTGTTTTTCTTTTCAGCAACTTGTTAGTATTTTCATTTAAAGCTTTTAAAAATGACCGATTTATTACAGTGGAAAGAATCGTGTGAAATGAATTTCATGGCGAACGACCTCCATCCCACTACTCTCCAAAAGAGAAGACAAGACAGTAAATACGATTTATTGATCTTGGAGACATGTCTGGTAAAGAATGATGATTCTGCCTGGATCCTTGATACAGGTGCTACCAATCATGTCAGTTCCTCTTACCAAGGATTTAGTTCCTGGCAAACGTTACCACAGGGAGAGATGACTCTTCGAGTCGGTAATGGTGAGGTTGTTTCAGCTGTTGGTATAGGCAGGCTGAAGTTATTTGTTGACAAGAAACGTTATCTATTACTGGATAATGTTTTTGTAGTTCCTCATATTAAGAGGAACTTAATCTCAATTTCTTGTCTTATTGAACAACCGTCTCCTTTTCTGAGAATAAAGTATTTATTTTCAAGAATGGAATGGAGATTGGCTATGGTTCAATGGAAAATAACTTATATGTACTAAGGCCGTTAGTCATAAAAGCCTTGTTTAACACTGAAATGTTCAGTACAGAAATAACAGCTAAAAGACCAAAGGTTTCTCCAAAGGAAAACGCCCATCTTTGGCATCTAAGGTTAGGTCACATCAACCTCAATAGGATTAAGAAGTTGGTGAAAAGTGGACTTCTAAAGAGTTTAAAAGAAAACTCCTTGCCGGTTTGTGAATCATGCCTTGAAGGCAAGATGACCAAACAACCTTTTACTGGAAAAGGTTACAAAGCCAAGAAAGCCTTGGAGCTTGTACATTCAGACCTTTGTGGTCCGATGAATGTTAGAGCTCGAGATGGGTATGAATATTTCATCTCTTTCATAGATGATTATTCAAGGTTTGGGTATCTCTTCCTAATGCAACATAAGTCTGAAGCCCTTGACAAGTTCAAGGAGTATAAGACTGAAGTTGAAAACTTGTTAGGTAAGAAGATAAAAACAGTACGATCTGATTGTGGTGGAGAGTATACGGACCTCCAATTCTAGAACTATATGATAGAGCATGGGATTGCGTCCCAGCTCTCGATCCCTGGTACACCTCAGTAGAATGGTGTAACGGAAAGAAGAAACAGGACCTTGTTTGACATGGTTCGATCTATGATGAGTTATGTTCATCTTCCAGACTCATTTTTGGGTTATGCAGTACTGACTACATGTTATATCCTAAACAAAGTTCCCATAAAAAGTGTTTCTGAAACACCTATTGAGTTATGGAGAGGCCATAAAGGTAGTTTACGCCATTTCAGGATTTGGGGCTATCCGGCACATATGCTAGCGACTAACCCAAAGAAGTTGGAACTGCGCTCGAAGGTTTGCCTCTTTATGGGCTACTCCAAGGAAACGAGAGGAGGATACTTTTATGATCCAAGTGAGAACAAAGTGTTTGTTTCCACTAATGCTATCTTCTTGGAGGATATTTAACACTATCTTACTACGGGGCTTATGCCTCCTTATGTGGTCCTCTTCTGAAAAGGTAGTGTTTGTCGACACAAACACTTTATTATCTTTAAGATCTTAGAAGTAACCACCTCTTGTTCCTTTAAGGTAACCTACATATAAGCACAATTTTGAATGAGGTTCCAATTTCTTAGGATTTGCCTCAAGTACATATGTTGGGCAACCCTGGATCCTGAAATATCGTAAATTACCGTTACGACCATTCCATAATTCCAAAGGCGTTTCAATAACACTTTTGGATAGAACATAGTTCAAAATGTAAGCTACAATCTATACTGCGTAACCCCAAAATGAGTCCGGTAAGGAAACATAACTCATCATAGACCGAACCATGTCCAACAGGGTTTGATTTCTCCTTTCTGATACACCATTTTACTGAGGTGTACTAGGTGCTGAGAGTTGGGATACAATTCCCTGTTCTATCAAATATTATTGGAATTTCAGATTCATATACTCTACACTTCGATCACATCGAAATGTTTTAATTTTTTTTATTTAATGAATTTTCAACTTCAGTCTTGTACTCCTTGAAATTTTCAAGGGCTTCAGACTTATGTTGCATTAAATAAACACACCCATATCTGGAATAATCATCAGTAAAATTGATTAAATATTCAAACTCTCCTCTTGCCTTAACATCCATCGGACCACAAAGGTCTAAATGTACAAGTTCAAAGGTTTCTTTGGCCTTGTGACCTTTCCCAGTAAAAGATCATTTAATCATTTTGCCTTCAAGGCATGACTAACACACAGCTAAAGAATTTTCTTCTTACTCACTTATAAGTCCATGCTTAACCAATCTCTCAATCCTATTGAGATTTATGTATCCTAATCTTAGGTGCCAAAGATGGGCAGTTTCTTTAGGAGAAATTTTATGTCTTTCACTCTGAATTACCGCAGTTTTAAATAGTTCAGTATTTAGGAGAGCTTTTGTTGCTAACGATCTTAGTGCATAAAGATTATCTTTGAGATTTTTAGAACAAATATATACTCTATTTTTATAAACAAACACTTTATTTACATTAAAAGATAAAGATTAGTTCTGTTCAAGCAAACATTTTACAAAAATAAGGTTTCTTTTCAAGCCTAGAACCACATATACATTATCTAGTAAAATATATTATTTCTATAAGCAGAGTTGAAGTCCTCCCACTACCGAAGCTAAGACGACGTATCCAATTCCAACACGCATCGTCATCTCCCAACCTCTAGTTGCCACCAAGAATTAATTCCCTAAAATTAAAAACAAACGTGGTTAGTGGCACTTGAATTTATTAACCAGGCCGAATCATCATTCTCTACTAAGCAACTTTTCAATACAAGTACATCATATTTACCTTGCTGGGCCTTTTTCTTCTCTACCAAGTACTTAGGACAATTCCTTCTCCAATGTCCTTGTTGGTTACAATGGAAACAAATTTCCTTTGTAGCCTTGGCCTTCTTGCCATTTTGGGTAGCCGTTGGTGGGTTAGCTTTCCCCTTTCAACCTTTCTTCTTCTTCCACTTTTTGGTGGTGAAAGAGGAAGGCATGGACTTAGTTCTAGAGGTCGAGCCTTTGAAGAACTTTTTGGAGGACGAGATAACATTTGCCTCACCCTTCTATTCCTTGACGAAAGTCTGTAGCTCATTGAGCAAAGTGGTTAGGTTGTAATCAATCCTATTCATAACAACATTGTTATGGAATTGTAGGAAACATCCAGGCAAGGTTTCTAGGATGAAGCTAACCTGACTGGTCTCATTAATGACAAACACGTTCATCTCAGCCACACTAAAATGGTCCCTCATGTTCAGAATATGTTCTCGAACAGAGGCTCCCTCTTGCATACGGGGGTCCTTTATAGATAAATTTGCTATAATTTTAATATTTTGTTATCCTATTAAACTAATAAAATATTAAACTAATTTTTAGTTATATTAGAAATAATGTAAACTTAGGTTTATGTGAATCATATTTTAAACTATTTTAAAAAATGATTTTAACCTAAGTTTGCATGCAATTATGAATTATTGGTTTTAATTTATAATTTTATTTAATTATAACAATTATAAAATAAATGAAACAAATTAAAATCATTCATTGCATTTCAAACCAAACTTAGGAAAAATTATAACAATTATAAAGTTACCAAAAGTAATGACATGCTTCATGCAATTCCCATTTCATTACTTAACATACATAAAATTTATATATTAAAGTAATGAAATTCATAATGACATTCATCAAAACATGCTAACTATATATTATAATAATTATAATATAATGATGAATGATAATGTCATTAATGCATGCAAACATATTTTATAACATTTATATTATATGATGCATGAGCATGCTATAAAATTAAATAATGCAACTATATTATAACATTTCATGATGCATGATTAAATGCATAACCTATGGTGGGATTTTCTATATGACATACATTAAGACATATATTAAATAAAATTAAACCATACATCAAATGCATAATTTAAAGAACAATACATGGACAGGGATTAGACTCCTAAACAATTAATTAAATTAATAAAATATCTATATTAATTTAATTAATTAGAAAACTAACTATTAAAAAAAACTGCTTCAAAACTGCTTAAACCGGACCAAAGCCTCGAACCAAGCCACAAACCGCTCGAACCAAGCAAACCAGACGCGAACCGATTGAACCACGAACCGAACCGCTCGCAAACCATGTCATTTTTTCCATCTCGAAGCATTGCAACGTTGTGACATAGCGTTGTAACACTACAAAAAAATCTTCGTTCGTCTCTTCGCAGCGTTGCAATGCTAGGGCACATCATTGCAATGTTACAGTACAGTCGCCTACTGTACAACAGTGATCTTCATCAATTTTGTTTCGATTTAGGCCTCGTTTCCTCTAGAGCGTCGTTGAAAAACTCGCAAACAACATTGGTATTAAAAAATACAGACTCGATCGCAAATTAACACCCAAAACAATGAACCCTTACAAATCAATTTGTAAAATAAAATAGTAAATTCTATAGGTAAATCTAAAAAAACATCCATAATTGCAAAACCAATAATCATTCATCAACGTGCACATCATACAGTAATACAAATCCCACCATAAACTAAATTTTAATTCTGAAAAATTAAAATTTAGAACCAAGAACCACCGTGCTAATACCAATTGAAGGACTGTAATGTCCAATGTGGAAGTGGGGATCGTGTCCCATTCAATTTTCACAGTGAATTAGAATTCCAGAAACCTAGATTATGCATTCTAAAGAAAAACAAATAATTCTACAGCATGCTTTAAAACAGTAAAGTAGAGGAATTAGGTTTGGATTACACTAACCCTTGAAGTCTAGAGGTCTTCACAAAATTACTCTTCGATCCGATCACAAACTCTCCAATTTGAAACTCGTACAAACCTAAACCCAATGTGGACACCGCCATAAATAAGCCTTTTGTATTCTCCTTGGGGGTTGAGAATTAACAGAAGTTGTGGGCTCTATTAATTTTTGGAAGAGGGAGGATGAATTTTTAGAGGAGAATTTTCTACAGGAGAATTTTACGTTTTGAGAGAATTTCACACAAAGACACACCCTGTAACCTTCTGTGAAGAAGATGAAGAAAACATAAAAACCCAACTCCCCACAACCACGATTTTTCTAAGAGTATTAAGGGGAGGGAAGTTATAACTTCCTTCCTTTAATTATACATATGTACATATATATGTATATATGTATATATATATGTTATATCAAATATAACACATAACCTATAGTTTACATTATATCAAATATAATATAATCTATAGTTCTAAAACTCTCAATAATTCATGGTACTTAATATAAATCAAATTTATATTAAATTTTATTATATGAATCTAATTCATAGTATTAATGTTTGAATTATATCCAAATATTTAATTCCTCTGAAAATAAAGTTTATATTATAATGTATCAAATACATTATATTAATTATAAAACATATAATTTATTTAAATTAATTATATCACATATAATTAATTCCCTCAATTAATTTAAACCATTCAAATTAATCCAAAATTAATTCTCAATAATCTCAGTTGAGCTGTAGAGGGGATCTTATGGACTTGTAGATTTAAGCCCCAATGGTACTTGAATAATTAACTAAAGTCCTTTAATTAAATTACTCCACATCGATTACCACCAGTCACTCCACTAAAAACCAACAACTGTAATCTTCGCACTACAGATATATTTTTGTGTTCACTAGATATAACTAGTCAACAACACGATGACCCTTCACAAATTGCTCATAAGTACAGTTGGGCCAAAATTACCATTTTGCTCCTATAGTTACATCTAACTTCTTAAGTACCATTAATCCCTCTAATGAACAATAAGTCATAATTCAACTGTGACAAAACCCCTCTCGGGCCAAGAGAGGGTGTGACGCCACATCGTTCAAGTCTCAAAATCGGCCTTTAAGTGAGTAATTTATCTATTTACCCCGATATTAGGGAAGGGGCGAATTCCATCTTGAATTAGACGAATCCCCAAAATGATAGGCATATTGAGTCAATGATTTGCCCACTCTCACACCCATGCAAATCAAATGATCGCCTTTATAGGTAGGAGTTCACAACTCACTCAGGATTCTAGTCATGTCACCTATGGTCATTCTAGTGAAATTTAAGTCTCTATTATTAACTGCACTATATAATGAGATTATTCATTTCATGGACTGGTCTTATAAAACCTTTTTGTATAGAACACCCCCGCTCACATGTCTCTACATGAATGATCAAGATCAGATCAATTGTAGAACGTTACAACAATTGAAACCTCTATAAAGAGGGCCATATTCTAGTGTCACCAAGATAAGGTACCCAACCTTATCCATCTACTACAGACCATTTAGGTTATCACTTAAACATGATCCACATGTATGTCTCTACATACATGTTTAAGCTATAGAAGATAACCTTGGATGTTAGTTTATTGATTTTGTGGGTTAATGCTACTAAGTGTCGAATAAAATACCTCATATTTTATTAAATAAAGAAATTGTTTATACATTACAATTACAAACTACAGGACCCACGAGATTTAAGGCATCAACCCCAACAAAAGTAACAATTTGCACCATATTATTGAACATATACAACAAGAGTATTGGGTGAATATCAGCTTTGACAAGGTATGGCATGCGAGGGAGATTGAATTCGCTAAGCAAAGGGGAGTCTCGAGGACTTGTATGTTATGTTGCATGCTTATGTAGAACCTCTGAAGATCGAGAACTTTGGGGCCATATTTGAGGTTGAATTTGAAGAATCTCAATACTTCAAGTATATTTTCATAACACTAGGACCTTGGTCAAGAGGTTTTCGGAGTTGTCATCCTTTCATCATTTTCAATTACACTCATTTAAAGTGTAAGTATAAATGCACAATATTGATCAGTGTTGCTATTAGGAATCTTGTACCCATTGGCATATGCAATTGTTGAGAACAAGATTGGTCGGTCATGGAAATGGGTCATAAAGAACTTAAAGGCAGCAACTGGAAATTGACCTAATTTTGTTTTTATTTCACATGTGATCTACGACTCCATCCATCCCTCTTGAGCTTTTGGCTATCGAGCTCTGTCTGTGGCTCAACTAGATCATGATTTGTGTGGTTCAAAGAACATGCCATCATCAAACCACTCTTTCTCGTGCTCATCATATTTCATATCATTGAAGTAACCAAGAAATTACTCTGAGCATCCTCACAGTGATGTGATGTGAGCGACGTTGATGGGTTCGTCTCAATGTTGCTTGGTAATAGGTCATTCCTCAACATGAGTGTCCCAACATTGTTTCTCAGGGGGCTACCACCGGGGTCAGATATGGCCAGAGTATACCGGGGAGTCTAGAGTAACCTGGCCTGTGGTGTGTATCTATGCTTAGCCTTGAGGCAGCTCTACGTGCACGTATGACCTTATGATTTGGTTTACACCGCGAGGCAACTATCAATGATAGTTATATAAATAAATGAATAAAAAGCCCACAACCCACCATTTCACGTTTCTTCTTCCGGTTTACTCAAAGTGAAAGCTCTCACACAAGACAAGAATTTCCTAAAGGATGTGCTAACACAAGTTAAATTTGACCCAATTCGACCTAACTCAATCCAGATCAACCACCTACTCTCACTACAATCGAACTTTTAACACGATGGTTCCCATCAGACCATTCAATTCTCCCAAACACATACTTTTGACGACATTATTAGTATGGAAGTGGCGTTGCCTGCACAAAAAGAAAACAAAACAATCAGAGTTACACACGTGCACAATGGACACAACTTAAAATATATAACTCTATGCTAATTTAGTATGAGCCTAGGGGAGTCAAACACGTCTCTCTATAGTAATTTGGACAAAAGTGAATATGAGCACTCCCATCTCAAGAATTGAGGCACAATAGCCTTGCTCAGCTAGGTTGCAGCTCTCCCCACTACCGGATGATATTGTTGGGGTTGATGACCTAAATGTCGTAGGGTTCTGTAGTTTGTAATTGTATTATACAAACATTTTATTTATTTAATAAAATATGAGATGTTTTATTTGACATTTAGTAGCGTCAAACCCAAAAACTAATAAACTAACATCCAATATTATTATCTGTAGCTTAAACATGTATGTAGAGACATACGAGTGCATCATGTTTAAGTCATAAGCTAAATGGTCTAGAGTATATTGATAAGGTTGGATACCTTATCCTAGTGACACTATGAATACAAACCGCTTTGTAGATGTTATAATTATTGTAAAGTACTACAAATGATCTGATCCTAATTATTCATGTGGAGACATGTGAGCAGAGTATTCTATACAAAGGAGTTTGTATAAGACTGGACCACGAAATAACTAGTCTCATTATATAATGTAGCTCATAATTGAGACTTACATTTCACCAAGATGACCATAAGTGACATGACCTGAATCCTAAGTGAATTGTAAACTCCTACCTATGAAGGCATTCCTTTGATTTGTATGGATGAGAGTGGCCAGATCATTGGCTCAACAAGCCTATCATTTTGGGGATTTATCTGATTGGGGAGTTGGGAACACAACTATAGAATATGGAATTCACTCTTTCCCCAACGTCGGGGTAAGTAGATAAATTGTTCCCTTAAGAGCTGATTCTGGGGCTTGAATAATGTGGCACCACACCCTCTCCTGGCCCGTGAGGGGTTTGGTCATAATTGGATTATGACTTATTGTTCATTAGAGAGATCAATGAAACTTAAGAAGTTAGATGGGGCAAAACGGTAATTTTGGCCTAGTTCTACTTATGAGCAATTTGTGAAGGGTCATCGCAATGTTGATTGGTTATATCCAATGGACACAGAAATATTTATGTTGTGTGAAAAGTGCAACTGTCGGTCTTTAGTGAAGTGCCCGACAGTTAATGGATGTTGAATAATTTAATTATAGGAGTTTAATTAAGTATTTAACTACCATTGAAGCTTCAAGCTACAAGTCCATTAGGTCCCCTTAGTAGCTCAACAAAGATTAAATGAGAAAAATTCTGGATTAATTTGAATTGTTTAAATTATTTGAGGGAATTAATTATATGTGATATAATTAATTTAGTTTAATTATATATGATATAATTAAATATAATATATTTGATACATTATAATATAAATTTTATTTGAGAGGAAATAAATAATTAAATATTATTCAAATATTAATTATATGAATTTGATTCATATAATTAAATTTAATATAAATAGTATTTATATTAAATACGATTGATGAAAGAAGTAAAACTATAGGTTATATTGTATGTGATACAATATTAAACCATAGATTATATGTTTTATGTCATGTAACCTATAGTTATATATATATATATATAGTTATTGTATATATATATATAGTTATTGTATATATATAGTTTTATTTAAATTAAAATTAATTTATTTTATTTTTAATTTTTTGAATTAATGGGGGAAATAACTTCTTTCCCCTAATCTCTCTCAACTCTCATAGTTAGTTGTGGTTGTTATGGGATTGGTTTTTCATCCTCACATTTTTTTTGGAAGAATAGATACAGTGCTCTCTGTGTGAAAAAATAAACACATAAATCTCCTAGAAAGAACACACACCTTCTCAATTTCCTCTCAATCTCCCTCTCTCCCAAAACTCCAAGAGCCCACACAACTCCATGGATTCTCATCCTAGAGAATACAGAGGAAATTTTTTTTGTGGTGGTCATTTGGATTTGTTCGTGAAATTTTGGAGAAGAGGATAGATGAGAAGAAAAGGTTCTTCAAAGGTAAGGGTTTTCTTTCAAAACCCTAATTTCTTTTATGCATGTTGTGAAAATTGTTGATTAATGCATAATTTTTCTGTTTAGATTCTGTAAAATTCGTTGTTATGTAAAACTAGAATTTGGGATCGATCCCCGCTTCTGCATTAGACCTTCACTAGTTCCTACAAATATTATCACATCTACCACACCTACCAAAAACACATACAATTTATGATCATTCAACATTTACAAAAATTAATAAGCCATTATAAAACATGGAATCGGAATTACTTTGAAGGCATGAGAAAAACCTAGTAGATTATACTTCATAGGGTAGTTCCAATTTGTTTTAGACTTCTTCTTATATGTTTCAACCCTACCATTCAATGGTTTTTGAAGGTCTAACAATGTCTTCTCCCATAATGTACTTCCACAGTCAAGATTGTTGAAGTATTCCAAATACTCCACATCGTTCAATAAAGATTTGTTAACATAGGCCTTTTCTTGTCTTTCCCATTATAGCCAACTCAATGTAATAGACCAATATAATCCCCACCACATCCATGTCATTTTTCAAACTCTAGCTCTTTGTACCATGCTTCGAAGGTATCAAGGCGAATGCCCGCCACCAAAGCATTGTCGAAGTACTTAGTGTGTAATGATTCAATCGTTTCAGCATCAACCTTCCAAATAACTCTATTAGGTGACCTCCACAATATTGCCACCAACAGAAACTCTTCTTTGGAGAAGGTGAAAATCGTAAAATTCAAGTCAAACATCATTGCATCCTGCCTATTGTCATTCACCTCCCTTAGTAAGATATGATGGACTATTAGATTGTTAAATACAATGTCCATATCTACAAAACCATCCAAACAACATCTTCTTAAATAAAGAAAGCTGAGTCAAGGTAAGCTTATCTTTCACTATCTTATTTGCAGTTCTGATGTGAGATGATAAGCCTATTGCTTGGTTATGAAACCGATCTTGAGCAACAATCTTGAGAAATCTAATCATACTGTGTAAGAAAATTAAAATTAGTTAAACACAAACTAAGCAAACAATAAGACACAAATGTCATAATTCTATAAAATTCTCGATGCTCGATACTCACTCTCGATACGAAATTCTCAATGCTAGGTACTTAATACTCGAGTTTGATATTTGATCCTCGCTTTCGAACCATAATTGCCATTCCTCCTTTACTAATTTTATCGCTCGTAATACTTTATGCTCTCACTTGTTAGAATTCGAACAATGGCTATGGAGAAAATTACCACAACATGGAAAAATGAAAACAAAAATGACACGAAATGCAAAAAAAAAAATGAATCTAAAATGCAATAAAAAACGAACATGAGATACAAAAAAATAATGAATGTTACCTATCAAGAGAGGGAATTGAGAGACCAAATTAAGAGCAATACTCCCTCCAAAAGAATGGAGGATCCGATCGGTGGCAAGTATCTTCATTTGAGAGAAATGGTCAAGAACATGTTGAAGGAACTCTTATACAAGAGTACCTCTGAGCGGAAGTGAATCTTTCCAAAAGCATTGTGACAGAATTACCACATTTACATTCACACATATAGATATGCATCAAATGACTAAATTACCGACATGCTTAAAGATAAATAAACAAGAGAACGAGTAAACTTACCAGTTGAAGACTCTCTTCACAGCAAATCTCGCTCCGCATTCCTTCGATATCTTTGCAAAATGAAAACAATTTTCATTTTATTCTTCAGTTACGAAAACTGAATGGAACTCCCCACTAACGCATGGTTACGGAGAAAACAGTGGCCAATTGCCCCATAATTGCCAAATTAATAAATAAGAAATATAATCATATTATATTCATAACATATAGCTTGATATCACATATCAACCATAGTGTTTTCTCCTCCACTAGATATAAATCATATTTATATTCAATTTCCTCCATATTAATGTATCTCATACATAAAGTCAATCATGTCATATATAATTAACTAGTTCAATTATATCATATATAATCAAACTCCCTCTTGTCAATTTGAACATTTCGAACTGACCCAAAAACTGATTCCCAACTTGAATCCAAGCTACCAAGGGGACCTTATGGACCTACAACTCCTCCGTTAAGAGTAAAAACTGACCCTGAAGTGGACTTGTGAGAGTCTCTATCAGTCTGAAAGTCAGAATCCGTGTATCTAGTAAGGATCAAATCATGAGCATGTAGTCCCTCGTTCTCCAAAGATACTTGAAGATGTTCTTAACTATGGTCCAGTGAACCTAGCCTAGGTTAGACTGATACCTACTGACTATTCCCACAGCGTAGCAGATGTCTGGCCTAGTGTAGAGCATCGTGTACATCAAACTACCAACGGTAGATGAATATGGGACCCGTCTCATCGGTTGAGGCGTCTTAGGATACATGTCCTTAGACAAAGTGACTCCATGCCTGAATGGCAGTAGGCCCTTTTTGGAGTCCTGCATCGAGTACTTGAGCAACATCTTGTTAATGTATGATGCTTGAGAATTGCATTTACGATCCTAAAAGATCTGTATGCCCAGAACAAGCTGAGCCTCTCCTAAATTTTTCATTCGGAATTGGGTCGCTAGCCAGGTTTAACTACAGTCAGTAGACCTACATCATTCCCAATGAGTAGGATATCGTCTACATAAAACACTAAGAAAACTACTGAACCGTTGACGATCTTCTTATAGACACAAGGATCATCAATGTTTTGGTCAAAGCCATACAATTTGATTGTAGTATCAAACCGAATGTTCCAAGATCGAGAAGCCTGTTTCAGCCCATAAATGGACCGATTCAGTTTACAAAATTTTTTCTCTTGACCTTGGGTAATGAATCCCTTGGGTTGCACCATGTAAATGGTCTCCTCAAGATTGCCATTCAAAAAGGCCGTCTTGACGTCCATTTGCCAGATCTCATAATTATAATAAGTGGCAATGGACAGGAGGATGGATCGACTTTAACATGACAACAGGCGAGAAAGTCTCCTCATAGTCGACTCTCTCCACCTGGGTATAACCCTTTGCCATAAGTCGAGCCTTAAAGGTTTGCACCTTTCCATCAGCACCTCGTTTCCTCTTGTAGATCCATTTACAACCTATAGGTATTACCCATCAGGCTGATCTACAATATCCCAAACTGAGTTGAAGTACATCGACTCCATCTCAAGATCCATGGCCTTGACCCATTCATCCTGGTCTATATCCTTCATTGCCTTCTGGTAAAACAATGGATCCTCAACGTTGCCATCTGCTACCATAACAAAGATTTCTGTGAAATCCAGATAGCGAATGGGCAGGTTTGCAACCCTTTCACTCTGTCGAGGTTCCCTCAACTCTTGAAGTGGAACCGACCTACTAAATGAACTATCATCAATAACTCTTGTTGATGAAGCAGGCCCTTCAACAACTCTTGTTGAAGTTTCAGTAGTGTCATTGGAAAGCTTACATAACACGACTTTACTACGTGGACTATGCTCCCTAACATGATTCTCCTCCAGGAAAGTAGCATTCGTGGAAATAAACACCCTATTTTCTGATGGATCATAAAAACAACCTTCTTGTGTACCTTTGGGGTAGCCTACAAAGAGGCATAACCTCAACTGTGGTTCCAACTTCTTGGGATTTGCCTCAAGCACATGTGTTGGGCAAACCCATATGTGGAAGTGACGTAAACTAGCTTTATGCCCGTTCCACAACTCCATAGGTTTTCTCACAACACTCTTGGAAGGAACACAGTTGAGTATGTATACCGCAGTCTCCACTACAAAACCCCAAAATGAGTTCGATAAGGAAGCATAACTCATCATCGAACAAACCAGGTCTAACAAGGTCCTATTTCTCCTCTCCGCTACACCATTCTGCTGAGGTGTACCCGACATTAAGAGTTGGAAAATGATTCCATGTTCTATCAAATAGTTATGGAATGCGGAGTCCAAAATCTCTCCACCTCGATCTAATCGAAGTGTTTTAATCCGTATATCCAATGCGTTTTCAACTTTAGCCTTGAACTCTTTGAACTTTTCAAAGGATTCAGACTTCCGTTGCAAAAGATAAACATACCCGTATCTAGAGTAATCATCAGTAAAACTGATAAAATACTCATAGCCACCTCGGACTCACACATTCATAGGACCACAAAGGTCAGAATGTACTAATTCAAGAGGCTTCTTGACTCTAAAACCTTTTCCAATAAAAAGTCTTTTAGTCATCTTACCCTCAAGGCAAGATTCACACACTGGTAAAGAATTTTCTTCTAACTCACTTAGAAGACCATTCTTCACCAATCTCTCTGTCCTATTGAGATTGATGTCCCTTAATCGAAGATGCCAAAGTTGGGCATTTTCTTTGGGAGAAATTTGTTGACGTTTAGATTGAGTTCCGACAGATTTAAATATCTCTATGTTATGAAGGGAACTTAAGGCTAACGATCTTAGCACATACAAGCTATTTTCCAGTTTAGCTGTACAAATTTTAACACTATCCGTATGAATAAACACTTTATCCACATTAAAAGAACGAGTGTATTTACATTGTACCAGACATTTTACAGAAATCAAGTTCCTTTTTAATTTAGGAACAACAAAACATCTTTTAATACAAGAAACCTATTCTGTAAAGTTAACTGGATGCCTCCCACTGCCACAGTTGAAACGACGTGCCTGGTGATTAGTGGCGTCAGAATCTATTATCGAGGCAGAATCATCATTCTCCACTAAACAAGTTTCTAGCACAAGTAAATCATATTTACCTTTGTCTGCCTTGGCGGCCTTCCTTTCCTTCAGATAGCGAGGATAATTCCTCTTTCAGTGTCCGTTCTGGTTGTAGTGGAAACATTTTCCTTTTTAACCGTTGGCTAACACCTCCTTGAGGCGACAGATGGCAGGTTAGCAGGCGTTTTCCCTTTCCCCTTACCACTCTTCTTTTTCTTCTTCCCCTTTCCAGAGTTAGAAGTAGAAGGTGCAAACTTTGTCCCTGAGGTTGAACCTCAAAGGAACGCTCTAGAAGACAAAGCAACATTTACCTCACCCCTTTTTCTCTCCTTACTTTTCAGTAAAGATTGGTATGTCTGCAACTCGTTGAGGAGAGTTGTAAGGTTATAATCCACTTTCTTAAGCATCGCATTTCTAACAAAATGGAGGAAGCTCTTCGACAAAGAATGCAGGATTATGCTAACCTGACTGCCCTCATCAATTCTAGACCCATTCATTTCTGCCACATTAAAGTGGGCCATCATGTTAAGCACATGTTCACGAACAGAGGTGACTTCCTCCATTTTAGAGTTGAAAATGTGTTTCAAAGCCTCATGCTTGAGCTGTCTAGACGGTTGTCTGAACATCCCCCGTGGGGACTCCATGATCTCACGTGTTAAGACTATGGGCTCATGCTTCTTGACCAACACGTCACTCAGACTAGCCAAGATATAGGCTCGGACCTTCTCGTTTGCCTGTGTCCATCGCTCATACGCCTCTAGAACATTTTGAGCGACATTTGGAGTTAGAATAAGAGGACAGACCTCCGTAAGGGCAAACATCAGACTTTGATGATGAGTATCGTCGTGATCATATGTTTCCAACTCGAATAGTTGTTGCCAGTAAGTTTTTTGGCACTTAAAAAAGTAATCATGGCTGTAGCCATTTTAAAATCGTTGCTGAAAAAATGAACAAACTTTTATAAGACTTTACTAAACCACATTTTTATCAATTAGTTCTAGCAAAACATTTTCCATGTACCCTAAGTGATTAGATTTTTATTTTGCAATGATGCCCTAGCGAGGCAGGACAAACGTCACCGGTGGGATGATCAGATGACCCTTCACTGGGATGAGACATTCTTAACCATTAGGCAGAACCAACTCTTGGAACTAAACCTAACAACCACCATTTATTTGGTCCAAAACTATTAACCCTTAACAATTTTGCATAAGTGTGACCCCTCATTTTCGACGCCAGAGTCTCGCCCTAATGAGCCCACCATAGGGAAGAAACAGATTAGGACAAGAGACTAAGTAACCTTATCCTTTTACATGAGATCAAATAAAGAAACATGCAAAACTTTCATCCTATAAGGGGACACTCCCAGGGTGCCTCGAAGCGATGCGCAAAAACTTTATTCAACCTAACGAGAGAGACCATGGGATATGCTGTCACACTTCCCACTCCCACTTACTATGAACATTCTCTCCATCCACCTTGATATTGACCTACCTAAACACCATCCTTTAGGGGGACTGTGAAACCCGGATCTCCATTTTCCTACTTAAGTAAGTGATTAAGGGGTTAATTAGGAGAAAGTTAAATCCTATGTTATGTAAATAATCTAATAATTTTACAATTGTCATAATAATTGTAATAATTATCACCTTCTGTGGATCAATAATTAGTAAAAGTGAATGTAAACTATAATGGTTAGGTGTTATAGTTATGATAACCATATCTGATCCTGGAGTACGAGTAGAGAGAACCTTAAAAGGATAAAAAGAAGAGAAAACCTTGAAGACTTAAATCCTAAATAGTGAAGAAAGGATTGAAGAACTGAGGAAAATATAGAAAATTATTTGGAAAAATTCGTGTGAAAGTTGCACAGAGATAAACTATATTCACAATCGCTAATGAGATTGGAGAGAAAGTTGGAGAGAAAATGGAGAGAGCCAGATTGGAAAGAATGAGATTTGAGAGAGCAGTTTGAGCGGAAGTTTGAGCGAGAAAGTGGGGGAGAGTGAGAGTTTGAGCGAGAAAGTTGGAGAGAGCGAGAGTTTGAGCAAGAAAGTTGGAGAGAGCGAGAGTGAAATAAAACATGATCCACTTGTATGTCACCATGTACATGCTTAAGTTATATGATAACAACCAAGGATTTTAGTTTATTGGTTTGTGGTAAAGCAAATAAAACATCCAATATATAAAGTCAAGAAGTGAAATAAATATCACATATTATACATCACAAGTGTTCGTACAAAATGTATTTACAAACTACAGGACACAAGACTTTAGGGCATCATCCTCAACACTACAGATCATTTAGGTTATCACTTAAGGCACAATCTACTTGTATGTCTCCACATACATGCTTAAGTTACGATGATAACCAAGGATATTAGTTTATTGGTTTATGGTTAATACAACTAAAATATTTCATATTTCATAGACAGTAGTGAATAAAATATCTCATATTATTACATCACAAATGTTTGTTCATACATGTGTTTACAAACTACAGGACCCTACGAGATTTAGGGCATCAACCCAAAAAAAAAAAAACGACCTTTTATTGGAAAAGGTTATAGAGCCAAAAAGACCTTCAAGCTTATACGTTTAGATTCTATGGTCCAATAAATGTAAAAGCAAGAGGATGGTATGAATATTTCATCTATTTTATAGATTATTCAAGATATGGGTATCTTTGCCTAATTCAACACAATTTTGAAGCACTTGAAAAGTTCAAGGAGTATAAGACTAAGGTTGAAAATTTGTTAGGTAAAAAGATTAAAAAAAAAAAAAATCTACGATCTGATCGTAATGGAGAGTGTATGACCTTAAGATTCCAAAACTATTTGATAGAACATAGAATTATGTCCTAACTTTAAGCCGTAGGTACACCTTAGAAAAATGGTGTATCGTAAAGGAGAAACAAAATCTTATTGGACATGCTTTGATCTATGATGAATTATGCTCAACTTTCTGACTCGTTTTAAGGATATGTAGTGGAGACTACTGTTTATATCTTGAACAACATTCCCTTAAAGAGTGTTTCTAAAATGCCTTTTAAGTTATGGAGAGGTCGTAAAGGTAGTTTATGTCACTTCAGGATTTGAGGCTGTCTAGCTTATGTACTCATGAAAAATCCCAAAAAATTAGAACCTCATTCAAAAGTATGCCTATTTGAAGGAATACACTAGCATGCAACGGAAGCAAACAGAATTAATAAGCACTCTAATTACATTTAATTTGAGTTTTAAATTATGCATTTTCAGAAAATCACAAGTGGGTTTCATGTTATATACCTCTTAATGAATTCTTCAAATTCCAAGCTATTCTTCACTCCAATTCAGCTCCAAATCGACCGTGAACCACCAAGAGATCTTCTGATCTACTATTCTCAGCCTTGAATTTGAGTGGTGGAACTTAGATTTGAGTGAATTTGGTAAGTGAATTTTGTGGGTTTTTGTGTGAGGAAGAAGATGAATGAAGCAAAAACTTTTTCCCAACTGATTCACCTTTTCATCTTCAATTTTAGAGAGTTTTATCACTCTCAAGCATGCAAACCATCTCAGAACACTCCAAAGCCAGCAACTGCTCAACAATTGAAGGTGGGATTTGTGTGATTATATGGAGGTTACACCTCCTTCTTATTAAATGTGGGAAAAACCCACTAGTTTTTAAAAACCAATTCCAAATTTAAATTTCAATTAATTCTAAATTAATTGAAAACTTGATTTAATTAATTTATAATTTAATCAAATCAAAATTCAATTTCTTAAATTGAATCTAAATTGGAATTAATTTGGATTTTATAATTAATTAAACATATGTAATTAATTCATTTAATTTAATATCAAATATTAAATTAATCACACACTAAATTTTAAACATGAATCCTATTCATGTAATTGATATTTAAATTCACATTTAAATATTATTAACTCTCTAATTTCATTTAATTTCAACAAATTAAATGTTAGTTATTTCAAATATAATTATGCAAAACCTAATTTGATTTTGAACTAATTCAAACTCAAAACCCTAATTTCAATTTGAAAATTTTCAAATTGAAATTCAATTTGAACAATTCAAATTGATATCATTCCAAATTCACTCATTCAATAATTCAAGGTGTTCATGTTTTACAAGCTAGTAGAAGGTCCTTGTGAACCTACAGATCATGAGCTCCAACGATTAAGATTAATTGGCTAAAACTCTTTAGATCGAATTAATCAGTATTCATTAACTATCGATTCACACCATTATGCTCGATAGTTGCACTCTCCTCACTATAGATATATTTGTGTCCACATGATTTAACCATAACTAGTAGGTCCTTCACAGGTTGTTTGTAATACCGATTGGGTCAATATGCTATTTTAGCCTCGATATTATGTCTTGCTCCTTAAGTTCCAATTGATCCTCTAATGAACAATTGGTTTATGATCCAATCACTAAACTGGATCCCTCTCGAGCCAGTGAGAGGGTGGGGCTCCTTGTTCAAGACCTGGATACAGTACTTAAGAGAATAACCTTTCTCCTATCCCTAAATCGGGTAGGCGTGAATTCCATCTTGCATCCTATATCCTCAACTATCTACTCGGTCTTACCATTGAAATGAGAGGTTTATTCAGCCAGTGTTGTTGAGCCAACTCTCACCCATGAAATCGAAGGATAATCCTGAATAAACAAGAGTTCATAGTTAGCTCAGGATTAAGATCGAGTTACCTAGGTCATCTAAGTGAAATAATCAGTCTTAAGCAGTAAACAGCGTTATAAAGTAAGAGTGACTTATTTCTTGGTTCGATCTTATGCAAACTCATTGTATAGGACGCCCCCACTCCTCATGTCAATACATGAACGAATTTGGATCATTTCGATTGTAGTATCTTTACAACAACTTGTAACAGCTACAGAGTAGGCCGCATCCAACAGTGTTACTAGAATAAGGTACCCAACCTTAAACATGTACTATAGACCGTTTTGGCTATTTACTCGAACTTGATCCATCTTTATGTCTCTACATAAAGTTCAAGTATTCATATAATAGCCATGGATCTTAGTTTATTGGATTTAGACTCTATTGAAGAAATGTTGAATAACATCTTTTATTGATAATAGAATATGTTTAATTTTACAAACTGCGAGTCTTAGGACATAAAACCCAACTCTATTCGTAGGCTACCTCAAGGAAACAAGAGGTGGGTACTTCTTTAATCCAAATGAAAATAAAGTGTTTGTATCGACAAACACTACCTTTTTGGAAGAAACCCACATGAGAACTACAAACCACGAAGTAAAATAATTTTAAGTGAAATTTCTAATGATACTACTAAGATTTCAACAAGGATTGTTGAAGAGGATAGTAAATCAATAAGACTTGTTGATGTCAGTTCATCTAGTTAAGCACATCCATCTCAAGACTTGAGATTACTTCGACGTAGTGGAAGGGTTATGAACCCACCTATTCGCTACATGGGTTTAATAGAAGCCCAAGACATCATATCTAATGATGAGGTTGAGGATCATTGTCTTACAAGCAAGCAATGGAATATATTGATAAGGATGAATGAATTAAAGCCATGGATCAATAAATGGAGTCTATGTACTTCAATTTTATCTAGAAGCTTGTAGATCAACCTAATGGAGTAAAAAATATAGTTTACAAGGGGATCTACAAGAGAAAAGGGGTGTGGAGGAAAGGTACAGATCTTTAAAGCTAGACTAGTGGCAACGAGTTATACCCAGTGTAAACCCAAGACTTTCCTTGGATTATTTGCTCTCGTCACATATTGTAGGATGTTGGATTTAAGTTATTGTTGTTCCATTATTGAAGAGAAATGGCAAAGCTTTTGGTTGAGGTTGTCTTCGATAGTTTTGAAATTTATTAATAAAGAAAAGAAAAGAAAGGAAATAAAGAAAAAACAATGAAAGGAAATGGGAACCCATTCGGTGCTTAATGGTATAAAGTGAGAACCCACCACCGCCTAACTCATTTCAGCCCATTTCTCCATCATTTTCAATCAGATTTTCAGAGTATTTCGAGAGAGAGAGTGAAGGAAGAGGAAGAAGAAGCTTGCTGCAGGTTGGAGGTTGAAGAAGGGAGGAAAAAGTTCATGCAAGTGCAACCATGGAAGAATCTGGGTTCAACCTGCCTATCTCTGGTTTTTAAGTCGGTTTGAGCTACACAAGAAGAACTAAGAGGTGAGGCCTGACTTCCTTGAAATTTAATTCATTTTCTAAAAAATTTCATGAAGGAAGCTTGAGCTAAATCTGACGTTAAGTTAATGGTTTTTGAAAAGGAAAACAGAGCACAGAATTTTCGTGCAAATCAGAAGGATCTCTGGTTTTCTCTGGTTTTTTGAACATTCTAGGGTGTACAGGTTGAATTAGAAGCTCAATTGGGTATGGTTGGAAAGCTTATCCAATTTTCTATAACTTACATGAATAATTTGGGAGCCAAAAATGACTAGAAGTAGGTTTAACTTCAGAAGATGTAGTGGGTAGCAGAGAAGCACAAATCTGTATTTTTCTGTGTTCGGGGAATTTCTGGACAAATCCGTTGGGAATCTCGTTTTTATTCCTTCAGGTAAGTTGTAGAGAGTTCTGAAATGAAGAGTTTGAGGTATAGTACATTAATTTTGGTCAAGTATTGAGGAATTTATGAGTGTTGGAAATTAGGGTATTGAATCTAGAAAATCTGGAAAAAAAAAGTGTGAAGTATGATTTTATTTCTAGAATTTAGAATTCATGAGCATGGAATGACAAGAAGATTTATAGTTCTAATGCTCGATTTTGGTTTGTTTGATAGGCCAAGAGGAAATAGGCCAAGTCTACAGATCAGGGAAGTATCCAAGACTGTGAGTGACAAAACGAATTTCGAAAATGATTTCTAAACTGTAATTTATGCTTAAATGGTTTACATGCTTGAATATGAAATTATCATGTGTTTTGATTTGCAGATTTACAGTTTTAAATTTAGTCACTCACTAGGCTTCTTAGCTCACTCTTTCAAAATGTTTTCCCACTTTTCAGGTAGGGATCGAGCTCCCGGTGCCTGATAACTACCAAAGTATGTTTTCTGCTAAAAGCTTCCAGATCAAGCTCCATACGTGGGTGGAGTTGTACATTGTGTCTGTTTGTATTGTAAATTTCTTTGTAAGAATTGGATAGTTTATGGTTGTGTAAGCACTAGATGTCGTGGTTGTGTAAACCCCAGTTGGATATATTTTTGGTTGTGATATCTCTATCAGGTTATTTTCCAAACCGAGTTATGTCAGGACTGCACTTCATGTGTGTCTAAAGATTTTCAGGGGTTCCGCTGTGTTGTGTTACATGTAAAGTATTTTATATCTAAGGTTAGTATGTTTATCAGGTTCAATGATTCAGCAGAGTCAACAGGTATCGTTAGAGGAGGACGATGTCTGTTGGCTTCATGCCTTCTCCCTGACTAAGCTAGTAGGTAGTTTGGGAGGGGGTGTGACAACTTGGTATCAGAGCGGTTAGCTCCATGGGAAATGAGACAGAGTAATTAGTGCTTAGAAGAATCTAGGAAGTAAATAGTTAGACGTTGAGTCAGTTCAGATAGAACTAGCATAGTATGGTCCAAGTATGAATAAGAGTAAGTCCAGTCAGGACTAGAATGTGGGTAGAAGATTAGTATCATGCATCTGAGTTAAGTATCTATAGCATGTCTAGTGTGTTGATATGTTATAGAAGTTATGCCACCACGTACCAGAAAACGATGCAGGCAGAATTAGGACGGGACACAGGATCCTACCCAAGGTCAATCTGAAAGGGGAACCAGTACCCCGAGAGTTCAGACTGGAGCAGGAAACGAGCAGTTTTTTAGATCTGCACAGGAGGTAGGTAGGCCAGAGACAGCAGGGCCTAGTGATCCGGAAAAGATGTATGGAATAGAACGGCTAAAGAAATTAGGAGCCTCAGTGTTTGAGGGTTCTACAGATCCAGCTAACGCTGAAGTTTGGTTAAATATACTTGAGAAATGCTTCGATGTGATGAGCTGTCCTGAGGAGCGAAAAGTCAGATTGGCCACACTCCTGCTACAGAAGAAGGCAGAGGGATGGTGGAAATCCATATTAGCCAGGCGCAATGATGCATGTACGTTAGACTGGCAGACTTTCAGAGGCATATTCGAAGACAAGTATTATCCCAACACATACTGTGAGGCAAAGAGAGATGAGTTCCTGGGGCTGAAGCAAGGGTCACTTTCAATGGCCGAGTACGAGAGAAAGTATACCGAGCTTTCACGATATGCTGATGTGATTGTGGCATCTGAGAATGACAGGTGTCGAAGGTTTGGAAGAGGGTTGTGTTTTGAGATACGTACGCCGGTTACAGCTATTGCTAAATGGACGGTTTTTTCCCAATTAGTAAAGATTACCCTACGTATGGAGCATATTATAATAGAGGAGAAGTCAGCAGTGGAGCCTAGTTCTAGGGCTTCAACAGCTAGTGGTTTCCGAGGTTGTGAGCAAGGGAGGTTCACACCTGGAGTGAATGTTTCAGTCCGTCAAGACTTTAAGCGTCGATCTGGTGGCCAATCATCGAGGCAGATGAGTTCAGGTAGTGCCTATCAGAGGCAGAGCCAGAGAGCACCAAATCAGTCTACTAATTCAGTAGCAAGACCGCAGATGAGTCAGGAGTCCATTGTTAGTGAAACCAGGTGAAACCCATGTGCAAGTAGTGGTAGGAATCATCGGGGTCAGTGTCTTGTTGGTGCCGGTGTATGTTACCAGTGTGGACAGCCAGGGCATTTCAAGAGAGACTGTCCACAGCTGAGAGCAGTAATTCAGAGGGACCAGGGCGTTGAGTCCCACACGGTTAAGCAGCCGAGAGTCTTAGCAGCTGCAGGAGAGGGCACCAATGGTTCAAAGTAGAAGGGAGTTGTGGGGAGACCTAGACAGTAAGGAAAAGTCTATGCTATGACTCAACAGGAAGCGGAGGATGCATCAGACGTGATTACTGGTATGGTTTTTATTTGTAATGTACCTGCACGTGTTTTATTAGATCCAGGTGTTATGCATTCCTTTATTTCTAGTATGTTTCTAACTAAGTTGAATAGGATGCTAGAGCCTTTATCTAAGGGGTTAGTTATATACACTCCAGTTGGTGACGTTTTACTAGTCAATGAAGTATTGCGTGATTGTGAGGTTTTAGTAGAAGGTCTCAGTATGCTAATGGATCTTCTTCCACTAGAGTTGCAGGCGTTGGATGTAATTTTGGGAATTGATTTCTTATTCATTCACTATGCTTCTATGGATTGCCATAGGAAGGAAGTGACTTTTAGGAAACTAGGTTTAGCTGAAGTGGTTTTCAGGGGTGAGAGGAAAATTATTCCTACGAGTTTGATTTCAGCTCTGAAAGCTAAGAAGTTGTTGATAAAGGGTTGCACAACGTTTCTTGCATACGTAGTAGAGGTGTAGGAAGAAAAGCTGAACCAGGAGATGTTCCTGTAGTCAACGAATTTCTTGATTTTTTTCCAACTGATCTATCAGGTTTGCCACCTGATAGAGAGGTGGAGTTCACTATTGAATTGTACCAGGAACAACACGTATTTCACAGGCGTCGTATAGAATGGCTCCAGTGAGCTTAAGAAGCTAAAGGTGCAGTTACAAGAATTAGTTGACTAGGGTTACATCAGGCCTAGTGTATTGCCTTGGGGAGCTCCAGTGTTATTCGTGAAGAAGAAAGATGGTACCCTCAGATTATGCATTGATTACAGGTAGTTAAACAAGGTCACGATACGTAACAAGTATCCTCTACCACGCATTGATGACTTATTTGACCAGTTAAAGGGAGCAGCGGTGTTCTCTATGATTGATTTGAGGTCAGGATACCACCAGTTAAAGGTTAGGGAATCAGATATTCCTAAGACAGCATTCAGGACGAGGTATGGGCACTATGAGTTTTTAGTGATGCCACTCAGTTTAACGAATGCGCCAGCAGTTTTCATGGACCTCATGAATAAGATCTTCCATCAGTACTTAGATCAGTTTGTGATAGTGTTCATCGATGACATACTAGTTTACTCAATTGATAGGAAAGCCCATAAGGAACATTTGAGGATTATTCTACAGACACTACGTGATAAATAGTTGTACGCTAAGTTCAGCAAATGTGAGTTCTGGTTGAAACAGGTAGTGTTCTTAAGGCATGTAGTTTCAGCGGACGGAGTTAGTGTTGATCCGCAGAAAGTGGAAGCTGTTGTCAACTGGGAGAGACCAGCTAGTGCAACAGAGGTATGTAGTTTCCTAGGCCTGGCCGGATACTACAGACGTTTTGTTGAGGATTTCTCACGATTAGCATTACCCTTGACAGCTTTGACAAGAAAGAATGCTAAGTTTGAGTTGTTGGATAAATGCGAACAGAGTTTCCAAGAGCTGAAGAAGAGATTAGTGACAGCACCTATTTTGACACTTCCTATAATAGGGAAGGAGTATGTGATCTATTGTGACGCTTCGAGGCAAGGATTAGGTTGTGTGCTTATGCAGGAAGGAAAGGTAATAGCTTATGCTTCAAGGCAGTTGAAGAAGCATGAGTGTAATTACCCTACCCATGATCTTGAGCTAGCAGCAGTTGTTTTAGCACTGAAGATCTGAAGACATTATTTATTCGGTGAGAAGTGCCACATTTTCACAGATCATAAGAGCCTGAAGTATATCTTTGATCAGAAAGAGCTGAATTTGAGACAGAGGTGATGGCTAGAACTGATTGAAGACTATAACTGTACCATTGAATACCATCTGGGTAAGGCTAACATAGTGGCAGATGCATTAAGTAGGAAGTCGAGACTTCCGAAGAGTGCCTTGTGTGGTATTCGAGCAACCTTGCTAAGTGAGTTAAGAGGTTTCAGGGCGGTTGTGACTGCAGAGAGTTCAGGGAGTCTTTTAGCTCAATTTCAGGTTAGGTCTTCTCTAGTAGCAAAGATTGTGAGAAGACAGCCAGAGGATAGTAACTTACAGAAGATGCTTGCAAAGTCCAAGCAAGGCCCAAAGGCATAATTTGAGTTGAGAATAGATGGAGCCATAGTTAAGCAGAGCAAACTATGCGTTACAAGTATTAGTGAGCTTAAGAGTGCTATACTAGAGGAAGCTCACAGTTCAGCTTATACTATGCATCCAGGAAGCACCAAGATGTACGGAACTTTGAACAAAACTTATTGGTGGCCTGGTATGAAGCGAGAGATAGCCAAATATGTTGATAAATGTTTGATCTGCCAACAGGTTAAACCAGTGAGACAGGGCTAGGAGGACTCCTTCCACTGCCAGTGCCGGAGTGGAAGTGGGAGCATATTACCATGGATTTTCTATTTGGATTACCTCGTACTACTGGTGGACATGATGGTATATGGGTAATAGTAGACAGACTCACTAAGACAGCACGATTTATACAAATTAAAGCGACCTCTACACTAGATCAACTAGCTAAGCTATACGTCGACAGGATTGTGAGTCAGCATGGAGTGCCAGTGTCCATAGTTTCAGATAGGGATCCGAGGTTTACGTCTAAGTTTTGGCCTAGTGTGCAGAAAGCAATGGGAACAAAGTTGAAGTTCAGTACAGCGTTTCATTCCCAGACAGATGGTCAGTTAGAAAGGACCATCTAGACCTTAGAAGACATGTTGAGAGCATGTGTCCTTCAGTTTAAGGGAAGTTGGGATACCCACTTATCATTTATGGAGTTTGCTTATAATAACAGCTATCAGTCTAGTATCGACATGGCACCATTCGAGGCTTTGTATGGAAGACCATGCAGAACTTCTATATACTAGAACGAAGTGGGAGAGCGAAAGCTAGTTGGTCTTGAGTTAGTACAAGTTACGTCAGACAATATTAAGTCGATTAGAGAGAACCTGAAGATAGCTCAAGATCGACAGAAGAGCTATGCAGATAAGCGACGAAGAGACTTAGAATTCCAGGTTGGAGATCAAGTTTTCTTAAAGTTATCTCCGTGGAGAGGTTTTCTTCGCTTTGGGATGAAAGGTAAGCTGAGTCTAGATATATTGGTCCTTATTGGATAACAGAACGAGTTGAACTAGCAGCCTATAGACTTGAGTTGCCAGCAGACTTGCTCGAATACATGATGTTTTCCATGTGTCCATGTTGAGGAAATATATTTCAGATCCGTCACATTTTTTGCAAGCATAACCGGTTGAGCTGAAAGAAGACTTGAGTTATCAAAAGGAAGCGGTTCAGAACCTCGACATAAAGGAGCATGTTTTGAAAAACAAAATGATCTCACTCGTGAAGGTCCTTTGGAGACATCACAGAGTGGAGGAGGCAACCTGGGAGTCAGAAGACCAGATGAGGAGGAGTTACCTGACACTCTTCACCTAAGGACTTCTAAATTTCGAGGACGAAATTTCATAAGGGGGAGGTTAGTTGTAAACCCGAGACTTTCCTTGGATTATTTGCTCTTGTCACATGTTGTAGGATGTTGGATTTAAGTTATTGTTGTTCCATTGTTTAAGAGAAATGGAAAAGCTTTTGGTTGAGGTTGTCTTTGATAATTTTGGAATTTATTGATAAAGAAAAGAAAAGAAAGGAAATAAAAAAAAAATGAAAGGAAATGGGAACCCATTCGGTGCTTAATGGTATAAAGTGAGAACCCACAACCGCCTAACTCATTTCAGCCCATTTCTCCATCATTTTCAATCAGATTTTCAGAGCATTTCGAGAGAGAGAGCAAAGGAAGAGGAAGAAGAAGCTTGCTGCAGGTTGGAGGTTGAAGAAGGGAGGAAAAAGTTCATGCAAGTGCAACCATGGAAGAATCTGGGTTCAACCTGCCTATCTCTGGTTTTTAAGTCGGTTTGAGCTATAAAAGAAGAACTAAGAGGTGAGGTCTGAGTTCCTTGAAATTTAATTCATTTTCTAACAAATTTCATGAAGGAAGCTTGAGCTAAATCTGACGTTAAGTTAATGGTTTTTGAAAAGGAATACAGAGCATAGAATTTTTGTGCAAATCAAAAGGATCTCTGGTTTTCTCTGGTTTTTCGAACATTCTGGGGTGTACAGGTTGAATTAGAAGCTCAATTTGGAAAGCTTATTCAATTTCCTATAATTACATGAATAATTTATGAGCCAAAAATGATTAGAAGTAGGTTTAATTTCAGGAGAAAAGTAGAGGGTAGCAGAGAAGCACAAATCTGTATTTTCTATGTTCGGGGGATTTCTGGACAATCCGTTGGGAATCTCGTTTTTATTCCTTCAGGTAAGTTGTAGAGGGTTCCGAAATGAAGAGTTTGGGTATAGTACATTAATTTTGGTCAAGTATTGAGGAATTTATGAGTGTTGGAAATTAGGGTATTGAATCTAGAAAATCTGGAAAAAAAAAGTGTGAAGTATGATTTTATTTCTAGAATTTAGAATTCATGAGCATGGAATGACAAGAAGATTTATAGTTCTGATGCTCGATTTTGGTTTGTTTGATAGGCCAAGAGGAAATAGACCGAGTCTACAGACTAGGGAACTAGCCAAGACTATGAGTGACAAAACGAATTTCAAAAATGATTTCTAAACTGTAATTTATGCTTAAATGGTTTACATTCTTGAATATGAACTTATGATTGATACATGATTTCTGTGAATGGTTTCAAGCATAAGTTTTGAGCTTAGATTTTCTAATGATTTTTATATATGAGCACGTGATTATTGAATTCCTGAAAAGTAGTTGAAACGATATCATTTAAAGTAAAGTATGTATTAGCGAATACTGTTAAAAGATTTTCAATTTTTCACGAGCAAGCTGAGTAAGCTTGAGTTTTACGAAAGATAAAGATAAGCAGGCATGTTTTATATTTTTCATGTGGTTTTCTGAGACTTTTATTGACTACATGACTGAGATATTGAGCCCGAGGCTATATGGTATCGTGTGCAAACAGGTCATATTCCGTTGTTGACGTTGAGTGTACTCCGTGACAACAATGCTGTCGTGAGTGCTAGGCGGGCCCCACTTCGACAAAGATGATGGGAGTGTTGGGCGGCCCCCATACATCGTAGAGCTAGTAAACGTTGGTTGTACTGGACGTGCCCTACACAACGTTGATTTTTTATGTTAGTTAAAATGTTTTATATACTTGATATGCCTTGCTAGATTTTAATGACGTACTTGTGGAATATTTGAGAAAGCTTTTAGCGTTACACGTTTATGTTTAACAATTTGATTGAACAGATTCATACGTTTAAAGGTTTATCATGTGTTCTGATTTGCGGATTTACAGTTTTAAATTTAGTCACTCACTGGGCTTCGTAGCTCACTCTTTCAAAATGTTTTCCCACTTTGGCTGAAACAATCTCCTGGGTCCCTACCTTAAAGATTGTTTCACCTTTTGTCAACTGTCTCCAGGAACTTGTTTTCTGTGAGATAGTACCTACATGATTAGCGGCACTTGAATCAATTATCCAGATTTTATCGTTTTTCCACTAAACATGCTTCGATAATAAGTAAATCATATTTATCTTATTGTTCGAATTCAGCATTCTCATCTACATAATTCATAATTCCATATGATTTAGGAGATAGAGGACAATCCTCTATTAAAACTCTTTTCGTATAATCAACTGCTAGTAATTTGTTTGTTGATTTGATTTTCCTGTTATGTACATCATAAGTAAGTATTCTAGAATTCGACATGCTGATAAAATTCAAACAAATTCTAATTAGCAAATTGTAACTAAATCCAAAATCAAGTTCTAGTAAAAAGTAATAATGTACCCATAACCATTATTCATTTGCAATGATACTTTAGTGAGTCAGAATATGTGCTACTGTGGGCAATCATATACTCCTTCACTGAAGCAAATAATTTTGACCAAACACTATCTCTGGAATAACTCTTATTCCTATAGTCGTTTAGTTATCATTTTCGGTCAAGATCTTTACTAACAACTTAGTAATTCTTGTAAGTGTGACCCGCCATTTTTAGATCTTATAGGATGGTATGAACTTGCCTCCGAAATTGAAGACAATATCCAAGACAGAATTATAAAACCTTATTCATTTTACTGAAGCTTGGGTTGTTTCGAATCCTATGTTACAATCCTCCATGGGGACAGTCGTCGCTAAACGACTAGCAAAAGGGCCGCTTAAAGCTAACCAGCACGCGCAACATAGGAATCTCACGGTTTAGACTAATGGATGAGACCGTAGGATATATTGACACATATCCTTCTATTCGTTGCTATTGTGAGATGCTCTAGGAGTGTATTGTATAAAATAAATTGGAGAAATAAGTTCTAATTATAAGTGATGCATTTATGCTTTGATGTGTTTAAGAAACTGTAATGCGTTGGGGCATTGGTTATATGCATAGAACGCACACAACTTCTAATAATGACGTTCAAGTTTCCTAAACTAGACCCAAGTATAAATCTAATTTAGGTTCCTGGTAAGTCCAGAGTCAATCTCAGGGATTCAGTTAACCAAACGCAGACCTTGCGTTGTATCTATTATAGAGGTTTTCCTAAATGAATATGAGAGATGTATTATTTACACTAACTTGTTGTGCCTGTGCAAGAAGATACAAAAGAGTTGAGTGGTGAATGATGGGTCATGCAAAAATGGAATTTGAGGTAGTAGGACACGTCGGTCTAAAATGAATGTACACAACTAAGATGTGATGTGGATGAGATGGGATGATTTGCTTATTTGTTTGTTTATGCGTTAGACCTTATTCAACACTTCTCAATGCGAATAACATACAAAGCCTATCTCTAGGGTGCATGCATCTAACACATAATGCAGGAAACACCAGTAAGTCTATCTCTAGCTATACTAGGCGTTCTACTTGATGCGGCTTAGTTATTCTTTCGTATAATCTAAGTTAAGGATGCTTTTACCAAGTTGTCAAGTTGGTTTGAGCGTTAGAATGAAGTTGCGCATAAAGTATTAATGCATTCAACATAAACAAGAAATAAACAATAGTAAGTATGAGGGACCAAATATATGAATTTTATAAAGAAACAATGAGTCTTTACAAAAGCAATATTCAATCGAATGGAATGAAAGCAATAAATAAGAAGGAAACTGAGTCAAGCCAAAGAATACAATCTCTTGTAGTTCTTTGGCTCAATCTCATTGTGTACAATCACTTGTATAGGAAGTGGACAAAGTGTCTTTCTCAAGAGTGGCGTCCTCCGCTCCCTGACCGGCGGTGGTGGTGGTTCTCAACCTTTTTGATCGTCTCAACACCACGACACAGCTTCTACAGAATTAAGACTATAACTACAATTTACAGAGAGTAAGGATCTTGATGATTTTCGAACTACCTAACTCTGGAGGGACTTCATTTTTTTATAGGCGTTGTCACGTCCACTTGGTGAATGGGCAGCATTAAAGTGCATGCCCTGATTAGCCGTCTAACTCTCGGAAGCCTTTTTAGACGCCGCCTGTTGCTTGAAAGCTTTTCAGACGTCGCCTGCTGCAGTTGCCCATACTTGCAAGTGGTGATATGACACAATCAGCCTAGAGCAATGAATCTTCTCTGCGTTGAACTTCCTCCGACGCATGGCCCATGCGTTAAAGATTTTCCTGCGGCACTTGTCTAATGCGTTAATGTTAATCCTTGCTTTGAAATCCTGCAATATAGTGCGTTAGTGCTACGATGTTTAGTAATAAAACTTCTTTTGCATGAGTTTGCTAATGTTTGAATAAATCTATGTGTTTCTACTAAAAATGAGGAGAGTTTATCACTAAAAACCTTAGTTGTTCCAACTTAAGAGCAAAAATAACTTGTATTTTTACAAGTTATCACCACCCCCAAATTTGAACAATGCTTGTTCTCAAGCATTCCAAAATAATTCTTTGTTATCTTTTTTGTCTTAAGTGTGCAGAGTTCGCCTCTCATCATATTCAGTCATAAGCTTGAGAGGACTAATGTTTAATTTCAGGTGCAGTAGGCCTTTTATCATAACTCCTTTCATTTCTCAAAACATTCCCATTTTTTTTTCTAAACCAGCAATGCGTTAGATGTTCTTTGTAAAATAAATGTTGGATAAAAAGAAAAAGATTATGAACTTACTTACCCATACATTGTTCCAGGTATCCCACTTTCGTTTTGACTTGCCCCCATGGGTGTCATGCGAGCATCCAATTACGGGTGAGAGCCCTTCACAACTAAACTCATATCTAATATCCGTGCGTTTCAAGATATAATCTTTTTCAGACTAGATAGAGGAGTTATATGGGATGCGTTGGTCTAAAAGACTTAAACTTCGTTTTGGCTTGCACCCACGGGTGTCATGTGAGCATCCAACTACGACTAAGTACCTGTTCCAACTAAACTCATGTCATTTAAGGTTTTTCTTTTTTTTTTTTTGAAGTAATGACAGAGGAGTTGCGTTTAACATTCTTCTTATTTTGTTCCTTTTTCTTTATGATGTATTCGTTTTATGCATCTTAACTCGGATTTCCTTCATCCCCAAATTTGGAGATGAGCTATATTCATCCCAAATTTGGAGATGAGCTAAATCCTCATTGCTAAAAGAGAAACAAAATTTCAAAAGGCTTTGAAAATCTGAAAGGAGTTTAAGACTTAAAGATTGCACGCATTAGAAGGTAAACTTAATCTTTTTAGAGAAGTTTAAGCCTTGTTGATTTTCCTAACGCCTACTCTATGCTTATAGATTTCATATAGTTGATATCATTGAGGTTAGACCAAGCACAAGACTTAGAAAATATCCAAAGAACAAAAATCAAGCATGCCAAGGTCAAACGCAAGGAGTAAAATGATAAGAAATTTCTCATTCATTTTCATAATTTCACATGAATTAAACAAACAAGTCAAGTAGATGCAAAAGAACAATTAAATCAAAATACACAAAAAAAAAAAAAATAATAACCCAACACCTCAAAACTCTATTGTGCTGGCGCGTCGTCTCTGCGTTCTTCCACAGGGCTTTCATCCATGAAGCGTAACAGGTTTCTAAGATGAGCACGTAGTGGAGGCAGAGCAAACATTTCAACCAAGATCTGATTGAGTATTGCATTATATAAACAAATTGGTCTTGCATCCGTCTTGTTTGTTGCCTTAAATAATCCCTTAGTACCCAATTCTACTGCTGGAGACCTTCGATAGACGCAGTCAATGGTCTGAGTTGATCACGGATAAACGTTTTCAACTCTTCCAAGTCTACGCTGCGTTAAGGTGTTGGTTCATTTCTTCCAACTGGATCTTCAAAATTTGCTGCGTTGCTTAACCCTAGCCCAGCTGGCTCAAAAATTATTGGAGGAGGCACAAAGTTGGGAATTGGACTTGGTTGGGGCGAAAGAAGAGAATAAGGGATGTTCTGATCCATAAGAGTTGGTTCTTGGTGCGTTTGATCAGGGCTTCCTTCTGGCGGGGCCAATGGTGAGTCATGGGAAGTAAAATCAAGGGCTAGTTGTGCTTCTTCAGTCGGGAATTCAGGCTTAACTTCATGTTCTTCATGCTCTGAAGCTTCATTGCTATGTTCAACAATCAGGATGCGTCTTCTTTTGGGGGCGCGTTTTGATGATCGAGGCTTGGGTGCCACTTCCTTGGCAGGTAAGGCAGGTTGATGTGGTGAACCACGAAGTAGACGCCTTACTAACTTTATGTCAATCAAGCCATCGACATCTTCATGATCATCCCTCAGAGGGATGCCCTCACGTTCGTACAATGCACAGATCAGCCATAGAAATTAGAGTGCCCTTGTGGCTTAGTCTTGATGGATTTGATCTGATCCCTTATAATTTTTCCAATGTCCAGAGGGATGCACTCCATGATGCTCCATTTGATCAAGTTAAATTCCTGGAAGCCAACATTTTGCCCCATTTTTCGATGTTTGCCATTTGCTTCCAGGTTTGGCTACTGTCCTTAACGCATCTTCTAATTGACTTGACATAAGCTACTCCAAGATGTGATTTCCTTCCGCATCTGGGTTACTGCAATGTTGAACACTTTGTTTATTCTGTCAGTTGAGAAGCGCACTAACACCCCATCAACAAAACCTGTGTTTTTCTCCATATCGAACTCACTATTGTAGAACATGTGAATGAGGTTGGGCCAGATACGGGTGTCCCCAATGCAAAATTGATTCCATCCCAATGCATTTATTGTCTCAGTTAGGTAAATCAAAAGTGGGTGGCGTTTGGGGAAGAAGCCCTTCTCTATGAGTATGTCATTAAACTGACGCTTTCTTCCCGAAGTCTTCTTAGGTAACGCGTTGGTTACCTTGTGTTTTCCCGCTGCATACTTTTTTGCTTCCCTTGCTAGTTCTCTCAGTTCATTCTCCAATTCCCTTTTGAGATCAGTCTTCCTTTGCCCTTTCCTTGCGGGCTGGTAATTTTCCAATTCTTGCTCTAATGCATCGTGCCTTGAGTTGTTTTCATGCGTTGCACCCTCAGGTCCAGATGAAAACTGCTCATCTTCTTCTTCCTCCAATATCAATCTTCTTTTTCTCGTTACTCTTTTTTATTTTAAAGGCCCTTCATTCGCGTTGAATGATCGTGGTTGAGACGTGTCAGGGCCAATTCTCCCTTCTCTATTTTCTTCTTCCTCTAGTTCCTCTTCAAGCATCATCGTATACTACACCGCTTCGTCTAACTCAAGTGACGCATTCGGTGGGTTTGAACGCATCACCTGTTCTTCCTCTTGGCTTTGATTGAGGGATGCCAAGATCACACCAAAGACCTCTTGCTCATCGAGTCGAGCCAGCTCTGCCAACTATTTAAGATTGCACTCTGACGCAGGACTGTCAGAGGGTGGTATGGTGGGAGTGAATGGATGGGTGCCCACTGGGGTGTGAGGCATCCCAGGGGAAGATATGAGGATGGGCAAAGGAGGTGGTTGGCTCGATGCATCCGATTCCACGGGATAGATGGTGGCCAAGGGTTCGATAGAAAGTGGAGGTGGTGGACGCACTGCTGGTAACGATGCGTTGTGGGCATAGGCTGGGAACGGATTGTAAGTTGCACCCACCATAGTGATTTTAGGGATAATTGGTGGTGAGGCAGGCTTGGTGTAGGGTTTGGATGCGGCCGTAGATGACGGACGCATCCTTGGTTTTGCAGGTGTCTTGGCCATAGCTTGGGGGCAGTTTTGGCTTTTGGTTAAGGGGTTTTAGGTTTAGGTTGAGGGATTTTGGTCGGAGGGGTAACGATGGTTTTGGAGGCTTTGGACGGGAGTTTCATGGGGGTTGAGGAAGGTTTCGAAGCAAACGACCGCTGGGAAGAGGCAGCTCCGCCGTGTGTGGGTTTAGTTTGGGCGAGGGTTTTGGTGGTTTTCTTAGGGCTTGGGGAGGGTGAAATCGACACAGAGGCAGCGGAGTAAGAGCTTTCCAGAGAGTCGTTCCCAAAGCTAACACTGTGCTTCTGGCTATCTGAAGTAGACGACATGGTGGCCGGAGAAGCTCGAGCAATGGAAGCGAGGGAGACGAAGGGTTCGGTTTTCCTTTTTTTTTTCTTTTTGTTTCAGAGGGTTCGAGAGCGAAATGAAGAAGAAGAAGAAGAAGAAGAACTTGAATCGTTAGGCCTTTTTATAGGAAGAGAGATGGTAGTGGCTGACGTCAGGCGGCACCTAACATCTGTAATAAATGTAAAGTTAAAGGGTCATCTCGGTTATCTAAATACTTGAGTGTTTCTGTGTTCTCGAGATGCGTCCTTTCAACTGGGCCATGCGTTAGACTTGCGTCTAACGCATCCATTGTTCCAAATTCAATCATACACAACTTTTTAAAGAAAAACAAACAAGTTTCCAACTTTCGTAAAAGACAATCAATCTAAAAAAATCCAAATAACTAAATCAACAAATTCAAACGCATCATAAAATACAAAATGCAAAAAAGAAAAGGGTGGGCGAAGCGTCCCTAGAATATATGGTGTTGCAAACGCAGGAACACTTCGACGCGGGCCTCAACTGGCTTTGCGTAGTGTGAGAGATGACTTCTGGCGTTCCAGTCCATCTTCAAAGTAAGGCTTTACTCTTTGGCCATTTACCTTGAATTTGTTGGTGCCATCTTCTCGTGTTATTTCTACAGCTCCATATGAGTCGATTGCTTTAATGAAAAAAGTCCTGACCACCTGGATTTTAGCTTTCCTGGAAACAGATGCAGACGTGAATTGAATAATAAAACTTTTTGGCCAACAACAAGTTCTTTCTTACTAATGCGTTGATCATGCCAACGCTTTATCTTTTCCTTGTACAGCTTGTTGTTTTCGTACGCGTTCAATCGCCACTCCTCGAGCTCGTTGAGCTGAAGTTTGCATCGAACGCCCGCGGCATCCAAGTTCATGTTCAACTTCTTAACTACCCAAAACGCCTTGTGCTCCAACTCTACAGGTAAATGACAGGCTTTTCCAAATACAAGAGAGTATAAAGACGTACCTATAGGAGTTTTGTAAGCAGTTCTGTAGGCCTAGAGCGCCTCATCCAGCCTCTGTGCCCAATCCTTCTACATTGCATTGACGATTTTCTCCAAGATGGACTTGATTTCTCAATTTGATACTTCCGTTTGACCGTTTGTTTGTGGGTGGTAGGCAGTGGCAATCTTGTGCCTAACATTATATTTTGTAAGTAATTTGGAAATGATGAGACTAATAAAGTGCGTACCTTCGTCGTTTATCAGGGCTCTCGGTGTTCCGTAGCGTGTAAATATATTCCTGGTAAGAAATTTAGATACAGTGGACGCATCATTCCTAGCACAGGCCACTGCTTCTACCCACTTAGATACATAATCTACTGCAAGTAGGATGTACTATTGGCCACAGGACAGGGGAAAAGGTCCCATAAAATCTATGCCTCAAACATCAAACAACTCAACTTCGAGAATATTGTTCAAGGGCATTGCGTCCCTTGAAGAAATATTCCCGGTGCATTGGCAGGGGTCACATTTTCAAACAAACTCCCTTGTGTCTTTAAAGAGGGTGGGCCAAAAGTATCCGCTTTGAAGGACCTTCGCTGCGGTTCTTTGCCCACCAAAATGCCCTCCGTAGGGAGAGTCATGACACTCGACTAAGATGCGTTGTGTCTCCTCCTCTGGAACACATCGACGCAGTATGAAGTCAGGGCCTTGTTTATTTAGAAACGGTTCATCCCAAAATAAAATTTGTTGTCATGAATTAATCGTTTCTTCTGCTGAGAGTTGAAGTTCCCAGCGAATTTCTTGGTGGTTAAATAATTGACTATGTCCGCATACCAAGGTTCTCTGCCTTCAACTCTAAACAGGCTTTCATCAGGAAATGCGTCCTTGATTTCACTTTCTTGGGCTTGCATTTCTTGATTCTCTAGCCTGGACAGGTGGTTAGCCACCTGATTTTCTGTTCCCTTTCTGTCTTGGATATCGATATCAAACTTCTGTAGTAGCAGCACCCATCTTATCAACCTTGGCTTTGCGTCCTTTTTGCTCATCAGGAATTTAATGGCTGAGTGGCCAGTGTATATGGTGGCTAACGCACCAACTAGGTAAGATTGAAATTTTTCAATACCAAACACTACAGCCAACATTTCTTTTGCAGTAGTGGTATAATGTTTCTGAGAGTCATTTAGTGTTCTGGATGCGTAGGAGATGGGATGTATCAAGTTACTCTTCTTTTGCCCTAACATTGTTCCTACTACTACATCACTCGCGTCGCACATAAGGATAAAGCGCTACATTCAGTCCGGTGCTATCAGTACTGGAGCTGTCGTCAATGCATACTTCAAAGTTTTAAACCCGTCAGTGCAGTCTTCATTAAAGTCATAGGGCCGGTTCACCACTAGTAATGCGCTCAGAGGTCGCGCAATCTGAGAGAAACCTCTAACGAACCATCTATAGAAGCCGACATGCCCTAGAAAACTTCGTAAAGTTTTAACATTCGCTGGTGGTGGAAGTTTTGCTATGACATCTATTTTGGCTTCATCTACTTCCAAGCCAGCCTTAGATACTCTGTGACCCAAGATAATTCCTTCAGTCACCATGAAGTGACATTTCTCCCAATTCAGCACCAAGTTTGTTTCCACGCATCGAGCGAGGACGACCTCTAAATTATCTAGGCATGACCGAAATAAGTCACCAAAGACTAAAAAATCATCCATGAAGACTTCAATGATCTTTTCTAGGAAGTTAGAGAAGATGGCCATCATACATCGTTGAAATGTCCCCAGTGCATTACACAGCCCAAAGGGCGTGCGTCTGAATGCAAATGTTCCAAAGGGACAAGTAAACGTAGTCTTCTCCTGATCTTCCAGATCTATCAGAATCTGGTTGTAACCAAAATAACCATCGAGAAAGCAATAAAATTCTTTACCTGCAAGTCTGTCAAGCATTTGATTGATGAAAGGAAGGGGGAAGTGGTCTTTCTTAGTTGCTGAGTTGAGCTTCTGGTAATCCATACAGATGCGCCAACCCGTGACAATTCTCGAGGGTATGAGTTCATTATTATTGTTGACTATCACGGTCGTTCCCCCTTTCTTGGGAACGCATTGGACTGGACTTACCCAACTACTGTCGGATATCGGATAAATAACTCCCACATCCAACCATTTTAAAATCTACTTCTTGACCACTTCTTTCATTAAGGGGTTCAGCCTTCTTTGAGGCTCGATTGACCCCGACTTTCCTTCTTCCAACCTAGTCTTGTGCATGCAATAAGATGGACTTATCCCACAGATATCCGCAAGCGTCCAGCCTATTGCACGCTTGTACTTTTTCAGCATCTGCAAGAGAGATTTCTCATTAGGCTCTGTAAGATTTGCAGAAATGATCACAGGGAAAGTGTTATTGGTTCCAAGGAATGCATATTTCAAGTGTCCAGGTAACTATTTCAACTCGAATTCTGGTGGTTCTTCAAATGATGGACGCGTTGGTTTTGTCCACCGCTCACTCAGACTTGGTGGCTCTGATTCCTTCAAGCTCTTCTTCAACGCGAGCACCTCACATACATGAGTCTCTTCTTCAGGCAACTCAATGCTATTTAGTTGACAATCTTCACTGTCTGGGAACTTTAATGCGTTGAGCACATTAAACTTCACCTCTTCATTGTCCATGCATATAGTTAATTCACCTTTATGCACATTAATTAAAACTTTCCCAGTAGCTAAGAAGGGGCATCCGAGGATAATTGGTACCTCCCAATCTGCTTCATAGTCCAAGATAATAAAGTCTGCTGTGAATATGAGATTGTCAACCTTCACCAAAACATCTTCAATCTTCCCTTTTGGGTACTTAATTGTTCTGTCAGCGAGCTGAAGGGTGACAGAAGTAGGTTGTGCTTTGCCAATCCCCAATTTCTTAAAAATTGAAAGTGGCATGAGATTAATAATGGCTTCTAGATCGCACAACGCATGACCCACATCCAATCCTCCTATTGAACAAGGAACTGTGAAGCTCCCAGGTTCCTTTTGCTTCTTTGGTAGATTGTTGCTTACTAACGCGTTACATTCCTGCGTTAGTGCTATCACTTCCTTCTCATTGACTTTTCTCTTCTTCGTCAAAATGTCCTTCAGAAATTTTACATATGTTGGCATCTGCTCCAAAGCCTTTATAAGTGGAATGTTGATGTGTAGCTGCTTTAGGAGCTCAAGAAGGCGCTTGAATTGATATTCATCATTCTTCTTCATCAGACGCCTAGGGAATGGTGTGTTCAGCGACACCTCAGGCTTTCCCGCGTTAGACGTACTGGTTTCTAAATGGCTTGTAGTCTCGGGCATTCTTTCTTCCTAATCCATTGAGCGTGTAATGCGTTCTTTCGAAGGACTGCTGTTTCTTGGATTCATTCTTCTTTCTTCAAGAGCTCTTCCATTCCGCAATGTCGCCGCGTGACATTGCTCCTTCCCATTATTATTCCCAGGTGTTTCGATATTGCTAGGTAGAACTTCAGGCTACCTATTTTTCTCACTTGCTATCTGCCCTACCTGGATCTCCAGGTTTCTGATCGATGATGCTTGGCTTTTTAGCAATGTGTCGTTCTGGGCTAGGATTTGTCCATAAGTCCACCAGCTGCTGCTATGTCTGCTGCCATCTGTGATGCTCTATTTAGTCCTCCATAAAACGTCTCCATTTGGATAGTCAGTGGTAGTCCATGGTTTAGGCAATTTTTTACTAAGCCCTTAAAACGCTCCCATGCGGTGCTTAAGGTCTCAGTATCTTCTTGTTCAAAGTTCATAATCTCTCGACGCCTCCTCGCGTTGGTGGTAGATGGGAAGTATTTTGCATAAATTTTTCCACCAACTTCTCCCAGGTGGTGATTTCACCAGGCTCTAGTGAATTTACCCATTGTTTTGCGTCATCACGCAAAGAATAGGGAAACAAGGACAGCCTGATTACCTCTAAGGTGATTCTAGGAATCACAAATGAATTACACGTTTCCAGGAAATGTTTCATATGGGCGTGAGGATCTTCACCACGACCACCCCCAAATTGTCCAGCAGTATGGAGCATTTGGAGCATCACAGATTTCATTTTGAACTTGGTTCCATCCGCGTTGGGTATATGATTCCTGAAGAAAAATCATACAGTACAAAAGACGTGTATTCCCTCATGGGACGCGTGCTGCTATTCGCCATCAGGATCGGATTCTGTGTAGCATGAGCTAGTTGCTGATTTGGTTGTTCTTCTGCCATTGCTCGTTGCCTGTTATGTTATCTGAGAAATTGCTGCCTTAACCTTCGACGACGGTTGGATCGGTTCCTATGCCGGAAGGTCCTTTCAATCTCGGGGTCATATCTGAATTCAGGAGTGCTCTCCCTGCTCATAAATGTTCACAAGCTTAGGCGTAGCTTGTAATACTCCCTCGACTGAAGTATTCCTACAACAGATACAAACGAAATTTCTGGTTAGTTCTTGTTTCTGAATCCTCGGCAACGACGCCAAAAACTTGTTCGTTGCTATCGTGAGATGCTCTAGGAGTGTATTGTATAAAATAAATTGGAGAAATAAATTCTAATTATAAGTGATGCATTTATGCTTTGATGTGTTTAAGAAACTGTAATGCGTTGGGGCATTGGTTATATGCATAGAACGCACACAACTTCTAATAATGACGTTCAAGTTTCCTAAACTAGACCCAAGTATAAATCTAATTTAGGTTCCTTGTAAGTCCAGAGTCAATCTCAGGGATTCAGTTAACCAAACGCAGACCTTGCGTTGTATCTATTATAGAGGTTTTCCTAAATGAATATGAGAGATGTATTATTTACACTAACTTGTTGTGCCTGTGCAAGAAGATACAAAAGAGTTGAGTGGTGAATGATGGGTCATGCAAAAATGGAATTTGAGGTAGTAGGACACGTCGGTCTAAAATGAATGTACACAACTAAGATTTGATGTGGATGAGATGGGATGATTTGCTTATTTGTTTGTTTATGCGTTAGACCTTATTCAACACTTCTCAATGCGAATAACATACAAAGCCTATCTCTAGGGTGCATGCATCTAACACAAAATGCAGGAAACACCAGTAAGTCTATCTCTAGCTATACTAGGCGTTCTACTTGATGCGGCTTAGTTATTCTTTCGTATAATCTAAGTTAAGGATGCTTTTACCAAGTTGTCAAGTTGGCTTGAGCGTTAGAATGAAGTTGCGCATAAAGTATTAATGCATTCAACATAAACAAGAAATAAACAATAGTAAGTATGAGGGACCAAATATATGAATTTTATAAAGAAACAATGAGTCTTTACAAAAGCAATATTCAATCGAATGGAATGAAAGCAATAAATAAGAAGGAAACTGAGTCAAGCCAAAGAATACAATCTCTTGTAGTTCTTTGGCTCAATCTCGTTGTGTACAATCACTTGTATAGGAAGTGGACGGACTGTCTTTCTCAAGAGTGGCATCCTCCGCTCTCTGACCGGCGGTGGTGGTGGTTCTCAACCCTTTTGATCGTCTCAACACCATGGCAAGCTTCAACAGAATTAAGACTATAACTACAATTTACAGAGAGTAAGGATCTTAATGATTTTCAAACTACCTAACTCTGGAGGGACTTCATCTTTTTATAAGCGTTGGTCACGTCCACTTGGTGAATGGGCAGCATTAAAGTCCATACCCTGGTCAGCATTAAAGTCCATGCCCAACCTTTTCAGACGCCGCCTGTTGCTTGGAAGCTTTTCAGATGCCGCCTGCTGCAGTTGCCAATACTTGCAAGTGGTGATGTGTCACAATCAGCCTAGAGCAATGAATCTTCTCTGCGTTGAACTCCCTCCGACGCATGGCCCATGTGTTAGAGCTTTTCCTGCGGCACTTGTCTAATGCGTTAATGTTAATCCTTGCGTTGAAATCTTGCAATACAGTGCGTTAGTGCTACGATATTTAGTAATAAAACTTCTTTTGCATGAGTTTACTAATGTTTGAATAAATCCATGTGTTTCTACTAAAAATGAGGAGAGTTTATCATTAAAAACCTTAGTTGTTCCAACTTAAGAGCAAAAATAACTTGTATTTTTACAAGTCATCACCTTCACCAACTTACTATGAACTACTTCCTCCGTTTACCTTGATATTTACTCATACAAAATACTCTCCGTAGGGAGGCCACTTCCAAAGTGACACGAAGCGTCATATGAATCTCATGATGTAAACTATGTGGAGATGTGGCAGTTGAAATCTATTTATCGTATAATAGATTTATGTTTGTACAACATCCTCTTATTCATTGAAATCTAGATTTAAGCTAAAAATACTTTCCATAGAGAGGTCACTTCCAGGGTGACACGAAGTACCACTTAAATCTGAATTGTGAACTCTTAGAGACGTGAGAGTTAAAAATAATGTATCGTATATGTTATTAATCTCCCACTGAAGTTTTCTAATAACTCTATCATAGAGAAGTTATTAACTACCACTTAAGTATTCTATATAGGTAGATTTTAACTTAGGTTCTTTTCGATTAATAAAAGAACCCTAAGTCTATGTGGTTTATCCAAGTATAACTCTTATAATTGGATTTTAACTTACGATGTCTAGGTGATAAACCATTTTATTACCTCACATCACTCACGTATGCTCATAAAATTGGTTACCAATGCTCAATAATTTGGCCATAATCCCTAGGTAGGAGGTGTTTCGTAAACTGTCAACCTACGTGATTATATACCAGTTGAGTTTGTAACCAGGTTTTATAAGTTTAACAATTAAAACAGGTGGTCAACCTACGTGAGCATGCAGCTGTTGTTTATGGATTTTAAATGTCTAACCCAATTTTATAACAACTTATAAAACTTTAGACATGCTAAACATCCATAACATACATGAGGCATTCAACATTTAATATAATATTTATATTAAATACAAGAAACCCTAATATGCATACTATATATTATAACAATTATAACATACTTTCAATGTATGTAACATACTTCCTATTGTGGGATTTTAAATCTAAATGCCATACTATATGAACATACAAGATTTATTTAATTAAAACATACATCAAAGACATAAATAATTAAGCACAGACTGATATGGTTTTAGTTTTGGTAAAAAAAAAGCAAAGAGAAGCCTAACTATTACAATCAGCTTCAAAACCATCTTTGAACCGCTCGAACCACTCCAAACCGAACCCAAGCACCTTGAACCAGACTGGATGAGTCTGAACTGAACCATCAAAATCTAAACCAGACCAACCAAGACACTTTTAGGCTGAACCGGATTGGATCTTGAGAAAATCGGTCAAACCGGCTGCTCTCGATCCAACCTCAAAGTCTTGCAAACACCGATTGTGTAGCACTGAAGGTTATCGTCTAGCTCCATCACCTTGTATTGTGAAGAACTACACGATCGCTTAGTGTTTGCCTCAACTAAATGATCGTTTAGCTTTATCGCATAAAACTACACGATTGCTTAGTGACTGTCGAAGCTAAACGATCGCTTAGTTCTATCGTATAGAACTACACAATCGCACAACTCCATTGTTTAGCTATCGTTTAGCTATCGCATAACTATCGCTTAATTCCATCGTATAGAACTAAACGATCGCTAACACCATCGTCTAGCACTTCATGTCATTGTTTAGTATCCGTCGTAGCTAAACGATCGCTTAGCTCCATCGTATAGAAGATCATCACGTCGCTAAGTATTTCATAAGTAAGCGATTGTTTAGTTCCATCGCATGAAACTTCAACGCATTGCTAGGAACTTCGTCTACACAATCGCTTAGCTCCACATCTAAACGATCGCTCAGTGCTATCACATAGCACTTCATCGCATCGATTAGCATGCATCGTAGCTAAACGATTGTGTAGTACCATCGTATAGTAAATTCAACGTATCATTTAGTTCTCACGCCAAAGCTAAACGATCGCTCAGTGCTATTGTATAGCAAATTGAACGCATCGTTTAGCTTTCGTAGGTACATGATCATCAAGCGTTCAAAATCACAACGACTAGCGCCCATTGCTATACGATCGTCTAGCTTTTCTTCACAACGTGTAGCGCCTAGAGCTAGACGATCGCTTAGCAACTGAACCTCAACAACGATTTTGAGCAGAAGCTGAAAAACTAGAACAGCAGCTCGGCCTCCTTCACTTGTTTCTTCAATTACATATTAATTTCAACTCTAATGAATCCAAATAAATTATAGACTCTTGCTAACACATAAAACCTCATCAACAAGAGCCAATTACAAATTTAAATGAGAAATTAAAGAAAATTAAACAGCCAAAACTTAAAAAATGCATCAATTTCATATTTCTCATATAAAACACCCACCAAATCAAAATTAAATCGAATTGAATGCTTATTTGATGCTCTGATACCAATTGTAGGATTGTATCGGTAACAGCGAAAGCACAAGGATCATCTAAGCATTCAAATTCACTAATTTTGGCAAAAATAAAGCATGCTCTTGCAGAAAAACAAGTGAGTTTCAAGACATACCTCTTGTAGAACTTCTTCAAATCTCCTTCTCCATCTACTATCTTCTCCAAATCTTATTGCAGACCATCTCAAGATCTTCCCCACTATTCTCTTGGTGCAGTATATTGAGTTGTGGGACTCAAAACAAGTTTGAATCAAGGGATGAAGGAGAAATGCTCACTACAGCAACCTTGTTGAATAACCTTTCTTCAAACCGAATTTTCTCTAAAATTCTCTATAGATTGTATGCCCGATTTTTCCTCCAATCTCTTCATTATATTGCAGATCAACATGAAAATGAGAGACTTGCATGAGTTGTAGCTCATGCTTGGAGAAGACAAGGCAAGGTTGAATGCATTTTGTGTGAGCTACTTGAAAGATGGATAATGGAAAAACCAATTTTTCCATTTGTGTGTTTTGTTTTCTCTTTTACAATTTTATCTCAAAAATCAAAATTTGATTTTATTAAATCTATTTTTATTTTAAAAATGAAAATTTTAATTAATTTCATAAATTAATTATTAAATAAAACTTAATTAATTTAATATCAAATATTAAATTAATTTTAACACATATCCATCCTTATATATTTAAATCATATTTAAATATATAAATTCTCCTATTCCGTTTAATTCTCAAATTAAATATGTAATTATATCTCATATAATTATTAATTCCCTTAATTCTAATCTGAACCTTTCAAATTAACTTATTTCGCTATTCTAGAGCTAGTCCGTTATGAGCTAGTAGGGGGACTTCGCGGACCTACAGATCATGGGCTCCAACGATCCGAGATTAATTAGCTAAACTCATTAGACCAAATTAATCTCTATTCGTTAACTAATGGGTCACTCCACTAAAACCCATAGTTGCACTCCCCTCACTGTAGATATATTATGTCCACATAATTTAACTGTAATCAGCAAGTTGACCCTTTAGAGGTTGTTCGTAATAATGGTTGGGTCAAATATCTATTTTACCCCCGAGATTATGTTTTATTTCTCAAGCCCCTACTGATCTTCTAATGAATAACTGGTTTGTGATCCAATCACTAAACCAAACTCTCTTAGCCCAGTGAGAGGGTGGGGTCCCTTATTCAAGACCGGGATTTAGTACTTGAGGTAACAACCTTTCTTCTATCCCTAAATTGGGTAGACATGAACTCCGTCTTGCACCCTATGTCCCCAGCTATCTATTCAGTCATACCCCTGAAATGGGAGTCTTATTGAGCTGGTGTTGTTGAGCCAACCCTCACCTATGCAAATCTAAGGGCAATCCCAAATAAACAGGAGTTCATAGTTAGCTCAGGATTAAGATCGAGTTACCTAGGTCATCTAGGTGAAATAGTCAGTCTTAAGCAGTAAACAGCGTTATAAAGTAAGAGTGACTTATTTCTTGGTCCTGATCTTATGCAAACTCATTGCATAGGACGCCCCTACTCCTCATGTCATAACATGTACGAATCAGGATTATATCGTATGTAGCACTTTACAACTCTTTGTAACAACTACAGAGTAGGCCACATCCAATAGTGTTACCAGGATAAGGTACCCATCCTTATTCATGTACCATAGATCATTTTGACTATTTACTCGAACCTGATCCACTCTTATGTCTCCACATAAAGTTCAAGTGCTCATACAATAGTTATAGGTCTTAGTTTATTGGATTTAGACTTTCATACAATTTATGAAATCAATAACAAGTATATTGATTATAGAAAATGTTTATCATTTTACAAACTGCGAGTTTTTAGGACATAAAACCCAACATGATCAAATACCTTTTTGCATAAATGTATGTTTTTATTTTTCCTTGCTCGTGACAATCAAGAGTTAAGTTGAGAGTGTTTGATAGCTCTAAAAAAAGGCTAGTTTTGTATTCTTAACTCTACCATATTTGTATGATTTTTATACTCAAAATGTTCGTTTTATAGGTAAATTCATTTTGATGGTCAAATAAGTCACTTAGGTGAAAAATGAACCAAATCGGTGTCAAAATGGAGCTTAGATAAACAAAATTGAAGAAGTCACGAAAATTACCAAGATGCTACTTAAAAGAGTGCATCTGGCAATGCAAGCAGCATCACACCCCAGCTCGATGCTCTTATGCAACGCTTGAAGGCAGTAAGTAAGGAAACAAGGCAGCGTCACAACGCTACTCTTGGCATTGCAACGCTATGATTTTTTACAAACTTCTAACGATGTGGGTGCGCGCCTCACTGCAAGACAACGTTGCACCACAGTAGCAACGCTCATCCAATGTTAGAGGTTTGAAATCAATAACAGAGTTGCAACGCTATTCTCAGTGTTGCAATGCTACACCCTTGATATAAAAACTTAACTTTAGCCATTTTACACGAGAGATCTGATCTTCACTCGATTTTCTCTCAATTTTCTTACCTTTCTGCACTTTTTCTTTGTTTCTTTCCTTACCTTTGATGCATCAATGTTATTCCTTGATCAAATCTTGAAGGAGATGCTACATTAAGGTAAGGAATCTAATTTGGTTTGGTAGATTCTTAATTTTCTTGATATGAGGTTTAATCTTTTATAATTTCTCATGTAATTTCTTTAACTTTGTAATAAACTCTTACTGACATCAATTCTTGTATGTGAAATAACTTCTATGCATTGGATTTAAGAATTTTTTTTGCCAACTTTCTTTTATTCAATGAATACTAGAAATAATTGCATGTCTATGTGCTTAATTTCTTAGGGCGACCACAACTAAAAAGTGAAAATGTGTGAATTTAGGTTATTGGGATTAATCTTGTTCACAATTATGCATGCTTAGTAATTCAAGAACAATTGGGCTAGTAACCTAGGCTTTCCGAACTACTAATCCAATCTTAGTCAAGAATTGCTCTTTCTATGTGCAAATGAACAATTAATTAGGTCGCTATCGATTCTTATTAATTGAGATATTTAGGTTTGATTAATTGTTTAATCAAGAAATTATGTTATTCATTCCTATGCTTTTAGGGTGTATAGACAAAGTGAATAACTAGCAAGAATCTTAATTTTGTTAAATGTCTATGATTACTAAGAAGGACTAAGAGAAACCTAAGTAAACTAGATCAATAAAAAAATTGAGTTGTCATTTTTCAATTACGCATTTACATTACTGTCTTTACATTCTTGCACAATTTTGTCATTTTCTTTACAAAACCCCCTCCCGATTACCACTCAAATTCAAAATTAGGTTAAGTAATCATTAAATTCTCTATGGACAATCCCTTTCATGCCATCTATGCTATGTGTTAATGTAGGTTGTTAGATTGGAGTTATATATTTTATTTGGTCATTGGAAGTATGATAACGAAATGCATTTCTGGGTCGATCAACTTGCTCAGTTCCAACTAGCATAGTTATCACTAGTCCCGTGTGCTGCCAGAAACTGATTCCCTAAAAAGAAGAACAAACATGATTAGTGTCCCTGAATCAATTATACAGGCCGAATCATCATTCTCCACTAAACAGGTTTCCAAAACTAGTAAATCATATTTACCTTGTTTGGCTTTCTTTTTCTCTGCCATGTACTTGGGACAGTTCTGTTTCCAATGTCTCTTCTGGTTGCAATGTAAGCAGATTCCTTTAGCAACCATGGTCATTCTGCCCCTCTGAGCTACAACAAGGTTATCTTTATTTCTCTAACCTCCCTTCTTCTTCTTCCACTTTTTGGTGCTAGATGAAAAAGACACAGACTTAGTTCCAGAGGTCGAACCACTATAGAACTTCTTAGAGGAAGTGGAAATATTTTTCTCTCCCTTCTGCTCCTTGACTTTCATCAAGAATTGGTGAGTCTATAGTTTATCAAGGAGGGTGGTCAGGTTGTAATCAAGATTGTTCATAACATCATTGCTATGGAACTGAAGGAAACTAAATAAAGCTAATTTGACTGGCCTTATCGACGACGACCCCATTCATTTTAGCCATATTAAAAGGGACTATCATGTTGAGAACGTGTTCTCTGGCAGATGTCCCTTCTTTCTCACGAGAATTGAAAATGAATTTAAGAGTGTCATGTTTGAGCTGTGAGGACGGTTATCCAAACATCTCTTGTAATGATTCCATGATCTCGCGTGTAGTGATCATGGGTTCATGCTTCTTTGCTAAAACTTCTGACAAGGTGGCAAGTATGTATGCTCAGGCCTTCTCATTTGCCCTTACCCATCTCTCGTAAGCATCCTAAATATTTTGGGCTACATTTTGAGTGAGTACTTTAGGACACTCCTCAAGTAGGACAAATCATGGGTTATCAATGATTAGCATAGTATTAATTGTGTTCTACCAACTTGTATAGTTTTCGCCATTTAATTTGTCCACACTAAATAGGTTGATAGTAGTACTAGTCATTTTGAAGTTGACTGAAACCATACAAATTATTTATATTAGTTATATGCATTATTCATTTCAAACCAGTCATATTTTAGCAAAAGTCTAATGTACCTTATGTGAAATCTAATTTTGCAATGATGCTTCAGTGAGTTAGGATACAAGTCATTGTAGGGTGGACAGTCACTCCTTCACTGAATTGAGACATTCTCGACCAATCATTACTCCAGAATAACTCTTATTCTTATAATAATTAGTCACCATTTTTCGGTCAAGAAATCATTAACTTGTTTAACAATTCCTTGTAAGTGTAATCCTTCATTTTAGATTTTAGATTTCCACCCAACCTTAAGGAAAAACTGATTGGGGAAAAAACTAAAGTAATCCTATCTATTACTAGAGTTTAAGTAAAATTTCATGCAAACACCTTCTTTAAGGGGACACAAACAAATGGTGTCACAAGGTCGAGCATGAAACCTTACTGCAAACTAATGAAAGAGACCGTGAAATATGTTGATACGCGTCTCTCTCCCATTTACTATAAACATTTTCTCCATTCACCTTGATTTGACATATGCAAACATCTTCCTTAGGGGGACACAAGTAAACGATATCACGAGGCCAAGCATAGATCTCATAGTGTTACTATTAAGGAGAACGTGAAAGGAAATTAACATATCATATATATCATTTTCCTCCCACTTAGTGTTTTAAACCTATGGTTCGTTACTTAGGTAAATTCGGCTAACAATTTATCTAAGTGTATTGTTAAAATGGCCCAATATAACTCTTATATCGGATAATTTAATAATATATGATTCTTGTATATTGAACATTTTAATAAACCTAATCATGTATTTCATACATATAAAATACTTGTCTAATTCACCTTCCAGGTCGGTTCCTAGGTAGAGGTGTTTCGTTTTCGTCAGCTTAAATACCCCAGTCTAAACAGAACTTTCTTTGCACAAAGGTCCCATATAGGCAATTATTTTATAAATTTAATCTTTTATTATTTCTAATTTAATCCTACTAAAAAGAAAATACAAGATTAACCTATTTCTAATTATATTAGAAATATTTTAACATAGGTCTAGTTGAATTAATTTTAAAGCATTCAAAATTAATTGAAACTTATGTTTGCATGCAACTCTTGATTATAGATTTTATTTCTAATCATTAAACTTATTACACTTATAAAACTAATGAAATAATTAAAATTTATAATTTTGCATCTACTGACATTAGTTAAATATAGCACTTATATTTACTAAGTAATGTCATGCTCAATGCAATTCTATTTTGATTATATAATATAACACTTATATTATAAACTAATGAAAATAAACATATCTATTATACAAATCATATAATATAACTTTTATACTATAGTATAATGCATGGACATGATATAACAGTCATATTCAATATGATGCATGACCATGCTTAGGATATATCATGCAACTATATAATATAACAATTATATTAATTATGATGCATGATAAAAAATTGAAGCCTCCTTCATGAAAAACTCTTCACCATGAATGACATGGACTTACAGACTTGATAACAAGAATTTAAATGCCCAAAACAATGGGACCTCACAACTTTAAACAATTTAAAGTAGTAAAACTATTTGCAAACCACATCCACAACGTAGTGCAATGCCCACCGATTCGCTTATTTTAACTTTCAAAAAAAAAATCAGAAGCATGATTTAGCTTTGATACCAATTGTAGGATTCGAGTTCCCAATGCGAAAGCGAATGATCGCCTTTGTGTCATTGAATTTACTTTTGGAATAACTTAAAAACAGAGAAGAATAGTATAGAGGATAAACAACAACTGAATTTCAGCATGCTTTCTAACATATAGAGAGGAAATGGAAAGAGAGAACACTTATCCTTAAAGAAACACAATCTTCATTTATTCCTCTCTTTGAAGGCCATGAACTCTTCGTCACTTCTCACGAACAAAGCAAGAACGAACACAACAAAGTCTTCAAAGATGAACACCACTACAAGTTCCTCACTATTCTCAAGGTGAGAATCAAGATAGAGTAGTGGCCTTACCTTATTAATTTTGGTGAGGGAGATAGGGAATTCTTGGGAAAGATTCACAAAGGGAAAAGATTTTGTGCAGTGAGAATTTTATAACACCCAAAACAATAATACATATCATCATCTTACAATCAACTCCTCTATAATGTGTATATGAGAGGGATGAGGAGAGTTATTTCCATAACTCCCTACACCACGTAAAATAACTAACAAGGAAGTTATTTTATTTTTAATTTTAATTATATTAATAAAATAATATAATTAAATTAAACTATATATTATATCCCATATAATATATAGCATATAGTTTATATTATATCATATATAATATAAGCTTTATATTCTCTCATTTAACCTTTAGTTTTAATATGAATCATATTCACATCAATTTTAATCTATAGTTTTTATATGAATTACATTTATATAATTAATATTTAAATCATATTCAAATATTTATCTCTCTCATTAAACTTTATATTATAATGTATCCGTATATATTATATCAATTGTATCTCGTATAATTAATTCCCTTTAATTAATTTGAACAATTCAAATTAATTCAAAATTAATAGATTCTAATTAAACCTTTATTGAGCTAGCAAGGGGATCTTATGGACCCTTCACAAATTGCTCATAACTAAAGTTGGGTCAAAATTACCTTTTTACCTCTATAGTCATATTTAACTCCTTAAGTATCACGGATCCCTCTAATAAACAACTAGTCATAGTTCAACTATAACTAGACCCATCTTTGGCTAGTGAGAGGGTGAGGTGCCTCATTGTTCAAGACCCGAAATCAGCCCTTAAGGGAACAATTTATCTACTTACCCTAACAATAGGAAGGAAGGAATTTCTTCTTATGTAATTACATTTCTAGCTCCCCACTCGAACGAATCCCCAAAATAGTAGGCTTATTGAGTAGGTGAATCTGGCCACTCTCACCCATACAAATCAACGGACCGCCCTCATAGACAGGAGTTCACAACTCAATCAGGACTAAGGTTAAGTCACCTATGTTCATCCTAGTGAAATGTAAGTCTCTTTAAGTAACAGCGTTGTAAAGGAAGACTAACCATCCCATGGTCTGGTCTACAAACTCTTTGTATAGGATATCAAGGTTAAGTCACATAAATGATCAAGGTCATATCATTTGTAACACTTTACAATAATTGTAATAATTACAAAGTGGATCATATTCGTAGTGTCACCAATATAAGGTACCCAGCCTTATCCATTTCCTACAAACCTTTTAGGTTATTACTTAAACATGATCCACTTGTATGTCATCACATATATGTTTAAGCTACATTAAATAACCTAGGATCTTAATTTATTGGTTTTAAGTTAATGAAAACTAAATGTGAAATAAATAACACTTTATTTTATTAAATAAATAATCCGTTTGTACAAATAATTTACAAACTACGAAACCACGAGATTTAGGACATCAACCTCAACTGTATATATGTATCTAATACTTGTTATGGTTGAATTAAGACCAAAGGTCCATCTATCACGACCCACAAGGTCTAAGAAGACCAAGTGTTGAAAAAAGTAGTGCAAAGATCCCAAGGCTCTCATAGTCGAGCCAAGGAGCAACTAGACAGTCGAAAGAGGTAATAAAACCTCACTATGTAGAAAGTCTTACTTTTTAAAGTTGCATCTTCTTAGGATGAATGAAGCTAGTTCCTCGAATAGGCTTTTCTCTAAGAAAATCTGGAAAGCTTTTTGGAAGTTAAGGTTCTCCTGAAGGCTAAGATCTATTGTTGGAAAAAAAAATCATAACCTTATTCCCACTAAATTTAATCAGGCTAGGAAAGGTGTAAACTGACCTCATGTGTGTTTTTAGTAGGAAGCATGTGGAAACATCTCAACACCTTATGTGGATGTGATAGGTAATAAAGGATATATGCCCTTGATTCCTATCTACTCATATTCATACTATTTGTGATGTTAGGATGTCATGATCTCTGGTGTTGGATCTTTGAGCGAGGTTCGGTGCATGAGACGAGCAAGATCGTTATCATTGTGTGGTAGATTTATTAGGCAAGGAATAAGTTGTACTAGAGGCAAACAGTTCAATCCAACCCTATTAGCGCATCAGTTGAAAAGCTTATTGTTGAGGACCAAATTCTTTATGGAAACTTATTAGCAAAGGTGTTGTGGATGTCCTTTCAAATGTCCCTTTGCTTGCTCCTGCCAATTGGTTTATTTCCCCATTTAAGGTCCATCAGATGTTGAACTCTAACATCGTCTAGAACGTTGAAAATAATTCAGGAGGTTTGAGATCACTTGGGTCATATTCATCTCACTAGGTTGAGATTCATTTCCAAGTGTCAGGAGGTCATGGTTCTTAAGGTGCAAGCTATTTGCTATGGCCTTGATGGTGCTCTTTTGATTGATATTAGATACAATTTGGTCGAATTTTACTGTTTGGAGGTTGCTAAGCTGCATAATGAGGATTTGTTGGATCTCATGAAACCCTCTTTCTTTATTGATGAGGCTAAAGCTCGGGTGCATGATTTTGGGATGTCTTCTTCTACCATGTTTGTTGTTGTCACAATATTCTAGCCACGCTCTTGTGTAAAAAGTTTTGGAAGAGTAAGTTTCTTCTCTTCTTCTTTCTCCTTACCTTGTGTGGTTTTCTTTATGTATGTGTCATGATGGAACGCTCTATTTTTGTTTTGTTGTTTTCTTCTCCAAAAAAAGTACATGTTATGCGCCCAATCGTTCAACAAACCTCAACGTTCCCTCAATTGCGTATGAATTCCACGGCTTTGTCAACATACTCAATTAGAAATAGAAATATCGCTCCATTAGAAATAAAAAAAGACCTCATTATGTGCCTACGATTGTGTTGCATGCTTACATTAATAAATAAATAGAAATGTCTCTCCATTAAAGGTATGTAATAATCAAGTTCAGCTCGACACAAACTTTATCCGATATTAACTTAAGCATTGAAGTGTATAGGTCATAATGCATAAAATGTGTATTATTTTCGGGCTTAGACTTTAGTTAGTTTTGGATTGAATTTTGATACATTCACAAGTTTATTTAACATATTTCAAGATTGGAGCATTTGGAGCACTAGTGATAAATTGGAAGAAAATGAAGATAAATAAACAAAAAGATGAGCTATTTGGAGTTAAGAGAAGAACTAGAGATTGTTGCATGTAGAAAATTCTCGAAATGATAGTGTCGAGACGCTATTTAGAGCATTGAAACACTCTATCTGCAACAGTACAAGTCACCAAACTTGAGGAGGTAGCGTTGAGAAGCTGCCCCTAGCATTTGAGACAGCTTCTTGACGCTACGAATTTTAACAGAAACAAAAAACAAAGTGCCTGTGTGGATGTGTTTTTCATAATTTGATCAGAAAAATCCAAAAGCATAGTCTTAACTAAGGGTTATTTAACTCTAAAATTAAACTTTAGATTGTTGTGAAGAAATTTTGAGCTTATTAAGGTAAACCCTACAAAATAGAGTGAATTCAAGTAAAAACAAGTTAAGCTTATGTTTTCAACCGTGATATGTTAAATATAGATATTTAGGTATAAAAAGAGTCCACTTTGAAAAGTTTTGAAGCTTTTTTATGCATGAGCTGTGTAATTATGCCTTGGTTGTGCTAGCAAGTTGATTGAAAAGATAAAGTTACAAACACTTTGAGAATTTCAAAATTTCATCCAATAAATAGTGGACCCAAGATGTTGAGTCTCGAAAAAGATTGAATCAAATTAGATAAATGAGCTAACACATTTCTATCTAGGTTTTCGTAGTTTTCTCGTCTTCTAAATTTGTACTCTTTAGTTCTTTATTTATATCAAATACTTGTATATCATAATATAGATGGACAACTGAGCTACGACAAACAGTTCTAACTACAAATGCATATTATCAACTCAAATAGTAAAGTGGAGAATACTCCAAGTATTCAAGCAAATAGATATTTCAAGAATCTAGTTTCAATACAAAAACCTCCTCAAAACTTGCAACCAATGTGCCCGCATTAGCCATTTCAAGCTCTGCATGGTTCAAGCATAATGCTACCGTACGCGCTTGCAACCTACCCCTTAAAACACTTAACAATTGTGATTCTAGTTCAACACCTATTCAGTTCTTACCCAAGTACATTTAGGAGTCTAAACAATTAAAACATATATTTCTATATATTTCTATGACTAATTATAACTTAGTTAAATCATGTAAACAATTCTTATGGTTCTAAAGGTTCTTGCCTTTCTAGGTAAAAAAGCAAACCTCAATATTTGGATGCTTTTTCTAAATTATTTTTATGAAAACGTGAGTTTAAATCAACCTTTTTAGTATTTAGATTCACACAGGCTATGTTAACTTAAGTGATCAAGTTAAATAAACAATAAACTTTAAAATCAATAAGAAGAAACAACTGTAAATATTGAGGGAATTACTAGCACAATTTGAGGTCTATTTCTCACTTAGAAAATCCATATACTTGAATCTATAAGAAGAGATTTAGTTCTTAGTGATAAAGTTAGTAAAGAACACAATTGATACAACTCGAGACTAACCTATAAGAAGCTATGAATGATACGAACAAAATGTGGCTACAAAAACTTAAAAAATGGTCAAGAATCCCCCAACTTGTTTTCCCTTTTCACTTGAACACCTCTTTAAAGAGACAAGTCCTACTTTTGAATGAAGGGTACAAAGATAATAACAAGCTAGGATTGCCTCAATGTAGCAACTTATAGAAAGACCTAGAAGAAAAGAATAATAGAAACTACAAATAAACAACATTTTTTCAAAAAAAAAAAAAAATGGACAAATATCAATTTATATCCCTAGATTTTGAGTGTTGTATCAATTTAAATCTTAAACTTATAATTATAGTATTGTAAACCCTGAACTTTGGGGATTGTATCAATGTAAACCCCAAACTAATAAATGTATAATTTTAAATCTTAAACTTTTATAAGTGTATCAATTTAAATCCTGAACTTTCATAATTGTATCAACTTAAACCTTTCATTGTGTTTTATTTGGAGATATTTATGAATGTTCGGGATTTAAATTGATATATTTATGAAAGTTTAGGATTTAAATTGATACACTCCCGAAAGTTCAAGGTTTAAATTGATATAATTATTAGTTCGGGGTTTAAATTAATATAAATCTTTAAGTTCAGAGTTTAAATTGATACAACCCCAAAGTTTAAGATTTAAATTGATACAATTCTTAGTTTAGGGTTTAATACACTCCTGAAAATTCAAGGTTTAAATTGATATAATTATTAGTTCACAGTTTAAATTAATACAAATCATAAAGTTCAGAGTTTAAATTGATACATCCCAAAGTTTAAGGTTTAAATTGATAAAATTCTTAGTTTAGGGTTTAAATTGATATATTTATGAAAGTTCGGGATTTAAATTGATACACTCCTGAAAGTTTAAAGTTTAAATTGATATAATTATTAGTTTAGGGTTTAAATTGATATAAATCTCAAAGTTCAGAGTTTAAATTGATACAACCCTCAAAGTTTAAGATTTAAATTGATTCGATTTTTAGTTTACCGTTTAAATTGATACAATCCTTGTTAGAGATATAAATTGATATTTGCCCAGAAATTCGTTCTTTCTGATTTTTCTCCTCTAGATCCTCTCATTTCATGAGCTTGAGTTGCCTTGTATAGTCTTCAATGCCTAGACTTTCTGTCGAGATCAATGTGAGGGAAATATTGCCAACATAAGACTTTGTTGTTTTACCTTAAACATAGGACAAAGCCTATTGGATCATTTAGACTTACATGCTTATTTATAAGTTTTAATTATTAGTCATAGACATATGTGTTTACTTAGGCTCCAAATGGTAGGTGTTGATCTTGTTTCATGATGTTACGTGTATAAAAGGGTGAGTGTAAGCACAATCCAACCATATTTTACTTAACCCCTCTATATTTGAAAGAGTGCTCAACTAGTTAAGCAAGCACCTTTGAGATGTATTGGTGCAATTCTTGGGTTCGTTTGGTTTAAGATTTTATAAATGTTTGGAAATAACGAATACGTGGAAATAGGATGTCTGAAAATAAAAAATGATTGTGGTTGTGTAGGAGAAATGTTATCAGAATTTTATGAACACAAATTATATTTGTATTTAATTTATGAAATTAAGCATGACAATCTTATATAATTGTAATAGATTTATTAATATATGAATAAATATCATTTAATATTGGGAGATTTTCAAAAATAGAAAAATAAGGGGAATTATTTACACAAAATAGTAAAATTTTAATCTTCTTTGATAGAGGTTGATAGAAGTCTATAAATGTCTATCAGTGATAGAAACTGATCAAAGTCTATCACTTATAGATGCTGATAGGAGTCTATCTGAGTAATTTATAATTCAAATTGACCAATTAATATATTTAATAGACATCATATTAATTATAATCTAATACTTAATCATTTTTACAATTAATTAAGTTCAACATTAATAATTTTAATTTTAATTAAATAATATAAAAACATTTTAATAAACAATATTTTATATAAAAAAGTAAAAAAAATAAAAAAAAAATATGATATGTTAATAAGAATACTGAAAAATATTTTTATAAATATGATAGGTTGAAAGTGAATGAAGTAATAAAAATTAGGGAAATTGTAATGGATGGCAAAATAAATCAGAGAAATTGCAATACCATTTAGAGATATATCAAAATATTCAAATTCTACATTTATTTATTTATTTTGTATTCCACTTTTATCCTTTTAAGAAACATAAAACGCATTTTTTCCTAATTTTTTCGTGCTTTTTCTCCTTCCCCATTATCTTCTTCACATCTCTCCAAGTGTTTCTCTTTATATTAATTGTCCTCTTCTTCTCAACTTCCAAAACAAACATACACAACTGCATTAGGTTTATTGGAGCCAAGCCATTTCAAAGCAGGTTGTTCATCAACCCATGATCATGGATTCTTCTACAAGAAATACAAAGAGCACTTGGAATCTTGGAGCACTCTAGATCAACTGATAGACTTATTTGAAGTATATCAAACATCTATTAGTAATAATATGAAGTAAAATATGAGTATATTTTACGGTTATTTCTAGGGTATCAAACATCAATAATAATTACTTTAAGTAAAATATGAGTGTACGGTCTTATGAATATTTCAAGTTTATCTAGTATCGCATAACAGTCAACATTCATTTTATAAATATTTCAAGTTTATTCATTTACTGATGTTTCAAGTATATCAGTAGTAGATCAAACAATAATCAGTAACTTATTTTCAAGTAGAGAATGTGTATTTCATCTTATTGATATTCTAGGTATTCATTTATTGATATTTCAATGATATCAATAGTACTAAATCAAATCTTGTCACAATGATCTCTCCATACAATGACGATCTCAACATCTGATCTTCATTTCTCGTCGGTAACAACACACCATTCCAATCTCTCTCCATAAAACGACGTCGCTCTAAATCAAGATCAAGTCGTCTGTAACATCTCGAATTTTTTAGGTAAATTTTTATTAAATTATCTTGAAATATTTGGACGTTATTTTGATAAATTGGGACTAAGAGTTTAATTTGGGATTTAAGCCAATAAGTTTCTCAAGCTAAGAGGGTTGGATTACTTCATTAATATTGAGATAAGTGATTTTCTACTAGTTCGCCTTCAAACACGTCGTCCCTATCACATGGACTGTTTACTTAAGACTACTTGAATGGTTTCTTGAGACTATTAAGACTAATTTGACTAATTAATCTAGACTGTTTGGACTGATAAATTATGACTGATTGAGCTGCATGATTTAATGACATTGACCGATTGGATTGGACTGTTTTGACCATGATGAATATACTGTTGACTGAGGATATACTACCCCTAAGATAAACGAATGTAAAATATAACAATGGAGTTATATGAAAACTAATACATGCTAAGTTTTAAGGTTCTTGTTAGCTTTTCTTATATGGGCAGGTGTACACATATGACTATATATGTGTACATTACGGCTAATTTTGGGACCTTCAGGTTATACACTATGACTGATTCATGTTCCTTCGAGTTCATATCTATGACTGATTTATGGACCTTCAGGTTACACACCATAACTGATTCATGTTCCTTTGGGTTCATATCTATAACTGATTTGTGGACCTCCGGGTTACACACTATGACTTATGCGTGTTCCTTCAAGATCATGTTTATGACTGATATGTGATCCCTTCGGGATCACTACGACTGACATGATGGGTGTACCCCGATGCCTAGATAAACTAGCTAATAGGTAACCTAGAGGGCCCAGTAGCAGGTCACTTACTGGGTATTGTTATACTATCCTTTCCTCTTTTATGTTTTTCTTTCAGGCAATGACAAGAATGGACTGGCGAGGAACAGATGAGACCCGTGATAGAACCATATGGGGACATAAGAAAATGTTTTTGCCCATGTTTTTTTTATTTATTTAGATTTTTTTTACTCGAGATTGTAGATAGATGACATGTTCTATTGTTTTATTTTGAAATATTATTACTCTTATTTTTAAATTTTTTTTATCCCAATTAAATGTGTTGCTTATTTGATTTATTTATCAAATTAATATTTCAATTTGAAATAGTCATTCGTGTTTTCACTGGATTTATGACAGTCAAAATTTTGAATGAAAATGTTCATTATGTCGTAACGGCCCTTGTTTGAGTACTCGAAAGGTCGAGTTGTTACAGTTGGTCTCAGAGCCTATGTTTTAGGTTTTGTAGACTAACTTACAATGTAAGTCTTGGTTTTGTGTTTCTTATCCTCGCCAAGTACATTCTTTCATTAAATATTTTATGAAAAATGTGTTTAAAAGCCTTCATGTTTAAGCTTTATATACTGACTTGAAGGAAATCGAAAGCAAGATTTCCATGAACATCGAAACAAGATTATTCCAAATCACAATCATAAATGAACATAACATTTACAATCGACTTCAAACAAACGGCTATACAATTCAAATGCAGAAATTATAGCATGAACAATACAAATGCATAAAGAGCAAATTGTACGAACAATCGAAGAAGCGTCTCCATGCTCCATTGTGCGACCGCTACACTCATTCTACACAACCAAAACACCGCAACAACACAGCACGAACACTTCGCGCTCGTCTTCAATAATCTCCTCGGTCACAAACTCCTCCGCAATACGAATGGCCTCTAGAAAACCTCGATGGTGTCGAGTTGAGTCTGACACCACCAATAAGGCGACCTTGGTATTCTCGGTGTGAGAATCCAGATGGTGGGCTCTGTTCGGACTTGGTATGAGATAGACAAAGGAGGAAACACCGATCGCATACACGACTGGGCAAGTGGGAGATGGCGGAGACCTATCGTATAGGTCGATGCCTAATCATTTAGATAAAGCTAAGCAATCGTCTAGCAAAAGCTATGCGATCGTTTAGCTCATCGTTTAGCTCGGTCTGTCGCCTACAGACTCTACACGATCATTTATTTTGGGCTAGCGATCGTTTAGCAAATACTGTACGATCATTTAGCTCTACTCTACACAATCGTTTAGCTCGCCCAGCCGTCGTTTAGTAAATTTGTATTTACTTGACGACCCCGTAAGTTTCTTTTGCGCGGAGAGAAAACTCAAAACTTTTTCAATCTTTTGTAAAAAAAAAATCTCTTTGAAAATAGGAAACCCATTTTTCTTTTAAATTCACGGTTACCATGATTCAATAACCACCCACTACTTTGGTTATTTAAAAGGAAAAAATTAATTATCCTATAATTAATATTATTATAAATATAAATGATAATCAACTTATCATACTATATTTATAACCTATAGTTTTAATATTTCATCTCATGAAACATATAAACCATAGTTCTCTTTCTATTCTATGGTACTTAATGTAAATCTCATTTACATCAATCCTCCACTAGATGTATCTCATACATCAAACCGATTATATCATATACAATTAAAATACCTCTTGTCAATTTGAACATTTCAAATCAACACCAAGAACTGATCCTCAACTGAATCCATTGAGCTACTAAGGGAACCTCATAGACCATAGCTCGAAACTCCAACGGTACGTGAATAACTGACTAAATTCTTTAGTCACGGGATCCACCATCCATTAACTTCCGGCACTCCACTAAAGACCGATAGCTAAATTCTCCTTACCACAGATATATTATGTGTCCATCTTAACCAATCAGTAGTGCGACAACCTTTCACAGATCGCTATAAGTACAACTGGGCCAATAACCGTTATGCCCCTGTAGTTACATCTGTCTTCTTAAGTACCATTGATCGCTCTAATGAACATAAGTCATAGTCCTACTATGCCTGAGTTTTCTCTTCCAAAGAGAAGCTGTGACCACTATGTTCAAGTCCGGAATCAACCCTTATGGGAGAAATCTCTCTACTTATCCCTGCTTCGAGAAATGAGTGAATTCCATCTTATGGATTGAGTTCCCAACTCCCAGATCAGACAAGTCCCCAAAAAGGTAGGCATGTTGAGTTGGCAATTTGGCCACTCTCACCTATACTAATCAAAGGGCCACCCTCAAAGGCAGGAGTTCCCAAAACACTCAGGATTGAGGTCGTATCACCTATGATCGTTTAGGTGAGATGTAAGTCTCTAGTATCAACGGCGTTATATACAGAGTCTAGTCATCTCGTGGCCAGGTCTTATACAAACTCTTTGTATAGGACACCCCTGCTCCATATCTCCACATGAATGGTTAGGATCTACCATCTGTAGTAGTTTACAACACTTGCAAACCTCTACAAAGTGGGTCATATCTGTAGTGTCACTAGGATCAGGTATCCCACCTTAATCCTTATACTACAAAACTATTTAGGTTATCACTTAAGGTATGATCCACTTGTATATCACACATACATTCTTAAGTTCACATAAGATAACCAAGGAGCTTTGTTTATTGGATATGAGTAAATGCCAAAATTAAATAACACTTATTTTATTCATTGAACAATGTGTATCTTTACAAAACAACGAGACTCTAGGAGAATTAGGACACCAATCCCAACATGACTGATTTTCATTGCTAGTTTAACGACCTGAAAGAAGTTAATATGAGATGACTATTTTGTTTTGGTGTTATGGAAAGAAAGAATGATCATAATAAGGTCATTTGGCGTTAGTTTAATTCATGGAAAGACTGTTAGAAACAGATATATATTTATATTCAGGGATATTGAAACTTGATAGAACTATGAAGTGTTATGGACTTATGACATGAAAGAAAGAAAATGATGTATTTTATTAAGCCATAGAATAAGGTAGGTGAATTAGAAATTTACGGGAGAATAATATTAAGTTTTGCATTACGAGAATAAAACTAGTGATGCTACAAGAAACTTTACCACAAGGCACATGTTTTTAGGTACGAGATTAAATTTGCTTTATAAGATAAGAAAGAGGTGAAGAAGAGACTTTTAGTTCTATTAAGGATTACTAGATATTAGAGTCAAAATGTTACAAGGAAATTTTGAAAGGATAAATAGGTCACGATCACTTTCATGGTGTCAAAGTTGGTGGACCGAGTAAGGTATGGTGTTGGATCTTCATATAACATGCCTCGAAGGAAGAAGAATTACTAGTTGAAGCATAAAGCGATAGTATGGGGAACTTTTTAGAAGACCTAAGTAAGATGAACTGGTCAAGGAAGGTCAAGGTGGTTGAAGTTATAATTGGCTTTAAATGGGAGAAAGCGAGTTGTTGGATTGAATTGTTCTTAGGGTACTTGGATTTGAACTATGTTTTTGTTGCAATGAAAACTCAAGTTTAATTACTTATGTCAAGAGAAGGGATAAGTATTTGGAGTTTAAAAGCAATGTTATCTTGCGAGGAATACCCTACTAAAGTTCCAAGTTTGGAATGGAATTTTAGATTTTTGGAAAAGATTATAAAGGGTCACATGTCCTGGTTTAGGGATTTTGTTTCACTCGGAAAGTGAAAAGTGCACATTCAAGTTGTTGGGTTAAACAAGGATAAATGTGAAGAAAATAAAAGTATTTAAGAAATTTTTTTATTAATTTGAGAGATAAATTGAAATTAATATGTTCAAGACTCCCAAGTAGTTAAGTATGGTTTGGATTTTAAAACATGATATGGGTGGATACAAGGTGTTGGTTTTGGTATAAAGGAGGAATCTCTCATTACCATTTGGAACTTTGGACTGTAGTATGCATTGTTTGGGGAAAATATGGCTTGCTTAGGTGGTTGGATTGTAAATTGTGAAGAGGTTTCAAATGGACACATATTTTGATGCGGATATATTTCACTAGGAGAGTGGAAAAGAAAAAAAAAATCTTGGATTTATTGATCTTGGAAAAGATAAGGGAGAGGGAAAATAAAAGTATTTGAGGAATATTTTGTTGTTTTGAGTAGGTAAGGGAAATTAATATTTTAAGATCAAAGACTAGGTTTGGTTTGGCTTTCTAAGTTAAGAATTGTTGGATGTTTACGAGCATTTGGGTTTGACTTCAATTGTCTTGATTCAGAATTTGGAGATGTTATTTAAATGGAGAGAAGCTATAGATCTTTACGGGTAACTAAAGTTTGAAGTATTTATTCACTTAGATTGATGAAACAATTGAAACAAGTGGACACGATGGAGACTATATCAAAAGTTTTTTTTTTTTTTAAGATTTGAACTTTCGAAAACGAAAGTTCTAAAGATGGGAAGAATGTAACATCTCAAGTTTCAGGAAACTTTAAGTCCATTATCTCAAATTATTGAGTTTAGTTTCTTTTTTTTCTTTTTTTTTTTTTTCTTTTTTTTTTTTTTTTTGAATTTGGAATCAAACTGAGATCAATGAAAAAGTTATATTGGTTAATGTGAATTCATTTGAGTAGAGATTTGAATTAATTATCTTGAAAATATTGGGTTTTAACTCCCTTCAACTTTAGGTTTGGAACTACAATTAAATTAATTGGAAGGGATAATTGAACTATTTGGATTTAAGATTTTAGAGCCACAATTGCGTTAATTTGAAAAGATATGAAAATTTGGAATTAATTTAAGGGAAGTTGAATAAATTATTTTGGAGTTTGAATTTATTTATTTTTCTGTAGAAGTTTGAGAAATTGAAATTTTGGGAAGAGATATGAATTTATGCATATATGTTGGATTGGAATCCAATGGATTTAAGGGTTCTATTTATGTTTTTTCAAGGAGAAGGGAAAATAGGTTTTTAAAATAAATATATAGATAAAAAGAGTAATTTAAGTGAAGGTAGTTGGGGACAAAAGGTCAAGGTAAGGATTTAATATGCAAATATTTGTTTTGATTTAAAACTTTCGAGGACGAAAGTTTCTTAAGGAGGAAAGAATATAACATCTCGAATTTTTCAGGTAATTTTCATTAAATTATCTTTAAATAATTGGACATTATTTTGATAAATCGAGACTAAGAGTTCAATTTGGGATTTATACTAATAAGTTCCTCAAGCTAAGAGGGTTGGATTACTTCATTTATATTGAGGTGAGTGATTTTCTACTGATTCGCCTTAAAATCCGTTGTCCCTACCACTTGAAGTGTTTACTTAAGACTACTTAGACTGTTTCTTGAGACTTTTAAGACTGATTTGCTAATTAATCTAGATTGTTTGGACTGATAAATTATGACTGATTGAACTGCATGATTTAATGACATTGACTGATTGGATTGGACTGTTTTGACCATGATGAACGTACTGTTGAATGAGGATATACTGAAAAATTTACCCCTAAGATAAATGACTGTAAAATATAACACGGAAGTTATATGAAAATTGATGCATGCTAAGTTTTAGGGTTCTTGTTAACTTTTCTTATTTGGGCAAGTGTACACATATGACTATATATGTGCACATTACGACTGATTTGTGGACCTTCGGGTTACACACTATGACTGATTCGTGTTCCTTTGAGTTCATGTCTGTGACTGATTGTGGACCTTTGGGTTACACAATGACTAATTCATGTTCCTTCGAGTTCATGTCTATGACTGATTTGTGGACTTTTGAGTTACACACCATGACTGAATATCTCTAGGTTCATATCTATGACTAATTTGTAGACCTTCGGGTTACACACTATGACTGATGCGTATTTGACAGAGCCCAAAACTTACGTCGTTAATAAGCTTTCAAACTTGATCAAATGAAAATTTGTAAAATCATCGAACCACTCCTATTACTACTAAAACATAGCAATGGTGGTAAGTGTGGGGTCAAACTACATAGAAAAGAAGAATTAATTTCTTTTTGGGTTAGATTTGACCGTGGAGAAACAGTAAAAATAGGATTTTGGTTTTTAGGTTTTAAAATTGAAAACATGCAAAAAAAGGAAATTGCAAGGGATATATGAAACGGTAATGGATTCATCTAGTTCTCAGATCAAGTAGCCATTCAACGTAATTTAGATCATTGGTTTCCGCCAAAATATCATGTTATCAAATTATGCATGCATAGCAACCCAATTGATGCAAATTAACTAATCTCTACAAAGGCCGACAATCAATTAATTTGAAACCAATCAAGCATCCTAATTCGTAATTAAGGCTGGAAAGACCGTCTCCTAACTAACCTACATGCTCCTAAATTCAATTGGGTCCTTAGCAGCCATAAAGAACTAGAAACACATGCATTAAGATTCAGGATTCAACTATGTTTATCAAGAAAAACCATGTTCAAATAATCAATTTATTCTTTAAATCTAGATTAAATATGTGATGCAAAGATTCAAGGTTAGCCTATACATCTAAGCATGCTCATCTAATCGATGCTACAAGGGTAAACTCAAGGCATGAACGATTACAAGGATACATGTAAGCTTGAATTTACTAGCTAAGATATGCGATCATGATAGGGACGTCAGTCCAACACACAAAAGCAAATCTAAATCATGCAAGATTCAAAGAAAACACAATTCTAATTTAAAGCACAGTTTAACAGAAAACACATCAAATTACAAGAATGCTCGACCCAAGAACTAAATGAAATGATTACCTCTTCGATTCATAGACAAACTAATGAGATACGTTCCAACACACGTCCATATCCGAAAATAAAACAAAAACTAACCTAAGGATACTGAAAACATAAAGGAAAAGGAAAAAGTCATGGCCTCTCCTCGGCCTCTATTGAAAAACAACTCAATTTTCAGCATATTTTGACCTAAAGATGAAATGAGGTATTTATAGAAATCTTTGTAGCATTGCAACGCTAGAAACAACGTTGTAACACTGAACATTCTATCTTCAACTCGATACTCAATGCACGATGATCCTTTACTGGATACTCAATGCTCGATTACTCAATAGCAATTTACTCGATTATACTCGATTCCATTAATAAAAATACATAATACTCGATGGTGCTCGATGACATTTTGGTAATTTCAACTTCTTTGAAGCCTTGATGCTCAAATCAACTCCAAATTGCTTCAAATTAATCCCGATCGGCTCTAAATCGCTAGTTCTACCTCTTGGTTGCTTGATACCTACAAAGTAGGAAAATCAACACATAAAATCCAATAACGAGTCTGAATTAAGCTAAGAATAATAGCTCGATACTTACGATGCCATTTTTGACAGAGCCTGAAACTTATATCGTTAATAAACTTCAAACTTGATCAAAAGAAAACTTGTATATGCCGACTACTTCTATTACTACTGAAACGTAGCAACAGTGGTAAGTCCGAGTCGATTCATAGGAAAGCATGATTTGTTTCGTTAAGTTAATTTTCTAACTAGAGTGGTAAATAAGGGGATTTATGTGGAAGAGATATGTGTGTGAAATTAAGATAAAAAGGTAAATGTAATCTAGAATATGAGTCTATCTAATTTCTAGAGCAAGAGAGAGTTTCCTATGCAATTTCTTTTGTTAGGTATCAATTAATTACACTGAATCTGTCAACCCCTCAACTTATTAGAAAGTCTAATAGTCCAATTAGCCAAATTTGATTGTAAACCAAATTAGCATAATTCAATTTACAACTCTTCCTTCTTAGTGACATACAAGTTAAAAATGAATTGCATTACGAAAGGGTTCAATTATTGAGACATACTACAAGTTAGAAAAGTCATATCTTATAGCATGATTTATTTGGAATATATTATATTAGGGCATACATGCATTTGGTCAGAAAAAGTCTAGACCCTAAACATGTGATCCTAATACATGCAACTAAATCAATCAATATTGCATAAGCTATGACGATATTGCAAACAAGAACTTTGATAAATTAATTTGTCAGATCAATTTATAAAAATTCCATTAAGATTTAATGAAATCATCCCAGTTTACAACAATTTAGTTAAATTAATTAGAGAACATTCAAGAAAATAAACATAGGGCTCTTGCTCAAAATAAACCAGATAGGAGTTACTTTTTAATTCATAGACAAATCCGAGATACACATCCAATCCGTCGATTACAACTAAAAAAAAAAAAAAACTAACCTAAAGATACTAAATTCTGAAGGGAAAGGAAGAAGAATAAAGTTTAACTTCGGCCTCCATCAATTCAGCCTCCAAAAGTTAGCATATTTTGACCTAAAGACGAAGGAAGGTATTTATAGAAATCTTCGCAGCGTTGCAATGCTGAGCATTCTGTCTTCAACTCGATACTCGATGCACAATGATCCTTTACTTGATACTCGATGTTGGTTACTCGATAACATTTTACTCAATGGCCTTTTTGCTAATTACTCGATGCTTGATAGCATTACTTGATGGTACTCGATGGTACTTGATTGTACTCGATGGCAATTTACTCGATTACTTTATGGTTGATTATACTCAATTACACTCGATGCCATTAATAAAAATATAGAATACTCGATGGTATTCAATGACATTTTGGTAATTTCAACTCTTTTGAAGCCCGGATGCTCAAATCAACTCCAAATTGCTTCAAATTAACCCCATTCTTCACAAATGATTAATTCTACCTCTTGATTGCTTGGTACCTACAAAATAGGAAAATAAACACATAAAATCCAATAACGAGTCCAAATTAAGCTAGGAATAATAACTCTTTTTTATAGCTATTAGCGTTCCTTCAAGATCACGTTTACGACTGATATGTGATCCTTTCGGGATCACTACAACTAATATGATGGGTGTGAACTGATGCCTAGATAAACTAGCTAAAAGTAACCTAGAGGGCCCAGTAGCGGATTACTTACTGGGTATTGTTATACTCATCATTTCCTCTTTTATGTTTTTCTTTCAAGCAATGACAGGAATGGACTGGCGAGGAACAGACGGGACCCGTGATAGAGCCATATGGGGATATTAGAAAACGCTTCCATCCATGTTTTATTTTTTATTTATTTAGATTTTTTTTTTTACTCAAGATTGTAGATAGGTGATATGTTTTATTGTTTTATTTTGAATTATTATTATTATTATTATTATTAAATGTTTTTTTTATCCCAATTAAATATGTTGCTTATTTGATATATTTATCAAATTAATATTTCGGTTTGAAATAGTCATTCGTATTTTCACCGAATTTATGACGGTCAAAATTTTAAATGAAAATGTGCATTATGTCGTAACGAACCTTGTCTGAGTACTCGAAAGGTCGGGTCGTTACACCGTCGGTATCGTCCAATTGTCAATCTCAACATCTTGTATCAAGTGTATCAAATGTACATCAATTGTGTATCAAGTGTATCAAAGGGTATCAAATGTTTATCAGTAGTATATAAAGTGTATCAAGCGGTATCAAGTGTATCAAGTGCGCGTCAATTGTATTAGGTGTATCAAATGTATCAGGTGTATCAGAAGTATCAGTGTATCAAGTGTCAGGTTTATCTAGGTATTTTTTACATTTATCATTTAAAATCGTGAGTTGGGCCTTTCTTTTTTTTTTTTTTTTTTTTTTTGATATTTTTCAAAACTAAAAGGTCTGAGCTACGGGCTTAATATAACTTATTTTGCCCATTTTCCAACCATCCCTAAAAATAATCACATTAAATAATTGACTAATTATAATCAATCAATAATAATAGGGGTTGTTTTCAAATTAAAAAAATGAGCCAACTTATTTATAAATATAACAAAATATTAGTATCTATATGTGATAGACTATGATAGACGTGATGTCTATCATAGTCTATCACTGATAGATATTGACCTTGATATATGTCCATCGTAGTCTATCATTAATAGACAGTGATATTTTACTGTATTTGAAAATATTTTCAATAGTTCTACCATTTAAAACAATTACACTAATAATTATATGTTCACAATGAAGGATCAAATTAAAATTGATCTCAATAAATAACTAAATTTAATTAATTCTAGTTTATTAATTAAATATATTTAAGATATTGTTAGCTAATATATATTAATTTATCTAAAAAGTAATTGCATTCATTTAATAAATTTTATTGTAAAAATAAGTTAAGTAAATATATTGATAAATTATAGTTGATTTATTAAAATACATATTTATATTAATTTTGTTAAATTGATATTAACTAATTAATTAACTATATTTAAAATGAAATTATTTATAAAATGAAAAGTGGATCGAGAGGAGAAAAGAGAATACCAACAATTTTGGAAGAGAAAAGAAAACATTGTCTATGGAAAATGAGAATACATGAAAATTGCTTATTCCTAGGCAATAAAAGTGCCAAAAAAAAAAAAATCGAAAACCCAAATGAATCCAAACCACGATCCCCTGGTTTTGTTTGATTTTTTAGTATAAAATTGGACAAATTTGTTTGTATTTCTAAAGAACCAAAAAGTATTAGTTCAGATCGGATTTTGATTGGATAAACCAATCAAAACGAACCAAATCGCAGGTATATAAACTCTTAAAAATAACATTAGGTATCTTTTAGTGTTTTAATTACATTATGATGCATATATATTTATTGTATAGAAAAAATATCAACTATTATAGAGTGTGTCATTTATTTAGAAAGTGCCAAAAAAAAATGTCCAACTTCAATCTATAAAAAAGGAAGGGACCAATTTTAATTTAAAATTAATAAAAATGACCAATTCAAAACAGAAGTAGAAATTAAAATTAAAATTTGGAAGAAAACAAATGTAAAAATGGATAACCTAATAGATAATAAACTAAACCAAATAAAAATCAATCCATTGATTTTGTTCTTTATTGGACATCGATTCTAATATCTCCTTTATAAAATCGATTGGTTTAGTTTGATTATTGGTTGACCTCAAAATCAACAAAATCGAATTGACTATCATCTCTACCAAGCAAAGTGTTAAAAATTGTGAAAAAAAACATAGGTTTTAGATACCTATGTTAATTTTCATGTAAAAAAATCTCCAACCAAACGATTTTTCGAGGGTTGAAAGAGTTTTTGATTCACTCCTGTTTATTCTTTATCTCCATTACATTGCTTTTCTTTTTCCTACTACCTTTCTTATTTCTTTTCTTCCCAAAGGAACAACCATATTTGATCTTTTTATATTATTTACTTGGTTGCAAACTTTAAAGAGATCTTTGTTAGTAAAATTGGAATTAGAGGATATGATACTTGCACGACACTTTTTTTAAATATCACTTGAAACTATCCGATCTTGTCCATATCAAATATTAACATCAAAACGTTAAAATTTTATAAAATCATTTTTAGATAATTACAATCATCAAAGAGAGTCGAAATAATCTACTATTTAAATTAGGGTTTCATATTAAACGTATTTTAATTTAGTATTTAAGTAAATAATTCAATACATTAACTAACTTAAAAAAGGTTAGAAATTCAAATTTCTGGGAAAGTAAAATTAAAATTGAAAAAAGAAAAAAAAAAAAAAAAAAAGTAGCCGTTTAAGCAAAACGTTCTTCAAAACTTTGAACTTTTCTTTATTTTCTTTTTGTCCATTTCACGTGTCCGAATTTCACGTCTCTTCTTCTCATTGTATTGGAAGAAATCAAGAAATCAAGAAATGTAAGCTTTCAGATTTTCGAGTTCTTCTCTCTCTCTCTCTCTTTCTCTGCTTCCATTCCTTCTTCTTAGCGAATAAACCCTAAACCACGCGATCCCAATCTTAACAAGATTGATTTCCAAATACCCACAAGCTCTAAACCCTAATTTTGATTTTAAACCTTCGTTTTTTCTTTATATCAGGCCATTTCTTTCCTTCCTTAAATGTCGCCGCCGGCGGTGGAATTACGATCTCCGGCGGTTTCCCCACCACCCGAATGCTCATCAGCCACACTCCTAAATGTTGAGCTTAAACCCCATCAGCCACACTCCTTCAGCGCTAGTGATCCGAGTGGACTTGATTTGAAGTCCACTTCCAATTCTCAACGAGCGGCTCGATCGCGGCCGAGACTTACGAAAGTCAGGAAGCGGGTCGCATCGCAGCATGCGAGGTCGAAAGTTGGTTCTTGCGAGGTTAGTTCGAATGATGGGTTTTTGTTTTTAGGCGGTTCTTTGAAGTTTGGTAGCGGTTCTGTGTTTGGGGGGAATGGGGATGATAATTCGAATTCTGGGAATAAAGTGTCCACTGGCGATGTGCATAAGAAATTGGATTGTGGGAAGGTTGAGAATGAAGTGTTCGTATTTGGTGCTAAACTGAGTAACTCGGCTACGAGTTCAGAAACTTCAGACGGCAAATGTGAACAGTCTAGCGTAAATTGTGAAAACCTTGTAGCGGATGATGGGGGGAAGATCAAAGCAGAGTGGAAATGGGATAATTTTATGAATGCTGAGAAGCTCGACTCTGGTGGTGGTGAAATGAAAATGGATTCTGTAACAACCGATGCCATGAATAACAATGCGGAGTCTGTATCAGTTGCTGAAACGATTGATCTGGCATCCGCGGTAAATGCACAAGAAGGAGAACTTGATAAATCTGTGGGGAAGGGGGTTGCTGATAGTTGTAGCGATCTTGAAACTGGAAATTATGATTATTTAAAGAAATCTTTTGATTCAAAGTTTGTTTTTGGTGACAGTTGGTTTGATGCAACAACTAATGTAGGAAATTCTGTTTCTGATTTTGGAGTCAAGATGAAAACAGAAAGTATAGCAGAGTTTCAGAAGGCAGAAGCTAGTAATGTTAACTTTAGTTGTGAAGAGGGTAGAGATGTATTTGTATTTGGAAGTTCCAGCTTAAATGAAGTAAAGAAAGGGAGGCGTCTGAAAGGGAGGCCAAAGACGTTATTTACACTCCCGGATGAGATGAATAATCTGAACATCAATGACTCTGGGAATACCAATGGCTGTGAAAAACCTGAATGTTCAAATGCTACCTTTGCTGAGACCTCTTCCAGCTCTAACTGTTGTGACAAGCCATCTGGTTCTTCTAATGGATGTCCCAAAAATAATACCTCCTTCTCTTCTGAAGTTCCGGCAGGCTTTTCTGGTAGGACCTTTGAGGATAATCCTGAAAATAGTGGCAAGAGCAAAACTGAACTTCAAAGTGGTTGTGAATTTTCTTCTGCTTTTGAGGGTTCTAGCGCTGAGCCATTTAATTTTCTGTCAGGATGCTTTGCAAGTTGTGATGAGTGTCAGTCTCCTCAACCCTGTGTAAATGATACTTTGGATGTACAAAAAGCCTCAACACCATCATCATTCTCATCAGCTGACTTTCCATGTCAATCAAATGATAATTCACAAGTTCATTTGGACGAAGTTGGAAAAAATGATGAACATGGTCCTTTCGATGCCTCAAATAATTTAAATACTTCCGGTGAATTTAAAATTCCACAGTGGGACCCTTTGTCTTTCAAAGAAAATCTGTTCTCAGATCTCAATCGAAATTCAGTAGCTAGTATTAAGAGTAAACTGAACAAAACTAAGAAGAAGAAAGTAAGGGGAAATCTGAGGCAAGCTAAATGGCAAGATAAGGTGTCAAAGGACGATGGCAGTTCCGAAATTAATTTGGACTCTCCTGGATCTTACGCCCCTATGGATTTCTCCCCCTATCAGGAAACTATATCCATTGATCAACATCCAAGAGATGTGCCTGGTGAATCCTCCCCTCTGGTCAATAGTTCTGCACCTTGGACGACCAATTCTACAGTCTGTACCAATGAAAATGATGTTCTTTTAACTGGAAGAAAAGTTACAGATGCACATGATGGTATCTGGAAATATAATGAGCCCAGCGAGGGAAGTTTTGGGCATCATAGAGATGGGATTTCCGTTCACAGTTTTGAAGGTTTTGATTCTAGAAATGAAAGAGTCTGCTCTAGTCTCAAAACCGAGCAATGCTGTAGCAGTAGTTTTGTTTGTGGTGTTTCTACAGAACCTACGGCTGGTGTCAACTTGAGCTCAGATACACTAGAAAACAATTGCAATAAGAAGGCAGATTCAGGAGAAATATGCGGCAAAAGTTTTACATTTTCTGCATCTTCTTCCATCCAAGCTAGTTTTTTGGGAACAAAGAGTCGGCACAGAAAGAAAAATAAGAAGAAATCTAATCACAATACTTTTGTCATCTCCCCAAGTCCAGATATTAAGTTTGGACCATCTTTTGAGTTTTCATCCATTGCCAGTTCATCGTTGCATTCAGAGGCTTCAGGTAAATTGGAAACAGAAGGAGAGCTTAAGCAAGAGCATCCTTTCTCTACTGCAATTCAAGAGACGTGTGAGAAGTGGCGACTTAGGTACTTTCCAGATAGACCAGTTTTATCATCGTTTTTCTCACGGATTTTAATCACATCCTTCGCTCCATTTTATATAGTTGATGTTAAACAAATTTTCTTTTAACCCTGTCATAGAGGAAACCAGGCATACAAAAATGGGGAACTTTCAAAGGCTGAGGATCTTTATACGCAGGGGATAGATTCTGTCCCACGTAATGAAGGATTTGCATCTCGCCTGAATTCTCTCATGCTTTGCTACAGCAACCGTGCAGCCACACGAATGTCGCTTGGAAAGATTAGGGAAGCTTTGGAAGATTGTGGGGTGGCTACTGAATTAGATCCAAACTTTCTTAAAGTTCAAGTCAGGGCTGGAAAGTAAGGGTTTTATTGTGCAATTTGAGGTTCTATTTATAAATTTATTCTGACAATTTATGCAGAACGAGCTATCTATTATGGTATAATTTCCTTGTATGTTTTATTTAAAGTAAACAAGCAATCTCAACTTTGCTTAAGTGCATGATTGTATTCGAATTAATCAGTGTGAACCTGCTTTTACTAGTATATCTTCTCATGGTCTTTAACTATCTTTTGGTTCCAAATTGGTCTAGGTTTTTTTTTTTTTTTTTTTTTTAATTATTGTGATGGAAATTAATTATCCTTTTTTTTTTCTTTCTATAAGAAACGATGCAGATACATATATATCAAAAAATAAAACAACCTAGGGATCAGGGTAGAGAAACCCCCTTCCAAAGGGCTAACTATATGACAAGAGCTTTATCATCATTGATAATCTTCAAGATGCTACAAATGAATTTTGAATGTAAAGAGGTCCACCGAGTCGTGTACAAGATTACAAAAGGAATCTAACTGAAGAGACTTATCTTGAAAAGATTTGTTGTTTCGTTCAGTCCATAAATGCCACACTAGCGCTCTAGTGGCACAGCTACCCAAAATTCAGCTTTGCCCTTCAATTTCAGACTCAACATCAAACCCAGCTTCTAGAAAATAAAGTCCCGGGGCTTATAAGCAAAAGAGCAAGGGAGAAACAAGTGGTCCAAGTCTTCCACCTCTCTCAAACATAATTTGCACCTGGACGAGGATAAAACCCAATTTCTAAACTTCTCTAAACTAATTTTGGATCACATCATCAATATTAAGGCTTCTAAAACTAAAAGACGGACCATAGACAGTCTTTAACTTTCATCTTTCTTTTCTTTTTTTTTAATTTTTTTTAATAATAAGAAACAGAGGTGTATGTTCATCAAAAGAGCCCAAGGAACTTACTTAGGGCACTTACTTTTCAGCACCAACTTATTGAGAAGGATATTAGCCTTGGTCGTGGAAATTAATTATCTCTGCAAACTTTATTACAAAGTTGTCTTAATATACTTCCATGTTTCACATAGATATATTTTTTTAAACACCTAGCAAGAGAAAATTCTTCCCCATTAAATCATGAGAAATGTACTTAATCTAATCAATGATCACTCCTACCATTATTTATTTATGTATCAATACAATACAATCTGCACTATTTAGTCAATTTCAACTTATCTATATTTATGTTCTAAAGATTTTTTCTCCCTTCACAGTTGTCATCTTCTTCTTGGGGGAACTGAAAATGCATTACAATATTTTAGCAAGTGCTTGGAATCTAGAGATGGTATATGTTTAGATCGGAGGATGATAATTGAAGCAGCTGATGGCCTCCAAAAGGCTCAGGTACGTACTGCTTTGTTTTCTTTTATTTTTTTTTTGGGGGGAGATGAGGTCGGAGATGTAGATGAGAGTGAAATTGGAGATATCTTTTTTTTTTTTTTTTTTTTGTTTAATTTTTATGATCTACTAATAAATCTTGACATTTTTGTGAACTGCAATTCGAATTGTGAACAGCACAACTACAATATTTGCTACTTCATTGATGTACTTGTTATGTCTGGGTCTAGAATTTTATGGTGCTTTCTATATTCATTGGGCAAATCTCTTTACATGGGAACTAAAGAATGGTCATTTTTGTCTTTATTTTCAATATATTTTTTTTATTGGCAAACTTTCTATTCTCGTTGATTCTTAACTGTTCTATTCGCATCATACATTTTGTTGTTTTGAAAAACTGGATTGGTCCATTGGCTGGTTTGTTTCCCCCTCATTCAAGGCCATAGTTCTCCTTTCTCTCTGGATTTTGTATTTTTGTGGTACTGGGCTGTGGTCTGTGTATATATGTATCCCATGTATTTTTAAAATGAGAGTTAAAAGAAATACAAAATGACCCAAACCAACATTTTAACTTGCAAACCCAGTGCATATTTTGGTTAGGTTAGTTCTTCTTACATCATCATGGGTAGTGGAGACAGTTTTTCCCTCTCAACCTTTTAATTGCCCACTTTTTCAGTCTGCTCTTGGGTTCATGTTAACAGAGTTCTCCACTGTATTCTGATGATTGTTGGGGCACCTTTTGTTACAGAAAGTAGCCGAATATACAAGGCGTTCTTCTGAACTTATGGAACAGAAAACTGACGATGCAGCTCTCAGTGCCCTGGATTTGATTGCTGAGGCTATATCCATCAGTCTGTATTCAGAAAAATTACTTGAAATGAAGGCTGAAGCTCTCTTTATGGTCTGTATCATTTCTACTGTGTACAATCCAGTTTGATCTTTTCCCTTTCAAAAATGTCTTAATTTATGTTATGGATGGTTCGGCCTTTACTAGACAATTGTGGTCTTTTATTCCTCTACCCTGAGATTGCCTATATTTTTCTTGCGATCTTTTCCTGCAGCTCCAAAGGTATGAAGAGGCAATTACGCTGTGTGAGCAGAGTCTTTGTTTTGCAGAGAAAAATTGTATTGCAGAAAGTGCTATTGTTGAAACAGATGTTTCTGGATGTCAAAGTCATTCACTTGCTAGGTTGTGGAGATGGTGCTTGATAACCAAAGCTCTTTTCTATCTTGGAAAATTTGAGGCTGCTCTTGAAACAGTTGGGAAAATTAAGCAAGAAAAGTATAATCAAGAAAAGTGAGATATAGCCTTCCTGAGCACTTTTAAATCAATTAGGATCTTCCTTTCTTTTAGTTGTTTGATATTGGTATTAATGTTTATCATATCATGCAGGTCTAGAATTAAAAGTTTGGAATCATCCCTCGCATTAGCAGACACGATACAGGGGCTTATGCATTGTAAGGTATGCAACATGCAAATTTGAATGTTTAATTAGCACTATTAAATTCATGCCATGAACTGAACTGTATTTGCTAAACCAATCTTGAGATCTTTGTCTTGGGGTTTTTGAATGGAACTACTGAAATGTGGTACAGTTCCATGGTACCTGATTTAGCCAGTTAGGCTTTTATGCTCTAGACTTGGCTAATAATACCCTTTACATGATCCAGACTGGTTGTGTATCTTCTATCCTGTATCTTGTCTGTGGAGATGTTGAGTACTAGGGAGGTTCATAAGTTCTTTGGCATGAATTGAGCTGTGTGGGTTCGAGGGTGTGAGGAATAAGTTACTAAAGTATGATGTTTATGGGGGTTCTTTTATAGCGCTCATGAACACCCATTCTGAATAGGTACTTGATCATGTGCTTTCTGGAACTGATCTTAAAGATTGTCCCCATTGTCAATATAACTGTCCTTATAGCTTCGACCTTTCTTCAAATTGACATTTAAAGCATTTGATATTGAATAACCTGAAACTTTCAAATTATGCCAGAGTTAATAATTCTTCGGTGCAATCATATCTATGTAATATGTTGTGTATGCATGGGTTTATAAATTACAATCTTCCACTTGATCTATACATGGTCTTAAATAACAGAGTGCAGGGAATGAAGCATTTCGATCAGGGAAATATACTGAAGCAGTAGAACATTATACAGTTGCATTATCTATAAATGTTGAATCCAGATCTTTCACTGCAGTTTGTTTATGCAATCGTGCTGCAGCATACCAAGCATTGGTTCAGATTGCTGATGCTATATCAGATTGTAATCTGGCCATTGCCCTTGATGAAAATTACTCAAAGGTAGGCTTTTATGAACATATATGCTATTGGAATAATTGTTTTCCGTGGAGCTTGATTTTTGAATTTGAACTGTTTCTTGTTTACTTAAACTTAGTATTGGTAGAAGAGATTGGTTGACTGTTACCATTTAATAATGCATCATGTGATCTAGGATTATCAAAGTTCTGTACCAATACAGTATGTTATATTTACTCTAAGAATGTATTACATTTTTTTGTCCTGTTGTCTCATGGAGTTCTCGGCTTGAAAGGAACTATGAGAATTTTCATGGGTTTGAGAGGTTGTGAGAAGAGGTATTGGCAGTTACCAAGTTGAATGTGTGTTTTTGGATGTTTGAGACTTTTGTAATTATCTTCTCTCCTTATTGTTTAGGTTTGGAGCCTTTATTTATCTTGTTAGGCTTGTCGTTTGTGTAGGTCCTTTTGTCTTTTCTCATTTAAAAGTATTCAACTCTACGTATCAGCGATTCATTGAGCTGATCTACATGGGAATACTTGATGTTTAAAGTAGCAATATTTGTTTCCTTAATGGAACACGATTCTTGCATAGATGAGAGATTCTGTACATTACTTCTGTGATTGTTCTACTAACAAAATTTTTATATAGTAGATTCATGCAGAAGAATCAACAACTTTCAAAACAAGTTTAGATCTATATGGCCCAAGTCCGTATTTGGTAGATTCATACAAAGCAGTCAACGGTCTATGGAACCAATGGAGTTAAAAGGAGTTTCTCCAATTGGAACTAGTCCAAGAGAGATCATAGTTACAAAATTGCTTTTTCTGGAAAAGCCCATGAAGAAAAGCCCAAAACAATATTCACCGAAAAACATCCCTTCTTATATCCTAGAAAGTTCTTATGGTTTTCTCCAACCAAGTTTCCCACGGAGTGCACCTTACTGCTGTAGCCAGTAAACGAAATTGTATAAAAATTGTGAAGGGGGAGGTTGGCATGGTAATACGAAGACCAAAAGACTGCAGAAAGGTTCCTCTAGTTGCATTGTGGAGAACCAGGAACCCAAGTAGATGAGTCTTTTGACCTGGATACATATTTTATGGAGGGTGCTAATTCCTATCGAATTCAGAAAAGATGTCTTACCTAGTCACCAGTCCAGGCTACTATATATTTTGTTCAAAGGCATGGGAGGACCTTTCACATCTGCTTCTTTTCATTAGTTTTTTTTGCCAAAAATTGTTTGGAAGTCTATGCTTTTCAGCTAGAAGTAATATGCTCCAAATGTTATGTAGGTATATCCAGCACCTCGCTTTCTGAGTCCTTCAAAGGCATCATAGTGCAATAATTAGAAAGACAAATGGAGAAACCGAGTTTTCCTGTGTTGGCCTTGGGACTGAAGGCTTTTTCCTTTGTCTCCTATTTGGAATAATTGATTAATTAAGGCAACAGATGCCCCTATAGATCTAGTTTTGCCATTTACCATCAAATCCTTTAGCCTGGAGACATCCATGAAACAGCATTCAAATCTGCTATAAGCTTTATCCAAATCCAGTTTGAACAGAAGGTTATTATTATTTATTACTAATCTTGCAGTCTTCTACTACCTTATTACCCACAAGAATAGAATCATTAGGTTGGGCATAAACAAGTAGAAAGGTATCATAGAGATCGTAGACTTTCAGCAACCACCTTCGCTTGGTAGGGTAGTAGTTATGGTAATAGGGGTAGTAGTTATGGTAATAGGTTTTCATGACCAAATCTTTAGTTATGTTGTGATGTCTCTCTGAGCTAGCATGATCTTAACTCTGTTGTCTGACCAATATTCTGTTGTGTGGCTAGCGGCTGGAGGCTTCTGCTTCCTCCCTTGTATACGTCTCTTTTGATTTTGATATATTGGTTTTTTTTTTTTTAAAGAAAAAACGACAAATGCTTTTTTGTCCAGGCATTTTCTAGAAGAGCAAATTTACATGAGATGATCAGAGATTATGGTCAAGCAGCTAGTGATCTCAAGAAATATATCTTCATTGTTGAAAATCAATCTGACGACAAGGTCACGCCTAGTAGATCTGCTGGCAGTGTAGAATTAAAGAAAGCTCGTAGGAATAAGCCTTTAATGGAAGAAGCCGCCAAAAAGGAAATTTCCTTGGATTTTTACCTTATCTTGTAAGTTTTTGCTTTTTTCTGATTCTTCAATTTCCTAATCAACAGTTTTTATAAACTTCCCTCGGCCTTCTTCAGACATTATTTCCTTGTATGAATGTTAAGGTCAATTCTTTAATAAATAATAACAATCAGATGGTCTTTGTGTTTTATCTCTTCTGTTTCTTCTAAGACAGAGTGTTGTTCTCTCCATTTCATTCAAGAATTTCTATTTAGCTTGTATTCCCTTTGATCGCTAAATGGTTGGAAGCCTTAAAATTCACAATTGCAAATTTTTCATGCCAGGGGAGTTAAAGCAACTGACACTGCATCTGATATTAGAAAGGCATATCGTAAAGCAGCTCTCAAGCATCATCCTGACAAGGTTTGGAAGTGTTTTATGCCAGTAATTTATTTTTTTCGATATGCAATAGGCCTTCTAACTCGTTTTACGATACCACTATGGCACCGCCCCATTGTTTGTTGGAGTTCAGGCTGGTCTGTTCTTAAGAGGTGACAGCAGTCATGATGGACAACTCTGGCGAGATATCTCCCAGGACGTTTATAGGGATTTTGACAGGCTTTTTAAGCTCATTGGAGAGGCTTATGCTGTGCTCTCAGACTCCAGTAAGGTTTGTAACTTCATATGTAAAACTTGAAGTTAACTTTGTTGAATTTTGATGAACAACCAATACATTGAACAAAGCCTCTTTGCTCTTCTTTACTCAATATATGTACAAACTATTGTGTGAGCCACATGGCTGTTTGCTTCTGGACGTTGATGTCGTCAAAACCAAAAACTAGTGCCTTCCCCCTCCTCCTCCCCCCTGTTTATGGGTTATAGTAGTCATGGGGACAGATATGAAGGTCTCCTCACTCTTATCTTGACTGAGAGAGAGAGAAAGAGAGACAGGTGTGAAGGTGCTGATACTCCCTATGAGGAAGAACCGACTGCCTAAAATTTGCAATTTGAATATCCATTTAGTTTCGGATGTACTGACTCAGGGTTTGGATCTACATTGCATCTGTTGGTCTTGTTTACGTGTTTTAATGAAAGAACAGGTGCTGATACTTCCATTCTTATGGTGCAGCTAGTTTGTTGTAACTCGTTGGTTTTGTTGTTGATAAGAATCTTATTACTTCCATACCCAAGGAAATGTTCTAGTAAAAATCATGTAAACACAGCTCGTTAAGCAGTAAATTATTAGTGTTTGTTGTTTATAAGTTCATTTAATCTAGACTAATACTCTTTTTTTTCCTCTTTACAGAGATCGCAGTACGATCTTGAAGAGGAAATGAGAAATGCTGCAAAGGAAAGCAACAGAGGCAGTAACAATAGGAGATCATCCAATGTCTATGGCTCTCCATTTGAGAGAAGTGCCAATGGACGAAACTACCGGGACAGTTGGAAGTCGTGGGGAAGTTCACAATCTCGATGGTAAAAGGAAGCAACCGGCATCGATATTCAACTTTGTAAGATAATCTGCAATTCTTTTTCCATTGAAAAGAAAAGAAAGAGAGAGCGAATGAGGACAACCTCCTCCCTCCTGAAGATCAGTTCTCAATAAAAAGATGGCATATAGCCATTATTCTTGGCCACTGCTACATGTTCCAGCCATTCCTTCGCCCTTCCGGTTTTGACCGCATACTTTGCTCAGGAATTTTCTGCAAAGACAACCAAAGAAAAAGGAAACAATGGAGAAAAGGAAAGAAGGGAAGTGGTTGAATAATTGCTATTTTTTCTAACACAATTGAGAATTCAGTGGAAAGTAGTTGAATAATAGCTCAGAAACTGGCCAAAGCTTCTGCTGCCATTGCCATAATCCCAACAAAGGTCAAGTTTGTACAAACTTCATTATCATGGAAGAAGAATAAGAGAGAGAAGATAGAGTTCTGAGTTTTTACAAGAAAGGCCAATGTTGATAAGCCAAGCTGGGAAGTTCAACAAAAGCTAACTACAGAAGAAGACCAGTTGAAATATTTTTTCTGCATTTCAACACATGAGAATTAGTAAACCAAGATTGTAATGTTTTTTTTTTCCCTCTAATCTCTTCAGTTCAATATTGCATTCCATTGGCAGAGAATTTCCCATTCTTTTTGGGTTTAGTAACAATTTTGTTGATTTTAGGGTCTATTTGAGATTTTGCTTTTGTGGAGTCAAGCAATTATGGGTGAATCTTAACCATATGACATGATTGGTAAAACCTTATGTATATTAATTTATCTAAATTACTTCAATTTTTCAAATCACAGATTTAGTCGCTTGGAAAAATCATTTTACCTTAAGCTAGCAAGTTGTATGACTTCTTAATTTTAGTATCTTCACTTGAATAGGTATATCAATTCCACTTTTGATCAAGTTTTCATTCCAATATCTATTAGAAAGGTTTTCCATACTTTGTGATATGTACTTGCTTGTTTTTTTAAAAAAAAATAATTTACCAAAAGAAGGAAAAAAACACTAAACTATTCAAGATTGAGAGACCATAAAAGCCACGAACTCGGCTCTCAAAAGTAGAACTCACATGAAGACAAATGGACTGTGTTTCCATTCGCCTTTCATTGAAAGTAGTGATAGTCATGATAATTTCACCATGGTGAGGAGTTTAAGCTCGGGTAAAATATGGGCAAGCTAAAACGAGCAACGTGGATGAATACAATGAACTAGTCCTAGTTAACTTTGTCTCATCGACAAGTTTACAAAGGATAAGGAAAAGAACAAAGATTCTAGTCATGGTGATTTTGAAAGTCATGAACAAGAAATAAAGAACAAATGAATACTAGCGACCAATTTGAGAATGTCACTCCTTATTCTATTTGAAAGCCAATGAACCAAGTATAATTTTGTCCTAAACTTGAAAAGCTCTCCATTAAATAAATGAAATGGGAAAAAAAAATATTAACCTAAAATCAAAACATTCCAGAAAGTCTACTATAATTTTATTCACAATTTTTGTTCTTTTAAAAATAACAAATAAGTATGTATCATAGAGTAACACGTGACTTTAGGTATGTGTAAACAACCTTTCTAATGGGAATTAAAATGAAAACTTAACCGAGAGTTTAAATTGATACACTTATTGAGTTTAAAGTTTATGATTAAAATAGATACAATCTCTTAAAAAAAACATCAATTTTAAAGTTTAAATGGATGAAATTAAAAGCATAATGTTAAAACTGATGCAACAAAATGTAACATCGAAACCAGTTTATTCCCTAAAAATGACTTCCCTATAATCTAATATATTCCCTAACAAAGTTCTGAAAATTATAATCCAGTCATAGTCATCCTATATAACTTTTTATTTGGAGAAAAATACCTTTTTAGTCCCTAGGTTTCGGATCTAGTTTTTATTTAGTTTCTAGATTTCAAAATGTTACACATTTAGTCTTTAAATTTTAAGTATGGCTTCAATTTAATCCTAGGTTTCAAAATGCTACAATTTTACCCTTGACATTTGAGTTTTGCTTCAATTTAGTCCTTTTGCTTCAATATTTACATTTTTAATCTCGATTTTTACTAAATGCGCACTTTCAGTCTTTTAGAGTTAATTTATGTTAATAAATCAAAAAACGTTAAAAGAACTATAATCAATTAAGTTTCAGTATTTTATCACTTTTAAAATTAAAATTAAAATTTCAATTCATAATTATTTTAATTAATTAATAAAAATTGACGTCGATGATTGAAAACAAGTATTTAATGAAAAACTTAGGTTGAAAATATAAAATCTTAAAATCCAATGACCAAATTTAAATAAAACTCAAATCTAAAGGATAAAATAGGAAACATTTTGAAACTTAGAAACTAAATTAAAACAAAACTCAAAATTGAAGAACTAAACCTATGAACCAAATAGAAACTAGACTCAATACTAGGGACCAAAAAGATATTATTCCCTTTTATTTTCTATGTTTTCTCTCTACTTCATTCTGCGGCGATTATAAATTTAGATAATTACAATATGTAGCATTTTTAGAGTTAATAATTAAACATTTAACATTTTTAAAGAATTATAAACATGAAAAAATGACTCTATCACTAATAAATTTTTATTAATGATATAGTTTATCACTTGTAGATCTTAGATATTGCTATACTTGCAAATACTTTGAGCTTGATTATTACATCTACAACTATCCTATTAAATTTTGATTGATTTTTCTTTTATTATTTTTTATGACACCTGTTTTCTAACTCTTATTAATTTATTTAGATTAAACACAAATGGTTTATATCTTAACGATAGGTTTATATTATTTTTATGTAAGAAACAAATACTGATAAATTTACATTCATTAAACCACTATATAAATTATATTTATAAATTATTTATATCTACTTTTCCACCGATGATTTAAAAAATTCAACCAAATGTTGCAAACTAATAAAACAACTTTTAAAATGTTATATTTATTATTAAAATTTTTCTAAGAATTCAACCATTATAGTTAAGAATGATATAAATAATTATAAATATTGATGAAATAGGCTTAATTTTCAAAAACAAAAACTAAAAATCAAAAGATTACCAAATGAAACCTTAAATGTACATCTTGAACATATCACTATTTCAGAAAAAGAAAAAAGAAAAAACAACCAAAAATTAATTCGACAATATTGGAAGGAACAAGGTTATCAATTCATAATTCTACATTTAAACAAAAAAAAAAATAACCAAAAATTATGGAGCGTTACATATCATTTCCTTAAAATCAAGGAATCAAATATGGAAATATTGCTCTCTGATTCTCTGCTGTTTGTTGTCAGATGAGTGGTTCAGAAAATATAGATATAACAAAAATAAAAAAAAGGCCAAACACCTAAAATTTATCTAGTTGCCTGAGCCTGTGCATGCTCTAGAAGCTGAGTGACTAACTTGTAAGTACGCCCAGATAATGATTTTGTGTGGTCTATCAGTTCTTCATATCTGAAAGGAAGCACAACACATTCTTCAGGAACCAAACATTTAACAAACAATTTAACAAACAGAGCTAATCGTTTCGAGAAACAGAACTTTAGGGAGTTTTAAGGTTGTGCCCAATAATACTTCTAGACAGTTTTTAAAGTTCAACAACTCCCTCCGATAGGACCAAGAAAGTTCACGGACCAAACTTAAGTATTTCACATATATAGCACCACTATTGGGAGGGTTGAGAAACGATTTTGATGATGTAAATATCGACATTAAGTAAATAAACTTACACGTTGGGCTGGTTCGGTTCCATTATAACCGTTCCTGTCTTGGAATCAATCTTCGCATCGAGCTTTGAGGTCCGAACAAGATTAACGATCCATCTCTCCGCATCCTCGTAATTTAAGTTCAACTTCTCGGCAAGGACACTGGCACAAATTACCAACAGGTCATTTGTAATAACAATATGATGAAACAAGATGACTCACAATGTCAAAATATACAATCAAGAGATAACTGAATTCCATTGGCAAACACACTCTTTCGATTGGATTAGACTGCTGGAAATTCTGAGAATTAAGCATTATGCATTAGAGAACATCATTATTTGGCATCACTAAGAGAGAAGATTCAAAATCAAATCTGTCACTGTGCTGGATTGAAGGAAATCAATCCTATACTACAAGCACAGAGTAAGCACCCTTTTTTTTCTTCCTCGTTTGCAACCCAGCCCCCTTTCAAGTGATAACAAATGGAGAAGAGGAAGTAAACACAAACAAAAAACATAGAGGAGCTTCTCATAATTAGATATATTAACATTTTCTACGGTTCTAGTCAATAAAAGTTGTATAATATAAATTTGCAATGCAAGTTGTATAATATAAATTTGCAATGCCAAGTTGTATAATATAAATTTGCAATGCCAAATGCATACTTCTTTAGCTCCTCCATAGGGGAAATAAAAAAGAATGATGATTTTAAACTCTTTCAACAGTAGAAACCATGACGATATTTAAAATGCTAAGTAGGTTAGGAGTCTTTTCTTGATTACACAACTAGTATTGCATTTGTTAATTTTCACAAACGTCTAGGGAAATGTATATAGTTATGAAAGCATGTTATTTGCTCAAAGGCAAACTCAATGCCTGTCATCAGGACTCTTTACCCTTCAAAACCTTGCATGATATACTCTTTTCTATAATACATAAGCAAACAGTTGCATCATGCACCCAATAAAAGATATAAAATGAGAAAATAATAAACTTAAAGAAAGAAAGTATAAGTATGTACTTCATATCAATGCGCTGATGTATTCTGCAGTAAGTCTCAAAGATGAAAAGGCGAGCATTTTCCAAAAACTCATCTCTCAAAGGGACAGTAGAAAGGTTGCCTTCTTCAAGCCTCTTTCCTAGGAAAGGGTCATTCAAGATAACCTACATTGAGGACAAGTAGTTCATTGTGAATTGCAAACCCAATAAAATTTAAAAATTGACTACATTTATTGTTCACTGCCAGCTAATATACATCTTAGTAACCAAACCATCCAAACAGTTGCAAACCCCCACCCCTAAAAAAATGAATAAAAAAACACCATTGAAGATGAGCATATCACTCTCTATTCCTAGTAAAGAAAAGAGAAGCAGTTAACTTACCTCTTCACACTCTCTCATCTTCTTTTGTGCCCCATCAAAATCATAATTGACATAGACACAAGTCAAAAACTCTGTGATGGGATCCTTATAGGAATTCTGTTCTTGCTGAATAACTTTGATAAAATCTTTGAACTGTGGCCTCCGTCTTTTGTTAACGATGAATGCAGTGGCCAAATAGCGTAAAAGATGCGGAGCATTGGTTTGAATGGCATTTAAATACCTGCAGAATAGAAAATACCACCTCATTAACATATGGAAAGACCTGAATTAACTCATCTCCATGCATCATACTCTATTCTTAACTCATCTAACAACGTTCTTTTCATGTTTTCCAATTACCAGGATTCAACTCATCTCCACATGCCTAGTAATATCATACTAGAACAACATAGAACATTGCTTTCTCATTAAAACAACAGGGAAACAACATGATAATGAGGACATAATTAAAATAACAGAGAATTAGCTTATTAACACATGGAAGAGAGCACGTCCCAGTGTAATATCAGTAAAACGTAGTGAAAACAGCCCAGATTTAGTAGACTTACTTATCTTGATTAAACAAGTCAATTATCTGTGTTCTTCCATTGTCGTGATTGAAAAAGATGAAGAGGCTCCAATGCATCAACCATATTCTGCTTTGCACTTGATTCATAGGTGACGAAAAGTTCTAAAATAGACATTACGAGAAAGAAAGTCAGTAGGATTACAACATATTAGTACACAAAACAGAAGAAGCTAGATAGGTCACACCACCTTAGAGTCGATAATTTCCTTCAAACGATTAAGCTCTTCAACAGCAATATCCCAGTTCTGCATTAAAACCTCAGCTGCCAATTTTCCCCATAGAGCACTCAGGCTCCTTTCACTGTTTGTGCATAAGGCTCTGTACTGATAGAGATAGTCAGCAGCACCAGAGTAGTTCCCACACTCGAACTGGAATTTGGCATATTGATACAATGCTTCTATTTGATCTGGACCAATCTGGAATTGGCATTTTGTGAAACCCAATAAGTTAAATCAATAATCACTTTCAATCTTAGATGGAAAATTAAAGAAACCCCAATTCAATTAAACATAATGAGGGTTTTATGTAAAAGGAGGACAAAGAAAAAACTGTTCAAACCATGAAATTAGAGCAGTTTATGGGAGATAAAGTCTACAACACAATTTGACAATAACAGACGTAAATCTAAGGCCATAAACTCAACCTGATAACGATCATTGAGCATTTGAAGATTGTACTGCTTATCAGCCCTCAGTTCCTGAACCGCAGCCGGATTCTGCAAAAAAGCAACAAGTGGCGCTGCAGACTCCTCCAAAGCCTTAAGCCTCGCCACCACTTCCGCCCTTCTGTCCACCATATCTGCACCAATTCCATCACGAACTCAGACTCAAAACACATCAATATCAAAAAAAACCCAACAATAAAATCAAAACCAAGAACTGCCCATGCCTTGAGGAACATCGTCAGTGTGGTAGAGTGACTTGTGGATGTCCATGGCGTAATCAACCATATTGGTCTTATTGAGAAGCTCGATTTTGGCCTTGAGGATCTGCTCATCGGGGTAAAGCTGCCTCTCTTGGAGGAACTCAAGGAGAGGGAAAACAAGATGACGGTCCAGATTCGGCGCAATTCGTGGAGTTAGATCGTAATCCGCCATTGTAGTGAAGCTTTGTGCTTGATTATTGAGGGTACAAAGAACAGAGGGGTTTGAGAAGGAAGGAGGATAAAAACCCTAATCGGCCACAGAAGAAGGCTGTCTCTGAGTTTAGGTTTTGGCCATTATTCTTTTTCTTAATATCCATTTTACCCTTACAGTTTCGGAAATACTATTTTGACCCCTATCTGGATTTAAGCGATAAATTACTTTTATAGAAGTAACAATTTAGTTTATGAACTTTTATTTGTGATTCTTTAATTAATTTAAGGATATATTTATGTAAGAGATCTCACTAAATCTTCACATCAATTTCTATAATAAGAATTAAATTTGATCAATTTTGTAAAAATTTAGTTCTTGAATTTTAGCATGTAACGATTTAGTCTATATAATTTCAAATTTGCAACGATTTATCCCTTTTATAGAAATTGATGTGAAAATTTAATAAGATTTCTTACATAAATAAATTGATAAACTAATTAAATACTCAATATTTTTATTAGTTACAAAGTCTACGTCACAAAATAATAAAAATTAACATAGTTTTTTATGAATGTTTTTTTTTTGTTAAGAACTAATTTGTTACAAATTTAAAAGTATAAGAACTAAGTCCGTGTTCGGTAACCATTTTGTTATTTGTTTTTGTTTTTTTTTTTTAAATTAAGTCTATAGACACTACTTCCACCTCCAAATTTATTTCATTTCACCTCCAAATTTCTTCCTTTGTTATTTACTTTTCACCAATGGTTTAAAAAATCAAACCAAATTTTGATAACTAAAACAAGTCGCTTTGTTTTTGTTTTTGGAATTTGTTTAAGAATTCAACCATTATATTCAAGAAAGATGTTAATCATGAAATAGACTTAGTTTTCAAAAACAAAAACCAATAACCAAATGGTTATCAAACGGGGACTAAATTATTACATACTAAAATTTAGGTACTAAGTTGGTACAAAATTGAAAGTACAGTGACCAAATATTTATAAACCAAAGTTCAGGAACTAAGTTGTTGCTTTCACGAAAATGTAGAAACCAAGAATGTTTTTTAACCTAAAAATAACAATTAAAAAAAATCATCATCTTCTTAGACAATTGAAAAATGAAAAATGTAAAAAATGTGCTAACGATTATGAGATTTATATTCTAAATCCTTCATCTCTATTGTACTAAATAAATTGAAAAATGAAAGAAATTGTATTTCATATTTTTTATATATATTGTTATTGGACAAAACGAATATAGCTCAACAATTGGCATATAATGTAGTGATAATAAGGTATGTAATTCAAATCTTCAAGTTTTTTGAAAAAGATATATGTGGTAGAAAGAAATTGCGTTCAACAATGGATGAAATGTAAGGTAATTTTACCCTTTAGAAAATTTTGAAAATATGAATTGAAAATTTTTGTTTCACTTGTCTTTTCTTTTGTTTGTTGGGAATAAATTACAAATTTAGTCATAAACTCTACGCTTTGTACATATTTAGTTTATGAAATTTCAAAAGTGTAATAAATCTCTAAACTTTCAATTTTATTCAAATAGATCTTTGAGAAATTCAAAACGTAACAACACGGTTCTCTAAGACTTAAACTAGACTGTTACTATAGACATGCATGCATACATTTCAAAATGACATTTTCCATGATTTGATAAAACCAAATAAATACTATAAAATTAATAGTTTTTTAAAAGGTAAGTAAATGAAATTCATTTAACAGAGTATCCTAAAAAATAGAAGAAAATTAAATAACTCGATAAATCATCATCCAAAACATGCAAACTGCAAAAATTGAAAATCCTCTAAGTTTAACATTTGACTAAATTTAAAATCATGAAAATGCTCGGTTAAAATTCCAAGTGCAACGGAAAAAAAATTCATACCATTTTTAGATTTTAATAATAAATTAACAGATGAAATAAAATATAGAAACCTTTAACGACTCGACTTCTACGATCTTGATTCCATTGCATCAAGTGAACATGGTTTCACCAGTATTCTCCTCGGTTTCACTAACATTCTCCTTAGGGGTTAGTGAGCTAAAAGGAGAAAGAAAAATCTCATAAGACCAAAAAGCAAAAAGAAAAAAAAAAAAACTAATTATGTGATGTAGAGAGAACTGGAGAAGAACTTAGGAAGAATATCTCTTTCCCACTCCCATATAACTCCCTACGTTGGGAGTTTGTTATAACTAATTTATTTAATTAATAAATTAAAATAATTTTAATTTATTTAATTAAATAACGATAAATTTATTTAATTTAAAAAATAAATTAGAAGACTTCTTAAGAATAAGAAAGAGAAATCTAATGTAAATACCATGGAACAAGGTTTGATCCTATTCATGGGGATTCCGTAAATATTCCATTCCAAAAATTAATAACTAAATATCTCATATTTAATTAAATGTGCATTCGAGTCATATTCTAATACATCCCTCACTCATAATCCATAGTTTTAATTTAATTAATTTAAATAATTAATTAATTCTTCAATTAATTAATCATTAAATTAAATATCACATATTTAATTTAACCTTATAATTGAGTCACATTCAATTATTTTTCTCTCATATTACCTATAGTTGTAATGTGCATCTAATGCGCATTAATTTTAACATAAAGTTGTAATATGAATCATACTAAATTTAATATTTGAACTCATTGTAATATTTAATTATCCCACTAAATCAATTTTTTAATCAAATTAAAAAAAAATTATATTATAAAATTTAATTAAAATATAAACTTTATATTATAATGTATCATCATACATTATTTTCTTTTCCTTAGTAAATTTGAACATTTCAAATTACTTTAATTACCTCAATACCCTTTATGAGCTACCAGTGGGACTTAATAGACCTACAGATCAGAAACTCCAATGATATGAGATTAATTGGCTAAACTCATTAACCAAGTTAATCAATATTTGTTAGTTGTAGGTAGACTCCACTATAGACCCACAGTTGCACTTTTCTCACTGCATATATATTTCTTGTCCACGGATATTGACTAATAGCAGCAAGTTAATAATTCACGAGTGTTCATAACACCAATTGGGTCAAATTACTATTTTACCCTAATGTTACCTCTACATCCTTAAGTACCAGTGCTCCTCTAATGAACATCATATTTGTGGTTCAACCATCAAATAAAAATCCCTCTCGAGCTAGTGAGGGAGTAAAATTATTTTGTTCAAATCCTGGAGACACTACTTAAGAGAACACTCATCTACTTACCCTAAAGTTAAGAAATGGTGAATTTCATCTCGTGAATTTATGTTTTTAGCTCCCCATTTGGTCTTGTCCCCGAAATGGTAGGCTTATTGAGTCTGTGAATTGGCTAGTCTCACCTATACAAATCCCTCATGAATAAGAGTCCATAATTCACTGAGGATTAAGACTAAGTTGCCTAGGTCATCATAGTGAAATAGAAACCTAACTAGTCAATGAAGTTACATCTATTGGTTACTTTTTCATGGTCCGGTCTTATGAAAACTCATTGCATAGGATACCCCCACTCACATGTCTCCTACACAAATGCGTTGGATCATTGCATTTGTATCGAATACAAAATGGGTCATATCCATAGTGTCACCAGGACAAGGTACCCAACCTTATCCATATACTATACACCCTTTAGATTGTATCTTGATCACTAATCCCCATATGTCTCCACATACAGTTCAAGACTCATACAAAAGTCTAGGATGTTAGTTTATTGGATTAGGGTTATTTAGGCAAGATAAATACAAGATAAGCAATACCTATTTATGTCCTAAAACTCATAGATAGTAAATGTAACTTTTGACTGTTCATTAATAAATTATTATTGATGTTTTTTCAATAAATCGTTATTGTTGATATTATGTTAATCATGCCTAAATAACTCTAATCCAATAAACTAATATCTTGGGTTGTTGTATGAGTCTTGAGCTATATGTGGAGACATACAGAGATCACTATTCAAGATACAACCTAAAGGGTCTATAGTATAGGGATAAGATTGGGTACCTTATCCTGTAACACTATGGATACGACCCACATTGTATTTGATACAAACATAATGATTAAACGTGTTCGTGTAGGAGACATGTGAGTGGGGGTATCCCATGCAATGAGTTTGCATGAGACCAAACCGCAAAATAGTAACCCCTAGCTGTAACACCGTTGACTAGTTAGGTTGATATTTCACTAGGATAACCTAGGCAACTTAGTCTCAATCCTAAGTGAGTTATGAACTTCTGTTCACGAGGGATTGTCCTTTGATTTGTATGGGTGAGAGTGGTTGACTCGCCGACTCAATAAGCCTACCATTTTGGGGACAAAACTGAGTGGATAGTTGGGAACGTAATTTCATAAGATGGAATTCACTCTTTTTCTGCTTTAGGAAAGTAGATGAATGTTCCCTTAAGTGGTGCTTCCTGGTTTTGAACATAGGACCCTGCCCTCTCATTGGCCTGAGAAGGACCTCTGTTTGTTGGTTGGACCACAAATAGGTTGTTCATTAGAAGTAACCTAGGGGTAAAATGGTAATTTAACCTAGTTGGTGTTACGAACACTCGTGAAAGACTAACTTGTTGTTATTGGTCTACATCCGTGAACACAGAAATATATCTACAATGGGAATAGTTCAACTGTGAGTCTATAGTGGAGTGTACCCACAGTTAATGAATATTGATTAACTCAATTAATGAGTTTAGCCAATTAATCTCATATCGTTGGAACTTCTGATCTGTAGGTCCATTAGGTCCCACTGGTAGCTCAAAAAAGGTATTGAAGAAATTAAAGTAATTTGAATTGTTCAAATTAACTAAGGAAAAATAATATAATGTGTGTTGATACATTATAATATAAAGTTTATAATTTAATTAAACTTTGTGATATAAATTTATTTTTGAATTTGATTTAAAAATTAATTTATGGGAGAATTATATATTTAAAGGATTTCAAATATTAAATGTAATATGAATTAATTTCATATTAAAACTATAGGCTAAAAATAATGCACATAAGATGCACATTAAAACTATAGATTATATGAGAGAAAGATAAATTGAATGTGATTCAATTATAAGGTTAAATTAAATATGTGATATTTAATTTAATCATTAATTAATTGGAGAATTAATTATTTTAATTTAATTATATTTTAATTAAACATGATTTGATTAAATTAATTAAATTGAAACTATAGATTATATGAAAGAAAGATAATTGAATGTGATTCAATTATAAGGTTAAATTAAATATGTGATATTTAATTTAATGATTAATTAATTGGAGAATTAATTATTTTAATTAAATATGATTTGATTAAATTAATTAAATTGAAACTATAGATTATATGATAGAAAGATAATTGAATGTGATTCAATTATAAGGTTAAATTAAATATATGATATTTAATTTAATGATTAATTAATTGGAGAATTAATTAATTTAATTTAATTAAATATGATTTGATTAAATTAATTGAATTGAAACTATAGGTTATGTGAGAGAGATGTATTAGAACATGATTCTAATACACATTTAATTAAATATAGGAGATATTTAATTATTATTAATTAATTTGATTAATTAATAATTTTTTAATTTATTTTTTAATAAATTAAATTTGATTTAATTTATTTATTTAAATTAAATATATTTATTATTATTTAATTAATTAAAATAAATTAATATTAGATTTATTTATTATAATTAATAAATAAAATTAAATAAAAAAGGGAGGGAAAATAGGTAACTCCCCACGTTGGGGAGTACGTTTTTTTATAGGGAGATGGAGTCTTCTCCCTGATTTTTTCCCTCTCCCTCTGACTCTTGTGTGGTTTTAACGAAAAAAAAAACCTCTCTTTGGTAGACAGTTTCTCTCTGAACTTTTCTATTTTTTTTTTCTCCCAAACCAAGAAGAGGGGATCCCACTATCCCGCCTCAAAAAAACCCAATAGAGGATACTGGTGAAGGCTTTTTGGAAGTGTTATTTATTTCCAACGAGGTTTTTCAACAAGGCATGACTTTTTTTTTTGAATGTATATGTTTAGCCTAGCTTTGTTTTCTAATGCTATCTCTCTTTGATATTAAATTAGAGTTAGATCTAATTTTTTTCGTTGCGGTGGGCTTTAATCCCTACAAAAACCCAACAAACTCCCACTTGAATTAAAACTCTAGTCAGTGGGTTAAAAATAATCCAAAACTGAAAATGTCAAATGTACAATATATATTACATGAAAAGTAAATATACAAATACAATAAACTAAGGCATTCTTATACCCATTACACATCTCCCAGTGGCCCTAAATTATACTATATACATGTATCGCGAATCTAGACTCTCTAGATGACTCTCAAACACTTTAGCCGAGAGAGCCTTTGTAAATGGATCATCGATGTTGTGCTTCGAAGCGATCTTGATGATGATCACATCTCCTCGTTGCACAATCTCCCAGATCAGGTGATACTTCCTCTCCATGTGCTTTCCTCGTTTGTGGCTGCAAGGTTCTTTTGAGTTGGCTATTGCCCCACTGTTGTCACAATATAATGTAATGGGTAAGTTCATATTTGGAATAACTTCCAAATCTGTAAGGAACTTTCCAAACCAAACTGCTTCCTTAGCTACTTCACAAGTAGCTACATACTCAGACTCCATAGTAGAGTCTGCTATGTATCCCTGTTTGATGCTTCTCCAAACTACGACTCCCCCGTTAAGGATGAACACTGACCTGATGTAGATTTCCTAGAATCCTTGTCAATTTGGAAGTCAGAGTCAGTGTACCTTGTAAAGATCAAATCCTTAGCCCCATACACCAGCATGTAGTCCCTTGTTCTCTGAAGATACTTGAGAATGCTTTTAACCAGCGTCCAATGATCTAACCCTTGATTGGACTAGTACCTATTGACTATTCCCACTGCATAACATATGTTAGGCCTAGTGTAGAGCATATCATATATTAAGCTGCCCACAGCTGAGGCGTAAGGAATACGTCTCATATCCTCAAAAGGAATATGTCTCATATCCTCAACTTCTTGAGGTGTCTTAGGACACCGTTCCTTAGACAAGTGAACCCCATGTCCGAAAGGCAATAAACTGTTCTTGGAGTTCTACATCGAATATCAAGCTAACATTTTGTCAATATACGTTGCTTGAGACAATGCCAACATTTCGTTCTTACGATCCTTAATTATTTGGATCCCCAGATTTGTTGGAATTGATACCCTAAATCTCGTGGATTGTAGATTATAATTATAATATACAAACAATTTTATTTATTTAATAAAATATGAGATAGTTCGAAATTTTTAGTAGCATTAACTCACAAACCAATAAACTAATATCTGAGGTTATCTTTTGTAGCTTAAACATGCATGTAGAAACATACAGATGAATCATATTTAAGTGATAACCTAAATGATTTGTAGTAGACGGATAAAGTTAGGTACCTTATCCTGACAACACTACGAATACGACCTGCTTTGTAGATGTTACAATTGTTGTAAAGTGCTATAAATTATCTAATCCTAATCATTTATGTGGAGACATGTGAACGGGGGTATTCTATACAAAGGGCTTTGTATAAGACCGAACCATGAAATGATTAGTCTTATTATATAACACCGTTGATAATAGAGACTTACATTTCATCAGGATGACCATAGGTGACATAACCTGAATCCTGAATGAGTTGAAAACTCCTGCTTATAAAAGCGGTCAGTTGATTTGTATGGGTGAGAATGGGCAGATCGCCGACTCAATAAGCCTACCATTTTGCATCTGATAGGGGATTTGGGAACACAGTACACAATACAAAATTCACTCATTTCCTAATGTTTGGGTAAGTAGATAAATTGCTCCTTTAAGGGCTGATTTCGGGGCTTGAACAATGTGGCGCCACACCCTCTCTTGGTCCGAGAAGGGTTTGGTCATAGTTGGACTATGACTTATTGTTCATTAGAAGAATCAGTGGTACTTAAGGAGTTAGATGTAGGGGCAAAATAGTAATTTTGGCCCACCTATACTTACGAGCAATTTGTGAAGGGTCATCTCACTATTGACTGGTTATATCCAATAAACACAAAAATATATATGTAGTGCGAAGAGTGCAACCGTCGGTCTTTAGTGGAGTGACCGACAGCTAATTGATGTTGAATAATTTAATTAAATAAGCTTAATTAATTATTCATGTACCATTGAAGCTTCAATCTATAGGTCTATAAAGTTCCCTTTGTAGCTCAACAGGGATTAATGAGAATCAATTTTGGATTAATTTGAATTGTTCAAATTAATTATATGTGATATAATTAAATTAATTATATATGTGATATAACTAATATAATATATTTCATACATTATAATATAAAGTTTAATTTGAGAGAAAACAAATTTTTGAATATGATTCAAATACTAATTATATGGATGAGATTCATATAAATATATTTAGTATAAATGTGATTTATATTAAATATCATGCATTAATGAGAGAATTAACAAACTATAGATTATATTGTATTTGATACAATATAAGAACTATAGGTTATGTGTTACATATGATATAACATATAGTTATATATATGTGTGTGTGTGTGTGTGTATATATATATATATATATATAATAAATTAGTTATTATATATATATATAATATATGTATTTAAATTAAAATTATTTTTAATTTTAAAATTAAAGGGAGGAAAATAACTTCCCTCTCTTAATTCTCTCTTTGTTCTTAAGACCTTTATCTTCTACTAGAAGTTTTATAGAAGGAGATCACTATATGTAATTTTCACTGAGATCTTTTTCCTTTCTAAATTTTTTTCTCCCTCTCCCAAAACTCAGAGCCCACACATTTTTAAGGATTCTCTACCCAAAAGAGAATAGAGAAGGCTACGTTCGGTGGTGTCATTATTAGGTGTTTGTAATCGTGATTGATTGTGATCATTTTGGAAAGAGATTTCGTGAAGAAGGTTTCAGTTCTTCAAGGGTAATGTAATTTCTACCCCTAATTCTTTTCACTCTTCAAAGCATGCTATAATTTTATTAAAATGCATAATTGGTTGTTTTGTAAATTTGTTATTCTATGTAAATCTAAAAATTGGGACGATCCCGCTTCTGCTATGGAATTCATAGGGGTGTTCAAATAACCCAACAACCCGAACAATTTGGACTACCCAACCCAAAATGTAAGGGTTGGGTTGGGTTGGATTGAATTTTTCTATTTTTATTGGGTTGGGTTGGGTTGTGGGTTGGCTAAAAAAAATTATGGATTAACCTAACCCAACCCGAATTATATATATATATATTCATCTTTGTTTAAAGTTTGATTTCTTTGTATTGATTAATTTTTTATTTTTTAATATTTTTCTTTTAAAATTGTTATGATATTTGTCTTTGTTTAAAGTTACAATAAATATCATAGATATTTGGTATTTAGCATCTTAATTTTATGAGATTTTAGTTATTAGTCATGTGTTGTATATAAATTTACATATTTTTCATTAAAAAAAAAATCTAACCAGACAACCCAACCCAACCCAACCCATGTACACCCCTAGGAATTTACCATTCCTTTATACTGCGCCTCTCCTAAATCTTTCATTTTGAATTGGGCCGTTAGCGAGTTTTTCACTTCAGTAAAATACCCTACATCATTCCCAATGAGTTGAATATCGTCCACATAAAGTACTAGAAAAAGCTACTTTATTCTTGTTGATCTTTTTGTATACACAAGGCTCATCAACATTTTGGTCAAAACCAAAAGATTTTATTGCAATATCAAATCTAATGTTCCAAGATCTGGATGCTTGTTTCAACTCATAAATGGATCGATTCAACTTGCAAACCTTTTGCTCCCGACCTTGGACTATGAACCCTTTGGGCTGAGACATAAAGATATTAAGATTATCATTCAGAAAGGCAGGCTTGACGTCCATTTGCCTTTCATAGTCATAATATGTGGCTATGAGCAAGAGAATTCTTATAGACTTTAATATAGCAAAAGGAGAAAAAGTTTCCCCATAGTCAACCTCTTCTCTTTGAGTATAACCCTTTGCTACAAGTCTACCTTTGAATGTTTGTACCTTCCCAGTTGCATCTCTCTTTCTCTTATAGATCTATTTGCACCTTGTGGGTTTTACCCCTTTAGGTAGATTTACAAGTTACCAAACTAAATTAGAGTACATTGACTCCATTTCAAGGTCCATTGCTTTGACCCATTGGTTCTTATCTACGACATTCATCGCCAGTCAATAGAATAATGGATCCTCAATGCCATCATCAGGTATGACGACCTGAGTTTCAGTTAAACCCAAGTAGCGGTTAGGTCGTGATACAACCCTCCCACTGTGTTGAGGCATTCTCAGTGATTGAGAAGGACGAGATGGATCTAAAAACTAGCTCATTCATCAAATCTTGTTGAAGGACCAACTTCATCAACAACTCTTGTTAACTCTTTAGTAGCTTCTCCTAATACTAAATTATTACGTGGTTTGTGATCCCTCATGTGGTCTTCCTTCAAGAAAGTAGCGCTAGTCGATATAAACACTTTATTTTCATATGGGTCATAGAAAATACCACCTCTCTTTTCTTTTGGGTAACCAAATTGGCACAACCTTGAACGAAGTTCCAGTTTCTTAAGATTTTCACAAGTACGTATGCTGGACAAACCCAAATCCTAAAGTAGCACAAACTAGGTTTATGCCCGCTCCATAACTCGAAAGGTATCTTCGAGGGAATATTATTCCGGATGTAAGTTGCAATCTCTATTACATACCCCCAAAACGAGCTAGGCAACTGAGCATAGCTCATCATCGAACGAACCATGTCTAACAAGGTTCTATTTCTCCTTTTTGATATACAGTTTTACTGAGGTGCACTAGAGTTTAGAGTTGGGATTGGATTCCATGTTCTATCATATAGTCCTGGATTTTTTTATCCATATACTCTCCATCTCGATCAGATCGAAGTGTTTAAATAGTTTTACCTAATAGTTTGTTAACCTCAACCTTAAACTTCTTGAATTTTTCAAGAACTTCAGACTTATGCTCCATTAGGTATAATTAACCATACCTTGAATGATTATCTATAAAAAAAGATGAAACATTTGTATCCTCCTTAAGCTTTTACATTCATTGGACCATAGAGATCTAAATGTATTAACTCTAAGGGCTCTTTAGCTCTATAACCTTTTCCGCTAAAAGATCTATTGGTCATTTTTTCCCTCAAGACACGATCCACATGGTGGTAATGAATCATCTTCTAAATCATTTAGAAGTCCATTCTTTACCAAACACTAGATCCTATTGAGGTTTATGTGACGTAGTCTTAAATGCCAAAGATAGGTATTGTTACTCTTAGGAGAAATGTGTTGCCTTTTACTTTGAGTTTCAACAGTTTTAAACATCTCATGATTTAAGATTGCTTTTGCTTCGGTTGGTCTTAATACATATAAGTTACCTTCTAATCTAGCCAAACATATAAGAACACCATTCTTGAAAATGAACGTTTCATTACTTTCAAAATTTATAGTGTAAGATTGTTCAAGTAGACAAGAGGTAAAAACTAAATTTCTCTTAATTCATGTTACAATGTACAAATCCTTAAGAAAAACAATTATATCTCTAAAAAATAAGTTTACAGCTCCCACTGCACTGGTTAAAACGACATCTCCCGTTTCGACCCTGAGCATCATTTCACCTTCTTTCAGCTATTGAAAGGAACTATTTCTCTATAAAGAAGAACAAAAATGATTAGTTTCTCCCAAATCAAATATCCAGGCGAACTCATCATGTTCTACAAGACACATTTCTAAAACATGTAAATCGTATTTACCTTCTTTTTCCTTCTTTTTCTTAGCGAGGTACTTAGGATAGTTTCTCTTCCATTGTCCATCCACGTTGCAGCGGAAACACCTGCCCTTGTCAATCGACTTAGCCTTTCCCTTGCCTTTTACAACAGCGGCGGGAGCCTTCCCCTTATCTCCTTTATTCTTCTGAATCTTCTTTGAAGTAGAAGATTGAGGAACAAACTTAGTTCCGAAGGATGAACCCTTCTAGAACTTCCTTTTAGAATGGGCAATGTCTATCTCTTTTTCAACTGGTCCCTTATTTTTCATAAAAGACTGGTAAGTCTATAGCTCATTGAAGAGACTGAATAGGTTATATTGGATTTTGTTCATCATCGTATTACTACAAAATTGTAGGAAACTCTTCAGAAGAGATTCCACGATGAACGCGACCTGACTGTGCTCGTCTATGACCGCTCCAATTGCCTTTGCCATGTTAAATTGAACCATCATGTCCAGGATATGTTCTCGAACAGATGTGCTCTCTTTCATGCAGCAGTTGTAAATGTATTCAAGGGCATCATGGTGGAGCTGATAGGACGACTGTCCAAACATCTCCTAGAAAGATACCATAATCTCATTCGCAGTTTCCATGACCTCATAATCTCCCTCGCAGTTTCCATGACCTCATACTTCTTAGACAGAACTTCAGATAATCTCGCCAAGATGTAGATGGACCTTTTCGTTAGCCTTTATCCACCGGTCATAAGCATCCTTCATAGTTTGGGATGCATTACGAGCAGGACCCAAAGGACAATCCTTCGATAAGACGAACCGTAGATCGTCAACAACAAGAATCGTATTCAAGTTGGACTACCATATAGAGTAATTATCATCGATAAGTTTTTCATTTTTTAAGTAGTGCAATTATTGAGGAAGACATTGCCGAAAATAAAAAACAAACATTAACCGTATTAGTTATCTTTGCCTTAACCCATCACACAAACAAACAATTGCAAACTATCCAATCAATTTAGCAAAAACAAGTAATTATAGAACCCTAATAAACTATTGATTTAGTTTTTGCAGTGATGCTTCAGAGGTTTAAAGCAATAGCTACCGAAGGGTGATCAACCACTCTTCCTCTGAATTGAGATAGCTCTTAGCTAATTCTAATACCAGAATAAACTCATATTCCTATAGACATTAGTCATTGTTGTTCGGTCAAGAATTCGTTAACTCTTAACTCATCCACTTAAATGTAACCCTCCCACTTCAAAATCCTAGAAGTATGCACTAACAGGCTGCTATTAGGAAAGACAACTGTTGGTAATCAACCTAAGTGACCCTATCCTTTTCAGGAGTTCATTGTGTTCTAAATCCTATGATCAGACCCTTCAAAGGGATGGTTGCTCCAGGATAACACGCAGGTGGATCATGGGAATCTCACGGTGTGACCTAGGGGTGGAGACCAAAAGATACTTTGACATGCGTCCCACTCCCACTTACTATAGACACTTCCCCATTCACCTTGTTATTGGCCCATGCAAAAACTTCCCCAAGGGAGGGCGTGCCCAAGGTGCACGAAGCCGAGCATGGATCTCACATTGGAATATACAAGGACATAGGAGTTGATATGAATATCTCGTTTTGTACTTTTCCTCTCACTAAAGTGTCCTACCGTATTTTAGGGTTATTTAACTTAGATAAATCCAGCTAAGTCAATCTATCTAAGTGTATGCCTATTATAACTCTTATAAAAGAGATCTTTACACTATTTTCTAGGTGAATTAAACCCTTTTAATTAACATGGTGACATTGCATGTAACATTAAACTATGATTAATTCAACTCAAGTTCCAGGTCAGTTCCTAGGTAGGAAGTCTTCTATAAACCCTCAACTTAAATACCTCCAGCCTAAATAGAATCTGATCAGTAGAGTTTCTTTATAATCATAGTAATTTTTTCCTACTTAGTTCATTAAAGCTATTTTAAAACTAAGTAAGAAATAATTGTAATCTTATTTAATTAAAATGATCTTAGGTCTAATTAATTTTAAATAATTTAAAATTAATTAATTTATCCTATGATCCTATGTTTGCATACAATTCTTGATTATAGATTGATAGTTTATAATCATTAATTTTAAACACATTTTTTAATTTTAACGGCTAGCACTATAATCATGTTCTCTATGGTTTAATTTAATTAACAATCATATTCTAATTAATTAAATAATTAAACCATAAAAAATGCATTGCATGAATATAATATAACAATTATATTATTACTATGGATGTATCATGCTCAATGCATCTTGATTTTTCTATTTAATTAACATAACTCCTTATATTAAGCTAAACATGAAAATCATATAAGCATGCTCTACACATTACATTAAATATAACTGTTTATATTTAATTATGTAATTATATGTTTCATGCTATATTAATTTCATCAAATTAACATAACAATTATATTAAAAAAAACATGAAATTAAATAATCATGCATTATCCCATACATTATAACTATTATAATATATAAAAGTGCATGAGCATGCTTAACCTAAGGTGAGATTATTTCTAAATGATCTCTTAGGATAAAATTAACCGGTTAATTGATCCCTAAGATAAAATTAAAGAATAAAATCATTAATTTTACAAATTTTATCCTAAAAAAACTTCAGTCGCTCCAAAACTGCTCAAACCGGATCGGGCCAGGCCGTTGAACTAGGGTTGACATCAACATATTCTGTGTTTCCAGTATTTGTACATTTGTTTTTCATAGTTTTTTGGCCAAAAAATGGTCTCGAATTTCACCAAAGAGACCTAATGTAGACAAGTACTTACAAAAGACTTAATTTACCATTTAAATGCCAAAAACACAGGCCCTTACATGAATGAATCCTATAAAAAAAAAATTGCAAATTCTAAGGCCAATTAACCAAATTAATTCACAACAAAACCCAACGTTCAAAATGCAAATCTCACTTTAAATGAAAAACTGACATGACTCTAATACTAATTGTTGGGTTAAAATCTCAAGCGTAAATTAACAGAGGAAATAAAATCTAGAAATCCTTACTATCGTTGACGACTCTAAAGGGTTTCAACTACTTTTTGGATCTACAATCTTATTCCTCTTCTGCAAATCAAGTGAACACCACCAAATTCTACCAATATTCTCCTTCGACAAGTAAGATAGAAGGAGGTGGGATTGTTGGAGTGGTTTCATCAATATTCTCCTTAGGTTAGTGAGGTAGAAGGGAGTGGTTTCACCGGTATTCTCGTTAGGCTAGTGAGGAGGTGGGATCCTTGGAGGGAATTTATATCATAAGACCAAAAACCAAAGAGAAAAAAAAAAAAAACTAATTCTACGAGGAGGAAGTTAGGGAGAATATCTCTTTCCCACTCTCATATAATTCCTCTTGGGAAGTTTGTTATAACTAATTTCTTTAAATTCATTATTTATTTAATTAATAAATTAAATCAAATTTAATTTATTAAAATAAATTAAATAATTATTAATTAATCAAATTAATTTATAATAATTAAATATCTCATATTTAATTAAATCAAATGCAATTAATTTAATTAAATCAAATCAAACTAACTTTAAGTTAATTTAATTAAACAATTAATTAATTCTCCAACTAATTAATCATTAAATTAAATATCACATATTTAATTTAATCTTATAATTGAATCACATTCAATTATTTATCTCTCATATTACCTATAGTTTTAATGTACATCTAATGTGCATTAATTTTAAACTATAGTTTTAATATAAATTCTATTCATATTAAATTTAATATCTGAACTCCTTCAAATACTCAATTCTTTTTTAAATTACTTTTTTAATCAAACTGAAAATAAATATATATTATAAACTTTAATTAAAATATAAAATTTATATTATAATGTATCACCATACATTACATTCTTTCCCTTAATAAATTTGAACATTTCAAATTATTTTAATTACCTCAATATCCTTTATGAGCTACCAGTGAAACCTAATAGACCTATAAATCAGAAGCTCCAACGATATGAGATTAATTTGCTAAACTCATTAACCAAGTTAACCAATATTCATTAACTGTGGGTACACTTTACTATAGACCCGCACTTACACTCTCTTCACTACAGATATATTTTTGTGTCCACGAATATTGACTAATAACAGTTAGTTAGTCCTTTACGAGTTCGTAACACCAGTTGGGTCAAATTACCATTTTACCCTTGGGTTACCTCTACATCCTTAAGTATCAGTGCTCCTCTAATTAACATCCTGTTTGTGGTCCAACTATCAAACAGAAACCCTTTCGAGCCAGTGAAAGGATAGAGTCATTTATTCAAGTCCTGGAGACATCACGTAAGAGAACACTCATCTACTTACCCTAAAGTCAGGAATGATTGAACTCCATCTCATGAAATTATGTTCTCAACTCCCCACTCGGTCTTGTCCCCAAAATGGTAGGCTTATTGAGTCAACGAACTCGCCAATCTCATCCATACAAATCAAAGGATAATCTTGTTGGGTTTAATGTCCTATAAACTCGTAGTTTGTAAATCATCAAACATATTCTATTTCCAATAAAGACGTTATTGAGGTTATTCAGTAAAAGATGTTATTGAATATGTAAGTTGCAAATATCTAACCTAAATCCAATAAACTAAGATCCTTGGCTATAACATGAATACTTGAACTATATGTAGAGACTAATTATTTCACAAGATGACTTGGGTAACTCGATCTTAATCCTGAGCTAACTATGTACTCATGTTTATACGAGATTATCCTTTGATCTGAATGGGTGAGAGTGGCCAGACATCGCTGACTCAACAAGCCTACCATTTTGAGGATAAGATCGGATAGATAGCTGGGGACATAGTCTCGCAGGACGAAATTCGCTCCTACCTATTTCAGGGATAGTAGAGAGGTTGTTCCTTTAAGTACTAACTCTAGGACTTGAAGAAGGGGCCCTACCCTCTATTTGGCTCGAGAAGGACTTAGGTTTGATGGTTGGACCACAAACTGATTGTTCATGGATTCAATCTATAAGTAGAGGTAGAATCAAATTGAGAACTGAAGACAACCATTTCCATACTGTTATGCTGCTGGAATTTGGTCTCAAACTCACCTACCTTTATATATCTCTCAAGAGCTTGAACCTTTAAGCATTCCCTTCCTATTCCTTATCTCTATAAACTCCCACAAGTCATTCTTGGCCCAGAGAATAGTAGGGAAGACACTAGAGATGGTCCACACACCATTCATGAGTAAAGGAATCAAAGGGAGTTGCTGAATCGGTCTCCAAAAAGGTTGGTACAAATTCTGCTCTCTGTTTACGATATTTGGACAACATGTTTTCATTTTCTAAAATTGATATAGTTAAGTGCCTCTGATCCTAAAATTGCTTCCGCATGTGTTATATGAACACCTACAAATCTCTCATGAGTAAGAGTCCATAACTCACTTAGGATTAAGACTAAGTTGCCTAAGTAATCCTAGTGAAATAGAAGACTAATCAATGGAGTTACGTCTAGTGGTTACTTTTTCGTGGTCCAGTCTTATACAAACACATTGCATAGGATACTCTCACTCGCATATCCCCTATACAAATGTGTTGGATCATTGCATTTGTATCAAATACAGATTGAGTCGTATCTATAGTGTCACCAGGATAAGGTACCCATTCTTATCCATATACTATAGACCCTTTAGACTATAACTTGAAAACTAATCCCCGTATGTCTCCACATATAGTTCAAGACTCATACAACAGTCTAAGATGTTAGTTTATTGGATTAGAGTTATTTAGGCAAGATAAATACAAGATATAAAATAATTATTAAATATTGATAAGTTTTATTAATGATTAGTCAAATGTCACATTTACTATCTACGAGTTTTAGGGTATAAAACCCAATAGGAAAAACATGAGTGGAAGCATTGACTGGTCTCGACGACTCGTTTATGGATTCTGCTTGTCATTCGTCGGTGTTTTCCTACTTTTACCTAAAAAAGAAACATAAGAAAGAGTGAGTACAAAATACTCAGTAAGTAACCCTTCTACTAGGGTCAAGCTGAGCATTTATGTTCTCTAAATGCCACTATCTAGTGGGACATTTATAAACCTCTACTTTCCATGGGATGACCATATAGTGGATAATTGAACCCGCCCTACCGTAAGTGAGATGTACCCACAAAACTCTAGTGAAATCCTGTAAGAAATCACTAACCTTTGGTGAGACCCAAAGAAAAAACAAACCTCTGGTGAAATCCTGAAGGATATCACAACCTCTGATGAATCTCGAAGGAAACACAAATCTTTGGTGGATCATGAAGGAAACACAAACCTCTGGCGAAATCCCGAAGGAGATCACCACTTCTGGTAAATCCTAAGGGAAACACAAACCTCCGGTGGGTATCTATCTATGGATAGAGGGTAACTATCACTATCATATGATAGAGTAAACTAACATGCAACAGAAGAGATCAGAATCAATAAGCACTTTAATTACATTTACTTTTAGTTTTAAAAGCATGCAAAACAGTTTTGTGCTAAAGTAGGTCTCAAGAATACAATTACCTTTGATGAAACACTTTAATTCTTGTTCCTTTCCATGAATTTGATCTCAAAATCTTCAGTGAACCACCACAAAGAACTTCTCTACTATCCTCTAACTTAGATTTGATAAATGGAACTCAGAATTTGAGCCAATTATGTGAAGGGTTGGAGAGGATTTGAAAGATAGAGAGAAGGTTTCAGATTTCCAACAGCATGAATGAATCAAAGCAGAAATTCAGCTTATTTATGAACTCAATTTATGCAAACACTTACTAAGTTGCTAATTGACACTTCAATTAGCACTAAGTGGGAAATGTGGCTGATTTGGGTGAAGCCACTCCAATTGAAGGAAATACTTGGAAAATTCCACTGAATTTTCATTTTTTTTTTTTTCAGTTTTCCAAATTTTCATTTCCATTTAAATTTCAATAAATGAAAAAATGTTTTATTTATTTAAATAATTAAGTTAAACCAATTTAATTAATTAATTAATTAATAATTTAATATTAAATATTAAATTAATCAAGCATTTAATTAGACATGAATTCTATTCATGTAATTTAATATTTAAATGTTTTAAACTCTCCAATTTTGTTCAATTTTCATAAAATTAAACGTTTTAATTATATCAAATACAATTAATTAAAACCCTAATTGAATTTGAACACTTCAAATTCAAAACCCTTATTTCGAATTTGAACAATTCAAATTCGCTCAATTCACTAATCCAAGATGTAATTTTATGAGCTAGTAGAGGGACCTTACGGACCTACAGAGCTCCAACGATTTGAGATTAATTGGCTAAACTCTTTAGACCAAATTAATCAATATTCGTTAACTATCGAGACACACCACTATAGCTCGATAGTGCACTATGGCTCAATAGTTGCACTCTCCTCACCGTGGATATATTTCTATCCATTTTAACCATAATTAGTAAGTCAATCCTTCACAAGTTGTTCGTATTTATAGTTAGGTCAAAATTATCGTTTTACCCTTGAAAATACATCTTGCACTTTAAGCTCCCACTGATCCTCTATTAAACAATTGGTTTATAGTCTAACTAATAAACCATAACTCTCTCGATCATGAGAGGGTGGGACCCCATTGTTCAAGACCAGGAAACAATGCTTAAGAGAACAACCTATCTGCTAACCCTAAATCGAGTAAAAGTGAAATCCATTTTGTAGAACTATGTCCCCAGCGATTTATCCGGACTTATCCCCAAAATGGGAGGCTTATTAAGTAGTGCTATTGGATTATTCTCATCTATGCAGATCAAAGGATAATCTCGAATAAACAGAAGTTCATAGTTAGCTCAGGATTAAGATCGAGTTACCCTAGGTCATTAAATTTTGAAATAGTCAGTTTTAACATTAAATGGTCGTTATAAAAAAAAGTGACTATTTCGAGGTCCGGTCTTATGAAAACTCATTATATAGGATGCTCCCACTCACATGTCTACACATGAATGATTTTGGGATCACATCAATTGTATTAATATACAAAATGGGTGCATCCAATAGTGTCACTAGGATGAGGTACCCAATCTCATCTATATACTTATAGACCATTTTGGCTATACACTAAAACTTGATCCACTTTTATGTCACCACATAAAGTTAAAATATACATATTATAGCCATGGATTCGTTTATTGGATTTTTATAACAGAATGCAATATCAATAACAATTTATTGAATAAAATACTCAATAATACTTTTATTGCTACATAGAATATGTTAACAATATTTACGAACTGTGAGTTTTTAGGACATTTCCAATAGTCTCTGACTTGGACTAATACTTCAGTGAGAAAAATATGCAATATTTTACAACGTTGATAAAAATAGAGAGAAAATACAATAAACTAGGGCATCCATATACCCTTGACATTCTCCCACTTGCCCTAGATTATAAAACTCATATCCTAGTCCGACCAGGTGACCCTCGAACACTTTAGCCGAGAGAGCCTTTATAAACGGATGAGCAAGGTTATCTTTTGAGGCTATCTTCATGATTATCATGTCTCCTCGATGTACTATCTTCCTGATGAGATGGTACTTTCTTTCGATGTGATTTCCATGTTTGTGACTTCTTAGTTTATTTGAATTGGCAACTGCTCCGCTGTTGTCGCAATACAAAGTAATGGGCAGATGCATATTTGGAACCACTTCCAAATCTGTCAGGAACTTTTGCAGCCACACTACTTCTTTAGCTGCTTAGCATGCAACTAAATGTTCTGCTTCCATCCTGGAGTCATCTATACAACTCTGTTTGATGCTTCTCCACACTATAGCTCCTCCGTTAAGAGTGAAAACTGATCCTGAGATAGATTTTCATGAATCTACCTCAGTCTGAAAATTAGAGTCAGTGTATCCCGTAAGGATCAAATCCTTAGGCCCATACACGAGCATATAGTCTCTCATTCTCCGGAGATACTTAAGGATGTTCTTGACAGCAGTCCAATAACTATGTCCATGGTTAGATTGGACCTGTTGACGATTCCAACTGCAAAGCATATGTCAGGAAGTGTACACAACATAGCATACATTAGACTCCCAACTACTGATGCATATGAAATTCTTTTTATTTTCTCAACTTCTTGAGGTATCTTAGGAAACTTCTCTTTTGAAAAATGAATTCCATGTCTAAAAGGTAACATACTCTTTTTGGAATTTTGTGTATTATACCTTGACAACATCTTGTCAATATAAGATGTTTGAGATAGTGCTAGGGTTCTATTCTTACGATTTCGAAAAACTTGGATCCCAATAATGTATTGAGAATCTCCTAATCTTTCATTTGGAATTGTGAAACCAACCATCTCTTTATGTCAACAAGGAAGCTTGTCTCATTCCCAATAAGCAAGATTTCATCAACATAAATGGCCAAGAAAGCTACAGTTTTGTTGACTTCTTTCTTGTATACACAAGGTTCGTCAACATTCTGTTCAAAGCCATAAGATTTGATCGCAGTGTCAAATCTTATATTCCAGGATCTAGATGCTTGTTTTAACAATAAATGGATCTTTTAAGCTTACAAAATTTGTGTTCTTAACCCTATTCAATGAAACCTTTTGGTTGAGACATGAAAATACTTTCATCAAGACGAACATTAAAAAAAACTATCTTGACATCCATTTTCCATATTTCATAGTCATAATATGCGGCAATGGATAAAAGTATTCTTATTGGTTTTATTATGGCAGCAGGAGAGAAGGTTTCTTCATAGTCAACCTCCTTCATTTGAGTAAACCCTTTTGCCATGAGTTTGGCTTTATAGGTTTGTACCTTGCCAGTTTCTTCTCGTTTTCTTTTGTATATCCATTTGCAACCTATAGGTTTAACCCCATGTAGTTGATCTACAAGTTCCCAAATAGAATCAAAGTACATTGACTCCATTTCAACATCCATGGCTTTTATCCGTTATTCTCTATCAACATCTTCCATGACCTGTTTAAAGGTCAATGGATCCTCTAGGCCATCATCAGGTATGATGTCCCGAGTTTCTTTTAAACCCATGTAGTGGTCAAGCTAATGAATAACCTTCCCACTACGTCGAGGTATTCTTAACTCTTGAGAAAGATGTGATGGGGCAACTGAAGGATCTCTTACCGAAGAGTTCCATGAGCACGTTCGGATCGCTCCGATCTCACCGTGACCGAAATACACATTATACATTCATACGAATAGTTATGCAAACAACAAGTAATTATCGGCATACTATGAACAACAAAATAACAAGGGAAATAGTGTCATACCAGTTGAAGACGTTCTTCACACTTCGACACTCAAAGCAGCAAAAAACCTCCACGCGATTTACTAATGCCCAGAGGAAGTGTCGACTGTAGTAGCACGAACAACCGTGAACACGGATGCTGTGGGGACGACCCCACCAGAAAAGAGCCCCGCGTATTTTGGAAGTGAGAACCCAAAGCGTGGTCTTTGGTGAATTTGGTAGAGGAAGGGGGAAACACGAATTGTGTAGGCGATAAGCAACTGGGAGGGAAAAAGATGCTATCGCATAGCATAATGCTTATCGTTTAGGAGAAGCTACACGATCATGTAGGATTTACTGAATGATCGTTTAGGAAAAGGTATACGATCGTTTAGCAAAATCGGCACACTATACGATCGTTTAAAGAAGCTATGTGATCGTGTAGGCAATAGTGTGCGATCGTTTAGTTAGAGAGGCAACTATCATATAGGCTCTCGTTTCTTTAAGCAATCGTTTACAAAACACCAGTGCACTCTCACAAATTCTTTTGGACGATTGACGAACGGGTTCTTAAAAAAATGAAACGATTTCATTTTCTATTTCATCGGTTACAATAACCGACTCATTCTCAATAACCCACGTCCAAACGTGAAAATTGGCTTAATTATCATATAATTAACCAATTAATTAATTAATTAATATAATCATATTATATTTTTATCCTATAGTTTGATATCACATATCTACTATAGTATTTTCTCCTCTACTTGAGATAAATCATATTTATATCTAATTTCCTCCAAAATAATGTATCTCATACATTTAATTAAATATATCATATATAATTAACCAATTCAATTATATCATACATAATCGAACTTCCTCTTGTCAATTTGAACATTTCAAATTAACCCAAACACTAGTTCTCGACTTTATCCAAGCTACCCAAGGGATCTAATGGACCTGTGGCTCGAAGCTCCAACAGTCCGTGAATAGCTGACTAAACTCTTTAGCCACGAGATCCACCATCCGTTAACTGTCAGGCATTCCACTAAAGACCAACATCTGAACTCTTCTTACCATAGATATATTTTTGTGTCCATCGGATATAACCAATCATGAGTACGCTGACCCTTCACAGATGCTCGTAAGTACAGTTGGGCCAAATTTCCGTTTTCCCCCTGTAGTTACATCTCACTTCTTAAGTACCACTGATTCCTCGATGAACAATATAACATAGTCCAACTATGTGTGAACACCTCTCGGGCCAAGAGAAGATGTGTGGCGCCACATTGTTCAAGCCCCGAAATCATCCCTTAAAGGAGCTATCTATCTACTTACCCTTGCCTCGGGGAAGGAGTGAATTCTATCTTGTGTAGTTGAGTTCCTAGCTTCGAAATCAGACTAATCCCCAAAATGGTAGGTTTGAATCGGCGACTTGGCCACTCACACCCATACAAATCAAAGGACCACCCTCAAAGGCAGGAGTTCCCAACTTACTCAGGATTGAGGTCATGTTACCTATGGTCATCCTAGTGAAGTGAAGTCTCTGTCATGAACGGTGTTATATAACGAGACATTAACACTTCGTGGTCAAGTCTTATACAAACTCTTTGTATAGGACGCCCCTGCTTGCATGTCCCCAACACGAATGATCAAGATCAGACCATCTGTCACAAGTCACAACACTTGTGACCATTCCACAAAGCGGGCCACATCTATAGCGTTACCAGGATACGGTTTCCCTTCTATATCCATATACTATAGACCATTTTAGTTATCACTCAAGACATGATCAACTTTTATGTCACCACATACATGCATGAGTCACATATAGATAACTAGGGATTTTATGTTTATTGGTTTTTGTGGTAAAGCAAATAAAACAAGCAACTGAGTAAAAATCCAAGATGTGAAGTAAATATCATATATTAACTACACAAGCGTTCGTACAAACTGTTTACAAACTACAAGACACTAGACTTTAGGGCATCAGCCCCAACAATCTCCCACTTGTCCTAAAGCGAAGTGGGGTATACAAAAAACTAGTACAAAACAAAAAACTAGGGCATAAAAGCCCAGTGCAATAAAATCTCCCACTTGCCCTAGTCAGTCGTGGGAAATCCTGTAGACCCATGCTCCGTAGGTGACTCTTAAACATTGTAGCCGTGAGAGCCTTTGTAAACGAGTCAACAACAATTAAATGGCCTGGGTTAGACTGATCTATCTCATCTCCTCAACCTCTTGGGGCGTCTTAGGACATATGTCCTTAGACAAAGTGACTCCATGCCTGAACGGCAGTAGGCCCATTCTGGAGTCCTGCATCGAGTACTTGAGCAACATCTTTTCAATGTACGATACCTGAGACAGTGCTAGCGCTTTGCCATAAGTCGAGCCTTGAAGGTTTGTACCTTTCCATCAACACCCCATTTGCGCTTGTAGATGCATTTACAACCTATAGGTGAACCCCATCAGGCTGATCTACAAGATCCCATACTGAGTTGAAGTACATCGACTCCATCTCGAGATCCATGGCCTTGACCCATTCATCCCAGTCAACATCCTCCATTGCCTTCTTATAAGAGAACGGATCCTCAACGTTGCCATTTGCTACCATAGCAAGGATTTTCGTGAAACCCAGATAGCAAACGGGTGGGTTCGTAACCCTCCCACTACGTTGAGATTGCCTCAACTCTTGAGGTGGAACTAACCTACTGGATGAACTTCCATCAACAACTCTTGCTGATGTAGCAGGCTCTTCAACAACTCTTGTTGAAGTTTCAGTAATTTCATTAGAAAGCTCACGCAACACGACTTTGCTTCATGGACTGTGCTCTTTTATATGATCCTCCTCTAGGAAAGTAGCGTTTTTTGAAACAAACACCCTATTTTTCGTCAGATCATAAAAACAACCCCCTCGTGTACCTTTGGAATAGCCTACAAAAAGGCATAACCTCGACCGTGGTTCCAACTTCTTGGGATTAGCCTCAAGCACATATGTAGGGCAACCCCAAATGCAGAAGTGGCGTAAGCTAGTTTTACGCTCGTTCCACAACTCCAGAGATATACTTGCAACACTCTTGGAGGGAACACAATTGAGTATGTATATTGCAGTCTCCACTACGAAACCCCAAAACGAGTCCAGTAAGGAAGCATAACTCATCATTGAGCGAACCATGTCTAACAAGGTCCTATTTCTCCACTTCGTTACACCATTCTGCTAAGGTGTACTTGGCACTAAGAGTTGGAAAACGATTCCATGTTCTATCAAATAGTCCTGGAATGCCAAATCCAAAAACTCTCCGCCTCGATCCGGTCGAAGTGTTTTAATTCGTCTATCCAATGCATTTTCAACTTTAGACTTGAACTCTTTGAACTTTTCAAAGGATTCAGACTTCCGTTGCATAAGATAAACATACTCATACCTGAAGTAATCATCAGTGAAACTGATAAAATACTCATTGCCACCTTGGGCTCGCACATTCATAGGACCACAAAAGTCAGAATGTACTAACTCAAGAGGCTCCTTAGCTCTATAACCTTTTCCAGTAAAAGGTTGTTTAGTCATTTTACCCTCGAGGCAAGATTCGCACACTGGTAAAGATTTTTCTTCTAACTCACTTAGAAGTCCATTCTTCACCAATTTCTCAATCCTATTGAGATTGATGTGCCCTAAACGTAGATGCCAAAGTTGGGCATTTTCTTTTGGAGAAATTCGTCGAAGTTTTTATTGAGTTACGAAAGTTCTAAACAATTCAGTATTATGGAGGGAATTAATGGCTAACGGCGTTAGCACATACAAATTCGATTCCAAATTTGCTGTGCAAATAAAAAACCATCTTTATGAATAAACCTTTATCCACATTAAATGAGATAGTATATTTACATTGCAATAAATACTTTACAGAAATAAGGTTCCTCTTTAGTTCGAGAACAATATATACATCATTTAAAAACAATAAACCTATTTTGTAAAGCTAACTAGAGTCCTCCCACTGCCATAACTGAGACGACGTGCCCGGTGCCTACTCGCATCGTCATCTCACCAGCCTCCAGCTGTCGCCAAGATCTAATACCCTGAGAAGAAGAACAAATATGGTTAATGGTGCCTGAATCAATTATCTAGGCAGAATCCTCATTCTCCACTAAACAAATTTCAAGCACAAGTAAATCTCATTTACATTTATCGGCCTTGGCTGCTTTCTTCTCTTTCAGATATAGAGAATAGTTCCTCTTCTAGTGTCCATCTTAGTTGTAGTGGAAACACTTTCCCTTAGCAACCTGTGGACGCCTACTTGGGGCGACAAACGGTGGGTTAGCAGGTGCCTTCCCTATTCCCTTACCACCCTTATTCTTCTTCCCCTTTGCAGAGTTAGAAGTAGAAGGTGCAGACTTCGTTCCTGAGGTCGAACCTCTATTGAACGTCCTAAAGGATGAAACAACATTTGCCTCATTCTTCTGCCTCTCCTTACTTTTCAGTAAAGATTGGTATGTTTGCAACCCGTTGAGGAGAGTTGTAAGGTTATATTTCACTTTGTTAAAAATCACATTACTAACAAAATGCAGGAAGCTCTCCGAAAAAGAATGCAGGATTATGTTAACCTGGCTGCCCTCATCGATGGTAGACCCAATCAACTCTGCCACATTAAAGTGGACCATCATGTTAAGAACATGTTCACGAACAGAGGTGCCTTATTCCATTTTGGAGTTGAATATGTATTTAAGAGCCTTATGCATAAGTTGTTCAGACAGTTGTCCAAACATCTACCACAGGGACTCCATGATCTCACGCGCTGAGACCATAGCTCATGTTTCTTGGCCAAGATTTCAAAAAGACATGCCAAGATGTAGGCTTGGGCCTTCTCATTTGCCCTTGTCCATCGCTCGTATGCCTCCCGAACATTTCGAGCGGCATTTGAAGCTGGAATAGAAGGACAAGCCTTCGTGAGAGCGAACATGAGATCCTTAGGATCGTCGTGATCATGTGTTTCTATGTTGCAAAATTATTGCCAGTAAGTTTTTCGGTGCTTATCAATGCTAATGTGGCTATTGCCATTTTGAAAAAGTTGATGAAAATACGAACAAAACTTTATTAGATTTTGCTAAAGCACATTTAAACCAATCAGTTTTGCAAAATAGTCTCAAGTACCCTAAGTTATAGACTTCTATTTTGAAATGATGCTCCAGTGAGGTAGGACAAACGTCACTGATGGGGTGATCAGTTGCCCTTTAGCTGGGATGAGACATTCTCAACCATTAGGCAGAACCAACTCTTGGAACTGAATCTAACAGCCACCATTTTCGGTCCAGAATCGTTACCTTTAACTATTTCGCATAAGTATAACCCCTCACTTTCAATGCCAGAGTCCCACCCTAATGAGCCCATCATAGGGAAGAAGCAAATTAGGACAAGAGACTAAGTTACGTTATCCTCTTACAGGAGATCAAATAAAGAAATGCACAAAACTGCCATCCTTTAGGGGGACACTCCCAAGGTGCCTCGAGGCAATACGCAGAAACTTAATTCAACCTAACGAGGGAGACTAAGGGATATACTGTCGCACTTCCCACTCCCACTTACTATGAACACTCTCTCCATCCACCTTGATATTGACCTACCTAAACACCATCCGTTGGGGGGACACGCCAAAGGTGCCGCGAGGCCGAGGGTAGATCTCATAGTGTGGACTATTTAGGTGAAACGTGAAAGGTTTAAGTGAAGCATCTTATGCCCAATGAATGTTCTACCTAGGGATTCATTAACCTAGACAATCCAGCTATTGATTTTAGTTTAAGTTGTCTTTTTAAACTCTGCTCATAAACAAACTTTGTCTATAAAATATGAACAAGTTCAAGTAGTCACATTTAAACACTTTAATGGACTGTCCTTAACTTGCATGCATTCATCAAATCTATCTAGTTTACCTTTCCAGGTAAGTTCCCAGGTAGGGGTGTTACGTTTTCGTCAACTTAAATACCCCAGCCTCGACAGAATCCGCTTTAGACAAAAGGTCCCTTATAGATAGATTTGCTACACTTTAACCTTTTATTAGCCAATTTAATCCTATTAAACTGATTAAAAGATTAAAGCCTTAGGGCTGCTAATCATATTAGAACTGTGATCTTAGGTCTATGTGATCCAAGTTTTAAACACTTTAAAACCATGAATTAAACCTAAGTGAGCATGCATGTCTTTCGTATTTCATTTAATTCTAATTTCTTTTTAACTTTTAAAAAGAAACAACTAAAAAACATTGCACACAACAAGGCATTTATAACATTTATAAAATAACCTATATGTCATGCTTAATGCAATTTTCGGTCATTACTATTTATAACTTTTATATAACGCGTAACAACCTAGCAAACATGCTATCATTCACCCTTATACTATAACAATTATAATATAAAGATGATGCATGTCAATGCTTTTTATGCATGCATAAATATAACTCTTATATTATATGATGCATGAGCATGCTCTTACCTAATTAAATCATGTTTCTCTAAATTATAACAATTACAATAAAGAGATGATGCATGACCGCTGCATAACCTAAGGTGGGATTTACTATATATGCATACCATATGTCATATAAAAAGCATACATCGCATGTAAGAAATAAAGAATTAATGGATCAGGATGAGCCTTTATAAAAATCGGAATGAAAAAAAAAACCCTATCTATTACATTTTTCATCGAGCAAACCAGTTCACAGGGAAACTGGGTCTTGAACCGCCAGAAGGACGCCATCGTGTAGTAAACTCCAGAAGGTAGACGATCGTTCAACGCACACAAGATGATAGAAGCATCAGTAAATGATCGCGTAGATGACGACGAGGCTGCGAAGCTTGATCGTCTATGCGATCGCGTAGCGCGACGACAGGTAAACGATTTACCTTGCGTTACTAAATGATTATTTAGTCAGTTACTAAGCGATGAAGCTTGCTGACCTAAACGATCGTCTAGTGCGTGTGCGTTAAACGATACGTGAACTTCTCATCGTCTAAACGATGCGTTCAACTAGGTAAACGATTTAATTTGTGTTACTAAGCGATTGTTTAGTTAGTTACTAAGCAATGAAGCTTGCTAACCTAAACGATCGTCTAGCACGTGTGCGTTAAACGATCCGCAAGCATCTCATCGTCTACACAATGAGATACTCAGCGATTGCGTACCCGATCGTCAATGATACGATCAACAACGATTGCGTAACACATCTTCTGCATGATGCGATCAAGCCTATATCGCCTCCTTCTTCGAAGAACCACAACGCTTACCCAGAACTTCGACGAATGACTCAAAACTTGAAACAAAATTTGAATACAGACTCGATAAAAATTATTAATGCCTAAAATTGCAGGGGCCTTTACAAACAATCGCAAATGTAAAAGGATCTAAATCAAACCGAGGCTAATAATCTCGAAAACATCCATTAATCCGCATATCCACAACAAAATTTAACTATTAAACCAGTGTAGAAATACACCCACCATGAATGTAAATCTCATTTCGTTGAACAAATGAAATTGGATTATCAGAACCTGGCTCTGATACCAATTAAAGGATCTCTTACCGAAGAGTTCCATGAGCACGTTCGGATCGCTTCGAGCTCACCGTGACCGAAATACAGATTATACATTCATACAAACAGTTATGCAAACAACAAGTAATTATCGACATGCTATGAACAAAAAAATAACAAGGGAATGAGTGCCATACCAGTTGAAGACGTTCTTCACAGTTCAGCACTCAAAGCAGCAGAAAACCTCCACGCGATCTACCAACGCCCAACGGAAGCATCGACTCCAGCAGCACGGACAACCGCAGACACGAACGTTGTGGGGACGACACCACCAGAAAAGAGCCCTGGGTATTCTTGGAGTGAGAACCCAAAGCGTGGTCTTTGGTGAATTTGGTAGAGGAAGGAGGAAACATGAATCGTGTAGGCGATAAGCAATTGGAAGGGAAAAAGATGCTATCGCATAGCAGAATGCTTATCATTTAGGAGAAGCTACATGATCGTGTAGGATTTATCGAACAATCGTTTAGGAAAAGATATATGATTGTTTCGCAAAATCGACACATTATACGATCGTTTAGAGAAGCTATACGATCGTGTAGGCGACAGTGTGTGATCGTTTAGGCGGAGAGGCGACTATTGTATAGGCTCTCGTTTCTTTAAGTGATCGTTTACAAAACACCAGCGCGCTCTCACGAATTCCTTTGGATGATTGACGAACGGGTTCTTAAAAAATGAAATGATTTCATTTTTTATTTCATCGGTTACAATAACCGACTCATTCCCACTAAACCACGTCCAAACGTTAAAATTGGCTTAATTATCATATAATTAACCAATTAATTAATTAATTAATATAATCATATTATATTTTTATCCTATAGTTTGATATCACATATATACTATATTATTTTCTCCTCTACTTGATATAAATCATATTTATATTTAATTTCCTCCAAAATAATGTATCTTATACATTTAGCCAATTATATCATATATAATTAACCAGTTCAATTATATCATATATAATCGAACTTCCTCTTGTCAATTTGAACATTTCAAATTAACCCAAACACTGGTTCTCAACTTTATCCAAGCTACCCAGAGATCTAATGGACCTGTGGGTTGAAGCTTCAACAGTCCGAGAATAGCTGACTAAACTCTTTAGCCACGAGATCCACCATCCGTTAACTATCTGGCATTCCACTAAAGACCAACAGCTGAACTCTACTTACTAAAGATATATTTCTATGTCCATTGGATATAACTAATCATGAGTACGATGACACTTCACAGATGCTCGTAAGTACAGTTGGGCCAAATTATCATTTTGCCTCTATAGTTACATCTCACTTCTTAAGTACCACTGATTTCTCTAAGTAACAATACAACATACTCCAACTATGTGTGAACACCTCTTGGGCCAAGAGAAGATGTGTGGCGCCAGATCGTTCAAGCCCCGGAATCAGCCCTTAAGGGAGCTATCTATCTACTAACCCCTGCCTCAGGGAAAGAGTGAATTCCATCTTATGTAGCTGAGTTTTCAGCTCCCAAATCAGATGAATCCCCAAAATGGTAGGTTTGAATCGGTGACCTGGTACCTTGCATCCATACAAATCAAAGGACTGCCCTCAAAGGCAAGAGTTCTCAACTCACTCAGGATTGAGGTCATGTTATCTATAGTCATCCTAGTGAAGTGAAATCTCTGTCATGAACGGTGTTATATAACGAGATGTTAATATTTCGTGGTTAGGTCTTATACAAACTCTTTGTATAGGATGCCCCTGCTCGCATGTCCCCAACACGAATGATCAGGATCAGACTATCTGTGACAAGTCACAACACTTGTGACCATTCCACAAAGCGGGCCACATCCGTAGCATTACTAGGATAAGGTTTCCCTCCTATATCCATATACTACAGACCATTTTGGTTATCACTCAAGACATGATCCACTTGTATGTCACTACATACATGCTTGAGTCACATACAGATAACCAGGGATTTTATGTTTATTGGTTTTTGTGGTAAAGCAAATAAAACAAGCAACTGAGTAAAAATCCCAAATGTGAAGTAAATATCATATATTAACAACACAAGCGTCCGTACAAGCTATTTACAAACTACAGGACACGAGACTTTAGGGCATCAACCCCGACATCTATTATTAAAGTACATTGACTCCATTTCAATGTCCATGGCTTTTATCCGTTATTCCCTATCAATATCTTCCATTGCCTGTTTAAAGGTCAATGGATCCTCTAGGTCATCATCAGGTGTGATGTCCTGAGTTTCTTTTAAACCCATGTAGTGGTCATGCTGATGAATAACCCTCCCACTACGTCGAGGTATTCTTAACTCTTGAGAAAGATGTGATGGGGCAACAACTGTTGTAGATGGATTAGCTTGATCAACAACTTTTGTTGATTTGTTTGTAGTATCTTTAGTCATTTCATTCAATACTAGTTTATTGCGAGGTTGATGATTCCTCATATGATCTTCTTCAAAAAACATACATTTGTTGATACAAATACTATATCTTCTTTGGGATCATAGAATAATCCACCTTCTGTTTCCTTAGGGTATCCTAAAAATAGGCATAATTTTAAACGTCGTTCTAATTTATTAGGGTTTTGCACCAACACGTGTGTCGAGCATCCCCAGATTCTAAGGTGACGTAAACTACTTTTACGTTCTCTCCATAACTCATATGGTGTTTCTGAAACATTTTTTGAAAGAACCATGTTCAGAATATATACAACAGTCTGTACTGCATACTCCCAAAAGGATTGAGGTAACTGAGCATAACTCATCTTTGAACGAACCATGTCTAACAAGGTTCGATTTCTTCTTTCTGCACCACCATCGATCTACTAAATAGTTTTGGAATTGTAAATCCATATACTCACCACCATCGATCTGATCGAAATGTTTTAATTCTTTTACCTAATGAGTTTTCTACTTCTGTCTTAAATTCTTTGAACTTTTCAATAGTTTCAAACTTGTGACTCATTAAGTAAATATAGCCATATCTTGAATAGTCATCAACAAAATTGACAAAATACATATATCCACCTCGAGGTTTAACATTTATCAGACCACAAAGGTTTGAATGTATAAGTTCTAGGGGTTCCACGGCACGAAAACCTTTTCCAACGAAAGATCTTTTTGTCATTTTACCTTTAAGACATGATTCACATGGAGGTAATGAATTGTCTTCTAACTGATTTAGATGACCGTTTTTTTACCAATTTCTCAATCCTGTTGAGATTTATGTGACAAAGTCTGAGGTACCAAAGATTGGCATTAGGAGAAATTTTTTGTCTTTTATTTTGATTTTCTGCCGTTTTAAACATCTCTATATTTAGAAGGATTTTGCTTCAGTTGGTTTTAATATATACAAGTTATTTTCAAGTCAAGGAAAACAAATATGAACACCTCTTGAAAAGACGAACACTTGATTGATTTCAAAAGATACTTTATACCTATTTTATAGTAGACAAGATATGGAGATCAAGTTTCTCTTCATTTTAGGTTCATAATATACATTCTTTAACAAAATGAAAGAGTCTCCAAACTATAACTTGATGTCTCCCATTGCTTTAGCTGAAATGACTTCTCTTGTTCCCATTTTGAAAGTCATTTCATTATCTGAGAGTTGAATCCAAGAACTAGTTTCCTATAGAAAAGTGCAAACATGGTTAGTGGCTTCTGAACCTACTATCTAGATTAAGTGAGAACTTTCCACTAAGCATGTTTCAATTACAAGTGAATCTGATTTACCTTTATTTGCCTTTTCAGCCCTCTTTTCAGCAAGATATTTCGGGCAGTTGCGTCTCCACAATGAAAACATTTTCCTTTAGGAGTTTTGGTTTTCTTAGTAGCTGGTTTCTTCATCCCTTTTCCCTTTTTCTTCATTTAGATACTTTTATCTTTAGAAGAGGAAGGGGTAGATTCTTTTGTCTAAAGGTTTCATTCCCGAAGAGGATCCTTTCAGAAATTTTTCTATGAAACAACATTTGCTTCACTTTCTTTCAATTTCATCATCGATTGATAAGTTTGGAGTTCATTCAGTAGAGTAATCAGGTTGTAATCAATTTTATTCATTACAACATTAGTTCGGAAAGTCAAGAAGCTCTTCAGAAGAGACTCCAAGATCATGTTAACTTGACTAGTCTCATCTATGATAGTGGTGTGAGCTTCCGCAATGTTAAAGTGGACCATCATGCCTAGGACATGCTCTCTAAAATTGGTCCCGTCTTTCATGCGTGAGTTATAAACATATTTTATAGCCTCATGTCGTAACGAAGATGATGGTTGCCCGAACATCTCTTGTAACGGTGCCATAATCTCATGGGCAGTGGGCATGGCTTCATGTTTCTTATTGAGCACATCAAATATGCTTACCAAGATGCAGGCTCTCGCCTTCTCATTAGCCCAATCCCATTTATCATAGGTTTTCTGACATTTCGGTTTGCGTTTGAACTGGGAAGAGGAGGACATTCCTCTGTTAAAACAAACCTCAAGTCGTCAACCACTAGTATTGTGTTTATGTTCGATTTCTAGTTAGGGTACCCTTCTCCATTGAATTTATCAGAAGTAAGAAGTTGTATAATCGAGTTTGACATTGCTGGAAAATAAACAAATTCTATTGAACTTATGCATCTAAATCCAATTTTAGCAAAAGTAATAAAGTACCCATATTTCTTTATTTATTTGCAACTATATTTTAGTGAGTTAGAATAGATGCTACCGAGGGGCAATCAAATATTCTTTCACTGAAGCAAGACAATCTTAACCAAATACTATATCCAGTATAACTCTTATTTCTATAGTTGTTTGGTTACCATTTTCGGTCAAGAACTTTACTAACATTTAGTAACTTTTGTAAGTGTGACCCATCATTTTCAGATTTTATAGAATGGTATGAACATGCCCCTGAATTGGAAGACAATGTTCAAGACGGAACCATAAAACCCTATTCATTTCTGAAGCTTAAGTAATTCCGAATCCTATGTTACAACCCTCCGAGGGGATCACTGTGGTTAACGACTAGCTAGTGCCACCTAAAAACGACAGCAGGTGCAACATAAGAATCTTATGGTTCAAACTAATGGAAGAGACTGTAGGATATGTTGACACATTTCCTTCACCCACTTACTATGAACTACTTCCCTCATTCACCTTGTTATTGACCCATGCAAACACTTTCTGAATAAAGCAGTGGCGGTAAAAGTGACACGAAGCCGAGCATGGATCTCATGGTGTGAACTCTTGGGGACGTGAGAGCTAAAAATAATATATCGTATATATTGTTAATCTCCCACTGAAATGTTCTAAATGTTTGGGTATTCTTTTACTTAGGTACATTTAGAGTAATTTAAACAACCTAAGTCTATGTTGTTTATCTAAGTATAATGTTTATATTTGGATTTTAACCTACGATGTCTAGGTGTTAAACCAATTTTAAAACCTCACACTGCTCATGCAAGCTCATAAAACTGGTTAACAATGCTCAACATTTTGGTCATAATCCCTAGGTAGCAGGTATTACGTAAACTGTCAACTTAAATACCTCCAACCTAAGACAGGATTATGAATCGATTGAGTTTGGAATTGAATTTTATAAAATAACGACCTATTTTAATTATTAAAACAAGTTGTTAACTTAAGTGAGCATGCTGTTTATCTTTGTTATGAATTTTAATGTCTAATGCAATTTTACAACAACTTATAAAACAGTAGACATGCTTTCCATCCATAACATACATCAAAGATATTAAAAAATAACATAACACTTATGTTAATTTTAAGAAACCTTAAACATGCATACTATGTATTATAACATAATATTATGCATGCAACATGCTTTCGTATGGTGGGATTTTAAATCTAAATGGCATACTATATGCACAAACATGAGACAGCTCCAAAAAGGATCTGACCGCTTGACCCGATCCGATCCAGCCTCCAAATGCTCCAAAAAAGGCTGAACGGGACCAAAATGTGCTGAACTGGTCAACAGGTCACCAAACTGGTCAAACCGGCTTCTTCCAATGAACCGGTTCCATCACGCGCGCCTTTTTGGGCTAGGATGAACAACGTCACGACGATTCATCCCAGCGTTGAAATGCCTCGGGCTCCAAGATGAATAACGTCGTGATGCTTTCTGAACAACATTGCGATGCTACGAGGGCAGTAGCTTCAGTCCAGATTTCTGCTACAGACCTTGCTTGCTTCAATCTTCAATTACAGCTTAATTTCAACTCTATTGACTCTAGAGCACATATATAAGCTCATCAAACAAGAGCTAGTTACATACTAAACTTCATAATTAAAGAGAAATCTATAGCCAACCATATCAGTCACAGAAACATGTAATCTTAGAAATTCACCCACCAAACTCAAATTAACGATAATTTAGTGCTTAAATTTTACTTTTATACCAATTAATAGAGTAAACTAACATGCAGCGGAAGAAATCAAAATCAATAAGCACTTTAATTACATTTAATTTCAGTTTTAAAAGCATGCAAAATTTTTTTATGCTAAAGTAGGTCTCAAGAATACAATTATCTTTGATGAAACACTTTGATTCTTGTTCCTCTCTGTGAATTTGATCTCCAAATCTTCAGTGGACCACCATAAAGAACTTCTCTCCTATTCTCTAACTTGGATTTGAGAGGTGGAACTTAGAATTAGAGCCAATTATGTGAAGAGTTGGAGAGGGTTTGAGAGATGGAGAGAGGGTTTCAAATTTGCGGCAGCATGAATGAATCAAAGCTGAAATTCAACTTATTTATCAACTCTATTCATGCAAACACTAACTTAGCTGCTAATTGACACTTCAATTAGCACTAAGTGAGAAATGTGGTTGATTTAGGTGAAGCCACTCCAACTTAAGGAACAACTTGGAAAATCATTTTTTTTTTCCAATTTTCCAGTTTTTCATTTCCATTTAATTTTCAGTGAAATTATATATATATATTGTAAATTCAAATATGAGTTTGAATTTCAATAAATGAAAAAATGTTTTATTTATTTAAATAATGAATTTAAACTAATTTAATTAATTAATCAAATAATAATTTAATATCAAATATTAAATTAATCAGGCATCTAATTAGACATGAATCCTATTCATATAATTTAATATTTAAATGTTTTAAACTCTCCAATTTTGTTCAATTTAAACAAAATTAAACGTTTTGATTGTATCAAATACAATTAATTAAAACCTTAATTGAATTTGAACACTTTAAATTCAAAACTCTAATTTCGAATTTGAACATTTCAAATCTGCACAATTCACTAATCCAAGATATAATTTTACGAGCTAGTAGAGGGATCTTATGAACCTATAGATCATGAGCTCTAACGATTTGAGATTAATTGACTAAACTCTTTAGATCGAATTAATCAATATTCGTTAACTACCAAGACACACCACTATAACTCGATAATTGCATTCTCTTCACTGTAGATATATTTTTGTCCATTTTAACCAAAATTAGTAAGTCGATGCTTCACAAGTTGTTCGTATTTACAACTAGGTTAAAATTACCATTTTACCCCTAAAAATACATCTTGCTCCTTAAGCGCCCATTGATCCTCTACTGAACAATTGGTTTATAGTCCAATTAATAAACCATATCTCTCTCGATCATGAGAGAGGGGCCCGTTGTTCAAGACTAGGAAACAATGCTTAAGAGAATAGACTATCTGCTAACCCTAAGTCGGGTAAGAGTGAATTCTATCTTGTAGAACTATGTCCCCAGCTATCTATCCAGTCTTATCCTCAAAATGGGAGGCATATTGAGCAATGTTGTTGGACTACTCTCACTTATGTAGATCAAAGGATAATCTCGAATAAAAAGGAGTTCATAATTAGCTCAGAATTAAGATCGAGTTACCCTAGGTCATTAAATTTTAAAATAGTCAATTTTAATAGTAAATGGTCGTTATAAAGAAAAGTAACTATTTCGAGGTCTGGTCTTATCCAAACTTATTGCATAGGATGCCCCGACTCACATGTCTACAGATGAATGGTTTTGGGATCACATCATTTGTATCAGTATACAAAATGAGCTGTATCCAATAGTGTCACCAGGATGAGGTACCCATTCTCATCCATATACTTATAGACCATTTTGGCTATATACTAAAACTTGATCCACTTTTATGTCACCACATAAAGTTGAAGTATTCATATTATAGCCATGGATTCGTTAATTGGAATTTTATAACAAAATGCAATAGCAATAACAATTTATTAAATAAAATACTTAACAATACTTTTATTGGTAAATAGAATATGTTAATAATATTTACGAACTGCGAGTTTTAGGACATTCCCGACATCATAACCATGCATCACAATATAAAGTCCCACAGTCATGCAAATACATATAATCACGCTCAATGTTCTTCTAGCAAATCATATAAAATTTTGATTCATGCTTGCACTCATAACATGCTTGAAAATATAATTAAGATTAGTTTATTTATCTCTATGCATCTCGATGCAAACAGTCTTAGAATCCTCAAAATTATTCTTAAATTTATCGTCTGGCACAAAGAAGATTCTATAGTAAGATTACTTACCTCAAATTTTGTCACAAATTTTAATCCACGTAATTAATCTTCTTAAAATATTTGGAATACTTGAATGAACCCTGTAGCATAAATTACATATTTTAATTTAACACCCATGACCCAAAATAATGAATCCAAAAATTTAAATTAATCCTTTGGGGTCTAAATCCAGATACCCAAATTGGCCCAAATGTTCCCAACTGAACCTGCCGAACCAAAATTAATTTCAAAACTAAATTCAATTGGCCAAGCTGAACATAAATTAATAACTTAATTTCCCCTCAATTACTCTTAATCCAAAAGATAACCAACCAACTACTTACCCAAAAGTTACCAAACTTTAACAATTTTCTGCCAAAAATTGGTCTCTTCCTTGATGAGCAACATCCCAAAATCTTCCAAATCTTGATTCTGAAAGTCCAAACACAATGGGTTTTAACCAAATTGATTCCAAAACAAAGCAGTACCCAAAATCTTCAAAGAAATACCTAAATCTTACCCAAAATAAATCAACTCTTACCCATAAGCAAGATTCCGGCAAAATATGGCAGTTCATGACGATAAATGACGGCTACGATCGTGACCGGAAGAAAGAACGGTAACTGGAGGAGCGGCATGGCTGATGGTAATTAAGCACTATAGTTACACCTAATTTGGGTTACAAGCATGTTTAAAAAAAAAAATTTCAAGTAAAAGGGTTTTTAGTATCTATACCTTTGAAGAATCCCTCTTGATTCTTACTGTACTCTACGAATTTAGTCTCCAAATGCTTAGTAAACCACCAAGAAGAGCATCTCTACTATTCTCAGTCTTGGATTGAGTGGTGGAAACTCTCAATTGAGAGGGACTTTCAAGTGGGTGGGAGAGGGTTTGAGAGAATTTCACAAAAATAAGAATTTTCAGAAATTCAGCATGCAAGCTCACTTCAATTCTGAAAGTTGAAGTCTTTTTAATTAGTTAAAACATGCAAGCACTTAATCTTTAAGCTACTTGACAACTCAATTAGCACTAAGTGAGTGAGCAAAGTGTCAAAATGTGGAAAACTCCACTACCAACTTCAAAAGTTGGAAATTTTCACTATCAAATTCATTTTTTAATTTCTAAATTAATTCAATTTAGAATAATTTAAAACCTTAATTCAATTTCCATAAATTTAATTTAAAAATGAAAAATGATTTAATTTTAATTAATTAATTAAACTAATTTAATCAATTAACTAAATAAAAATTTTAATATCAAATTTTAAATTAATAAGGTACCCAATTCAAGCATGAATTCGATTCATGTAAACAATATTTAAATCAACAGTTAAATATCTTAATACTCTCCAAATACGTTTAATTTCGATAAATTCAAACGTTTAATTATATCGAATATAATTGTCCAAACCCTAATTTGAAATTGAACACTTCAATATTCAAACCTTAAATTGAAATTTGAACACTTCAAATTGAAACCCTAAACTGAATTTTAACACTTTAAAATCATTCAATATCCTAATCCAAGGTGTAATGTTTTACGAGCTATAGAGAGACCTTGTGGACCTACAGATCATGAACTCCAATGATTTGAGATTAATTGGCTAAACTTTTTAATTCGAATTAATCAATATTCGTTAACCACCGAGACACACCACTATAGCTCGATGGTTGCACTCTCCTCATTGTAGATATATTTCTGTCCACTTTATTTAATCATAATTAATAAGTCAACCCTTCACAGGTTCATAATAATGACTGGGTCAAACACTATTTTACCCCCAAAATTACATCTTGCTCCTTAAGTCTCACGATCCTCTAATGAACAATTGGTTTATGATCCAATCACTAAACCAAGTCCTTCTCAGACCAGAGGGTGGGGCCCATGTTCAAGACCTAGAATAAATACTTAAGAGAACAACCTATCTACTATCCCTAAATTGGGTAGGAGTGAGTTTCATCTTATACCCTATGTCTCCAACTATCTACCCGGTTTTACCTCTGAAATGGGAGGCTTATTGAGCCGGTATTGTTGAACCAACCCTCATCTATGCAAATCTAAGGATAATTCTGAATAAACAGGAGTTCATAGTTAGCTCATGATTCAGGTCGAGTTACCTAGATCATGGATATGAAACAGTCAATCTTAAACAATAAACAACGTTATAAAGTAAGAGTAACTTATTTCTTGGTCCCAGTCTTATACAAACTCATTACATAGGATACTCCCACTCATATGTCTCCACATGAATGATTCAAGATCACATTGTTTGTACTACCTACAAAGTGGGCCGCGTCCGATAGTATTATTAGAATAAGGTACCGAACCTTATTCATATACTATAGACCTTTTTGGCTATTTACTCAAACTTGATCCATCTTTATGTTGGGTTTTATTTCCTAAAACTTGTGGTTTGTAAACAATAGAACTTATTCTAAAAATTCAATAAGTTGTTATTGAATATTTTTTTCGAAATCCAATAAACCTAAAGTCCATTGACCATTACATTAGTACTTGAACTTTATGTGGAGACATACAAGTGGATCGTGTTCGAGTAAATAGTCAAAATGATCTATAGTATGAATAAGGTTGGTTGCTTTATACTAGTAACACGATTGGATGTGGCCTACTCTGTAGTTGTTACAAAGAGTTGTAAAGTGCTACAAACAATGTGATCCCAATTCGTACATGTTATGACATGAGAAGTGGGGGTGTCTTGTAATAATGAGTTTTGTACAAGATCGGACCACAAAATCAGTCATTCTTACTTTATAACATTGTTTACTATTTAAGACTAACTATTTCAAAGCGATGACCTAGGTTACTTGACCTTAATCCTGAGCTAACTATGAACTCCTGTTTGTTCGGGATTGTCCTTTGATCTGCAAACGATGAGAGTAGACCAAACGTCTCTGTTCAATAAGCCTCCCATTTCGGGGATAGACCGGATGAAGAGCTGGGGACATAGGGTGCAAGACGGAATTCACTCCTATCCGATTAGGGTTAGTAGAGAGGTTGTTTCTTTTAAGTGCTGACTCTGGGTCTTGAACAAAAGGCCTCACCCTCTCATTGGCTCGAGAGGGATCCGATTTTTTGATTAGATCACAAATCAATCGTTCATTAGAGGATCAGTGGGACTTAAGGAATAAGATGTAATTTCAGGGGTAAAACAGAGATTTGACCCAACCATTATTACGAACAACCTGTGAAAGGTTAACTTACTAATCATGGTTATATCGAGTGGACATAATATATCTACAGTGTCGGGAGTTCAGCTATGGGCTTTAGTGGAATCACCCATTAGTTAATGAATAGAGGTTAGTTCGGTCTAATGAGTTTAGCCGATTAATCTCGAATCGTTGTAGCCCATGATCTATAGGTCCGCGAGGTCCCCCTACTAGCTCGTAAATGAATTAGCTCTAGAGTAGCGTGATAAGTTAATTTGAAATATTCAAATTAGAATTAAACGAATATTAGACCATTTTGGCTATATAGTAAAACTTGATCCTCTTTTATGTCGCCACATAAAGTTAAAGTATTCATATTATAGCCATGGATTCGTTTATTTGGTTTTTATAACAGAATGCAATATCAATAACAATTTATTGAATAAAATACTTAATAAATAATACTTTTATTGATAAATAGAATATGTTAACAATATTTACAAACTGCGAATTTTAGGACATTCGCAACAACGAGAACAAGAAGAGGAGGATGGAAAAACGACCTATGGCACTGGAAAAGGCAACTCGAAAAGGCTTGCCACCTAGCAAGTTTGAACGTTACACTCCCACGGTGGTCTCAATAGAGTAGATTTTGATGGAGATCCAAGACAAGGAAATGTTGAAATGGCCAGCCAGGCTAGAGGCTGGTGCACACCAAAAAAACAGAGACAAATATTGTCTCTTCCATCGGGACCGTGGCCATACCACCGCAACATGTTTTGACCTTAAGGAGGTTATAGAAACTCTAATTCAACGAGGTCAACTGAAGGAATACGTGAGAGAGCGGTGACTAGAATGGTAACTAAAGAAAAACAATTCGAAGCAAGAGAGATCGCATATCGACTCTGTCTAGAGAAATTAAGACAATCATGGGTGGCCCAATTAGAGTCAATTCTAGAAGAAAGAAAAAAAAAATAAAGCACATGAAGCCTGACTCTCTCCAAGTGTCCAAGAGATATGTTTTACTACTGTAGTAGATCAATTTATCAAATTTTCTGAGGAAGATGCAGTAAATCTACACTAGCCTCATAATGACCTTAGTTGTATCTCTGACCATCACAAATATCAAGATGCATCGAACTCTAGTGGATAGAGGTAGCTCAGTGGACATCTTATCTCTTCGTGCCTTCAACACCATGAGATTGGGATGAAAATGTTTCAAAAGAAACATGACCTCGTCGTTAGGGTTCAGTGGGCCGACGGTATATCCAGAAGGTGGCATAGAACATCCAATCACCTTTGGCAGAGGCATGGCCAGTGTAACAGCTATGGTGGAGTTCTTGGTGGTGGACTACAGATCAGTCTACAATGCCATCTTAGGAAGGTCATCCCTACATCAAGTGAAAGTTGTTCCATCCACCTATCATTAAATATTAAATTCCCCACTCCAGGCGGAGTTAGAATTGTGAGAGGGAAACAAATAATGTCAAGAGAATGTTATAGGACTGCAATGAGGAACCCACAAGGCAAAGTAGAGGTAGTGCATGTCATTAGCAGTATTGCTAAAAAAGAAGATGAGAAGGTTCTTCAAGCCACAAGAGAGCCTAGAGTCGAGGCTCACACTTCAGCTCTCCTGGCGAGTGACCTATCGGTTAGTGAGATAAAATTAGATGATGCTACCGGTCCTGAACTGATGGGTGAGCTCAAGCCTCGGGGCAAGCCAGTCGAGCCATTAGAATCTATTCCATTACTATCAGACACCCGAAGAGTCAACGTCGAGGAAAGGCTAGGAGCTAATGAGAAGGAAGCTATTATAGATTTTCTGATAAGAAATGTTGATGTATTTGCTTGGTCTGTAGGCGACATGCTGAGGGTGGAACCACAAATGATGGTGCATCGACTCAGTATTAACTCAAGCTACAAACCATGCACCAAAAGAGATGAACCTTTAATCAGGCTCGTAATGGGATAATAGCTGAGCAGGTGGACGACCTATTACGAACAAAATTTATCTGAGGGGTCCACTACCCGTAATGGTTGTCCAATGTAGTACTCGTCAGAAAAGCTAATGGAAAATGGAGAATGTGCATTGATTTCGCCGATCTCAAGAATGCCTGCCCGAAAGATAGTTTCTCACTCCCAGGAATAAACAAACTCGTCAAAGCTACTGCCAGCCACGAACTATTAAGCTTCATGGATGCTTATTTAGGGTATAACCAAATTAGAATGCACCCCACCTCAGATCAAGAGAAAACCTCTTTTATCACAAGTTGGTGTCTTTACTATTATAATGTAATGCTGTTTAGGCTAAAAAATGCAGGAGTCGCTTATCATCTGGTAAATAAAATGTTTACTCATTTTATTGGTAGAACTATGGAGGTATATGTGGATGATATGTTGGTTAAGAGCAAGAAAGCAAGCCACCATGTAGAGGATCTAGTTGAAGCCTTTGAAGTCCTAAGGAGATATCAGATGAAGCTGAACCCAGAACAGTATGCTTCGAAGTGGCTTCCGACAAGTTTCTAGGCTATATGGTAAACCAAAGAGGAATCGAAGCAAATCTAGACAATATACGAGCTGTGCTAGAGATGGAGTCTCTTAAAAAAATAAAGCAGTTACAGAGCCAGAACAGGAAAGTAACAGCTCTTAATCATTTTGTAAGTCGAGCGACTGATAAGTGTCTTTCATTCTTTAAAGTATTAAGGAAAAAAATCTAACTTTGAGTGGACAGAGGAATGTGAGCAGGCATTCAAGCAACTCAAAATTATTTGAGCTCAGTCCCGCTCCTTTCCAAGCCCATGCCCAATCAAGAACTTTTTCTATATCTTGCCGTGTATGATTCTGCAGTTAGTTCCGTCCTAATCAAGAAGGATGAAGGTCGATAGTCACCGATATACTACACCAGCAAATCAAGGTAGGGGCAGAAACAAGATATCCTCAGGTAGAGAAGCTTGCCCTCGCCTTAGTGGTGTCAGCTCAAAGGTTACGCCTATAATTCCAAGCGCATAAGGTAACTGTTTTAACTAGTTTTCCATTACAACAAGTGCTATAAAAGCCAAAAGCGTCGGGCAGATTGATGAAATGGGCAGTCAAGTTAGGCGGATACGACATCCATTTTCACCCTTGAGCTGCAATTAAGGGCATGGGTGTAGCTGACTTCGACACTGAGTTCACTCTACACGCCTTCCTTGGTGACAACGTGGAAGTGTGATAATAGAAATACCTCCGGAAACTAAGAGCTACAATGACCCTCCATGGAAGCTTTATGTAGATGGATCGTCCAATAAAAACGATTGCGGAGCTAGATTTCTGTTGTTGTCACTAGAAGGAGAACGCCTTAAGTATGCTTTAAGTTTTAAGTTCTAGGCCTCAAATAATGAGGCTGAATATGAAGCACTCTTAGTTGCACTACGACTAGCTGTTGGAGTTGGAGTCACCAACTTAATTATTTTTAGTGATTCCCAACTTATTGTCAATCAGGTAACTGAGACATACCAGACCAAAGATCGTAGAATAACTATTTATCTAGCAGAAGTCGGAAAAATGTTAAGCACATTTAGCAAGTGCAAGATGAAACAAATACCGCGATCTCAAAATACTAATGCTGATTCTTTAGCCAGGTTGGCAGCAACTTATAATCCTGACCTAAGTAGAATGGTACTTGTGGAAGTTTTGAATGCATCCAACATATTGAGGGAGGAAGCTATGGAGATAGAGGACCAATTTTAGATCGAGAATCATAATTGGATGGTCCCCTTAGTCAAGTATCTCGAAGGGGGTATTTTCGGATGATAAAGTTGAAGCTTGACGATTAAGATGCAAGGTCAGCCATTATGAGATCAATAATGGCAGGTTGTACGAAAGTAGATATTCTCTCCCTCTTCTAAAATGTGTTGATTCTGATGAGGCTGATTACTTCATGCGGGAGATTCACGAGGGAGTATATAGCAATCACTCAAGAGCTCGATCCCTCGCGAAGAAAATAATTCGACAAGGATACTATTGGCCCATCTTGGCTCGAGATGCGTGTAAGTTCACCACATCTTGTGATCGATGTCAGAGGTTCGAAATTGTACCTAAGCAACCCCTCGAGCCTATCACGAACATTATGAGCCTTTGGCCCTTCGCACAGTGAGGGGTTGACCTAATTGGACCTCTTCCTCTGGGAAAGGGGGAGACCAAGTTCGTTGTTGTTGTTGTTGATTACTTCACAAATGAGCAGAGGTCGAGGCTCTAGCAAAAATTACCGAGCATAAAATAACCAACTTCATTTGGAAGAATATTATTTGTCGATTCGGCATACGACATGTCCTGGTTACTCAAAATGGTCATTGATTTGATAATACACCATTTCATCAATTTTGTGCCAATCTCAACATCAAGCATTATTTTTTGTCTCCAGCCCATCTACAACCAAATGGACAGGTAGAAGCTGTCAATAAGATCATCAAGCAAAATCTCAAAGCTATACTGGAAAGATTGAAGGGGTTGTGGCCTGAAGAGCTGTTGAATATGTTGTGAGCCTATTGAACGACATCATAAACTTTTACTGGTGAGACTCCTTTCTCGCTTGCTTTGAGGCAGAAGTTGTAGTGTCGGTAGAGATCATAATTCCTTTACCTAGAGTCGAACAATTCAATCTAGCTGAGAATGATGAAGCACTTCGTTTAAATCTAGACCTCTCAGAAGAACATCGTGAGACTGAAAATCTTCGAGTTTCAAAATAGAAAAACTGGGTTGCTCGATATTATAATTCTCATGTGCGCAAGTGAAGCTTTAGAGTAGGGGACTTAGTCCTTAGGCAACTCATGCCCAACACTAAAAATCCTAACAGTAAAGCTTTAGGACCAAATTGGAAGGGCCCTTATCAAGTGACCAAGGTTATTTGACCTGGAACATACAGGTTGGCTGACCTGAGCAAAAAAAGCTTGCCTCACCCATAAAATGCTGAACATCTTAAAATTTATTTACAATAGATCTTTCTTTATATTTTCGTAATGAGTGTTTTGTATTTTTCAACTTTGCTTCATGATTTCAACAGAAGTTTCACAATCTCTTTCAATTCAAGTAATGAGAGTCTTTATTTTTAAGTTTACAATAAACATTCTTAGTCTTTTAATTTACTCAAGCAATGAGAATCTAAATAAATCTAAAGACTAAGTATTCAATTTTTATGAAGTTAAAAGGAAAAGAAAGTTTCTTTTGAAAATGATTTTCAAATCTTGTAAGAAAAGATTTTAAGAAGTTTAAAATTGATTTGTATCATTGCTTGAGAGAATGTGTCATCAAAGTTCATTGATAAGAATCAAAAGATTGGAAAAAAAACAAATGATCATGACAAACAAAGTGAATGTTATTCTTGAATGAATGAACATACTTAGATGAAACATGTATTGAAAGAAAAAATGAGTCATATAAAAAGGAAAAATGATGTCAAGATAGTGATATTGTGTTTTCTTAAGAGAATAAAAAGAATGTCATAGGAATGTAATAGAGCCTAATCGAGATATATATTCAATCAAGATCATAAAATCCACATAACCCAAGCTCAGGTGCTCAAGGGTTCCAGACATGCAAGGATAATAGAGATAATAGAGCAAAATTTTTTGTAAGACTCATTTTTAACAACAAAAAAAAAATGTTAAGAATATGCAATGTTCCCCACCCCCAACTTAAAAACTAAACATTGTCCTCAATGTTTATAAAACTAAAAAGTAAGCAAAAAGACAAAATGATAAAGGGAACAGAAGAACTCCCCTGATTTCGCGCAATGGGTGGTGGTAGAAATTTTTTCTGTTTTGTTTTTGTTTTTATTTCATTTTTGTTTATTCTTACAAAAGAGAAAAGAAAAAGAAAAAGAAAAGAAAAGAAAGGAAAAGAAAAGCTACAAGAAAATGAAGAAAGTTAGTCTAAAAATTCTAAACCTAGAAAACAAATAAAGGAAAGCGAATAAAAGTTGTTTTATTTGTTACGCCTGGCTACCTCCAGGAAGGACAAATTTTTAACGTCGATTGCTCGATGCAACCCGTCTCTTATGCCTTTCAAGGTATGTAAAAATTTTCATAAAATTTTTTATACTTCTCTGGTCCTCTCTTAAATGAATCTATATAGCCTGGTAGGGCTATAAGAGAACTCATCCTCTTTCGAGAACCAGATAGGTCGAATTTGGATTTTCTAATATTTGGTAAAAAAGAGAAAAGGAAAGAATCAAAAGACTCAAATGACCCAAAAGAGTAGAAAGAAAGAAAATACTCAACAACTGACTCTGACTCATAAGGAAAATATGAGAAGTAATCAAAGATGCAAGAAATATCAAGACAAAGTACAGTTCTAGGCTTTGAAGCCTCTAACCGTTTTACCTAAGACTCCTTAAGGTGTGGTACGAGCTCATACTGATCCCTACTTACTTGTTCTGAATATTGCGTGGAATAAACATCATCTTGATCATCGGTCAAAGGAAACTCCACAATTAGATCAGCTTCAGTGCCATAGATGACGAAAAGCTCTGAATGGTTCTCCAATGTAAGCATGGAGTGTGCAAGTTCAAGGGTTTGACGGATCTCAACCGGCACGGGGGATTGAGTCTTGAGGTGAAACTCAATTGAATCCTACTCACAATCAGAAAAGCCATTAGTAAGTTCACACATTATTAAATCCAACGTCTTACCTTGATAGGAATTACGAAGAACTAGCGGCTCTACTGGATTGTCGATGTGAATCTCCCCACCAATTAACTCAGTATTCTCAGAAGATGCATCTTCCCAAGGCTCATCAATTCTCCTAACTGAATCGATAATCTAGGCAAAGAGGTCACACAGATTCTGAAAGTCGGTTCTAACCTCATGTTCGAAATAGAAACTATTCTGCTGGAAACTCGATGGTTCTTAAGAAAGATAAGAATGTTCTTGCACAAACTCACAAGAGTAGTCAGAAAGTTCATCAACTAATTTTTTTGAACAATTACCTAAATTGGTAGAAGGATATGACATCGATAACGAGATTTGGTTAGGCATCACCCAAGGAGCATAGCATTCGCACTTAGGACCACGCGAATCCTATATGTTCAGTAACCAAAACTCGAACAAGAGAGGTTAGTTCATTTATTTCACTTTTAAGCTCATTAAATTCTCTTACCTCTTGTTCTCTTTGATGGCCACATACATCGCTTGAAGCGTATAATAGATGTTCATGTTCGTCATATTAAAACAAGTAAACACAAAGAAAAGAAAATATTTTTGGTGTTTTAAAGTTTGCTAGTCAAATTAGCTAAGAAAAATATTAAATGGCTTAGCCTTCCCCGATAACGACGCCATTTTGTTTGGTTGTTAAGTAGGTGTTGTTAGTTCTACCTAACCCAAAAGAAGCAATATTTATAAAGCTCGAACAAAAACCTAACTAACTCGTACTTAAAGTGGAAGTAAGAGGTCGATCCATAGGGAAGGTTTTAATTTTTATCCTTTCTTAACTAACATTGACTATTAAAGCAATAAAACAGGGGTTTGATTAAATTGGAAAAATACTAGAAACCAAAAGATAAAAGATGGATGTAAACAAGTAAGGAGCGATTTTGCTTCTAATTCAAGTTAGACGTTCAATGCAGTTCCTATCATCGAATTCTAAAAGTTTATTGACGATCGGAATATGCTCGCAATTACTCGCTCAACTCGATCAAGCTAGCCTCTACAAAGGTCGACAACTAGCAATAACCTAGTCAAAAGAGCGTCCTAATCATTGGTTAAGGTTGGATAGGCCAAACCCTAATCAACCTACATGCTCCTACTTCTATTGGATTCGATAGCGACGATAAAGAATATAAAACATGCATATTAGGTTCTAAGATTCAATTGCGTCGATTAATTGTTAAGATAGTTTACTCAATTAACCAAATTTTCTCCAAATCAAGAAATTAGTGCATCCTAGAATAGCCATCAAACACACAATTACTATTGGCTCTTGTAGATCTTGGCTAGACATTCCATCGAACACATTGAAAGCAACATATTCAACAATGATTGTGACAAAACCAAGCATCTAGGCTATACATGTTCAAGATATAGATCATTCAACATGCTCCAAGAATTAAGTATAGATTCAAGAAAGCACAAATAAGATTTTAATTGATAAGGAAAAAGAGAAAACTCAAAAGACTTGCAAGAACCCTTGAAATCTAGAATCAAGATTCAATCAAACTTCACAAATTCATTGACAATTTGTATGAAGAATTACAAGAGTTTTGTTTACATTTCAACAAAAATATAAAATCTAACCTAAGTTGGAACAAGAATTACCAATGAAATGAAAGAACTCGGAGAGAGATCCCAGCCTCCATGGATTTTCTTCCTCCCCTTTGCAAAAATGAAGGAAAAATCTTTTATAGTTTGCAGGGTAGCGTCACGATGCTGGGGTAGCATTACAACGCTAAATTGATAAAAAGGCCAAGAAGCGTTGGGCTTGCGTTGCAACGCTACCCCCAATCGCTCGTCAACGCAAGGCGCGCGCGAGGGATGATTTGCGTCAAAGTTCGGAGCATTGCAACGTTGTAGGGAGCATTGCAACACTGCCTTGTTTTGTAGTAGAATGAGGTGTCCAGTCTTCAAGCATTGCACAACGCCTCTCCTAGGGTCGTGATGCGGCAACTTGATGGTGAATACTCGATTCTCGATGACATTTTTTAATTTACTCGATTCTCTTCAAATGGTTGAATTTCTTGGTTATTTTGGATCCTTTTTCGCCCAATCTTCTCTTAATGACTCCAAAATGCTCCAGGGACTGTTTTGCCTAAAAAATTAGCATTTAAAGCAAATAATCAACACAAATTTGGGGGAATTAACATAGAAAATATGCATCATTTAAAAACCTAACAGTGTTTTGTATTTTTCAACTTTGCTTCGTTATTTCAACAAAAGTTTCATAATCTTTTTCAATTCAAGTAATGAGAGTCATTACTTTTAAGTTTACAATAAACACTCTTAGTCTTTTAATTTACTCAAGCAACGAGATTCTTTCTCTTATGAATAAAGTTACTCGTGCATGAGTGAGGGGCAAAGAATACTCAAAAAGCAAAAGTTGAAACTATAACTTCTTATAAGACAAGCTGCAAGCTTGACTCACAAGCGAAGGCCAGCTATAATTTTGGATAAGTAAAAGCTAAAGGGGCAAGTTCTAATAAGTCAAGCTACGAGCTTGAGCTATGAATAAAAGGCGAACACAAAGCTCTATAACAAATGCCAAAGTTGCAAGTTTCATTCAGCTAAAGTTAAGCTACAAGCTCGAGCTGTGAGCAAAATTACATACTCTAATAATAAACAGAAAATAATAAATCCAAAGACAACATGCCAGAATACAAGTTAAGGGATCTAAAAAAAATTTATTCATTTATATTCCTGATATCACCAAGCTTTGCCAGAGTTCTTGAATCAGGAAAATCATAGACACCCTAGAGGAATGCATCAGTAAAGTTATGCTGAGGGGTAGTTGGAAAGGCTTGGCTAGAAAAAACACCCACACTATCGATACCTTGGGTTTCATCGTTTCGCCAAGCATCAACTTTAGATTAAACGAAGTTGTAATCAACGTTAAGGTATTTCACCTTAACAATGCCCATGGCTAGCATGACTCCATATCGAAAGCAATCATCTTCCATCTGACAGTATGCTTTTGTCTTTTGGAAACTCTCAATCGAGTATTTGGAATCTGATAGCTTGGCTCGAGCTTCTTACAGTTCAATGTTAACTTTAGATAACTTCTCCTTTAGCTCACTTATCAAAGCATTGTACTGAGATAAAGTGTTGCTAGAGATACTTGAGAGTGGGCAAGCATGGTGGATGCCTCAGCATACAAATTCAAAACTCGATCAAATTTTCTTCGAGAGACAGAATTTTGCAAAAGAATCTCCATCTCCTCCCATAATCTTGCATGGTTTTGTTAATTAAATTCCATTTCATTGCTCAATTTCTAGCAAGACATCAGAATCTCGCAGGATGCCTATAAAAAAATGTGAAAGATGAGAATATGTATATAGCCAATTGAAAAATGTAAAAGTGTGATCTAATAGCGTCCCTTACCTAGGGTCGGCATGCAATGGAGCTAACACTTTTTTGTTTACACCTAACCATTGAGCCATGGCTCGAATAAAGTATGCAGTTTCATCACTTTTAGACTCATATGGTCCACTGAAGTCGAAAGGATATGTAGAGGACGAACTGGATCCTTCAGCAGTTGAGGGGTTGAAATTATCATTGTTTGGGTAGAGAGATTTTGACAAGGTGAAGTATGTCGCATGGGTGTTGAGAAGGCGGCTCGTCAGATGGATTTTGAAGAGTGTCAAGCCCCATCGGTGCACCCATAGAAGTTATGAGAATGGGGTTTGAAAGGCAAAATTGGGGAATACGTGCACTAATCCCCAGTTCAGCTTCCATTCTTTGGTGCATGCTTTTGCGAGGAGCCATTTATGTAAAAACAAAAGGTTAGAAAAAGTTTCAAAATAATTCTCCACAGCTATTTGCGTTTTAAATAAAAGGAAGAGAAAACTAGTCAAACCAGTGTATGTTGAGAGGTCAAGCTCAAAGGTGTTAAGGAATTCTTGTTGAACCAAGCTTAGACCGTAGTAGAGTAAGTTGTCAGTCGAAAGAATTGAGTCTCGAAAAGTAGCGGTTGCGCCAGCAAACTTGCAATCAACTACACAAATAATTTTTTTTCATAATAAGTTATAAAAGTTGGTCCAGATCGAGCAAACATGTGAGAAACTTACTAAAATTCCAAAACTCGATCGAGACTAGAAAAGAATGACCTCCGTGGTTTGATGCGAGCCAGTCACCGCTGATGAAAAACCATTGTTTGTTCCACCCTTCTGTGGTAGTTGAACATGAAAAAATGGAGTTGCCTTTGCGGATGGTAACATAATAGAAGTTTGATGAAGATTTTATTTTCTTAAGGGTATGAAGGGACATAAACTCCTCCATAGTGATGGGATTGGGATTCCCTAGTTGGAGCCAGAGAACGTAATACCCTAATACCACACAGTAAAAGTTTGGGAATAGTTGGAAGGGTTTCACGTTTACGTAAGCTAAAAACTGTTGAATAAAGGGATGGAGTGGAAGCCTGACTCCGAAGGTGAACATGGAAAGATAGAAAGCCACTTCACTCAAGGGCGGGTTAGATGGATCCTCATTTAAGGAAGGGATTCTCATGTGCACCGAGTCATGAATTCTAAATTTGTTTATAAGAGAATTTAAGTATCTATGATTAAGGGACTCGAGGGAGGAACATGGGAAACCTAGTCATCATCTTGGAATCCACACTCTCTCCGCATACGCTTTCGAGGCCTTTGGTTAGGGACAAAGTCGGTATTGTCGAAATCAGTTGACACATTGATCCTAGAAGCTAAGACTCGGGTACTCTCCATGGACAAAAATAAGGTAAATAGAAAATTACCTTGGAATGGTGGAAGAGAGATGAAGATTAGAGTGTGGTGAATTTTGGTAGCAAGATGAATCCTTTTTATAAGGAAATTTGACATGAAAAACGAGGCATTTTACCAAGGTCAAGCTAAGGCATGGATGCCCTTAAGGTTTGAGAAATAACTCTCAAGCTAGGCTTCGCCTAAAGGCTATACGCTGCCCAGTTCGAGAGAGAGGCAACTACGGAGGGTGAAATTTGTTAGCTTTTTGGCCCTTAACCTCAATTTAATTAATTAATATTTTGATGATAACAAATTTACTTTTATTTATTAACAATCTGAGTGTTTTGTTTATTACGTAGAGCTCAGAACAATGATTCTAACACAATTTGAATCTCCCAAATCGGAGCTCAAACGAAGAAGATATGGTCGAAACAAGCTTAACGAAAAAAATCCCAAGCTGATGATGTGGCATAAGTTTTCTCATCAAAGTGGACAAATTGAAAGGTGCCACTGGGAGTAATAGAGAAGTGATACATGGTGAGCTTTTGATTTTTGGATTGATTTTAAAAAGAAAATAAATTTAATATTATTTTATGTTTGTGTCTAATGGCTAGTTTTTAACATATGGTATGTTTTGAATTTTTGTTGGGTTTTTAAAAAGAAAATAAATTTCAAAAGAAAAAGAATTTAATATTATATTTTGTTTGTGTTTAACGGAAAGTTTAGTTTAAAATCTCCACCATTGATTTTTCTTTTCTAAAATCTAATGGTCCAAATTAAATGTGCTTTCCAAAAAATTTTCCTCTCCATTTAAACCCATCTTCTTTTCCAAATTTCAACAACAATTTTTATTATTTTTCAATCCTCCATAACTCAAAGCCATCATTGTTATTTGCTCTCTCTAAGTTTCAATTTTCTTCTTTTCATCTAATTCTTGAGAGAAATATCTTATGTATTGCCAGGATTGATTTGTTGTGAGCAAAAGCTTGGAAATCTACACTTCAAGAGAGTTCTTCTCATATTGTTCTTCATTTTCAAATTCATTGTAAGTGTTGCTCTTGATCCCTAAAAAGAGTGGTTGTAACGGTTTGATCCTCAACCATGGAAAGGATCAGGTTCGTTCTTGCTCCCAGAAAAAAAAAAAACATTGTAGCAGTTCGACTCTGAGCCGTGGAAAGAGTCAAGTTTGTAGTGACATAGCCAAGAGGAGCTTGGGAAGTAGATATAGGCAAGTTGTGCAAAACCACTATAAAATTTTTGGTGTCAATTTCTCTATCTCTCTCCTATTTGATTTTGTAATTAATTTATTAATATATTTCATTGCATAGAATTAATTTCTATAGCTTGTTCTTGATTTTTTTATGCCAATTTATTGATCTTTTTGAATTAAACGTATTTGCATAATTTTTTTGTTTAAATTACTAATTAACAAAAGTTTGTTAATTTGTTTAATTGGGCCCACATTAGTAAAATTTTTTAATTAATTTTAACAAACCCTATTCACCCCCCCCCCCCTCTAGGGTTGCCGTACCGATCCTACAATTGGTATCAGAGCCAGTTGGTCTCTTATTTGTATTGGGTTTTATGTCCTAAAACTCGTGGTATGTAAACAATGAAACTTATTCTGAAAATTCAATAAAGGTGTTATTGAATAGGTCTATTGTTTGATAGAAATCCCATAAACCTGAAAGTCTCTTGACTATTGGATGAGTACTTGAACTTTATTTGGAAACATAAAGGTGGATCATGTTCAAGTAAATAGTCAAAATGATCTGTAGTATATGAATAAGGTTGGGTACCTTATCCTAGTAACTCTATTGGATACGGCCTACTCTGTAGTTGTTATAAGGAGTTGCAAAGTGCTACAAACGAAGTGATCCTAATTCGTTCATGTTGGACATGAGAAGTGGGGATGTCCTTGTGTAAAAGGGTTTGTACAAGATCGTACCACGAAATGAGTCACTCTTACTTTATAACGTTGTTTACTGTTTAAAACTGACTATTTCAAAGCAATGACCTAGGTAACTTGACCTTAATCCTGAGCTAACTGTGAACTCTTGTTTATTCGAGATTACTCTTAGATTTTCATAGGTGAGGGTTGAGTTAACAGCGTCGGCTCAATAAGACTCCCATTTCAGGGGTAAAATTGGATAGATAGCTGGGAACATAGGGTGAGGAATTCACTCCTACCCGCTTTAGGGATAATAGAGAGGTTTTTCCCTTAAATGTTGATTCTGGATCTTGAACAAGGGGCCCACCCACTCATTGGACCGAGAGGGACTCAGTTTTGTTGATCGGATCAATTGTTCATTAGGGGATCAGTGGAGACTTAAGGAACAAGAGGTAATTTCGGGTGTAAAACAAAGATTTGACCCAGCCGTTATTACGAACAACCAGTGAAGGGTTGACTTACTAATCATGGTTATATTGATTGGACATAATATATTTACAGTGAAGGGAGTTCAACTATGGGATTTAGTGGAGTGACCCATTAGTTAACGAATGGGAGTTAGATCGGTCTAATGAGTTTAGCCGATTAATCTCGAATCGTTGGAGCCCATGATCTGTAGGTCCACGAGGTCCCCTTACTAGCTTGAAAATAGATTAGCTCTAGGGTAGCGTGATAAGTTAATTTGAAATGTTCAAATTAGAATCAAATGGAATTGGAAAAAATATATTTAAATATGATTTAAATATATGAAGATGAATTTGTATAAAAATTAATTTAATATTGGATAATAAATTAAGTAGAATTATTTAAATTGTTTAAATAATTATTTATTAATTTTATTACAAAATTAATTTATGAAATTAATTTGTAAAATTAATAAATTTTGATTTTAGAAATAAAATATGGTTTTAAAATAAAAATAGTTTTTGGAAATAGAAAATTACACAAAAATGAAAAAATAGATTTTTCATGTTCATCTTCAAGTAGCTCACAAAGAAACCCACTTCTTCCTTCATTAATTCCAAGCATGAGCTGCATCTCATGCAGCAAATCTCTTTGCATGATAGTTTGCAATATATTGAAGAGATTGGAGTGAAGTTAGGGTGATGATGTTGGGTTTTATGTCCTAAAAACTCGCAGTTTATAAAATAATAAAAATTTTCTATTATCAATATACTTGTTATTGATCTCATAAATTGTATGAAAGTCTAAATCTAATAAACTAAGACCCATGACTATTGTACGAGTACTTGAACTTTATGTGGAGACATAAGAGTGGATCGGGTTCGAGTAAATAGTCAAAATGATCTATGGTACACGAATGAGGTTGGGTACCTTATTCGGTTAACACCATTGGATGCGACCTACTCTGTAGTTGTTACAAAGAGTTGTAAAGTGCTATATGCGATGTGATCCTAATTCGTACATGTGATGACATAAGGAGTGAGGGCGTCCCATGCAATGAGTTTGCATAAGATCAAGACCAAGAAATAAGTCACTCTTACTTTATAACGCTGTTTACTGTTTAAGACTGATTATTTCACCTAGATGACCTAGGTAACACGATCTTAATCTTGAGCAAACTATGAACTCCTAACGATGACATGCAGCGCTAGACGATGGTGTTAGGCGATTGTTTGGTTCAATACGATAGAACTAAGCGATAGTTATGAAGTGTTATACGATAGCCCTAAGCGATCGCTTACTATGATCGTTTATCTTTGGTCGGGAGCTAAACGATGCATTGAATTGCTATGTGATGGCTCTACATGATCGTTTACCTCTATGCGGTAGCTGGGCAATGCGTTGAATGCTATGCGATGGCTTTAAACGATCGTTTACCTTTTCGTGCGGTAAACGATCAAGCATTTACTAAACGATTTGGAAAAATGCTAGATGATGGTCGTCATTGCTAAACGATGACACTTAGCGAGATGTTAAACATATGCAAGGGCTGCCGGTTTGACTAGTTTTCTTGTGGTCTGGTCTGGTTCAGCTTCGAATGGTTCTTGGCTGGTTTGGTTCAGACGGTTCGAGTCTGGTTCAAGCTACTCGAGTTCGTTTTGGAGTGGTTCAGAAGCTGTTTTTGCCAAAACTAAAACCATATCAGTTTGTATTTAATTATTTATGCATTTGATGTATGTTATAATTAAATAAATCTTGTATGTGCATTTAATATGTCATTTAGATTTAAAATCCCACCATAGGAAGCATGTAACATGCATTGAAAGTATGTTATAATTGTTATAATATATAGTATGCATGTTAGGGTTTCTCGTATTTAATATAAATGTTATATTAAATGTTGAATGCCTCATGTATGTTGTGGACGTTTAGTATGTCTAAAGTTTTATTTGTTATAAAATTGGGTTAGACATTTAAAATTCATAAACAATAGCTACATGCTCACATAGGGTGACAACCTGTTTCAATTGTTAAACTTATAAAACATAGGTTACAAACTCAGCCGGTATATAATCCTGTCTAAGGCTGGGGATACTTAAGTTGACGGGTTATGGAACACCTCCTACCTGGGGATTATGGCCAAATTTGAGCGTTGGTAACCGGTTTTATGAGCATACGTGAGTGATGTAAGGTAATAAAATGGTTTATCACCTAGACATTGTAGGTTAAAATCTAATTATAAGAGTTATAATTGGATAAACCACATAGACTTAGGGTTGTTTTATTAGCCGAAAAGAACCTAAGTATAAATCTAGTTTAATAACTTCTATATGATAAAGTTATTAGAAAACTTCAATGGGAGATTAATAACATATACGATACGTTATTTTTAGCTTTCACGTCTCTAAGAGTTCACAATCCAGATTTAAGTGATACTTCGTGTCATCCTGGGAATGACCTCCCTATGGAGAGTATTTTTTTAGTTTAAATCTAGATTTTGGTGAATAAGAGGAAGTTGTTCAAATATAAGTCTATTATACGATAAATAGATTTCAACTACCAGGTCTCCATATAGTTTACATCGTGAGATTCATATGACACTTCGTGTCACCCTGGGAGTGACCTCCCTACGGAAAGTAATTTGTATGAGTCAATATCAAGGTAAACGGAGGAAGTAGTTCATAGTAAGTGGGTGAAGGATATGTGTCAATATATCCTACGGTCTCCTCCATTAGTCTGAATCGTGAGATTCCTATGTTGCGTCTGCTGGTTAGTTTTAAGCGGCCCTTTGTTAGTCATTTAGCGACGACTATCCCCACAGAGGATTGTAACATAGGATTCGAAAAAACCCAATAGAATGAATAGGGTCTTATAATTTCGTCTTGGATGTTATCTTCTATTTCGAAGGCAAATTCATACCATCCTATAGGATCTGAAAATGGCGGGTCACATTTATAAGAATTACTAAGTTGTTAGTAAAGATCTTGGCTGAAAACGATAACCAAACGACTATAGGAATAAGAGTTATTTCGGAGACAATAGGAATAAAAATTATTTTGGGGATAGTGTTTGGTCAAAATTGTTTGTTTTAGTGAAGGAGTATCAGACTGCCCTACGGTAGCACATATTCTGACTCACGAAAATATCGTTGCAAATAAATAATGGTTATGGGTACATTATTGCTTTTGCTAAAATTTGATTTTGGATTTAATTATAATTTGCTAATTAGAATTTGTTTAAATTTTATCAGCATGTCGAATTCTGTAATACTCGCTTCCGATGTACATAACAGTAAAATCAAATCAACAAACAAATTACTAGCGGTTGATTATACCAAAAGAGTTTTACCAGAGGATTGTCCTCTATCTCCCAACTCATCTGAAATTATGAATTATGTAGATGAGAATGTTGAATTCGAACAACAAGATAAATATGATTTACTTGTTATTGAAGCATGTTTAGTGGAAAACGATAAAATCTGGATAATTGATTCAGGTGCCGCTAATCATGTATGTACTATCTTACAGGAAACAAGTTCCTGGAGATAGTTGACAAAAGGTGAAACAATCTTTAAGGTTGGGACCGAGGAGATTGTTTTAGCCAAAGTAGTGGGAGATTTGAAGTTATTTATAGGAGATGAGTACATTTATTTGAAAAATGTATATTATATTCCTTCTATGAAAAGGAATCTAATTTCTGTCTCCTGTTTGCTAGATCAAAATTATAAAGTTTATTTCGAAAATGGTGAAGTGTTCATCAAAATGGGAAATAAACAAATTTGCTCTGCAAAATTAGAAAATAACTTGTACATGTTAAAACCAACTGATGTCAAAGCAGTATTGAACATAGAGATGTTTAAACTGCTGGGACTCATAAGAAGAGGAAGATTTCTCCAAATGCCTCTCTTTGGCACTTGAGACTAGGTCACATAAATCTCAACAGGATTGAGAGGTTGGTTAAAAACGGTCATCTAAATAAGTTGGAAGACAGTTCATTACCACCATGTGAGTCTTATCTTAAGGGTAAAATGACAAAAAAGATCTTTTTCTGGAAAAGATTTTAGAGCCAAAAAACCCCTAGAGCTAATTCACTCAAACTTTTGTGGGCCTCTAAATGTTAGAGCAAGAGAAGTGTATGAATATTTCATCAGTTTTATAGATGATTATTCCAAGTATGGGTATGTTTACCTAATGCACCAAAAGTCTGAAACTTTTGAAAAGTTCAAAGAGTATAAGGTTGAGGTTAAAAACCAATTAGGTAAAAAGATTATAACACTTCGATTGAATTGAGGTGGTGAGCATATGGACACAGAATTCTAGAACTATTTGATAGAACATGGAATTCAGTCTCAACTCACAGCCCCTGGCACACCTCAGCAAAACGGTGTAGCAGAGAGGAGAAAGAGAATCTTGTTGGACATGGTTCATTCCATGATGAGTTCTGCTCAGTTACCAAATTCTTTTTGGGGACACGCAGTTGAGACTGCGGTATATATTTTGAACATAATTCCCTCAAAAAGCGTTTCTGAAATGCCTTACGAGCTTTGGATGGGACGTAAAAGAAATTTACGTCACTTCAGGATTTAAGGTTGTCCAGCACATGTGTTGGTGCAGAATCTTAAAAAGCCGGAACACCGTTCAAAAGTATGCCTATTTGTAAGCTACCCAAAAGAAACTAAAGGTGGTCTCTTTTATGATCCTCAGGAAGATAAAGTATTTGTATCGATAAATGCAACCTTTTTAGAGGAAGATTATATAAAGAACCAAAAAATGTCTAAAGAAACAAAAAATGTATCAACAAGAGTTGTTGATCGAGCAGGCCCTTCAACAAGAGTTGTTGATAGAGCAGGTTCGTCAACAAGAGTTTTTGATGAAACTGATACTTCACATCCTTCTCAAGAGTTGAGAATGCCTTGTCGTAGTGGGAGGGTTGTGTAACAGCCTGACCAGTACATGGGTTTAACTGAAACTCAAGTCATCATACAAGATGATAGTTTAGAGGATCCATTGTCTTTTAATCAAGCAATGAATATGTGAACAAAGACTAATGGATTAAAGCCATGGACCTTGAAATGGAATCTATGTATTTCAATTCTATCTGAGATCTTGTAGATCAACTAGAAGGGATAAAACCTAACGGTTGCAAATGGATCTACAAAAGAAAACGAGACCAAGCTGGTAAGGTACAGACCTACAAAGCTAGACTTGTGGCAAAAGGGTTTACCCAAAGAGAGGGGTTAGATTTTGAAGAAAACTTCTCTCTAGTTGCCATGATAAAGTCTATTAGAATACTCTTGTCCGTAGCCATATTTTATGATTATGAAATATGACAAATGGATGTCAAGATGACTTTTCTGAATGGTTATCTTGAAGAGAGTATCTATATGTCTCAACCAGAAGGTTTTATACAGTAGGATCAAGAGCAAAAAGTTTGCAAGCTTAATCGATCCATTTATAGATTAAAACAAGCTTCTAGATCCTGGAATATGAGATTTGACGCTGCAATCAAATCTTATGGCTTTGAACAAAATATTGATGAACCCTGTGTCTACAAGAAAATCGTCAACAAAACTGTTGTTTTCTGGTGTTGTATGTTGATGATATTCTACTCATTAGAAATGAGGTAAAATATCTAGCTGACGTTAAGAGATGGCTGGCTCCACAATTCCAAATGAAAGATTTGGGAGAAGCATAGTATGTTCTTGGTATCCAAATAGTTCGGAATTGCAAGAAAGAATATTGGCATTATCTCAAGCATCTTATATAGACAAGATGTTGTCTAGATATAAAATAAAAATTTCAAGAAAGGATCTTTACCTTTCAGGCATGGAATTCATTTGTCTAAGGAGCAGAGTCCTAAGACACCTCAAGAGGTTGAGGAGATGAATCGAATTCATTATGCATCTGCAGTCGGGAGTTTGATGTATGTAATGTTGTATACTCGTCCCGACATATGCTATGCCGTAGGAATTGTCAGCAGATTTTAGTCCAATCCTGGTCATGACCATTGGAATGCTATTAAAAATATTCTCAAGTATCTTTGAAGAACGAGAGATTAAATGCTCGTGTATGGTCCTAAGGATCTGATCCTTACTGGTTACATTGATTCTGACTTTCAGACTGATATTGATTTAGGGAAATCAACTTTTGGGTTAGTATTCACTCTTAACGGAGGAGTAGTTGTGTGGAGGAGCATCGAGTAGAGTTGTATTGTGGACTCCACAATGGAAGCTGAGTATGTAGCTGCAAGCAAAGCAGCAAAAGAAGCAGTATGGCTTAGAAAGTTTCCGACAGATCTGGAAGTAGTTCCTAACAAGCACCTACCTGTCACTCTCTATTGTGACAACAGTGGAGCAGTTGCAAATTCAAAGGAACATGAAGCCATATCGAACGGAAGTACCATCTCATCAGGGAGAATGTACACAGAGGAGACATCATTGTCACTTAGATTTCTTCCCAAGAACACTTAGTTGATCCATTTACGAAGGCCCTCTCAGCTAAAGTGTTCGAGGGTCACCTAGTAGGACTAGGTCTACCAGTTTTGTATCACTAGGGCAAGTGGGAGAATTGATGGGTATTGTGATGCCCTAGTTTATTGTATTTATACATTTTATTCTCTCCATGTAAACTAAACATTGTATATATTTGTTTATGTCCTAGTTTATGTACATTTGTACATTTTGTAAATTTGTACATTTTATTCTCCCCATGCTCTAGTTTATGTCCTAAAAACTCGCAGTTCGTAAAATGATAAACATTTTCTATTATCAATATACTTGTTATTGATCTCATAAATTGTATGGAAGTCTAAATCTAATAAACTAAGTCCCATGACTATTGTACGAGTACTTAAACTTTATGTGGAGACATAAGAGTGGATCGGGTTCGAGCAAATAGTCAAAATGATCTATGGTACATGAATGAGGTTGGGTACCTTATTCTGGTAATACCATTGGATGCGACCTACTCTGTAGTTGTTACAGAGAATTGTAAAGTGCTACATGCGATGTGATCCTAATTCGTACATGTTATGACATGAGGAGTGGGGGCATCCTATGCAATGAGTTTGCATAAGATCAAGACCAAGAAATAAGTCACTCTTAGTTTATAACGTTGTTTACTGTTTAAGACTGACTATTTCACCTAGATGACCTAGGTAACTCGATCTTAATCCTGAGCTAACTATGAACTCCTGTTTATTCGGGATTGCCCTTAGATTTGCATAGTTGAGGGTTGGCTCAACAGTACCGGCTCAATAAGACTCCCATTTCAGAGGTAAAACCGGATAGATAGGTGGGGACATAGGGTGCAAGACAGAGTTCATACCTACCCGATTTAGGGATAGGAGAAAGGTTGTTCTCTCAAGTACTAAATCCAAGTCTTGAGCAAGGGGCCTCAGTCTCTCACTAGGCTGAGAGAGTTTGGTTTGGTGATTGGATCACAAACCAGTTGTTCATTAGAGGATCAGTAGGGACTTGAGGAATAAGACGTAATTTCGGGGGTAAAACAGATATTTGACCTAGCTGTTATTACGTACAACCTGTGAATGGTCGACTTGCTGATTATGGTTAAATCATGTGGACATAATATATCTACAGTGAGGGGAGTGCAATTATGGGCTTTAGTGGAGTGACCCATTAGTTAACGAATGGGGATTAATTTGGTCTAATGAGTTTAGCCAATTAATCTCGGATCGTTGGAGCCCATGATCTGTAGGTCCGCAAGGTCCCCCTACTAGCTCGTAACGGACTAGCTATAGAATAGCGTGATAAGTTAATTTGAAATATTCAAATTAGAATTAAGGGAATTAGTAATTATATGAGATATAATTATATGTTTAATTTTAGAATTAAACGGAATATGAGAATTTATATATTTAAATATGATTTAAATATATAAATATGGATATATGTTAAAATTAATTTAATATTTGATATTAAATTAATTAAGTTTTATTTAATAATTAATTTAATATTTGATATTAAATTAATTAAGTTTTATTTAATAATTAATTTATGAAATTAATTAAATTTATTTTTTAAAATCAAAATAGATTTTTTAAATCAAATTTTTTATTTTGAGATAAAATTGAAAAAGGAAAAGAAAACAAAAACACAAAATGGAAAAATAGATTTTTCCATTATCCATCTTTGAACCAGCTCACATATAAAGTATTGTTTTGCCTTTGTCTTCTCCAAGCATGAGCTGCAACTCATGCAGCTCTTCTCTTTGCATGTTGATCTGCAATATAATGAAGAGATTAGAGTGAAAATCGGGCATGCAATGAAAGGAGTTTTGAGAGAAAAACTGGTTTGAAGAAAGGTTCTTAAACCTTGCTGCAGTAGTGAGCTTTTCTCTTTTCTCCTTCATCCCTTGATTCAAGCTTGTTTTGAGTCCCACGACTCAATCTAAAGCACCAAAAGAATAATGAGGAAGATCTTGAATGATGGAACACGAGACATTTACAGCGGAATAAGGATCTAATTACACTCTAATTGCTTTTAATTAAAAGGAAATTAGCATGCAACCCTACTTAATTAATCAGGTTTTTTTTTTAAAGAAATTACCTCTAAAGCTCCCGAAACTTTTTCATCTCCACCCAAACATGAACGGACCACCACTAGAGCTGACCTACTATCCTCTGGACTCAGAACCGGGTTGTGGGACCCGATGGATGAAGAACCCGAGAGAGAGAAAGAGATGGAATTAGAAGAAAGATTTTGGGTTGGGTTTGGATTTTTATTTCTCAGCCCAGTTTTGAAAACTATTTTGGCAAAAGTGGCAAAAGTTTTTAATCCAAATTGAAAAGCTCATATTAATAGAAAAGGGTCACGCAAAATTGCATATAACAAATTCATAAAAACCCAACACCTAGAATCCACTATCTAAGTGGGCTTAATGTCTCCACTATAAGCCAAACCTAGCCCACTATCTTGTTAGTGGAATTATCCAACAAAAGTTTGGATTTTTCCACTAACTTTAATCAAAGGGCAAAATAGTCATTTTGTCAAAGTCAAACTTTTACCTAAAAGTCAACATTTTGACTTTTATGATTTTTTTCATGTTGACTAATTTTGACCTCCCGAGCATGAATCCGCATTTATTTTCTCAAAATTCAAATCACATTTGAATATAAGGTCGATCAAAGTTTGACTTTTCAAAGTCAAAAGTCAACTCTTTGACTTTTTACATCTTTGACCATTTCCATTATTTTCGAGCTTCCGAATATGAACGTATTCATATTCTTGATATTTAAATCACACTTAAATATTAAAGTTGTATCTCTAAACTGAAAAATCGATCACTATATCACATATACTTATCGGTTTCTCTCTTTTCACCTAATTTGGACAATTCGAATTATTCTATCATACTGTTCTAAGTTTATTCCATATGAGCTAGTAGGGGAACCTAATGAACCTATGGATCATGGGCTCCAATGATTCGAGATTAGCTAGCTAAAACTCTTTTAAATGGAGCTAATCAACATTCGTTAACTAACAAGTCATTCCGCTATAGTCCCATAGTTGCACTCCCCTCACTATAGATATATTTGTGTCCATTTGATATAACCGTGATTAGTAAGCTAATCCTTCACAGGTTTTTCGTAATCTCGGTTGGGTCGTAAAAACCGTTTTACCCCCAAGACTACATCTTGTTCCTTAAGTTCCACTGATCCTCTAATGAACAATTGGTTTAAGGTCCAACCTATAAACCGAACCCCTCTCGGGCCAAGGAGAGGGTGGGACCCCTTGTTCAAGACCTGGATTCAGTACTAAAGGGAACAACCTATCTACTATCCCTATAACGGGTAGGAGTGAATTCCGTCTTGCACCCTATGTTCCCAGCTATCCACATGATCTTACCCCTGAAATGGGAGGCTTATTGGGCCAACGATAATGAGTTGCCCTCATCTATGCAGATCTAAGGATAATTCCGAGTGAACAGGAGTTCATAGTTAGCTCAGGATTAAGATTAAGTTACCTAGGTCATCAATTAACGAAATAGTCAGTTTTATACATAAAACGACATTTAGAACGTAAAAAGTTACTATTTCATGGTTCAGTCTTATGCAAACTCATTGTATAGGATGCCCCCACTCACATATCTCTATATGAACGATTGAGGATCACATCGTTTGTACTAACTACAAAGTGTGCTACATCCATAGTGTCCCCAGAACAAGGCGCCCAATCTTATCCCTATACTATAAACCATTTTGGCTATATATTTGAACTCGATCCACATTTATGTCACTACATAAAGTTCAAACTACATTAAATAGCCTCAGGACCTTAGTTTATTGGATTCGAGATTACAATTTCAATAACAATTTTATCGAAAAACAAAACAAAATATGTTTATTAATTTACAAACTACGAGTTTTAGGACATAAAATCCAACATTGAAGTGGTCTACAACAAGATATGGAGAAGATAGCAGCTGGAGAATGAGCTTTGAAGAAGTTGTACAAGGGGTATGTCTTGAAACCCATTTTTATGCTTTATATTATACCAAAATTAGTAAATTTGAGTGCTTAGATGATCCTTGTATTTCTGTCGCTATTGATACATTCCTACAGATGAACCAAATGAATTTTTTCTCAAAAAATCGGATGAAGAAGATGTTCTTCATTTTGGATTGTTGCAACGAGTTTTCTCCAAATTTCCTTTGATTCCAACTTATCTTGAGTCACACAACTCAATCTCGAGCACCAAGAGAATAGTTGGAAAGATCTTGAGGTGGTCTACACAAGGATTTGGAGGAATTTGCAGCTGGAAATAGAGATTTCAAAGGTTCTTCAAATGTATGTTCTTGAAACCCATTAAATTTTGTTTAAGCTTGTTTCTTTTATGCCAAAATTAATCAATTCGCGTACTTATAGATCTTGATGTCTTTCGCTGCGTGTCGGTACCTCTCCAACAATTTGTGATAAAAAATTTCGTAAATTATTTTAGATTGATACCCATTATTTGAGTTTCTCACTCCTACAATTGGTATCAGAGAAAGTAACTCTTCTACGTAAATTATTTTTCAAATATTATTTTGATCTATAAAGTATCTTATTAATTTTTGGAAAAAAAATTTATTTAAAAGCTTAATTTCTAGAACTATGGCAACTATAGAAAATTGTTATGTTGATAGACCTCCCTTCTTAAATGTTAGTAAGTATGATGCTTGGAGAAATAAAATGAAAACTTGTATGCTTGCTATAGATTTTAATATTTTATATGTTTGTGAACATGATTTCAAAAATTTGGAATTGAATAATGAGTTTCTTACTTATAATACTAAAGCAATAAATATCATATATATTGTGCATTAGATAGACAAATATATGAAACAATTCTACATTTTGATTATGCAAATGACATTTGGGAACTTCCTTGATAATATTATAGTGTACAAAATTCTTCTTGTACTACTAATAATTTATTTGATGTGAATGAGAATTATAACTCTCAAATTCAAGGAATTTTCTATGACGGGATCAGGAAAAAATGTGATGGTTCCTCATTGTGTTTAATGGTCCATTTGAACAAAGATTCCGACAATGAGAATGATGAAAATGAGGTAATTCATAAATCTCTTTCTTATGATGAATTATATGATGTGTTTGAAGATATGTAACGTGATTTAGAAAAGCTTAGCTCTAAATATATTAAATTATCAAAGAAGTTTAAGGAATTGTCTATTGAAAATAAATCTTTGATAGATGAAAATGATTGTTTGAAAAATAGAGTTACTAATGTGTTGTTGCATAATAAAGTTGATTGTTGTAATGAGAAAAATGCATTGAATGACAAAATTATTTTTCTTGAAAATGAGAATGATGAGATCAAATCTTTATCATGTGACTTGAAAATTGAATTGAGTGATTTGAGAGATGAAAATGAGAAAATTAGAATTCGATATGAGAATTTTTTTTCTTGTTTTTTTTTTTTTCTAAACCATTAGGTGAGCTTGTTCGTTAGAGTTGAAAGATGAAATTGTTAGCTTGAAAGATAAAATTCTTATTTTAGAAAATAGCAATACATCTTTAAAAAAAGATAAATTTTCTCTTGTTGATAAAGTTAAGTTTCTTGAATGTGACAATAATGAGAAAAATGATCTTTTGCATGTGTTTAAAGAAAAAGAATTGCTTGCTACTAAAGAGCTTGAATTTGCAAAAGAGTCTCTTAAGAAATTAACTATTGGCGTACAAAAATTAAATAAAGGTAAATCTTCTAATAAAGAAAAGGGATTAGGCTATATGAATAAAATTTGTTCATCTACTTCTAAAAGCACTTCTTTCGTTAAAGACACCCCTTATATGTCTCAATATGCTTTGCCTAATGTATCTAATTTTGTGCCAAAGCATGAAAAACTTAAACATATTCATGAAGATTCAAAGTGTGCACAATCATGGTAATTTTAGGGATATGCATGTGAAATCAAAATTTGTTCTTATATGTCATTTTTGTGGAGTTAAAGGTCATATTAGACCAAATTGTTTTAAATTAAAAAATGTTTCAAGGAAAATTTTCTTTGAGAAAAAAAATTGTAAAAAATGAATTAGTTAAGAAGAAATTCTTACCTACTGTTGTATGTTACTCTGGTGGAAAAATTGGTCATAAATATCATACTTGTTATTTGCCAAAAATGAATGCTAGTAGTTTTGGAACTAATTTGAAATGGGTTCCAAAATCTTTACTCACTAATAATGAAGGACCCAAGAAATGGGTACCAAAATCCTCTGATTGAGCTTTCCTTGTAGGTATGATTCAAGAATCAATTGTTTGCTTGGACTTTAAATAAGATTTTATTTCAAATTGGAGCAACTCTTATGGCTTGTTTGAATCCAACAAAAAATTGCATATTTGGTAACATTTTTTTTTTTTTTCATCTCTTGAGATAATTATGCTTTTGGTATCTTTATGAAAAGTATATCTCTTGAATGATTTAGGAAAGTTTGAATTTGATTTCTTGAATTACAAGGATTGTTAGATTTAATACCATGAAAAATGATTGTATATTTATCTATGTGGCATTGTCTATATTGTTTATTATTTGGTTTTTTGGTCAATTAGATTTTTGCTCTATCGTAGTGTTTTTCTTGAAAATTTTTTAGCTAAAAGAATCTAGAGTTTGAAATATGTTAATTATCCTTTGGATGAAATTGATTAGAGTTTTTATAAAACGTCTTTTGAGCATGAAATTATGTATACTCTATGATTTATATTGTTGAATGAAAATCAGTTTGAGTTGATATTTGTCCTATGTTAAAAAAAATTGATCATCATTTTTTTTAAGAGATGTTAAATTCTTTTCCATAGATGTTAAAAAGAATTGATCATTCATAAAATTGCTACATTCTAGAATCCTTAGTAGCATATTGTTCAAAATTAGTACAAATTCATTTGTATTGCTTCAATGCTTATATTGGTTTGCTAATATGACTTTGCTATTATTTGGTATCATTTGTTTTACAACAATTGGTGTTTATCTTATAATATTTGATATTTTGGTATCTCAATTGTTTGAATTTTACATGATTGATTTCATCTCCTTGGTTTTTATAACATTTTTTCTATTAGAAGAAGATTGCTTGTTTTTAAGGGGAGTTATATATTTTTATATATGAATGAAATTGATTCTCATATTACTTTATCGTTGTGTAACTCTCTTATTCTTATTGTTTATCCTTTTAGGGGGAGTAATTGTCTTTGGAATATAGGTTTGTTTTGAAAATTTATTTGATATTTCTACCCTCAAATTGAATTATGTGCTAAGTCTTTTTGTCCCTTAATAAGGGGGAGTGTTCAATTGATATCAAAAGGAGAGAAATTTGTGAAATTGGTCATAAATAGAATTTGCCTGATATGCCTCCTGAATTTAGAATGTTATTACTTATTTTTAGAAGGTATGTTAATAGGAGAAGAAATGCAAAATTATGTGTTCATTTTTTTTTAAAGAACTTTCATATCTTTATGATATTTCTCTTAATTATCCTTTTTTGATTGATTCCAAAAGGGGGAGAGGTAATTATGAAAACATGTTGTTATTGAAATATTCATTACTTTCAAATTAATTGAAATTATGTGTGTTGAGTGTGATTCTTGTTTATATTTTATATCATACACCTATTTGGATTTTATTTTTCTTGACTTGTTTATCATCATAAAAAAAAGGAGAGATTGTTGGCTTTTTGGTCCTTAACCTCAAATTAATTAATTTTAATTCATTAGTTAATTAATTAATTAATTAATATTTTGATGATAACAAACGTGCATTTATTTATTAACAATTTGAGTATTTTGAAGTGTCTGTTGCGTAGAGCTCGGGACAACAATTCTAACGCAATTTAAATCACCCAAATCGGAACTCAAACGAAGATGATAGGGCCGAAACAAGCTTATAAGAAAAATCCCAAGTTGATGACGTAACATAAGCTTTCTCATCAATGTGGACAAATGGAAAAGTGTCACTTAGAGTAATGGAGAAGTGATACATGGTGAACTTTTTATTTTTTGATTGGTTTTAAAAGGAAAATGAATTTAATATTATTTTATGTTTATGTCTAACGGTTCATGGTATGTTTTTGCTTTTTGTTGGGTTTCTAAAAAGAAAATGAATTTCAAAAGAAAAAGAATTTAATATTATAATTTTTTTTGTGTGTGTTTCTATGGTTAATTTATTCTAAAATCTCCACCATTGATTTTTCTTTTCCAAAAAAATTTACTCTCTATTTAAACTCATCTTCTCCAAATTTCAATAAATTTTATTATTTTTCAATCCTCCATAACGCAAAGCCACCATTGTTATTCTCTCTCTAGGTTTTAATTTTCTTCTTTTCATCTAATTCTTAAGATAAATATCTTATGTAGTGTGAGGATTGATTTGTTGTGAGCAAAAGCTTGTAAATCTACTCTTCAAATTCTTGTCATATTGTTCTTCATTTCCAAATTCATTGTAAGGGTTGTTCTTGATCTTAAAAAGAGTGGTTGTAACGGTTTGATCCTCAATCATGAAAAGGATCGGTTCGTTCTTGCTTCCAAAAAAAGAATATTGTAGCAATTCGACTCTAAGCCATGGAAAAAATCAAGTTCGTAGAGACATACCCAAGAGAAGTTTGGGAAGTGGATGTAGGTTGGTTGTGTCGAACCACTCTAAATTTTTTTTGTGTCAATTTCTCTATCCCTCTCCTATTTAATTTTGCAATTAATTTATTAACATATTTCATTGCATAGAATTAATTTCTATAGTTTTTTTTTCTTGAATTTGTTTATGTCAATTTATTGATCTTTTTTAATTGAATGTATTTGCATAAAATTTTTGTTTAATTTACTAATTAACAAAAGTTTGTTAATTTGTTTAATTTTGCCCACATTAGTAAAAAGTTTTAATTAGTTTTAATAAACCCTATACACCCGGGTTACCATACCGATCCTACACAATTAAACCTAGTTAATTTAATTAAAACCAAGATTTGGGCAAAGATAGTTAAGCCGAGAAAATGTTTCAATTAGCTTGACCTATTTGAGCTAAGAATGTAAGTCGAGTTAAGAGAGCGAGTCGAGCTGGAAGACTGAACTCACAAAATCGCCCCTCCCTTATCATAGAGCAGCCAGGCAGCCAGTAGTGGTTGACCTTAAAGGAGGTTAGCCCAGCCGTGCATATATATATATATAAAGGTTGTCGACCCCACCTATCAAAGTGACGAGATTACATGGCCTTTTTTGTACATGCATAGTATGCTGAAATGTGTGTGTATATATATGTATGTATATTAAACATTTCTTAGTAAAATTACCATGCAAAGGCCATATTAGGTGTTGTAAAAGAAATCCTCACTATGACCTAAGTATGCATAAACCATGTGTTTACATTAAAAATAACATATCATAGTTCTATCAAAGAGTCGAGCACATCAAGGGCTAAAATGTGTAACGGCTCAGATAATGATGAATCAAGTGGGAAACAGGAAAATTAAAGATTGGTAATGGCTTGGAAGCTGAAAGGTTTAAATGGACGACCTATATAATCCTAGAGGCACAATCCAAGAGGGGTATGCTCTCAAACTTATACTAATTTTTTATTTAAACCCAATTCTAACTTGAGCGTCAGATTGAATTTGGCTCAACATCACACCAATATTAGCTTTACTCATTTTTTTTTGCAGGATATCGGGTTACTCTCCTTAAATAAAATACAAATTTACCGTTGGTATGACTTTTAATATCAACAACATAGATTTTTTTTTTTAATGAAAGTAAATGAAATAAAATAAAGGGAAAAAAACAAATTTTCCATATGATCTTGTCAAATTGTATCAATTTTTGCTCTAAAACTTATAATTTTGTTCAAACCTCAAACCTAGACAAAAATTGCAATGTTAATATCAAGTAGTAAATAGTATTGCAATAAACTACTAGATATGTCCATGGAAGATCCATTTTTAAGGCTTTATATAACTTCCCTCGACACTTTAATATAAGAGAAGGTATTTTATTTGATTGGCCCACTAATCAAATATTATTTACATTTAAGGATATAATATACTTTTGATCTCGTTTGTTTGATATCTATGTAATTTTTTAGGTTTAAGAAAATGTATTTTAGTCTATGAAATTTCATAAACGTATTATTTATACTATATTAATTTTTGGGGAACTATCTCATATTCTTCCTTTATTTTACTCATAATTTTTCTTTAAAAAAATCTTTTAAAATAATAAAGAGTAAGGGTTATTTTAACCCTTGTTTTGCTACAGTAAAACCATTTACAAATTGTTGGTCATTATAACCAACTTTCTCTCATTCTAATGGTTCCAATGACTCCACCCATCGACGACCAACTTCGACTATCACCTTTGTCAACCAACTTTGATGATCATCTTCGATGACGACTCTGACAATGACCTCCAACGACCACTTTGGTAGTCAATTCTAGCAAAAACCACCTCTGACGGTCAATTTTGGTGTCTATCCTTGATAGCCATCTCTAGTGACCAACTATGATTGACCCACTAAACGAAGTTGTTTACATTTAAGGATATAATATACTTTTGAACTCTAATATTTATTTGATGTCTATTTGAATTTTTTAAGTTTAAGAAAAGGTATTTTAGTCAATGAAATTTAAAAATTATATACCTATATACCTATATATACCATAAGGGAAGAATTTTCTCATTTCCTTTTTTCCCTTAAATCTTTTTTTTAAAAAAAATATATTTTGCTCTAATTCAATATTTTTTTATTTTGGCACCACACTTGAACAAACACCATGATACCTTTTGACTTCTCTTAACGGATTACTTAATATAGACACATCCCTTCACAAAATTGTATCACTTCACACTGACACATTCCTTCACATTATAACTACCAAACAACTTCAAATAACAAATACAAACTTTCTTAATTTTCTTTGGCCCCATCTCTTTATTTTCATAATATTATCGAAAGAATTTTAGAATGGAGTTTTCATTCTTCATTTCAAAATGGTCTCAATTCTCATTTGCATCTCTGTTGTATTAGTCAGTGGGTTTCTATTGTCACCAACACCCAAGGCACTCATAGTAAAGTCTTCTACAGATCAAGGTGAGTTTCTTCCCCCTCTTTTTTTCTTCTAAAGAAGGAGAACAAGGGAGGATGTTTAATAAAAAGACGGTAAGTAATAGAAAATCGTTAATTTGGTTAGGTAGGTCCCCCACATATTTTTTTTCTTATCTTCATTGTCTAGTTCAACACACCTGGGCAACAATCCGATTGCCATAGTCGTTTAAAATTAATTTATGTGACAGAAAAAAAATGTAATTTCTAAATTTAGGTAACGATTCCTATTTTTTCCTTATATCCCTTCATTTTGAATTTTTTGGAAAATTACTTCTTTATAAAAACACACATTTCTAGTAAATTAATCATCTCTTCTACAAACAAGGTAGTCACCATTTTTACAATTTTTTTTCCTTTTTATAGGAGTTGATTTTTGTGGTGCAACCCACATATGTTTGTGATGGTTGCTCCTCAAATTTGCTCTCCCCATGTTGGAGTAAATCGAATCATAATAATGCATGAAAAAAAAAACAGAAAAAATAAGAAAGAGAGATTTAATCTTATGATTTTTTTTTTTTCAAAATCTTAATGGTGATTCAATTATTATATCCATTCCCATCCATTTTTCATTCTATATTTAAATTTTTCTCTATTTATTTCGATAAATTAAATTTATCGTTACTAATAAAGGAATATTTATGAACTCTTTTTTTCATTTTCTTAAATTAATGAAATATAGTATTCTTATAATTTTATTTTCTGTGTTGCTTTGAGATTTATGATTGATATTAAAAATTTATTATTGACTTTTTAAATCAAATAGAAAGAAAAAATTTTGTGTGGGGTTTATAAAAAGTTTTAAACTACCAAAGAAACTCATTTTTAAAAAAATAAGAAGGAAATTCATTTGAGTAAATAATGGGAAAAAAAAAAAAAACAAGTTCATCTACACAAAAAATATAAAAGTTAAAATTAGAATTACATGTTTTTTTGTGTAAAATAGTCGTTTAGTGTTTTAATTGAAAATTCTTAATGAAGTACATATTTTATCATTTTAGATATAATAAGATCAAAACTGTGATAAAAAGTATGTCATAAATGAAAAATATGTCAAATTATCAGTTGTCTTCTTTCGTGAGAAGTCAAATAAGATTATAATAGTTGTTTCAATGGTAAACTTAATTAGTCGTGAAAATTAAATATTAAACTTACATAATTGTAAAAGTTAAACTCTTCTTAAAGAAAAATTGTTAAAATAAATTGTTTGTCATTTAAAGATAAATTGTTAAAATATGTTGTGCGCATATTTTTCAAAATTTAGGGATTAAAAATATTAATTTTTTATAAAAGTATAATCACCCCAACGTGGAATTAAAGGCAAATAAATAGGAATATAGATAAATTTCAGTTTAGAAATTCGGCCAAGGACAAAACTATCTTTATTAAATATTCATTGAAGATTATGTGTTTTTAATATATATTATGGATTAGCCTTTGACATGTATTTTTTTTTTAGTTTTATGTTTTAAAAAATTAAGCTTATTATCTATTCTTCTACCTATAATTTTCTTACATTATTTTCTATTTTTTAAAAAATTAAGTCAATTTTTTTAATATTATTATTTTAGTTTTGTTAAAAAAGTAAGAATATAAAGATTTCAATTTTCTGTCTTAATGGGTTATTACATGTTAATTATTATTAAATTATGTTTAATTTTAGTTTTAGTGATAGTGTATGGTATGAGAATTTTAATATCTAAAACTAGCTTTATATCACTATTGTTGTGAAATTGAGGAGCACGATGGGAAACAAATATAGATAAAATATAATATAATAATATATTTATATTATAATATTAAATATATAAATAAAATAACTAAAAACATAAAATTATAAAATTAGATAATATGAAAACTATTGGAATTTTGAAGTGGAATTCTCACCAATATATGATTTTAAGATCCACCAAATGCCACTATTTATATAGGCAAAGTGGTAAATAGGATGTGGACTTACATGGACACCAAGCATGAATAATTACAAGGCACATGGACAATATGAAAGGTGACATATGGCTTTTGAGACACTAAGCAATGGACATCTATTTATTATTATAATATTCATAATACTCCCCCTTAGATGTCATATATATATAATATACCTAGTTAAAACCTTAATATGAAAAACCCACTAGGAAAAAACTCTAGTGAAGGAAAAAGAGTACATATTTCATAAAATATATACTCCTAAAATAATACAATATATTTACTCCCCTCATGAAATCATCACTTGTTGTACAATGATGTCACAATTTTCTTCAAGATTCCAATGTTGTGCACCGATTTTTCAAAAGTTGCGGTTGGTAATGCCTTTGTAAATAAGTCTGCCAGATTATCCTTCGAACAAATTTGTTGTACAGTGATGTCATCATTTTCTTCATGATCATGAGTATAGAAAAGCTTTGGTGAAATATGTTTTGTTCTATCTCCTAAAATATATCGTCCTTTGATTTGGGCTATGCAAGCTATATTGTCTTCGTATAATATTGTTGGAAGATTTTTATTTGAAGACAAGCCACATGTTTCACAAATGTGCTGAGCCATTGACCGTAGTCATACACATTCTCGACTAGCCTTATGAATTACAAGAATTTCAACATCAACATGATTTGAGGAAGTGACCGTTATGGTCTGTCTCACCAATAACCATGATATAGCAGTTCCTCCTCATGTGAGTAGATAACCTGTTTGAGATCTAGCTTTGTGTGGATCAGATAAATATCTAGAATCTGCATAACCAACTAGATCAAAATTTGATTTATTGGAATAAAACAAACTCATATCGATTACTCCTCAGAGATAACGAAGTATATGCTTAATTCCATTCCAATGTTTTTTTGTTGGAAAATAACTATATCTTGCTAATAAATTTACTGAAAATGCAATATTTGGTCTTGTATTATTAGCAAGATACATAAGTGCACCAATTGCACTAAGATATAGTACTTCAGGATGAAGAAGTTCTTCATTATCTTCTCGAGGTCGAAATATATCTTTCTTTATATCCAATGAACGGACTTTCATTGGAATATTTAATGGATGTGCTTTGTCCATATAAAATATTTTCAAAATTTTTCCTGTATAAGTTGACTAATAAATAAATATTCCATATGCTAAATGCTCACTTTGCAAACCAATGCAAAATTGTGTTTTTCCGAGATCTTTGATCTTAAATTCTTTCTTGAGATATTGTATTTCCTTTGAAAGCTCTTCAGGAGTTCCAATTATATTCAAGTCATCAACATATACAGTTATAATAGCAAATCCTTATTGTGATTTCTTTATAAAAACACACGAACATATTGGATTATTTTGATATCCTTCTTTCAGAAAAGATCCACTCAGGCGATTGTACCACATCCGTCCTGATTGTTTCAATCCATATAGTGATCTTTATAACTTTATTGAATACCATTCCCGGGAATTTGATGTATATGTTTCAGGTATCTTAAATTCTTTTGGGATTCTCATATAAATATCATTATCAAGAGATCCATATAAATATGTTGTGACTACATCCATAAGATGCATATCCAGACTTTTATACATAGTCAAGTCAATTAAATATCTTAATGTAATTGCATCCACCACCAGAGAATACGTCTCCTCAAAATCAATACTAGGTCTTTGTGAAAAAAAACCTTGTGCAACTAGACTTTCTTTATATCTTGTGACCTCATTATTTTCATTTATTTTCCTCATAAATACCCATTTATATACCACAGATTTAATACCTTCTGGTGTTCGGACTACTAGTCCAAAAACCTAACGTTTTGAAAGTAAATTTAATTCTGCCTCGGTTTCTTCTTTCCATTGAAACCAATATTTTCTATATCAACATTCTTCAACAGATTTTGGTTCAAGATACTCATTTTCAGATATAATATCAAGAGCAACATTATATGCAAAAATGTTGTCAATAATTACACTAGATTCCATCTTTTTCCTGACATGATATAGTTTATTGAAATCTCATTATTATCTTTAAGTTTTTTTACTTTCCTCCTAGTCATGTCGAGGATTTCTTTATGGGTATTTACATCCTCAACCAAGTCTTTTTCACTATTAATTATTTTTCATTTTCGAGGATTTTTATCTTTGGAACTCACTAGTTTACCACGCTTCTGGCGTGTTCCTGACTCATTAGTGACAACTTGTTGTGTTGGGATATCAACTTTTTATGGAACATTTGTAGCTAGTATATGCGACTTAGTTACTTTCTTTGCATCTATAAATGCATATGGTAATTGATTTGCTATATTTTGTAAATAAATTATTTTCTTAATCCCCCCCCCCTAATGTTGGAATATTTGTCTCATTAAAATGGCAATCAGTAAATTGCGTAGTAAACACATCACCAATCTCAGGGGTTCAAGATATTTAATAATTGATGGAGAATCATATCCAACATATATTTCTAACCTTTCTTGAGGACCCATCTTAGTGCATTGTGGTGGAGCAATTGGAACATATACTGCACACCAAAAATTCTTAGATGGAAAATATTTTGCTCATGACCATAAGCTAATTGTAATGGTGATTACTTATGATAAGCTACTAATCTAATGTATATAAGTGACGTTACATGCAAAATAGCATGTCCCCAAACAGATGAAGGAGGCATAGCTCTCATAAGTAATGGTCTTGCAATTAATTGCAAACGTTTTATAAATAATTCTGTTAAACTGTAACGACCCAACCCCCTAGGACTTAGGTTAGGTCGTTACTAAAATAAATGCATGCAAAGAATTTAAAACGACGCTCAGTTATTTGAAATAAATGTTAATTAAAACAAGAGAAGTTCAAAAGACATTTATTAAATGCAACAATAATAGGGTACCCATAAATCATAAAGGTTAATAAATACATATGAAAAATAATTTTTAATAATAAGTTTCAAACATCAAAACTAAACATTAAGATAAACATGAAAAGAACTCTAAATCTCATGATGCGGAAGCGTAAAAACTAGTCCCAGTAACACGATCACGAATTCCGCTGCGCCATCGCTGGTGCATCTCTACCCTTACCTGAAACATCAACATAAGAAAGAATGAGTATGAAATACTCAGTAAGTAGCCCCACCACTGGGGTCAGGCTAGGCATCTATGTTCTCTAGATACCTGCATATGGCACATAAATACATATAATAGATGAGAGACTGAGTCCTATCCTATTGTAGTTAAGTATGCTCACAAAATTGGTGAATCCCGAAGGAAACACAAAACTGGTGAATCCCAGAGGAAACACAAAACTTGTGAATCCCGAAGGAAACAAAACTGGTGAATCCCGAAGGAAACACAAAATTGGTGAATCCCGAAGGAAACACAAACTGGTGAATCCCGAAGGAAACACAAACTAGTGAGCATCTAACTAATCAATGAGGATATTCACACAGTCTTAATGTGCTATGATTCAACATTGTACAGTTCTAAATCCTACATAAAAATCCTTGATACCATGGCTTCATCACATATACATAATTCTTAATAACATATTATACATCATCCATGTATAACTTATATCATAAATCCACAACATGCAAGTATGCCTCAACACCAGCAGATCAGACATCGACATATGAAAACACATACTATCACATACTAACGATCAAGCACTTAGGTGTGTATGTAAACAAATCAAAATTTATGCAAGAACATACTTTGATTCAGGTCATACTGTCAATCAACATGCTAACATTTACCATAACACACACTTATCATGCTAGCATACAACTAAAACCTAGCCCGTGGGTAGTTTCAGTGGTAAGATTACTTACCCAAAATTATGTCTAAGCGACGAGCAAAATAATCTTCCTCCTAACCTAGATGAATCTTGAATTAGGACTAAAGTGTATTGGTCCGAACGTACCCCATGCTACAAAATCAATACAATCCAACAACTCTAGTCACAAATCCAACCTGAACATAATTTGAATCCAAAATTAATAACTTAATTTTTCACAAGTACTCTTAACCCAAAAGACAACCAACCAAACTACTCACCCAAAAACTTACCAAATCTGAACAATTTCTATCGGAAATAGTCTCAAACTCCAAAGCAATGTCTCAAAATCTCCAATCCTTGAATCTATAGTCCAAACATAAAGAGATTAACAATTTTAACCCGAAACCAAATGGGATAATCAAACCCCTCAAAGAAAAATCCAAAACTCAACTCTTACCCAATTTATTCAAGAATCCAACGAGACCCAAATGACAACGGCGGCGACAGTCGTGACCGAAAGAAAGAAAACGGCACAACAGGACGGATGAAGTTGGTCGGACCGCTGCAAACAGTGCGGGCGCAGGCGGTACCTTGGCTACAATAGTAGTGAAACAGAGATAGGGCTAGAGTCGACGGTTGTAGCAGCAGCTGCGTTTCGATCGGCAGCTAGGCGAGTGTGGAGGGGCAGCCGAAAGCTAAAGTCAGAAACGACGACTGAAGTGCAGATCGGGTCTTGGCCAGGGTGGCGCACTGCTGAAGGGAAAGGACGACTAAGTGGGTTTCGGTTGGGCAAAAATGGCGAAGGGCTGAGCTTTTATGGCGACGTGACGAGAGTGGGCTGGGTCGGCTGAAGAGGCGAGGCAGCTAGCTTGCGGAGGATGAGTGATAGAGCGTGGTGGCTGGGCGACGGCTCGAATCGGGGAAGAGGGCTTAGGGCTGCTGCATGTGAAAGGAGAGGGGAAGGGGAAGGGAAAGAAAAAGAAAAAGAAAAGAAAAGAAAAGAAAAGAATTGAATAAAATAAAATAAAAAAATAAAAGAGTAGATTTTATTTTATTCTTTTCTTAATCCACATTATTTCTTTAAAATCCCTCCCTTTCCAAAATGGAATTTATTCTTGCCATCAATTTCCAACATAAATAATTTTCAATGTCAATAATTAAATTCTCGCAATTACACTTAAGGTCCAAAATTCCAAAAATGCCTTCCAACTAAGCAATTATTGAATTACCAAGGATAACTTACTGAAATTGCATTATTATATAAAAAAAATGTGCGGGATGTTACATAAACCATTTTATGTATGAACATGAGCTACAGGATGCTCAACACTTATCCCAATTGATATACAATAATTATAAAAAGCTTGAGATGTAAATTCACCAGCATTACCAAGACGAATGGTTTTAATTGTATAATTAGGAAATTACGCTCTTAACTTAATTATTTGAGCAAGTAATCTTGCAAATGCAAGATTTCAACTTGATAATAAGCACACGTGTGACCATCTATTGGATGCATCTATTAATACCATAAAATATCTAAATGGTCCACTTGGTGGGTTAATAGGTCTACATATATTACCGAGAATTCGTTCTGAAAATGCAGGTGAATTAGTCTCCACATTAGCTGGTGATAGTTTAATTATCAATTTTTCTTGAGAGCAAGCATCACATGATGATTCATTAGATTGAACATTCTTTTGGTTTTTTATGGGTGTCCATTTGAATTCTCAATAATTCTCCTTATCATTGTAGATCCTAAATCACCCAATCGATCATGCCAAATAGTAGATATGTTTGGATTCATGAACTTCAGGTTCATTGTTGCATATGTTTCAATTACTCGTATATGAGTATAATATAATCCAGAAGATAAAGCAGGTAACTCTTCCAATATACATTTTTCATTTGAGACAGTGGAAATGATATATAGATATTCTACATTATTCTCACTTTAGTCTTAATATGATAACGATTGTAGTGTTAAGATCTACTAGCATGCAACGGAATCAAACAGAATTAATAAGCACTCTAATTACATTTAATTTGAGTTCTAAAAGCATGCTTAAACAGAAACTTCAAAAGAAGGTTTCTAAACTACATACCTTTGATGAATTCTCCCAATTCCAAGCTGCTCTTCATGTGATTCCAGCTCCAATTCAATAGTGAACTACCAAGAGATCTTCTCTACTATTCTCGACCTTGAATTTGAGCGATGGAACTCATATTAGAATGAATTTGTGAAGGGAATAGGATGAGTTTTCAGATGAGGATGAAAGTTGCAGCAGAAACCATTTCCAGCAACCTTAACTTCTCTTCAGCAAAAATGGAGAGCTTTTAATCAACTCCTTAAGCATTGATAGACCATCTGAATGCCTGCACTAAAGTTGATTGTTCAAATGGATAGGTGGTGTGATTAGGAGGAAACAGCTTCTCCAAAGAAATTTTGCGAGAAAATCCCACTAAACCATAAATTTCCAATTTTGTTTTTCAAAAACAAATTTCAATTGATTCCAAAATTAACTAAAATTTAATTTAATTAATTCATAATTAATTAAATTTAAAACATCAACATTCAATTTCTCAAACTGAATTGAAATTGAAAATTAATTTGATTTTTAATTAATTAAATAACAATTTAATATCAAATGTTAAATTAATCACACAACTAATTTTAAATATGAATCCTATTCATGTAATTAATATTTAAATCAATATTTCAATATTATAAACTCTCCAATTTCGTTTAATTTCAATAAATTAAACATTAATTAATTATATCAAATATAATTATACAAACCCTAATTTTAATTTGAACATTTCAAATCGAAATTCAATTTGAACAATTCAAATTGATATTATTCCAAATTCACTCAATTTATTAATTCAAGGTGTTCAAGTTTTACGAGCTAGTAAATGGACCTTATGGCTAAAACTCTTTGGACCAAAGTAATTAGTATTCGTTAACTATCAAGTCATACCATTATAGCTCCATAGTTGCACTCTCTTCACTGTAGATATATTTGTGTCCACTTGATTTAACATAATTAGTAAGTCGACCCTTCACAGTTTGTTCGTAATAACGGTTGGGTCAAGATACTATTTTACCCCCGACATTACATCTTTCTCCTTAAGTTCCACTAATCTTCTAATGAACAATTAGTTTGTGATCCAATCACTAAGCTAGATCTCTCTCGGGCCAATGAGAGGGTGGGGTCCTTTGTTCAAGACCTAGATTCAGTACTTAAGAGAACAATCTTTCTCCTATCCCTCGTGAATTCCTTATTGCACCCTATGTTCTCAACTATCTACCCGGTCTTACCCCTAAAATGGGAGACTTATTGAGCCGACGCTGTTGAGCCAATCCTCACCTATACAAATCTAAGGATAATCTCAAATAAACAGGAGTTCATAGTGTTCGGGATTCGACATCGATATCGTTACCCCAAATTTGAACAAATTTAATTTATTTTCACCGATCTAAAACTTGTACCACAGAAGTAACAAAGCAGTAAGATCGGGGTCGAATCCACAGGGAGACTATTGAATCAATCCAAGACAATGTACGAATTTCAAATAAAAGGAGTTTTGATGGTTTTAGTTTTGATGAGGAAAATTAAACAAATAGAGAAAAGAAACAAGAGCAAGTATAGAAAAAGGGTTTGAATAAAATTGAGATAAGATCTTGGGATTAATTTGTATGCTTTTTATTTTCTATCCTTAGGCACTAGTTAATTTTTTTTCCAATTATGTAAACCCCTCAGCCTATTAGAAATTCTAATAGCCCAATTAGCCAATTTTTGGTAAAAACTAAATCAGCCATAATTCAGTTTAAAAACTTTTCCTTATTAGCGACACCCACGTTAAAACTGAAAAGCAATTAGAAAGGATTCAAATGTGAGACATACAACAAGCTGGAAAGTCATATCTTGTTGCATGATTTATTTGGGAAAGATTATATTAGGACCCACATGAACTCGACAAGAAAAAGTCTAAACCTTAACCATGCGATCCAAATATTTGCAACTTAATCGATCAACGATGCATAGGTTAGAAAGATTTTACAAACTTGAAATTCAACAAATCAATTTGTCAGAAAATTTTATTAAATTCAATTAAAAATAAAAAAAAATAAAAAAATAAAAAAACCAATCCCTTAAAGGGTTCACAACAATTGAATAAAATAAACTAATTGGCCTTCAAGAATTAAGATATACAAACTATCTCAAGAAAATAATTTAGCTCTAAAAGGCATATTTAGAATATAATGATAAAAAAAAAGATAATCGAGACTGACTATACCAATAATTGCTCAAAATTTTACTCAAAACACTCAAAAACTGGACAAAACTCTCAAATTACTCTTTATTCGGGCTGGTTCTCGAATGAGTCGTCCTCTCGGACTAACCTCGAGGGTCCTATTTCTAGCATCCCAGTAGCGTCACAACACTAGGGTTAAGCGTCGCAACACTGCAATGTTCTTCAATAAGCATCAAGCAAGTGTTGCGATGATAGGTGTGACGCTCGGTTGCGCCGCGTGCCCCTCTGATTTTTCGTCAAAGTTTGTAGCGTAGCAACGCTCAAGAGGAGCATTGCGACGCTGCACTTCTGTCTTCCAGCGCCAGGTCCTCAGCGTTAGGGGATGTTGCGACGGTGGCAGTGTCTCAACTCCGGAGCGTCATGATGCTCAAGGCAGTATTGCGACTCTGCCCTGCTCCTAATGCTATTGCCTTACAACGTCAAATGAGCATTGGACTTAGGCTTAATATGAGCATTGTAACACTGGCGCAAGGGAAAATCGTCCTTTTTCAACTCAACTCGATTTAGTACGTTTAGACTCCAGTTTTTCTGCTCTTTTGGCTCAATACTTTGTCTTTTCCACATGTCTACTCCATAGGGTTAATTCTCCTATAAAATAAGACAACAAAATCCAGGAATTACCCAAATATAGGAAGTTAAGGCCATAAATTTAGCACTTTTTTAGAGCTAACAAATACCCTCAACTTAAGACTTGATCGTCCCGAGCAAGATAAAATTCAGTCATGGATTTTAATAAGAAAATGTTCACTCTATTTACGAATCCTTCCTCCAATCTCAACAGTCTATAGGACCGCATAATAAATCAAACCAAATAATCACTCAATTCAAAACCATGCACAAATGAGAATCTAAGAAAAAATTTTCAGAAATCGTAAAGTGCCCGGAAAAGTCTTATCCATCTCCTGATTCATATTTCCTCTACTCTGGCTCGATCATCAACTAGAGACATACTGATATTGCTAGTCAAAGAGTAACACTATCAAGGAAAGCCCAAAAACTCACGCACACAAAAAATAAAAGGCATTTATTTTACCTAGAGGGTTAGTTTCACACTAAACCGTCAGAAACCTGTTGCTCTTTTCTCGCAGGCCCTAACAAGACACAGCGAAGGTAGCTCTTTTCACCTCTATCCATGCACATACGCACACTATTATTTTTTTTGCAAACATGTCGAAATGCCTCATTTTAATATTTTTTTCCAACTAGTATATTTCTCTTTTATTTTTCACACACACTAGGCTTATTTATTATTATTTTTTCACTATCTAGTTTTACTCTCATGCACTAAAACTTACTCCTAAGCCAAGCCTTTCGAGGTGACAACGAAAATCCGAGATAGATAATCTGTTTCTAAGACTTTAAAGGATTTAAAACTGAATTTTTTTTTTAACTTAGGTTCATTTAATATGGGACTCATGAAAAAAAATGTTTATAAAAAGCTCAAATTGTGAAAATTACTCTTTTTAAGAACAGGCAACCTATTAAGTGCATCATCAATATGTCATTGAAAGGAGACAGTAAACAGAGCAAACAAAAATAGGCACCCACCATGACAGATTCAATTTACTTTTCAATCACGCGAAGCATGCTTCACCCACCCCCAACTTAAAAACTATGCATTGTCCTCAATGTATCATGCTAAGGACAAAAAGAAAAAGGGGAAAGAGGGAATATAAAAACTCCCCTGGATTTTCAAACATAGGCATGATCATCTTATACCTCAAGAGTCAAAATTTCACATCTCTTATAAAGAAGGTAAATGTAGTCAGCCGAGATTTTAAATTAAAAGAAAATAAAAAGAAAAATAAAGCAGAAAGAAAAGAAAGCAAATAAAACTCTTGGTTACCTCCAGGTAGCGCAACGTTTAACGTCCTTTGCTAGATGTCCGGTGATACGAGCTTAAGTGATGGAAGGTGGAGCCAACAAGAAGCTTGCACTAACACAGTTGGCTTCTCCTTCATTGAAAATTTTTAAGCAATGCCTGTTCACTTTGAATTCCTTCCCAGTTTCTAGACTTAAGATCTCCATAACACCATAGGGAAATAAATTGATTACCTCAAAGGGACCAAGCCATTTAAACTTCAGTTTACCAGGCATAAGTGATAGATGAGAATTATAAAGTAACACTTTCTGCCCAACCCAAAATTCCTTTCTCAAAAGGCCTCTATGTGAATTTACTTTGATTTTTCCTTGTAGATCCTTGAGTTCTCATAGGCCTCCAAGCGTAATTCCTCCAACTCTTGTAGCTCTAGCAGTCTCTGCTCATCGGCTTGCACCAAGTTCATATTACACTGTTTGACAATCCAATATGCTCTATGCTCGGTCTGGACTGGTAGCTGGTACGCCTTACCATAGACCCGCTTAAAGGGCATTGTTCTAATATGTGTTTTGAATGCAGTCCTGTACGCCCAAAGAGCATCTTCAAGGCGTGTGCTCGAATCTTTCCTAGTTGGGTTCACCATCTTTTCCAGGATATTTTTGACCTCTCGATTTAATATTTCAGCTTGTCCATTCGTCTAAGGGTGATACGGAGTGGCAACACGATGGTGTACTCCATATTTCCTCATGAGTGCCTCGATGGTCTGGTTGCAAAAATGAGCACCCTAATCACTGATTATAGCATGAGGTATACCAAATCTAGAAGAAAAAAAATATTAGCTCTTAAGAAACCTTAAACCACAGTAGCATTATTAGTCCGAGTGAAGATTGCCTCGACCCACTTCGGAACATAGTCAACTGCTATAAGAATGTATAAGTAGCCAAATGAAGAAAGAAAATGGCCCATGAAATCCATACCCTATACATCAAAGATCTCATATACAAAAATAGAATTTAAAGGCATCTCATTCCTTCTAGACAAAGATCCTGACCTCTGACACCTCTCACAAGACTTACAAAATGCAAAGCAGTCGACGAACAGAGAATCCCAAATCAACCCATTATCCAAGACCTTCCTAGTAGTTCTCCTAGGACTAAAATGCCCCCCACAAGTAATCTCATGACAAAAGGTGAACATTGATTCAAACTCTTCATTTGGGACACACCTCCTAATGATTTGGTCAGAACAAATCTTTCAAAGGTATGGTGGTTCCCAAACAAAGTATCTCGAATCACTTTTCAATTTGGCCTTTCTAGAACTAGGCATATCGTGATTGAACTTACTTGTTACTAGGAAATTAACCATGTCAGCATACCATGGAGTGAGTGCATCGATATGGAATAGGAACTCATCTGGAAAGTCCTCACATAGGGTATAGGCTCTTCTTCTTGTACTATCCTACTCAAATGGTCAGCTGCCAAGTTTTCTGCCCCCTTTCTGTCTTTGATGGTCAAATTGAACTCTTGGAGAAGGACAATCCAACGGACCAATCGAAGTTTTGACTCCTTCTTGGTCATCAGATACCTGAAAGCGGCGTGGTGAGTAAAGATAGTGACAGGAAATCCAATGATGTAAGAACGAAATTTATCTAAATAAAAAACAATGGCCAAAAATTCTTTTTCAGTTATGGTGTAATTAATTTGGTTGGGGTTTAGGGTCCTTGATGCAAAGCATATGACGTGGCTTTTCTTATCGACCCTTTTTCCCAGCACCGCTCCAACAGCTAGATTGCTAGTATCGCACATGATCTCAAATGGCACATCCCACCTTGGAGGTTGCAAAATTAGGGTAGTGGTCAGCTTCTCCTTTAAAGTGTCGAAAGCCTCTTGACATTTTTTGTCAAACTCAAAGGGAACATCCTTCTGCAATAATGTCGATAGAGGTAATGCCAACTTCGAAAAATCCTTGATGAACCGCCTGTAAAAACCTACACTTCCAAGGAAAGAACGAATTTTCCTAACATATGTCGGATAGGGGAGGTTAGTAATAATATCCACCCTAGCTTTATCTACCTCAATTCCTTTTGTAGAAACTAAATGCCTTAGCACAATACCATGGGAAGCCATAAAGTGACATTTTTCATAATTTAAGACAAGATTAGCCTCAATGCATCATTTTAAAAGTAGACTAAGGTTATGCAAGCAATCCTAAAAAGACTCTCCGTAAACTGTAAAATCATCCATAAACACTGAAGGATCTCTTAACGAAGAGCATCCATGAGTACGTTCAGATCTTTTCGATTTCATCATGACTAAAATATAACATATACATCTAACATACAGTTATGCAAATTCACACTAATTAAAAGCATGATTTGAACACTAAAATACAAGGGAAAGAGTTCTCATACCAATTGAAGGCCCTCTTCAAGTTTGGAACTCTGACGCAGCGGAAGACCTCTACGCGATCTCTATCGTCGAGAAAACAAGTCGTTTGTAGCAGCACGATCATCTACACAAACGACAGCAACATGAACAATCACGAACAAGTGAACAGCAGCAGGACGACACCACCAAAATGGAGCTCTTGGTATTTTCGGAGTGAGAATCCAAAGTGTGGTCTTTGGTGAGTTTGGTAGAGGTTGGAGAAAGAATAAATCATGTAGATGATGAGCAAGTGGGAGAGAAAAAGAGCTATCGTATAGCTAAATGCTTATCGTTTAGAAGAAGCTACACGATCGTGTAGGTTTTACTAAGCGATCGTTTAGTAAATGGTAAACGATCGTTTAGAAAACACGGCACATTATGCGATGTTTAGAAAAGCTAAGTGATCGTTTAGGGACTAGCGTGCAATTGTTTAGGTGCGAGGTGTGCGATCGTTTAGGTGTTGAGCGAATATCGTATAGGCTCTCAACTATGTGATTGTTTGCGTTTCCACACAGATGCCAATTTTTTCAAACCTTTGCAAAATGAAACAAATTTTTATTTTATTCTTCGGTTACCATAACTGAATGCGACTACTCCCACTAACGTACGTCCAAGAGAAATTTTAGGCCAATTATTATATAATTAACCAATTTAATAATTAATGAATATAATCATATTATATTCTTACCCTATACTTTGATATCACATATCTACGATAGTAATTTCTCCTCTACTTGATATAAATCATATTTATTTCTAATTTCCTCCAAAATAATATATCTCATACATTTACTCAATTATATCATATATAATTAACCAGTCTAATTATATCATATATAATCGAACTCCCTCTTATCAATTTGAACATTTCAAATTGACCCAAATACTGATTCTCGACTTTATCCAAGCTACCTAGGGGACCTAATGGACCTGTGGCTCAAAGCTCTAACGGTCCGTGAATAGTTGACTAAACTCTTTAGCCACGAGATCCACCATCTATTAACTGTCAGGCATTCCACTAAAGACCAACAGTTGAACTCTTTTTACCACAGATATATTTCTGTGTCCATCGGATATAACCAATCATGAGTACGATGACCCTTCACAGATGCCTGTAAGTACAACTGGGTCAATTTATCGTTTTTCCCATGTAGTTACATCTCACTTCTTAAGTACTACTAATTCCTCTAATGAACAATACAACATAGTCCAACTATGTGTGAACACCTCTCGAGCCAAGAGAAAGTGTGTGGCGCCACATCGTTCAAGCCCTAAAATCAGCCTTAAGGGAGCTATCTATCTACTTACCCTTGCTTCGGGAAGGAGTGTTGTGTACCTGAGTTCCCAACTCCCAAATCAGACGAATCCCCAAAATGGTAGGTTTAAATCAGTGACCTGGCCACTCGCACCCATATAAATCGAAGGACCGCCCTCAATGGCAGGAGTTTCCAACTCAATCAGGATTGAGGTCATGTTACCTATGGTCATTCTAGTGAAGTGAAGTCTCTGTCATGAACGGTGTTATATAACGAGACGTTAACACTTCGTGGTCAGATCTTATACAAACTCTTTATATAGGACGCCCCCGCTCGCATATCCCCTACACGAATTATCAGGATCAGACCATCTGTGACAAGTCACAACACTTGTGACCATTCCACAAAGCAGGTCGCATCCATAGCGTTACCAGGATAAGGTTTTCCTCCTATATCAATATACTACAGACCATTTTGGTTATCACTCAAGACATGATCTACTTTTATGTCACCACATACATGTGTTTAAGTTACATATAGATAACCAGGGATTTTATGTTTATTGGTTTGTGGTGAAGCAAATAAAACATACAACTGAGCAAAATCAAGATGTGAAGTAAATATCATATATTATACAACACAAGCATTCATACAAACTGTTTACAGACTACAAGACACAAGACTTTAGGGCATCAACCCCAACAAACACTTCTATGCACTTTTCTATAAAATCTAAAAATATGCTCATCATACACCTTTGGAACGTACCTGGGGCATTGAAAAAGCTCAAATGGCATACGTCTGAAGGCATTGTACCATAAGCGCAAGTGAACGTGGTCTTTTCTTGGTCCTCTTGGGTGATGGGGATTTAGTAGAATCCAGAAAAGCATCAAGAAAGCAGAAAAATGGTTTTCCAGTGAGTCGTTCCACCATTTAATCCAGAAAAGGGATAGGAAAGTGGTCTTTTTTAGTGACTTTGTTTAGTTTTCAAAAATTAATACACATCCTCCATCCGTTTTGCACACACATTGGCACCATCTCCCCTTTGTCATTATCTACAATGGTCATGTCGGTCTTCTTAGGAACAATGTGAATGGGGCTTACCCACTTGCTATCAAGAACGGGGTAAATGATCCCTAACTCATTAAGCTTGATTATTACCTTGAGAACAATGTCTTTTAAGTTAGGATTGAGCTTCCTGAGGGATTGGACTATGGATTTGGCTCCTTCCTCTAGAGTGATTCTATGCATGCAAAAGGAAGGGCTTACTCTCTTAAGATCATCTAAGGCCCACCCAATGGCCTCTTTATAAGTTTTCAGGATGTCGATCAAGGATTCCTCTTGGGCCCGTGTCAATTCTCTAGAAATTATGACTGGAAGGGTATTCCTTTCTCCTAAGTACACATATTTCCAATGACTAGGGAGAGCCTTCAGCTCGGTCCCTTGTACCTGCAAATCAAATATATCGAAGTCAGAAGAAGGTTCATCTACTTTGGTAGCATCAACAACAGCAAGAGACAAGTCATGTGAGTCTAAATCAATATATGGAGCAATTAATATGTCCGCATCGTCATCTTCCAATAGCACTGCCTTTAAAACTAGACTCATTGAGTATCCCAAAGACACCAAGAGCTCTCAATTTGCACGAAAGAATTGTTCAAACTGAAGTTCATCCTCCATTTTGTACTGCCTCCCACCGTTTATTATAAATGCTTAGCATGACACCTCCAGCTCAAGTGAAATTAATTCCAGAGATTAGGGCAGCTGGTGCCCCTTAATTAGTGGTTTAAGACTGATTACTTCACCTACTATCAACGCTAAGTTCAATGCACACCATAGTTCTCACGCAAACCTATTCCAACGCATGTGCTTTGTGCTTTGGCCTCATCTCAGCTTCAATCATCATTGCAACTTCAGCCCTTTCAACTTTGCAATGCCTGACCAACACAAGCTCTACTCATCGCATGCCAAGCTTGATCAATGCACACCCAGCCTTACTTCAGCACATAGCTTTAATGCACAGTGAATAGCCAGCACCTTGCGCTTAATGCCTATCCTAGCCTGCACGCACACAAAGCCTCACTAGTTGTGCACCCATCGTCTATCTCTCGCTCTCCTCATCATCCAGCACAGACGCTCATCCTCTAGTGCTTACGCTTATCATCTAGCGTTATTGTCTAGCACATCGTGCAGCCCCGTAAGCATCTATGCGATCGTCCATGTGCAACACTTCAATTCCCAGCGCCCACGCTCATGCACACATGATTCTGCCACACGCATACTGACCTCACACTTGGTTGCCGCATGCCTTATCCATGCATAGGGTTGCTTACTCTCAACACTACTCCTCTTGGTGTGCACAACCAATGCATGGATTCTCCTCACTCGACCACACTTGGCTTCCTTAAGAGCCCAATTATCCTCAACAAATAAGTAAGGCCAACGCCCATGGCTCAACTCCAACGCCTAACACAAAGCCAACACATGGGCTACATACAACACTTAGCCAATTTCTAGCTTCACCCGAGAGTCAAGCTTCCCAAACTTAAATATTTCTTCTAACTTTTCACCATTTTTCCAACAATTAAACATTAATCCTCACATTAACCTACTCACCATACTAGTCTCAGTAGTAAACATACACAAGTAGGGAAATTAGGGTTCAAGGTTTACATGATGTTCCATCAACTACTCCAATCTTCTCTTCAGAAGACTCAAAGAAGTCTTCCACATCCAAATTTGTCATATGAGTTGAGTCAAATATATCATTATCCAATATGCAAAATTTGCTTCTACATTTTCCCCTTTTCCTTCAAGGAGGCTTGATAGAGATCAACTAAGTGTTTTGACATATGACAGGTACTTGACCAATGCCCAGTCATTCCGCATCGAAAACATTTATTTTCAACACTCTTTGAACTTTTATCTTGTGGAACTTTTCCTTTGTGATCATCATTTTGTGTGGTTCTTCTGAAATTTAAATGATTAGAATGACCACCACGAAAATAATTATTATTTCTTCCTCTACCATGGTCATGACCTTGACCACGACCACAACCTCCACCACGATTAGTAACATTCACATCATTCACTTCAAGGAATGGTGTTATTCCAGTTGGTCGAGATTCATGGTTCTTCATCAATAACTCATTATTTTGTTCGGCCACGAGAAGACATGAAATTAATTCAGAATACTGTTTAAAACCTTTCTCTCGATATTGCTGCTGCAGGAGCATATTCGAGACATGGAATGTAGAAAATGTTTTCTCTAACATATCGGCATCAGTAATTTTCTCTACGCATAACAAAATTTTCGAACTGATTTTAAATAATGCAGAGTTGTAATCACTTACTGATTTGAAATCTTGTAGCTTCAAATGCATCTACTCATAACGAGCTTTAGGAAGAATAACTGTTTTTTTATTATTATTATTATTATCATACCTCTCTTTCAAATTTTTCTAGAAGATACAAGGATCTTTTATTGTAAGATACTCCATTTTCAATCTCTCATGGAGATGATGACGAAGGAAAATCATAGCTTTTGCTTTGTCCTGACTGGATGCCGTATTTCATTCTTTAATAGTCTCCCCAAAATTCATAGCATCCAGATGGATTTCGGCATCAAGTACCCATGACAAATAATTATTGTCGTTAATATCAAGGGCGGAAAATTCTAATTTTGTGAGATTTATCATGACAGCACTTTGGGACCTACCTTTAGCGGAGAAAACGACAAGAGCTCGTGCTGATAACGTGTTGTAAAATTAAGGAGCACAATGAGAACACGGATATAGAGAAAATGTAATATAATAATATTGAATATATAAAATAAAATAACTAAAAGCATAAAATAACTAAAGTTATAAAATTAGATAATATGAAAACTAGTGGAATATTGAAGTAGAATTCTCACAAATATATGTATGATTTTAAGATCCACCAAATGCATATTTATAGACAAAATGGCAAGTAGGATGTGGACTTACATGGACACCAAATATGAATAATTACAAGACACATGGATAATATGAAGGGTGACACATGACTTTTGGGGCACTAAGCAATAAGCATCTATTTATTATTATAATATTTATTATGCTATATATTAAATTCTTTTCTTCTTATTTTGGTAAAATAGTACACTGCCATCTCTTATTTTGTCTATATCACTCTAGGCTTGCTTTTCCTAATAAAAACTAAAGAGCAAAAGGGTAAGGAAAATTAAAATACACTTCAAAGACAAAAATATACAAAAATACAAAACATATTAGAAGGGAATTAGTGTGACCAGTGGCTTAAATTCAGCTGTCCATAAATTTTATATAAGAGCCCTATACATATAAATGTAATAGAAAAATGGTAAAAAAATAACTGATTTAATAAGGTCATTTACGAGTTTTTATGTTTTGGATAAATCCATGATAACTATATTATTTAACTTATCCAATAATTTTTTTCAATATATTTTATGAGAAAATTATTTCTATTAATCTTTCAACAAGTAAAATCAACGTCGATATGAGCAAAATTGAATTTTACATAACCCTAAAATTTCAAATTTTGAATAGTAGGTCAAAGATGACCTCTTAAATACAAAATTAAGATTTTAGGGATCTATAGAACACAAAAATGAAAGTTTATACATTTATTAGTCAGATTTTTTTAATAATATATTAGTTAGTTTAAGTATAAAACTTAATAATAGACATGAAATTGAAAGTTTAGAACCTGTTTGGCTAAGAAGCACAAACATGGATATGAATACGATACGATACGGTGATACGCCAATTTCTGAAAACTAAGATACAGATACGTTGAAAATATGCTATTGTATATATATATAATCATGCCCAATTAATTGTTATAATACTTATTTTAAGTTACATTAAAATAGATTCAAGAAGAAAGTGAAAACTTGAAAAAAAAAATCTAGTAACGTCGAGTGCTGATTGATCGACTAGAGTAGACGATAGGAAAGAAGTAGAAGATGGAGATTAAATAATGAAATTGAGAATGAAGGGGGGTGTGAATCATGATTTAGATAGTGAGAGAGAATATAAGAATGAAAATTTAATAATGTTTTGGGTTTTTTCTTTTAACTTTTTATGTTTTTATCATTTTTAATTTGTTTTGTTCTTGGGTTGCTCAATTTAAGTGGACATCTATGTTTGGAAGTGATTTTAAAATGGTTAAAATTATTTTTGTCATTTTCAAAATCACTGTGAAACATATTTAATCCTTCAAAATTAATTTTGTGATATGAAAATTGCATTTAAAAGTGTAAAATTGAAAACCAAATTGATTTTGAGTAAATAAAAATGTAGTTTGAGTGATTTTAAAAATGAAAAAAAAAAAAGTGATTTTGATGATTTTAAAATCACATCTAAGCACACTTAAATAAAATGGGCACAGGTTAAGCTTTTTAAGTGGTTCGACTTAATTTTAAAAAAAAAATTAAAAAAAAAAACAGTGTATTCTTTCACATATCTTCAACCAGATATGCATATTTGAAAATAAAATAAAAAATAAAAAAATAAATCATATACTTCAAATCGCATATCAGATACGTATCTAGCACGTAAGTGAACGTATCCATACCTGATACACATCTTATATCCATTCTTTGCACAATTAGAAGTATCTATACTTCCTAGCCATTTGGTAATCATTTGTTTTTTGTTTATGGTTTTTTAAAATTAAACATATTTCCTCCTCATTTCTTACAATGATTTGCATCTTTCTTAAGTACAATGGTTGAATTCTTAAGTCAAATTCAAAAAACAATAAGAAGTTTTCAAAAGATATTTTTTTAGTTTTCAAAATTTCGCTTGGTTTTTTAAATTATTGGTAAAAAATATATAACAAAAGAAGAAATTTGGAGGCTATGAAGCACAGACACAGATACGGCTACACAATACGAATACGATTAGATACTGTGATTTGTCAATTTCTAAAAAGCTAAGATACGGATACGTCTAAGAATACATCATTTTTTTTTTATATATTTTTAATATATATATTTCTAAAAAATGACGATACTGATACATTGAAGATACATTTTTTTTCTTTTAAAAAATATAGGATATAGATAAATTTAGCATACAAGTTAATAACAATAGCACAAAATAGAATACAAACACTAAAGTACAATACCAAAAAAGAAATATCTAAGATGATAAAGTATAATAGTTAATAAAATGCAATAGAAAAGTGACTCATATTGCAAAGAAGAAGAAAAAGATTAGAGAGAGAAGTATGAAGATAAATGAAAAACTTATTGTTGAAGATATCCAAATGGTTTATATTTTAGTGGACTTTGTGGGGACTCAAATGTGAAGATGAAGATTAGATGATTCTAGTCTACAGTTTGGTCCGTTATTTATTTATTTTTCTTTTAGTTTTGGACTCGAGTAGTGAACTTTTTAAATAGGTTGCCTAATTTTAGATGGAGAAAGATTAGATGAGTTACTTGTTTTTTTTCTTTTAAAAAAAAGTACGCGTAGAAATAGATACGTCAAATTGCGTGTTAGATACATATCTGGAAAGTATCTGGAAGTATCGGTATATGATACGTATCTAATACTGATTCTTTACCTCACATGAAGCATCTATGCTTCATAGTTTGGAGGTGAAAGTAGTATCTATATGCTAAATTTTCAAAAACTAAAACAAACAATCAAATAATTATCAAATAGGATCTTAGAATCGATTTAACACAAATTGAAAGTTTAAGACTAACTAGACACAAACTTGAAAAGTTAAAGGACTAGACTTGTAATTTAACCTTATAATTTATTGTATGTTTTATAATTTAAGAGTGGAAATTAATAAATTATTTATGTTTTTGAAGAATAAACAACAAGAAATCAAGCCAATAATCATGTAAAAAGAATTTGTAACTGGGAGCAGGGATCAAAACTATTGACAAATTTAGGATAAAAAATTTGTGAAATAATTACACGAAATACCAATGGTACATGATTTTTGTGAAACTCATGTACGACGTCCACGATTTTTCTCATAACATGGTAGATGTTGTTCGGGTCATGTAACTTATTCGTGATACATGATTTACACCTAATCATGGATGCATTACATACATTAACTTATGCATGGACATGATGCACAATTTATTTAACTTCGAAACAGTTTCATAATAATCCTATTTTTGTAATTAATTCTTTAAATTACATTATTTTTTTAAAAATCCATTCATATTTCAATGTAAATGTTTATGAAAATTTTCAACTTTTGATTGGATTTTTCGCTTTTTTTTCTCCTTGCAAATTCTATCAACATTTAATATTATCTCTGCCGAATTAATTTTCAGTTTCGAATTTCTACTTTTCTCATATATGTATTTTTATTTAAGGTAATTATTCCATACATTTATGATAAATTTGATTTTCAAAATATTTATTAATACACACCGTATTTCATAATTATTACACGATTATTCACAACACAAACTCCTCTGTACAATGGTGAAGATCAATTATACAACGACCCCACAATATAAATTCATACCGTTACCTAATCAACACACTTCTAAAAGTTTAAGATTCAAATAATACGATTATTAATTTATGGTTTTAATTGATGTATACAACTTCTAAAGTATAAGACTATAAATCTATTTGATGGTATTTTTACCAATTTTATTGTATTTATATATTCTTTTTTAAGTAATTGTAATTATCTTTATAATACTTATTTAAGAAACGCATTAAATTTTCGAATAATAAAAGAATGTCTTTCCTTTTTCTTCCTTCAAGCATTAATCAATTAGTAACGTTTAAATAAAAGGAAAATTTTGAGAATTCTACACACCACATATCAAAGTGACATTCAATATTTTTCAGTTTTTTTTTTCCAGTTTCGGTTTGCTTAATATTCATTATTGGACTATTTTTAAATATAAAAAAAATAAACCAAAATATTTACAAAATATAATAAAATTTTAGAACTATGAATTATAGATGTTGATAGTGATATTGATAGACACTGATAGACTATATCAGTGTCTATTAACATTTATTATTGATAGTTCTAAAATTTTGCTATATCTTGTAAATATTTTCAATAGTTTTACCATTTGAAATAATTTTCCTTCATTATTATTTTTATTTTCTAAAAAAAAAAAAGTAAAATAGAATTTTGGTCATCATACTTGTTCAATCTTAATTTTTTACTTTTGAATAACCAATTTTTTTTTTTAATTTCCTAATCTATAAAATTTAGTCGATCAAAATTAGTTTTTTTTAATCAAATTGGTTAAATAATAAAATCAATTTTCCTACAATAAATTACACTATAGATTTTCAAAATTTATGGTGAAACTTTAAAAAAGAATATTTAAAATATTTAAAATTATTTACATTTTATATTAAAAACTTCCATTTTTGGAATTTTTTTTTTTTATAAAATGTAAATATTTTTTAGATTTTTTTATTTATAAGAATTTCACAAAAAAAAGATCCTAAAAAGTTTTTGAGAAAATCAGTAATAAACTAACAATTGAAATGACGAAAATTAAGAGTTATTTTCAGATTTTAAAGTATGTGAACCAAAATTATATTATAATAAAAGAAAATATTAATGATGCTTGTTGAAGAAAAAATAATAATTATTCTTATTCCAACTATAAAAAGATTGTCCCTATGTTGTCTAGAAATTACTATAAATATATACAAAGTAAATAGAAAGAAAATTGAATTTGGGGATAGGCTTTAGAGCTGCAGAGCAGCCATGGCCTTCTTCTTCTTCTTCCAAAATTTCCTTTTTCTCTTTCTTCTTTTCTTCTTTATTTCTTCATTTTCTCTCTCCTCCATTTCCATGGCATCTCAATCTGAAGTAGGTATGTTTCCTTTCTCTTTCTAGATTATGAAAAAAAATTTAAATGTGAGACTTATTACGATCAATAATCGTTGAATATAGATCTGAAATTTGTACGTGTTTATGTAATTTTTCGATAGAGATTTAAAATATTTTTATAGTTTCTTTTATATTTATCCATGTAAAACGATCCGTCACATCGTACTTAGTCACTTCTCTTTTGTAGTTTTATTTTCTTATTCTTTATTTTTTTTATGGTGGATGAAAAATGTTCTTTTTCTTTTTTTGTCTCTCTCTTTAAGAAAATTTGTTTCTTTTTGTTTTTGTTTTGATTATTTTTTCTTTATTCTTTTTTTTTTTTTTATGTTTTTTAAATCTATGAAGTTCTTCCTTGAGAAATGGAGAAAGAATTGTGTTTGAGTGAAATTTAGTTTTTAGTTTTTTATATTATTGTAGCGGAATAAAGCTTGATTTGTATTTGGTTATAAAATTATCAAAATACTCTCTAGAGTTGTTGATTTATATCTCAAACATTTAATATGTATCATTTTAACTCTAAAAATTTCAATTTTTTTATTTTGTAATCGATAGGCTTTTGCCGTTAAATTTTCATAGACGTAGCAGAAAGTTTGTATCTGCCTCTGCAAATTAAGGGTGTTAAAAAAATCACGATAACTCACAAAACTCGATCAACCCAATCCAACCTATGTTGTTTGGGTTGGGTTGAATTCAATAAATGAAAATTTTATGTTAGGTACTTGGTTATGAATTCACCTAAATAATCCAAACCAACTCGAAATAACTTAAATTTATTATAAACTTCAAAAAGTATTTTTTTACTTACAATATTATATATATTGATTTTAATTTGATTTAATATCTTTATTTTTCTGGATAAGTTATTCTCCAACAATTCCTTAAAATAATTTTTTAACACTTTGATTTTCATATTACAAATTCAAATTGAGCTCTTAATCTTATTTCAATATATGAAAGTAGTTAAATAAAATTTTTTATAATAACATTATACTTATTTTTACAATAAAATTTAAATAAAGAATCAAGCAACCTGAACCAACCCAACCCAAATATTTCATGGTTGGGTTGTGTTGGGTTCATTATTTAATAAGAGTTATTTGGGTTGAAGAAACTCACAACCCGAACAATTGGGTTCGGTTCAAGCAGTGTTTCAACTCAACCCAATTCACGAACACCCTTAATACAAACAAATCTAATCACATACATAATAATAATAATAATAATAATAAAGGCACATTGATGCATATATGAACCATACATGTTTTTTTCCTCCAAAAACCGTGACTCTCAATTTCTTTTATTTTGTATATGATTTTTTTTTTATAATCCTAACCTCCAAATTTTTTTTTGTATGTACTTAGATTTATTCACATAAATAAACACAAACTTTTTTATCCAAAAAAAAAAATCAAATTTTAAGAACTAAAATGAAAGTTTTTGTAGTTCAAAGTATAATTGGTATAATTTTGATTATATGGTTCAAAATCATAAATTTCTCTTCTTTTCAAGATTCGTGATGAGAAATAAATGTTTGACATTTGACTAAGTTAAAATATGGAAATTTAATTTCAAATTTTGAAATTTTTTTTTTCTTTTTTGAAATCTAGGTGACATGTTTCAGACAAAAAAACATCAAGAAATCTACATATTTACAGTACTGACATGATTTCCTGTCTCCAAACATGGGATCATGAATCAAGTGAATTTATAATTTTTTCTTTTTTTTTTTTCAAATAAAACATAAGGAAAGTCTTATCTATCCGTCGTGAAATCGAATATAATTCAATTGATATATAAATATATTAATAAATTAAAGATAAATGGTTTAAATACTCTACTCCAATTATACTTAAAAAAAACTCTGACATGCCTCCACCAAATTTCTTTTTATAAATTTAGTTTTATTTTTCTAAACAATATTATAGTTTTATGTATTTATTTTATTTTATTAAGATAACAAGATTACAGATGAGCAATGACAAAAATGGATAGTTTTACTAGTAAATAATGTCTAGTGAACCTATTTTACTTGTACATATAACTATTAATTTTCTTTTTTGGTAATTTGATATTTAAAAATTAAACTTTTAAATACTAAATCCACTTAAAAGTTTCTTTATTTTATCATATATACTTTGTAATAATATTTCAAAAATTAAGCCAAATTTTAAAATTAATTTCTTTTTAGAAAAACATTTGTTTAATTTTTTAAATTAACTAAATTATAATGATTATTTATTATCCTTTCCAACGTTACAATATTACTCTTGAACTTTCATACACATTTAAAAAATACCCTTGGTGTAAAAATCCTTTAAAATTTCTAACAGAAATCATGACTTAAACTGTGTGGTGATGATCTAAACAATCCAGTGATCTAAATTTATTGCTACTCATGTTCATATCTCAATTTCAACTCCAAGGCTATTTTAAAACGTTGATAAATAATCAAGAATAATAGGTAACTTTTGAAAGTATAAGAGTATTTTTGAAACAAAATGACAAAGTTCAAGGATATTCCTTATAATTTAGCTTTTGAAATTTAACTAATATTTCAAATGTTTTCTTTACATATGGTGAAAATTAAACGATAGTAAAATAGTTGAGAGGAAAGAAACATAAATATCAAAAATTAAAAACGAAAAGTGAAACCGTTATCACCGACACGTTAAGAAATGAAAACCTAGATTTCATGCAAATGTAGGTGATGAATCTCCATTTAGTTACAATGAGGGAAATGGAAATGGACCAAAAGAATGGGGAAAGCTAAAATCGGATTGGAAATCTTGTGAGAAAGGAAAGTATCAATCTCCCATTAATATCGTTGAAGAAGATGTTCAAGTTCTTCCTCAGCTTGGAAAACTCAGAAGGGACTACAACCCTGCCCCAGCTGTCGTCAAGAATCGAGGACACGACGTTTTGGTAATATTCGTTCCATCATTCGTTTTGTCGTTAATTTTCATTGACATACCTGTAGTTTTATTATATCACACTATGTTCGAGAATGACTTTGAAAGTAGCATTTTTTCTATCATATTAACTATTTAGGAACAAATTTTAGGGACAAAATTTCAATTATAAATTATAAGACTACATTCTAAAAGGTAATACTTGGGTGTATCTTAGCTGCCCCCTTCTATCACTCACTCTAAAAATTAGGGGTTCAAAAAACCAGATGATTCGAAAAAACCGATCAACCCAACTCAACCTATGCGGTTTGAGTTGGGTTAGGTTCAAATAATGAAAATCTTTTGGGTCGGGTTGGTTCAAGGGTTCATCTAAAATAACCAAAACCAATCTGAACTTATTATTTACTTTAAAATGTATTGTTTTTTTTACTTACGATATATTTATTTTATTTTCATTGTTTTTTATATAATTTATTCTCTAACAACTTATAAAAGTAGTTTTTTTAGCACTTTGGAAAGAAAATTTGTATTACACAAATTGAAATTGAGATGTTAGTCTTAATTCAATATATAAAAATAATTAAATCAAATTTCTATATATTGATATTTTACTTATTTTTAGAACAAAAATTTAAATAAATGACTCGAGTAATCTGAACCAATTCAACCCAAATATTTCATAGTTAGGTTAGGTGGGTTCATATTTTAATAAGAGTTATTTGGATTGAAGAAATTTAGGAACCGAACAATTAAGTTGGGTCTAAAAGTACTCCAACCCAACCCATGAACACCCCTACAAAAAATAATTAATATATTTCAAAAAATAAATAAAAATAGCTAATTTGCCATATATCATATTATGATAGAACAATTTTGGTGGGATGCACAAAAATAGGTTCTCTCGGAGATAAACCTAAATATTTTTTTTCCATTCTAAATCTATCCAAATTTGTAATTTATGACCCGTTTGGTAACCACTTTATTTTTTGTTTTTGTTTTTGAAAATTCAGGCTATGGACATTATTTAGCTCCAAATTTCTTTCTTTGTTATTCACTTTTCACCAATTATTTAAAAAACCAAGCTAAATTTTGAGAACCAAAAAGAAATAGCTTTCAAAAATTTGTTTTTGTTTTTAGAATTTGGCTAAGAATTCAGTAATTGTAGTTAAGAAAGATGCAAATCATTGTAAGAGATGTGGATAAAATAAACTTAATTTTCAAAAACAAAAACAAAAAACTAAATGATTACCAAACAAAGTCTTAATTTTTAAAAAAGTATTATCTAGAACTTTGTTTATGTTTGATAGATTTAACAAAGAATACATTTTGTGTTGGTTTTAGGTTAGAAGTAATTGGACCTAGTCCAGACAAAAGTCCAGTTTCGAGAAGTATCAAGTATCAGAATATGCTTTAGAAATTACTTGCATTAGATGCTTAGAACATATTGTAGAACTCTCTAGAATATATGAGAAAAATGTGTAATTGTTAAAGAATAATCTAATTAGACAATATTTATAGCCACGGGATCATGAATGTATTAGCAAAATTCTAGCCATAAAATTAGAAGTGATCAATAATACGAGTACCGTCTTTGAAAATATTTGAAAATATTTTTAACAAGCGAAAATAAATTGATGAATTAAGTTTTTATTTTTTAATAATCATTATTTTCTTTCAGATAAGGTGGGAAAAAGATGCTGGAAAAATTATAATCAATGGGACTCATTACAAATTATCCCAATGTCATTGGCATGCCCCATCTGAACATTCTTTCAATGGAATAAGGTTTCTCCTTTCTTCTCATTTTTTTTCTCTCTCTCCATATTTGCAAATTACATTAAATTTATAGAATGATCTCTACTTTAGGGTGTTTGGTTCACGGGTTTAGTTTGTGTAGTACTTGACGTTAAGTAGTGAGTCTGCACATCGTATGTGACCTTAGTTTATCTCATTATTAACGATCTCCAGTATGATTTGTTAGATAAATTGAAGTTGATCGATTGAAGGACTTTTTGTTATAATATACTTTACGTGTTATGATCCCAAAGGTTAAGTATTTAAAAACATTTGTCTTTTTCACGTAAAAGTATTTTTTTAAAGCACTTAAGACACTCATTCTTTACATCTCTTGCAGAATAATAATAATAATAATTAGGTTAAACCATCATTTTAAGTCCTAATGTCTGATTTTAGTCTTTGTATTTTCAAAGTCTTAAGTAATCTCTCAAACTTAATTTTTATCGAAATTGGTTAAAAATAATTTTCATGCAAGAAAATTCAATATCTAAATATGTTTTAAAATTTATATAAAAAAAAGTTAATAGATAACAAAAACCTTTCTAAAAAATCAACAATAATAAACTAGTAATGAAGATTAAATATAAGATCTACTAAAAGTATAAGACTATAATTGAACAAACTTCAAAATATAGGGTCTAAAACGATACTTCAATCCAACTATTATTATTATTTAGTCATAACAAATTTTTTTTTTTTAAAAAAAAGACTTTCTCCATTGAGTAAACTTCGGTCGAAGATTTATAATACCAAAAACAACAAAATAGAAGTTTTTTTTTTTCGTTCTTTTAGTTCAATTGTAAAATTAAATCATCGATCTTTGATATGATAATTGACATGAAGTTGTTAAAAACTTTATAGATATGATTTGGAGATGCATGTAGTTCATACAAACGATCATAATGAGACCGCTGTGGTTGCAATTCTATACAAATTTGGACGCCCTGATCGCTTCCTTTCAAGAGTACGTTTACTTTTATACTCTTTTTTTTTCTCATTTCTCTTCTCATGCTAAATAAAATAAATGGTAAATTGTAAAAATCACTACTAAAGTATGGTGTTAGCTGTAATTATACTCTTAAACTTTTAATTTTTGGTAAATTATGAAAATCATCCCTGAAATATGGTGATAGTTGTAATTACACTTTTAAACTTTTAATTTTAAATAGTGGGACCCTCAAACTTATATAGGTTTTAAAATTGGGTCAAACTCGATCTTCAAACTTAAACTTTTACAATTAAAAGTTTGAGAGTGTAATTGTAACTACCACCATACTTCATGGGTAATTTTTGTAATTTGCCTAATATAAAAAATTATATATCATTTTGGTTCCTCTACTTTGAAATTCGTTTTCAAATGTTTCGTTTTAATTTTTATACTTCCAATAAACCTTAAATTTAGTCTATTGAATTTAATTTTCATCAAATTTGACTAAATAATAATAATAACTTTCATGCAAAGAAATATAATATGTGAATATGTTTTCAAACTTTATATTGAAAATATTAACAAATAACAAAAAAAAAAAAAAAAAAAAGTCAACAATGAAAAAGTAAAGGGACTAAATTTTAGATTTACTGAAAGTACAATAATTAAAATTGGATATTTAAAGGTACGAGGACTAAAATTGAATAAACTTCAAAGTTTAGAGATCAAAATGATATTTTAACCTAAAATGAAAGTATCTTTCTTGGTCTTTGAATTTTGGATATGATTTTTGGTCCTTAAATTTCAAAATATTATGCATTTCCTTCTTAATTTTAAATGACTTAGTTTTTTTTTAATCCTTAAATTTTAAAATGTTTCATTTTTACTATTGAGTTTTGAGTTGTTTAGTTTTCATTTGATTTATAAGCGTCAAATCGTTACATTATTATCTCTGAATTTTGAGTTTAGTTTTTATTTGGTCTCTAGATCTCAGAATAATACATCTTTTACCAAGTTTTAGTTCCGTTTCCATTTGATTTATATGCTTTCAAGATTATGTACTTTATTTTTTTACTAGTGCACAATTTTAGTCTTTTGTATCAATTCTCTTTCTAATTAATTTAAAACAATTAAATTAGTTAATATTAATTTTCACTCACTATTAAAATTTATTAAAAAAATCCACATCGTTATTATTTTTAATTAATTAATAGAAAGTTATTGCACCAATGAGCATTAGTTCTAAAAGTAAAAGTGCAAAATTCATAAATCTAAGAACCAAATGATAACTATACTCAAAAGTTAGGGGATAAAAGGAGTAATTTTTTTCTAGAGTTGACAATTTTAGTTCCCGTTTATTCAATCTTAAATCTTTAAAAATTGTCTAATTGGTTTTTAAAACTTTCAGGTTTGTGTCTATTAGGTCAAGTATATTACAAATCCTTAAACTTTCGATTTTGTGTCAAATAAGTCCCTAAGTTTTTTTTATATTTTGTGTTTAATAGGTCCTTGACCTATTCTCGGCTTTTTTTAATAAAAAAATATAAACCATAGACCTACTAGAATCTTTTATATATAAAATTTATTTTTTTATCTAATAAATCAATATTACTAGTCACATAATTAAAAATACAAACTATAAAAAGTTCTAACAAAATTTTAATCCCAAAAAAAAAATTAAATAATGAATTACCATCTAGAAATAATTGGATCCATTTATCTATTCAATTTTAGGTTAATACTTTGGAATGTGCTTGTTTACATATGATGAAATTGTTGTAGAAACCAAGTGAGTTTCAAGATAATTTGTAGTCTTTTAAGTCTTTTAAATTTAGTTTCAATACGATGTTTACGTTTCAAAATATATTCTATAAATTTTGAGTTCGGTTTCAATTTAGTTTATAGATTTCAAAATATTACAATTTTACCTTAAAATTTGAATTTTATTTCAATTTGATCCCTAAATTTAAGATTTACACTTCTAACATCAATTTTTCATTAAATAGTAGTTCATGAAAAACAAGATCAAAAGTGGCGACCAAATTAATATAAAGCTCAAATCTGAAATATAAAGTACAATATTTGAAAATTATGGATTAAATTAAAACCAAACTAAAAAATTAAAGACTAAATACGTAACATCTTGAAACTTGGAAATCGGATAAAAACTAGACCTAAAACTTAAGGAACCGAAAAAGTATATATATATATAAATAAATTGTAATATTGATGATGATTATTTTTGTTGTGTGGAAATAGTTATTCCACCACATAAAATCAATAGGGAAAGAAGAAAAAGAAATAGGGATAGTGAATCCAGGAGACATCAAGTTTGGTGGAAGAAAATATTACAGATACATTGGTTCCCTCACTGTTCCTCCTTGTACTGAAGGTGTTATTTGGACTATTCAAAAGAAGGTTTCTCTTCTTCTTATTCTTCATTCGTTTCCTTTTTATTTTTCTATTTTTTTAATTTATGTCTAATTTCTTAATTATGATTATCACCTTTCTTAAACCAACGTTAAAATATTTTATAAGATTCTACAAATAAAAACAAATTTTTTTAAAAGTGTGTTTTTTTTTTTTTTTTAGTTTTCAAAACTTGATCTGAATGATAAAAATGCATAGAATCTGGAGGTTATATATTTAATTTTTTTTAAAAAAAAAAGTTATTTAATGGAACCTAAGTAATATAATTCTTTTTTTTTTTTTGTTTTTTTGTTTAGACTTCTATTTGATCAGATTTGTTTTCCTAAAAAAATTATTTTTTAACAATTTAATCCTTGAATTTTAGTTTGTAATTGTTTTATCTATACTTAAAAGTTTGTAATTAAGTTCCTACTGTGAAAAATTCTACTAAATTAATCTTGATTTCTAATTTGGTGGTCGATACATCTATACAAAATTTGAAACATGGAGACTATGAGCATTTTTAGAATGACTTAAAAATTTATTTAAATTCTTTTTTGTAAAAACGGTTTAAAATACACTTCGAAAGTATTTCAAAAATTATTTTAAGTAGTTGTCTAATAATTCAATTTTATTTTTCAAAATGACTTATTTTCAAAATTAAACACATGAAAAATTAAACCAAACATACCATATATTATTACCTACTAAATTAGTACAATAACATGTTTTAGTTATTGGGTTTGAAAATTATGGTCATGTACAACACTTTTTTTTATTATATTATATTTTAATTAAAAATTTTGAAAAAAAAAAGCATAACAATAATTTTTTATAGGAAAATTATTTTAAATGACAAAACTGCTAAAAATATTTACAAATATAGCAAAATATCATAGTATATCAACGATAGATTACGATAGACTACTAACTATGTCTATATAGATAGATATAAATAGTAGTCTATTACAATAAATTTTGCTATATTATGTAAATATTTTAATTCATTTGATTATATTTGAAAAAAAAAACAATTTAGAAAGAAATTTTAAAACTATAGAAATATTGTTTGATTTCAACCAAGTATCATTTGACTGTTGTAGGTAAGAACAGTTTCAAGGGAACAAGTGAGAGCTTTGAAAAATGCTATACATGAGGTGAGTGGTTCTCCTTTCCTTTTTTTCTTTTTTTTCTTTTTTTTCCTTTTTTTTTTAAAAAAAAAATTGTTTAAGTGTGGTGCTTTTTTTTTTTTTTTTTTTTTTATAATAGAAATTTTGTTTTATGAAGATTAACATTATATTATTTTATCATCTATTTTTAAGACCTATTTCAATTTAAAACTTATTCCTTCGATAAATTTTAAAATTAGTTTCTTGTGTTAAATTTATTATTAATTCTTGAAGAAAAAAAAACTATTAATTTTCCCTTTATTAGTTTTGAAAAATATCTATCTAAAATTATTACTTTATCTTTTAGCAATGATTTAGTAAAAATTAATTTTAAATAAAAGTAAGGATTAATTTTAGGAAAAGTAGGATAACTAAATTTAAAAATGTGAAAATATAGAGATAAAAAGGAAACTATTTTCTCATTATTATTCTCATTTTAAAATTTTGTTTGAAAATATATAATTTATTTTGTGTATTTCATTTCTTCTTTATTTTAATTTAAAAATACACATATTTTAATTGAGAATTGAAAATTTATAGATAAACAATAAATTTAATTCAAGTCATAGATCAAATAATACATAATTTTTATACTTCTTTCATTATTTATTAATTGTTATTATTATTATTATTACTATTATTATTGTTATTATTATGTTATTATTATTTTGTGTTGCATGTTTCATTCTTTAGGATTTGAAGAAAAATGCAAGGCCAACACAAGCACTAGATGGAAGAAAAATTCAATTTTATACTCCACATAAGTGAAGGGTTTTTTTTTAATTATTAATTATTTTTATTTTTATTGGGTTAAGCACAGAACCTATCATAATGTTAAGTGTATTTATATCCTAAATTGTATCTTCAATATTATATAATGAGGCTTTCTTCAAGAAAAAAAAATATTACATAATTAGACTCTTCTGCACTTGTATTAGGTTCATAGATTACTTTAATACACGTTTGGTCAATGCATCATAATTTCAAGTACCTATAATAATATAATCTAAACGGAAATTGAGTTTGTAAAGAAAGTGAATTAAGAATTACCTTAACTCAAAGCAACTCCAACTGAGTCCTTCTCCAGCTCACCTCATATAAGAAAAACGAAATTTGTTAAAAGGCTATCAACAACTAAAATAACAAACTACTCTTAATCTTTGTAAATCTCTCGTAAGCGTGCCAAGTAAGAGAGTTCAATTTTTGTGAGGTATTTTTTGTAAAGCCCTGGAAACAACTTAAAAATCACTTGAATAAAGAAAGAAATCATACCTTTGAAAGTGGATTTAAGTCTATTAGACCGAACCACTTAACTTGAAGAAGTTTCTCGAGTAAGACAAAAGACTTTTTCTTTTTACTCATCTTTTTCTCTTTAAGTCTGTGACGTGGCATAATGTGCTTCACATAAGGGAGGAAATTTAATTAATTGGACTTTTTTTAATCATCAGCAATTAAGTTAAAAGGCTCATTCGTTTATAATAGAGTTAAAACCCCATAAATCAGAGTACATAGAAAAATTCTTAAGTCTTGTGGGGGGAAAAAATTGTCTAGTGAATATCATGAGTGATGCAAATGTCTCAATCATAATATTAGTGTTCAAAAATATTCATAATAATCAAGAAATCTTAGATATATACGTTACTTACTTTAAATACTTATAAGAGTAAATGTTATCTCCACAGACCAACAAAAGACATTACTAATTAAGATTGCTTCAAACTAAACCTACTTAATTTTAGAGATCCTATGATCGTCCACCAAAAAGGATTATGAGGTCAAGCAACATACAAATGGAACCTTCTCTATTTATACTTCATGGCTCATGTTAGGATTCAATTGCTTCATATACAAAATTTAAAATTGAAATAAAAATCTAAGATAAAAGATCTTGAAACATTTAAAAATTATTGTATTATGTATTTCAATTACTTCTCAAACATTTAAAGCTTGGGAACTATCAAGGGATTTGTTAAAAGAGTAGACAATTGGCACCACAAGAACTATCACATGATTCACATACCTAGCTAAACTCAACCAATTCCCACGTCAAATTAAATATAGGATGATATAATAATCATCAGCCACAAATTTTGAGAAGTTTACGCCATGTTTCGTAACTATTTAGATTTTGATTTTTAGATTTTGAAAATTATGTTTACTTTCCCTTAATTTTTTACCGTGGTTTTTTTTTTTCTTAAGTAAAAAAATTAAACTCTAATTTCAAAAACAAAGACAAGTTCAACTACTTTTTTTAGTTTTCAAAACTCAACTTAGTTTTTGAAAAAAGTAGTAGAAAGGTACATAACAAAACGAAGAAATTTAGAGATGGAATGAGTATTTATAGGCTTAATTTTTAAAATAAAACCTAAAATCAAATAGTTAAAAAAGGGGGTCATACAAAAAATTTTAGTTCATGTGAAAATGAGAAAATTTGAACCTAACTTTTTGGCCGAGGATATATATTGCCATATATCATTTATTTAACTTGGGCCATTTCAAATGGAGTCTTCCCACAAAACATCCATGGTAACTACTACATTTTTCAAGCATGCAATGAAGCTACACCAAAATCCCAAAGAATATCATTGCTCATCTTTATAGACGAGAAAAGATTACCATTGATTGTCTAACTGAAATCTTTACTTGCAAAGGCACAAAGTTGCAACAAACCTCCAACCAATCGCCTACGAACCGAGTTCAAACTGAAGTGGTTAATTGTCGTTTAAACATATCTGCCACCGTGTAAAAATCTAAGTAGTAATACAAGTATTTCCTCGGTTAGGATTTTAGTACGACACTTCCTTCTGGGGCCTTTATAAATAAAAATTTTCAAGTCTCAACTAAGAAAGATGAAGAATAATCACATTCAACCCTTACCATAACCGTCTTTTTTAAGCTCTAACACCATAGTCTTATGGAGTTTAAGCATAAGGTGTAAAAAAAAACGAGGACTTTTTTTTTTTTGTATGGCACACTATATATAAAAGTAATACATAAAGAAGAGAAAAAATATAGTTGAAGTGGAAAAAAAGTTCATTTCAACTTCATTAAAAAAAAAATTAACATAAAAAAGAAAAAACACAATTATTATTATCATTTAAAAATCATGAAAAAACCCCTAGGTCCAAGACTTTACCTTGAGACTTTTCATAAAAGGCGCATTTTATATTAGAATAACAGATTTTAACTTTTCATTTGAAAAAATAGCAAACTATTTTTTCAAAAAATGGAAAAACAAATTTAAAAATAAATAATTATGAATTTATAAAAATCCAAATTAACCTATTCATGTAAAAGAGATGTTTATACCTTATTAACAAAAATTCTTAAACAACTTTCATTAAAACCAACATACTTTGAGGTGGTAGATTATGTATGCATCAATCTTCAAATTTCTTCCCAAAAACAAAAAGGTCTTTTTGAAATGTAGTAGACTTTTCATCTTCCCCCTAAACAAAAGGTTTTGTATCAGTCACTTCATACCTTGAATAAAATAACCAATAAAAATAGTCTCAAACCCTCTAGCTCATTATCAAACTACTCCATAGACATATTTTTTCAAAACTCTCCATCGACTGATTGTCAATCTAGCAAAGCTCTCCAGAGCTCTCCATCGAACAAAGATGTGTTTGTATTGACAAAAATTTCAATAAATCGAAAGTCATGATGGTGGTGGTTATTTCATCTCACTTACTATTAACATAAAATCTTCAATCGTTGAATAGTCATAACAAGCCATGAGACAAGTTGAGAACAATAAATAATAAAAGACCTAATGGATACTCAATCGAGAGTTGACTATGGTCGTTTATAATCTAATTTTATGAAATATAAAGTTGATTGTATAGATGAAAACAAGAAATTATGAACTAAACACTATATTTGCGAAATTAAAATAAAGATAATGATGATTTAGATTTTAAAAATAAGAATAGCTAATAAAAAAAATGAGATGTGTCCTCATATTTAATGTTTAAAATGAAAATATAATAAAGATAATGATAAAAATAATTTAAAACAGAATAATTGAGTTAGGATTGAATATCTTATATATATATAAAGTCAGTTAGAAAAGATAATATAATATGAGCTTTAAAAAATCAAAACAACATTTCAAGATTGAAGAATGATTAAATACAAATTTGAAGATATTTCAAATTAATAAACGAAGTTTATGCCAAAACATCCGCATGTAAAAAGAAACTTAGTTCACAATGAAAATCTGAAAGAAAATCTACATAGCCTCAATTATAAATTTGATGGATTAATTAGTGTAATTAAAGAAGTTGAAGGAGATATTTTAGGATTAACAAAAAAGGGATTCGATTAAAATTCACACATTTTGCCATAATTCAAAATATTTCCATATTTTATTATTTTTTTAAATGAAAGTATAATTAGTGCTACGAATTCAATTTCCCTTTATATTATGCACCCAACCGCTAGGCCCACCCTAAAGAACTTTTGACATCAAAATCTTTATATCTCAAAAGTAGAGAGGGCAAATGTATGAGAAGATGAGTTTATTGATTATAAGGATAAGTTAGAAATGTAGTAAATTCTACTTTGAATGTCAAATATAGTTTAGTTGTGAGCTTTCCTTTAAGACTTTTGACTAAAAAAAAAACATAATGTCCATCATAATCTCTTTTGAGCTTGTAAGAGGTTGGAGAGTTATGAAGGTCCCCAAATTTCCTTACTTGTACTTATCTTAATAAACTTCTTGTACTTGTGCTTTACCACACATCAAACTAAATAAAACTCCATTCTCAATCAAAAGTTTAGAAGTTTGAGTCTCTTACTCCGGATATTATCGAATTCAAGAAATCGGATTCTATTCTATGTTTCTAAATTTATTGAGTTCAGTGAATATATGTTTGACAGACAACGTAAATTCTATTTTTGAAAACCATCTTCAGATTTTGTGATCCAAATCGTGCAAATTTTGAAAACTAATATTTGTATGTTTTCTTTATACCTAGAATTTGAATTTTAAAGTTTAAAATGTAGAATTATATTAAAAAAAGATAAAAACGTTTAGAAATACTAGTTTAATAACAAACAAGCAAGTTAACCTAAAAAATTTATTTATTGATGCGCTTTATCAATTAAAATATTTTTTTTATAAAATTCGAACTAGATCATTATCATTACAATATAAAATATATGGTATAAAATGAATGTGCAAATCAAATTTAAAATACTGTGTTTTTTTTTTAAGTTTTGTATTAATTGCACAATTATTTGCCATATAGTTTTTATGTTTATTATTTCAAATATTTAGCTTTGCTTTTATATATATAGATTTATATACAATTATATTACTTTTTAGGTCGGCCATTTATAATTAATTTAAAGAATAAATTTTAAAATAATTCATAATAAAAGTGATAAAACGGTAACATTCTTAGCACAATTTGATTGGTCAAAAGGTTATATATCTTCTTTTCAAATTTTCACCTTATAAAAGTCAATAAAGTAAAATAATATTTTTATTTGGTTGTGGCTAACACTTAGTCTTAAACTAAGCTTTCAAATATATAATTTAGTCATTTACGTTTGTCAATTTATTATTAATATTCAAATAAATTTAATATTTTTAAAAGATGGAAAATGAATAAATCAAGTCATAATAGATTTTTCCGACCAATCTTTAGTAGACATTTGACCTAATTAATAGTTGAAATAAATTTTACTGATGTGAATCTTCCTATCTAATTACATTGAAATTAGGAAAATTTGAGTAAAAAACAAATCATTTGATCCATAATCTATAAAATCAAGTGAGGGAAGTGAAGGGGCAACGTACCTTATTTGGCTTTTAAGATTATTTAGCATCTCTTTCTTTTCAATTTCATGCAAAATAGAAATGAAAACAAAATTGAAGGGATGATTAAAAGTTGGAATAAATAAATTTAAATAAATCGTTACACTTATCCTCAATTATAATCGAAAAAGCTATGAATAAATTGCCACTAATTTGAATCAATCTTCCAATTGAGTCAAAGACCCAAAGCATCAAACATCTTCTATACGCTCCCCATTTGAAATTCATATTCCATCTTTCCAAGTAAATAAACTCATAAATCAAATTCCTCACAAAGAAATCAAAATCAACACTCAAAATTAAAAAAAAAAAAAAAAACAAACAAGCACATTTCAATACAATATCCCAAAAAAATTGCCAAAAAAAGTTAGCATGTTACGAACATCCATTATCTACCTACAAGATATTTTCATGGTTCTGCATTTGGGTTTCTTCGTATAAACAAACTTCTAAATCATATCGCTCCAAAATCTAAAAACAAACAAATAAATTTCTCACTTATTCCAAAGATCCATTATCCATATAGGCAGTTGAGAAGATTTTTTCTTCATTTCACATTTGAGTTTTTGGATATAAATAAATTTCTAAATCAAAATTCTTCAAAATCTAAAAACAAACAAATAGATTTCAATACAATATCCAAAAGAGCAAAATAACAAAACTAACCATTTAAAATCGCTCCGATCAAAGATTTACTATCCACATGCAAAATGTTCAGGCTAAGAATATTTCTTCTATTGTTCGTCATTTAGGCGTTTGGATTGACGATCCTTATTTCTTCCATTTTCACAAAGTGAATTTATTGATATTATTCCTCTCGAGTTTCTTCAGTTTAATAATGAAGTAAAGTGAGGTAGAAGAGAGAGTTGAATGCCCATGACCAAAGTTTGGACTCCAAATGGAAAAAGTTAGATATGTGCCTATTTGTATCTCTTGGATAAAAGGTTTCGTTTGAGTTGCGTTGTTTCGTAAATGATGTATCTTTCTATAAAGGGTTTTAATTGGAAAAGTCACCTCCACTGTCTTTCGAACGGACACCTGCACTAAAAAAGTCACAACCACTCGATGAAGGACCATTTGGAAATTTATGAAAAATGTAAGGGCAAAAGTGACATGTTAAATATTCTCCCTGCGTAGCTTATTTTAATATATAGAGATAGTATGTCATATTATAAACCCAATTCAATTTTTTAAAATCAAAATATGTATTATGTAATGTATTATAAATTAAATTAGTTAAATTCCAAGTTTGGTCTTTATGGTTTGGATAAAATTAAAAATTAATCTATATGATTTTATAATTTAGATTTTAGTTTACATAGTTTGATAATCCATATGGTTTTTTAAATCCTTTTAAATAGTAGGACTTTCTACATAAAACGCTTTAATTGTAGATATATATTACACAATTGTCTTCTACACTCTATTTATTACATAAATAATCCAACGAGTTACAAATTTTTACTAATGTAATAGTCCAACAAGTTATAAATTTTTACTAATGTTGTGATGTATTTACCATTAAGACCCTCATCCACTATTTTTATTAATTAAAAAATATATATAAAAAAAACCGTAGGATTTTGTGGACCTCCTCCATGCATAGCCTATGATTTTGTGTATTCGTGCATTCATTAATTCCTTTTTAAATTTTTTTTTTTAAAAAAAATTGTTTAAATTCCTCATTTTTCTCATTTTCCCCCAAACTTTCTTACGTTTATTCCTCTCTCTTTCTCTTCTTCTCCCCCCACCCTCTTTTTCTTCTTCCTTCGCTCATGGCTTCCTCTAATTACAAAATCATCTCCCCCTCCTTTGAAATCGGCAAGCAAAAGAGGGCTCTGCGGATGAACGAGGGATCGGAGAAGAGCACGATGAAGCCAAATTTGAGGTTGCAGACAGATGACAACGTGTGCAAATGGGTGTCCACGATGGATCTTGATCTAGTCATTGGATATATATGGGTATATTTGAAATAATCCATATACTTTCGGATTTCAAATAATAAGACGACACGTATAGGTCAGAGTACCACAGGCAGATCGGGATGAACTTATACAAGATATTCATGGCGGGAGGTGGTCACAAACACGCATGAACGCATAGATGGGCAAATAGGTAGATCGGGTTTAGAACGTCGTTGAATATGAGAGACAACACATGATGCTTCGATTTTTCGAAGCTTTTATAAGATTCCTCGATATATACTGAGATATATACTTCTTCTTCTTCGATTTGTCAGAGTTTTTGTAAGATTTTTTTATATATAATGTAGTATATGTACTTCTCATTCTTCGATTTTTCGAAACTTTGTAGGATGTCCAATATATATTGTGATATATGTCGTATGATTTTAGGATATATACTATGATATATATCTTCAACTTTTTATTGAGACTTTCTGTTTTATGATATACACATTAAATTTATTTCTGATTTATATACTATGATACATTGCTTTGTTTATTTGAAAATCACAAGGTTTTCAATTAAATTTAAATCGATCACATTAATTAAGAATTAGCAACTTTTGTTAGAGAGCTTTTGTTAAATTTACTTAAATAGATTTTAGTCAATCTTACTAGTATATTTCATATATTGGTTAAAATATTTGCAAACATCCAAGACAAATGTTCTAATGTATATTTAAAAATAACCATGAATCTAAACTATGGTATATATGAGATAATAACGCAAAATATAAACAAACTCAAACCAAACAATGAACTATAAAAGACAAACTCAAATAAGTCAGACCAACATAGAAAAATTGCAATAGAATGACATATATATCAAACATCAGGGGAATATGATACAAGCACACAAGCAATACCTAATTAGAAATGCATGCATATCAAATCTCGGATATATACCAAATAAACAATAGAATATATTACATAAAAACAAATAGTACTCAAAACAAACAATGAATATATCACATAATATCAAAAATCAAACGTTAAAAACATTTTCTTCCTCCAACTAAAAGTGGAAAAAAATTATATTAAATGCATTTTATTAAAAATGAGAAAAAATCATATTAAATATATTTTCTCATTCTATCATAGGGGAGCTTTGTAAATAAGGAAATATATATGAAAATAAGACATAAAAATAATAAAAAGGCTAAATTTATCCAAAAATAACAATAAAAGTATTCCTTGAAAACAAATTAAATTTAAAAATATTTTTAAAATATATGGCCTAAAGACTAAAGAAGATGTTTTATATAAAAATCTCTAAATAATACCTACCACAAGGACTATTTATTATTTATTATGAAACTTTACAATTATTTAATAAATAAATAAATAATAATTTATTGTCAACTAAAATGAACCAAAATTAAAAAAGTATAAACCAAAATGAGTATTTTAAAAGTACAAAAATAAAAATAAACTAAATTTAAAAGTACAAGAACCAAAGCCAAAAATAAACAAATAACAGCTCCATTGTATCCCACCTGCACAAGTTAACTTTTCAGGTACATAAAGACCAGGCAAATAGTACAAATAAAATGACAAGAAATTAAGATGTTTTGACTTGTTTTTGTGAAATTATTATTGCCATCAACCCAGAATCACTTGCAATTTAATTGTCCCAAGTTCATCCACAATATTTATCATCAAAAGCAGAATGACAATGCCTGTTGCAATTTCAAGTTCATCATATAAATATAAGATACAATGACCTAACTTTTACTGTCAAATTGCCAAATTGGAAATCCAGGAAGGAAAACATATAACAGTTGAGACATTCGTAGAACTATCATTGAATACTTAAGATAGCCAATTTATACCAAAAAACAAACTTAGAGCATTGATAAGGATAAGGCTACATCAATAGATTCTATCAAACATGACGGAAATCGAAAGGAAAAGCCAAAGAAAATCAAGCTTTACACTGAATACACATGCTCGAACGAACAATGAAAAACTCCTCATGCGATGAGAAATGGTAAGACAGTCAACATGAAAGCCTCATAACTGAAGGTTGCAGAACCAGAGTATGTGGTGTCCTTTTCCTTGAATTTTTCGGTCAGTCCCTGTAAAATTTTACATCAAAATCACTTTAGTTTTAGGTCTTTACTTTTCTGCCCATGGCAATAAAATGTTTCTGGAAGCTGCAAAAATCAAAATGGTCTTGTTGCTGAAGAATCAGGTTAAAGGTTCATACGAGGAGTTTATTTAAACTATCAGTGTATGAGGAAAACATTGAATGTTACATGAAAAGGGGGGAAAAAACGAAAATAACAACAGCAATTTCTCATAGTGAAATTGGATTATAAGTAACTACTTCATAGCTACAGGAGTTAAAACTGGTGTAACAGGTGTTCGGGGCATTCATAGGCATCAATATGTGAGTGGAACGAAATGAAGACAACTAAAAATACACAGATTGCACAATAAGCATGTGCATGTGGATTCAAAGATCCATCACCTTTAAACAGTTCATATTGTAATAGACAAAAGATATGTGCAAATAAAAATAGTCAGAGGCTCACCTTGACAGTAAGACAACACCTGCATTTGCAAAAAGAAAAGAATAATGAGAGCAGTGATTAATGGAAGTGGAAACTTAACATTAAAGAAGGATAACTCAGAACCTCTCATTATAAAAAGAGTACCACATAAAATCAAGAGTAAGGAAGACAGACGTACTCTATAAAATTATCATATTCAATGGCCTTGCTTTTCCCACCACTTTTGTCAAACTTAGACACCAGTAAGTCCAAGACCATGGGTGAGACTGCAAAGCCCAAACTCAAAAGTGCCTCTCGCAACTCCTTGGAATCTATTTTTCCACTTCTGTCTGAATCAAATCTCTCAAAAATACCCTGAAACAGACTCAATAAAAAATCAGTTTAACAGAATTAGACGTACACCAACAAATAATGTTAGCTAAAATAGTAAGTCTTCAACTTACCCTCCAGCTTTGAAGTCCATAAAACAGAGCAATGAACTCCTTGGGTCCTGTTTTTCAGAAACAAAATGCAAAAGACAATGTCAATTGAAAAAGTAAAAAGCAGGATTTCCAGATTGAGGTCGCTCAAGGCCAAATGCATGAACAATTAATGATAACAAGATGATTTGAACAAATGGAAGAACTAACAATTTAACTATGACTCTAATTCAAAAGACAACGTTACTGTTTTGCATCATTTCAAAAAATACTTACATAGTGACAGAGACGGTAATAACCCAAAAGCTTTTGAGTTTTGAAAAGTCAATAACTTCAAACACAAGTTTGAAAATAGTGAACTTCGTTCAACAACCACAACTAATCTATCCAATTAGCAGGTTTGCAATTTGACCAGACAAATTTAAAATAAAACATAAAATTACTTCACCAACTAATCGCAGGCAATTACACGGAGGTATCCTTGTATAGGATCAAAAAGAAAAATAGATATAGAAAAGTATTTGGTATGATGGTATCTTCTAGTAAATACCTTGTAGATATATATGTATATATGAGAATATGAATACCTCGTAGTCATAGGCATGATTTATGAACATCATGAACCTATCAGCTAATCGTAATGAGAAATGATCATAATCACTTAAAGGGCACATTACAATTCTCTGTAAACATATGTCAAATGAGCATAGCTCGACTGGAATTGCCATATAATCCTCCCTTGAAATCGAAGATTCAAATCCCTTATCCCCGCTCAAGGTACTATTCTATGCAATTATATGAAATTCCCCTCAAAAGTTTTGACAAATGACAATAAAAGACTGACCTGTTCCAATCCATTCAAGTTATAATCATACATTTATCTTTGTCAATTAATTTTATTTTTCGATTAAAATTAGCTGAAACAATTAGTAGATGCCCCGATCAGAACCCGCCCATGCCCTTATTAACCTAACTGTTTGTCTTTTTGCTCTATCTAGGCCCTCCAGATTCCTACAGGTTCTCGTTGCTTTTTTCCATTATTTTACTGTTGTTGATTCAAGAAACTAAAACCACATGAAATTTCCTATTATCAGGCAAAGCAAAAGGTGATAGGGGGAAAAGTGAGATTACCGATCTTCCTGGTATTTGTGTTGGTGAAATGGTACATGAGAAGATGAACAGTTCTGATGCTAAACTTCTGATCATACGAGGACAGAACACGTTGCAACTCTTTATCATCAATAAACCCACTCCCATCCTGATCGGCTACTTGAAAACACGCAACGATGCTCGGATCAGTACCAGGCGGAAAAGCCGATGGCAAGAGTGAAGCGAAAGGGTTTCCATACGCAGAAGGCGGTGGATAACCATGACCACCACTGCCTGCTCCACCGTAAGACTGATGGCCACCACCAGCACCACCGTAAGACTGATTAGGCTTGTCCTTGGGTGGTTTTTCGCCCGGAGCTGAGCCGTACGGTGCCGACGGTGCGCCGTATGGCGCAGCCACCGGAGCGTACGGCTGCTGAGTCTGCTGAGGCTGTGGATGTCCGTAAGCTGAAGAATTGTAAACCTGGGCCGTCGGCGGTGGAGCTCCGTAACCACCGCTACCGCCGTAGCCGTAGCCGTAACCGTAACCGGAAGGTTGATTTGGGTAACCTGACATTTTTCAGCAAAATTAAAGGAAAAAAAATGAAATTGCTGATCCCAGGTAGAATGTGATCTGAAAGGACTTCGAAGGGTTTATATATGAATCGAATTTGCAGATTATTTACGAAAATGCCATGGTCTACCATTGTTGTTAAATTACCAATAAGGGCATGGTTTTTCATTGTTTTATTAAAAAATATAAAATATTCTTAAAGTAGAAGAAATCGATTTTGTTTCTTTGTTTTGCTTTCATACATATATTTAAGATGTTTCTTTCTTTCCCGATAAAATTGATTTTCAATGTATTGTCGTTCGGTCACGTTTATAATCGTAATGAAATCTAGAGTTCATTTCTCGATCTATAATTGAAGAATACAATTCGATTGATTGTGTTTCAAAATTACAAAAGATCCATCAGTTGATATCATTATTGTTATTATAACTATTACCGTATGAAACTTATGAATATGTCATATTTACTATTATTGTTACTATGTAACCCTAAACGGTAAGAAAATGTAACAAATTCATAATTATAAGTAAACGTAATAAAAAAAACAATCTAAATATGTTTGCGATTGTAATCCATTATGATTGATCTATCAATTGAATCTCACGATAATTACACCAATTTATATTATGAATTGATAAACGTGGTCTTAATTTATATCCGTTTTTATCTTAAATTTTTAACTTTATTCAATTACACTCCAAAATTTAATAAGCATGACAATATCTACCTTAAACTAGAAAATATTTTTTCTTTTATCAGTTTCCTTCCTTCCTAATGGTGGAAGGTTCGAATATATAGTGTACACGGTTAATAACGTTTATATTCTCAAGGTAATGATAAAAATTTTGAATAATTTTAGCAAGTGAGAGGTGAGAAACATGTATATCGACTAAGTGTATGTTTCGTTTAACTTTGAAAATAAGTCATTTTTTACAGAATTGAAATGTTTGGCAATCACTCAAAATAACTTTTGAAACACTTTCAAAATGTATTTTAAAATATTTTTATCAAAAGTGTTTAAATAAAAACAACTTTTCTGAAAAACAATTTTTTTTAGTCAACCTATACAGATCCTAAGACTTTCATCGAGTACTTTTGCGATAATAAAAAGGAAATTATAAAATAAACTTAAATTCACTTTTTAGATATCTTCTCCCTGGTAATATTTTAAATCTCCTAAAATCTATTCTTCCATATATTTTTTTCTTCATGTCTATTCTTACATTAACAAAAAAAAAAAATGGATTCATTTTTTTTATACAATTATTTTTCTTGAATTTTTATCAAATAATTTAAATTAAGCTTTTTTTTTTTGCAATTTATGTTATACAAAATTTTAAATAATTATCTTCTAATAAATCAAATATAAAAATATTTAAAATAACGTCTATTTGGGTCATTATAATTAAATCACAACGAATAAATCTTTCATTTACTAAATACTATGGTTTTTCAAATTTTAAAATTGAAATTTATCAAATATTGTAATATGTTTACAATTTGCTTAGGTTTGAAATTTATAATTTACCAAGCACTATTTTTTCTTCATAGTATATTTGATTTTCTTTAAAAGCACTGTTGCCAATAATTTCAAACTAAGCCTAAACGTTGTGAAATTATATAGGTAGAATACAAAGTGTACATCTTCATTTACAAACTATACTTTTTGGATTAGTTAGAGATTTATTATACATCTTTAATTTATAGTTACCAAACTTCTTTTTATGCAAAGGTATTGGATTACTAAAAGAGAGGAGAATCTCACATCTCGAGGTCAATGCACACACAAAATCAAGAGATTGAATCATGAACAAACTATCCAGACAAAAAGATACGAAACACGTACGACTGAAGAGAAAATGTCTCAAAGAGAAGAGGTTGTTTTGATCCTACCAGAGAAGTCCCAAACCATTTAAAACAACAAATAAGAACATTCGACCGAACAAACACTAAAGGAAGAGAGGTTTGCTTAGGTTATCAAACTTCTTCTAGGACAATTATAGTTACCAAACTCATATTTAATATATATATATATATATATAATTCATTTTTTATTGATGAATTTTTTTACATGAATATTTTGAAGAGGGAGCGAATTTGTTTTAAATAACACAATTAGAACAACTACCTCATCCAAGCTGTCGTCATCTTTTTTAAATTTATGTATTATAGAATTTCGAGGGGAAGAGTTAGCTAAAGTGAAAATTAGACCAATAAAAACATTAAGATCTCGTTTGGTGTATTTTATTTTTGATTTTTGGTTTTTAATAATTAAGCCTATCTTCTTTTCATTTCTTACCATGGTTTGCATCTTTCTTAAATACAATGATTGAGTTCTTAGCCAAATTCTAAACAAGTTTTTAGAAGCTACTCTTTTTTTTTAGTTTTCAAATTTTGGTTTTGATTTTTCAGACCATTGGAAAAAATAGATAGCAAATGAAGAAATTTGGACCAAAAAGTAGTATCTATAGACTTAATTTTTAAAAACAAAAACAAAAAGTCAAATGATTACCAAACGGGACTTTAATATTTTGAGTTTAATATTTTATACAACGAAGAAAAGCAACCCTTATTAGCTGTTACAATAAAAATGTAAGTTAATTCTAGTAAAGTGAACATTAGATAGGGACAGGATTTTTTTGAAAATAATGTTAGTGTAATAATTATTGACAAAAATAGAGTTGGGTTGAAAGAATTGACAAAAATAGAGTAGGAAAATCATGGAACCTGGTACACGATTACTAAGTAAGCATTTATGTCGTGGACCCTAATCGTTCACGTGAATCTGGCACACCTTGGTACACACAGACTGCCATATTGACCAAGTAATCGGGGACTGGGTCCATGAGTCCTAACTCGTGTATCCAGTACATGACTACGTGGTCCTGAAACCTATACCACAACCTTCTTCCCCACTTTCTTCCTCATCTCAAGCCTTTCTTTCTGCCTTTCTTTCATAGTCGTCGCCCGCCCACGTCCACCATCCACCATTCGTTCCATCGTGTGTCGTACTTCCTGTCACGATAATCATAGGTAACGTTTTTTTTTTCCAATATATGAGATTGTGCTCCATAGATTTACTATTTTATTTAAATGTATGCATCAAAAGCTAAAGTTTTGATCTATTTTGGTTGAAAATTTGAGAGATCTAGTGTGTGAAGTTTGTTTTGTCTATGATTTGAATTGTTTACATTTTTTAGTTCAATATTATTGTTTTTAATTTAAAAGAAAATATTTGGACTGTTATTGTATTTGAGTTTGGATTGCACATGTAGGTTTATTGTTTTGGTTTTAAAAAAACAACCTTTTTAGACTGGTCATAAAATAGAGTTTGGATTATCTTTTGGACTGATGTTGGATTGGGCTATTAGTATTAACGTATTAAGTTAGACTAATTTTTTTTCCAACTATAATAGTTGTAAATATTAGATTTGGTCATTCTTGAACCTAGAAATAATGGGGACAATGGTACTAGCATAGAACTTTATGAATTATTTGGAAACGATAGAAGTACAGAACATGGTCTTGAGTTGGTATCGTCAGAGATGTTCACCCAAATAGATTGAGATATTACTAATTCAATCTCTGAACAATGGTCAACATTGGAGGAAAGAAGTAGATGTGTAGATAAATCTAGTTTAATACAAAAAGGAATGTTATTTGACACTAAAGAAGACCTACAACCGACCCTAAAAAAATACTGCGTGAAAGAACACTATGAGATCGTCGTAGTAGAATCAAATAAAAATATTTGGTATGTGAGATGCAAACAGTGGAAGGATGGTTTGATTGGAGGATACGGGCATGTCAGCGTAAAACTCATGGGATGTTTGAAATTACTAGACTTGAAGGAGAACGCTCATGTTTGTACTCAGAATTGGCAAGGGATCATTCACAACTTGATTCAAAATTTAAGAGTATTGAAATTCAAAAAATGGTTAGAGTTGATCCTAGGGTGTCTATGGCCTTACTCTAAGAAGCAATTAAAAAACAATATGGGTATAATGTTAAATTGTTAATTATAGACATGTGTGGTAAGTAAAGAGAAAAATATCGATTGTTGTGTTTGGTGATTGTGAGAAATCATATTTAGAGCTACCGTAGTTGAGTGTTGTTGTGCAATACAATCCTGAAACATGATCGAATTGGTATTTTCTTCTATCTGATGTGTCATATACAACTATTTTTAATCGAATTTCCTGGTCTTTCGATCCTGCAAGAGAAGAGTTTAAATATTGTAGACCATTAATTCAAATTGATGGAACTCATCTTTACGAAAAATATAAAGGAAAATTATTTACCTTCTTATCTATTGATGAAGACAGACATATATTTCCCATTTCTTTTACTATTGTTGAAGGAGAAAACTCGTCCAGTTGGTCATGATTTTGTTGGGGTTGATGCCCTAAAGTCTCGTGTCCTGTAGTTTGTAAACAGTACATACAAACACCTGTGATTGTTAATATATGATATTTACTTCACATCTTATTGTTTTGCTCATTTACTTGTTTTAGTTGTTTTACCACAAACTAATAAACATAAAATCCCTGGTTATCTGTATGTGACTAAAACATGTATGTGATGACATACAAGTGGATCATGTCTTGAGTGATAACCAAAATAGTCTGTAGTATATGAATATAAGAGGGAAACTTTATCCTGATAACGCTACGGACGCGACCCGCTTTATGGAATGGTCACAAGTGTTGTGGCTTACCACAGTGATCTAATCCTGATCATTCGTGTTGAGGACATGCGAGCGGGGGCATCCTATACAAAGAGTTTATATAAAACCTGACCACGAAGTGTTAATGTCTCGTTATATAACACCGTTCATGACAGAGACTTTACTTCACTAAGATGACCATAGGTAACATGACCTCAAATCTGAGTGAGTTGAGAACACCTGCCATTGAGGGCGGTCATTTGATTTGTATGGGTGCGAGTGGCCAAGTCGTTGATTCAAACCTATCATTTTGGAGATGCGTCTGATTTGGGAGCTGGAAACTCAGCTACACAAGAAGGAATTCACTCCTTCCCCGAGGTAGGGGTAAGTAGATAGATGGCTCCCTTAAGGGCTGATTCCGAGGCTTGAACGATGTGGCGCCACACGCCTTCTCTTGGCCCGAGAGGTGTTCACACATAATTGGACTATGTTATATTGTTCATTAGAGGAATCAGTGATACTTAAGAAGTGAGATGTAACTATAGGAGCAAAACGGTAAATTGGCCCAATTGTACTTACGAGCATCTGTGAAGGGTCATCGTACTCATGATTAGTTATATCCAATGGACACAGAAATATATATGTGGTAAGAAGAATTCAATTGTTGGTCTTTAGTAGAATTACTGACAGTTAATGGATGGTGAATCTCGTAGCTAAAGAGTTCAGTCAACTATTCATGTACCATTGGAGCTTCGAGCCACAGGTCCATTAGGTTACCTGGGTAGCTTGGATAAAGTCGATAACTAGTGTTTGGGTTAATTTGAAATGTTCAAATTGACAAGAGGAGTACAATTATATATGATATAATTGGAATGGCTAATTATATATGATATAATTTGCTAAATGTATCAGATACATTGTTTTGGAGGAAATTAGATATAAATATGATTTATATCAAATATAGAAAAAATACTATAGTAGATATATGATATCAAACTATAGGATATAAATATAATATGATTATATTCATTAAATAAATTAATTGATTAATTATTTTTTAATTAACCAATTTTCACGTTTAGTAAATGGGATCGTGGGCACCGAAGGTTATGATAACCGGCGGGATACAAGTTGAAAATCATTTTCAATTTGTGAAGAAATTGAGTTGTGCAAAAAGAATCTCGCGCCCAAAAAGAAAACGTGAAAGACTGATTTTCGAGAGCCTATACGATAGCTTCTCAGTCGTCTAAACGATCGTCTAATTCACGCGTCCCTTAAACGATCATACATCAGTTTCCTAAATGATCGTCCAATTTTCCTAAACGATTGTGTAATTTTACTATACGATAAGCGTCCCCGTTATACAATAGCGAAGTTCTTCTCGTGCGCGCTTGTCGTCTACATGATTTCGTCTCCTCCGTCTTCTACCAAACTCACCATAGCCCACTCTCTGGGTTTTTGACGCTGAGGATACCTGGGTCTCCCTATTGGTGGTGTTGTCCCCGTCTTCTTGGTCGTGTACGTTCGGATTGTGCAGTATCAGACGAGAGATTCGCCGGGGTGCTGGTAGATCGGTGGAATTCTTCCACTACCGTGGGTTCATACATTCGAATATCGTCTTCCTCTGGTAATGAACCTCTTCTCTATGCTTTATTGTATACTGAGCATGTTGTTGTTGAATTGTATTATGCATAACTTTTATTTAGAATGTATATCGTTTATATTCCGGTCACTATAAAAATTGGAGCGATCTAAACTCGCAATTCTCAGTTTTGAGTTCCTCAGGTTTATGTGGGCATTGCGTGAATATGTTACCCAACGAGATGATATTTGCTTGATTTCTGATAGACATAAAGGCATTCTTGCTGCAATTAACAATGATAAAATAAGTTGGAGTTAACCTACAGCGTACCATTGATATTGTCTTTTTGTAATGTTGCTAGTAATTTCAATACAAAAATACAAATCGAAGCAACTAAAAGATTTGGTGTTTAAGGCAGAAAATCAACACCAAAGGCACAAGTTCATTAGGTGCATGAAAGAGTTGAAGCAATTGAACCCTGAGTGCTTTGAATATTTTTCTGATATTGACTTGAAAAAATGGACACAATCACATGATGGGCGCTATGGGTGTATAACAATCAATGCAATTGAATGTATGAATAAGGTTTTCAAAGGTGCTAGAATGTTATCAATTACTTCATTGGTTAGGCTATCATTCTATTTCACAATACTATATTTTGAACGTCGAAGACAAGAGATAAGCGAAGCACTTGACTACAGAGACATATATATAGAATATGCTATGAGAAAGCTTAAGAGGTGGGAATAACGAGCATCTGCATGTATAGTGACATCTATTGACAGGGAAACCCAAAGTTTTAAAATACAAACTGGCATAAGTATGATTTCTCCCTATAAAGGTCAACACATACAAGTTGTGAGCTTTTTACATAATTTTTTTTATTTATAAAAATATCTGTCAATATCGATATTTTATCAATATATTCGTAATTGAAATCACGACATTTTAATCATGGCTTTTTATTGAGATTTAAAAAGGAAGAAAAGGTAAACAAATATGAACATATCTCAATTGGCATAGTGTTTATACTATTGACTTTGATGTTGGAGGTTTGATTCTACTACTTCACACATTAATTATCGTATCTTTTTGGAAAAAAAAAAAAAAAAAAAAAAAAAAAAAGAGGAAATGGTATTAATGTAATTTAGATATATGAAACGATAATACAAGTAGGGGGCGTGGATGCAGGTTTTTAGCGCGTAAAGAATTTGAGACTCTGACGCCACGTGGCCACCTACTTCCAAAATTAATTAATTAATTATATTATAAATATTTATAATAATGTAAGTCAACAAATACACGCTCTGCTGGCTGCTTTCTCTTATTTTCTTCCTTCTATCTCCCCAAACTAGGGAACAAAATAACCTCTACACCTGTTTTTGAATTTCTTTATGAATTTCTTTCCATTTCAACCTTTCTAATTTTATCCTTGAAATTTGAGTTTTTTTTTTATTTCTATTTCAAGATTTATACTTTTTAATATATATTTTTCACTAAATATTCATATTATGTTTTTAGTGTTAATGTTCATTAATTAATTTAAAAGAATTATGAGAATTATAATCAACTAAGTTTTACTACTATTTTTCATCACTATTAAAATTAAATTTAAAATTTCATTTCGTAATTTTTTTTATTAAAAGTTAGTATTTAATTAAAAATCGAGGTTACAAATGTAAATCATGAAACCTAAAGGCTAATTTAAAACAAAACTTGAATTTCAATGGTAGAATTGTAACATTTTGAAAACTAGGAACAACGTTGAAACAAAACTCAAAACTTGGAAAATAAATGTGTAATATTTTGAAACCGAGGAACCAAATGAAAATTAGATAAAAAAAAACCTAAGGACAAAAAATAAATTGAAAATTAATGCAAGAGTCATTCTATAAAAAATATGAAAGAATATATTTAAATAAAGTTAATGTGTAAAAACTAATAATCATTTTAACGATAACTTTTGAGATGAGATTCATTATTAGAATAATCTTAATTACTCTTATAGCTATGAATAATGTTCATGTACATCTTCACACATAAGCTGCCACATTATAATATGATTTTCTTTAGCAATTTCAAAGTTATTGGGTGAAAATGAGACTTTTCAAAGTATGTGGTCATAAGTTAAAACCTACCTCGAAGTTACAAAGATATTTTGTATCATTTAATGTAAATTTACAACAACTATAGTATAAATACAACAACTTTCACGTTTCATCCAACTTGGTCATAATATAAGTTGTTAAGCCATATATTATTGATTAAGAGATTAGAGTTTCAAATCTCCATACTCCATATTTGTTGAACGTCTAAAAATTTCATATTACTTTTTAAAGAGAAAAAAAAATCAAAATTTACCCTAACACCTAGGGGCGTACATGAGTTGGGTTGCGTTGGGTTAAAGATATTTTTTGGACCAACCCGAAAATGTGGGTTGGTTTGATTGATAACCCAAATGACTCAAATAAAGTTTCCAACCCAACCCTTTGGGTTGGATTGTCGGGTTAGAACTTTTTTTTTATTTTTAATGAAAAATAAGTAAATTTATATACGACACATGACTAATAACTAAAATCTCATAAATTAAAATGCTAAATACCAAATATCTATGATATTTATTATAAACTTTAAACAAAGACAAATATCATAACAATTTTAAAAGAAAAATATTAAAAATTAAAAAATCAATCAATACAAAGAAATCGAACTTTAAACAAAAAGGAATATATATATATATCTTTCGAGCTGGGCTGGGTCAACCTAGATTTTTTTTTCCGCCAACCCACAACCTAACCCAACCCAACCCAACCCTTACATTTTGGATTGGGTAGTCCGGGTTATTCGGGATATCGGGTTATTTGAACACCTCTACTAACATCGTCAAATTAATCAAACAAACTAAACACTAGATATGGACAAGGACCGTAAATCTTAAGTTTATGTTTTGGAGAGTCTACCAACAACCGTTTATGAATTCATATTAGGAAATAAAGTATGAGGTTCTAAACATGTCCACTCAAATAAATTCTTCTTTGAATTCATAATTATTTAATTGAATTCTAATTTTTTGGGATTAAATATCTGTTTAGACTTCATATACTCTCATATCATATTAAATAAATATCGAATTCTAAAATTAATTAATTAACTCTATTTGTCTAGTTGACTTTTGAATTTTGTGAACGGGGTTATTGACCAACAACTAGGGATGTTCATAAAATATAAAAATAAGAATATTTGGTTATTAACAAAAGAGAAAAATATATATTTGAACATTTCAAGTCATTTTCGGTCATTGGATTCAATCTTTTTTTAAATTATTTTTTCTCCACGAGGACAAAGAAGAATATATTCTCTATCAGATATTTAATTCGTGCAATCATTTTTAAAATGTTATTAGTGGAACAAGATTTTGTCATTTCTAGATAATGAAAATAAAACCATCCATTAGATCCTATTCGATAATAATTTGGTTTTTTTAATTTTAAATTTAAGTTTATAGACATTACTTAAATCAAGCTAAATTTTGAAAACAAAAAAATAGCTTTTGAAAATATGTTTTCATTGTTGAATTTGACTAAAAATTCAATTATTATACATAAAAAAATACAATGATAAGAAATTGGATGAAATATGCTTAATATTTGAAAATAAAAAATAAAAAACGAAATAGCCAAATAGGGTCTAAATTGCTTTGAATAATGTTACGTATCTTCATCTTGGCCGTAATAAGTCAAGTTAGGTCATGATATTTGAAGATTTAATTATTATCAATGCAGATGGAGATAGAGGATCTGACAATGACATTCGATGAAATCTCAATTTTCAGGACGGTTCCAAACATAATTAAGATGTTAATTACACTGATGGTATAAATGCAAAGGATTATCTGAAATCGTATTTATCAGACGAGAATGCAATTTCGTTACTTAATGAATTTGGTCAATGTATAATACGATTGAGGCATTAATAGAACATGTTCTATGTATGATGTTTAATTTTGGTAGTCATAACAATTTTTTAGTTCGTGTTTCATCGTTGATTGAACAACTGGAGTCTAATGTGAGGAAACAAGCATTATTATTGAGAAAACGTAGTCTTTGAACTCTCAAAGTGAAATCAGAGATGTTAGAAGTTTATGATCAGAACGCTTCGTCTATGGATCAAATAAACGTCAAAAAATCGTACTCTACTATAGGAAAACATCAGCAAAAATGGAGAAACTTAAAAATATTTTTTTTATTGGTTTTAGACTTCTGAAAAGACTGAAATTTTTTTTGTCTCTCTTTTAATTTGGTTAACTTTCTCAGTTTTGTCCAATATAATCTTTATTATTATCTATATGATTTCATCTTTTAAAAAAAATTATATACTTATCGAAATAACCTTCAATTAATTCTTGGAATATCCAAAAAAAATTATAATTGATTTTATGTTCTATGGAATTGAAGTTTTTCCCAAAATTTTGCTATTAAATGGTATTTGAATTTTATTTTCTCCAAATTTGATTTAAAAAAGCATGTTGTTTTCTTCGTACATTTTGTCCTTTATTCTTTTTTTTTTTTCCTTCCAAATTTATGTCATGCCTTGCATATTTTTTTGCCATTTTTCTTCGGATTTTATTTTTCTATTATTCTTTACTATTCTACCATTTTTCCTAAGTCGATCTTAATACTTACTGTCACGTGTTAGTATTCACATTGCTTTTTCACGTTTTACGAACAAAATGGGGTCATCTCGTTATTCTTTTCGAGGATTTTCTTCCGCTTTGCTTTTCCTTTATTTCTAGAGATGTCCATTCAATCCGTAAGTTGTCCTCGATTAAACAGAGACCGAAAAAGAAACAAAGAGATTTATTTTCCCGTTGGCTAAACAGGAGGGCTCGTTCCCACCTTGTGGGCATACCGCACCTCATACAAAAACATCGATTGGAGTTAGATCATAAGGCATTTTGGGCAATTAAAAAGTTGAACCTGGATCTGGAAGCTGCCGGTGATGGAAAGTTATAGTGGAATGAATTGGAGGAATGGAGATTCAATGCCTACGAGAATGCAAAGATTTATAAAGAAAAGACCAAGTGTTGGCATGATCAACGCCTTAGTAAGAAAGTGCTCTTTATTGGGCAAAATGTTTTACTTTTTAACTCTCATCAGCGTTTATTTTCAGGAAAAATAAAATCTCGATAGTCAAGACCTTTCATTGTGAAACAAGTCTTTCCTTATGGTGCGGTGGAATTAACATGCTGAGATGGATCTAGTGCCTTTAAAGTCAATGGACAGAGAGTAAAGCCTTACTCTGAAGGAGAAGCTGAACGCAACAAGACGTTCATTGACTTACGCAAGCCAGTCTGATGCTCGCATTGGAGTTGTACCTACGTTGAGAACACAATACCATATTCTAGGGACGCCTCTTGTACTTTATTTTACTTACTTTGTTTTTCTTTTATCCGCTCGTTTGATTTTTTTTGTGATTGATGTGCTTTTGTAATTTTGAGAATGAAATTTATATTTGTTTGCATCTGATAACACAATCTAACTGTGACTAACTTTAAAGCGTTTCGAGCTAATGCATGACCATGTCTTGGAGAAAATAGTATCCGTTGTGTGGGGGGATGAACCACTCGAGTGGTGTGTTGTCCCATGTGCATCCTTTCATCCATGCATTTATTGCGTAAACTTAGGGGCGCATGCGATTTGACACGCCTCTCTTTCCTCTTTCCCCACTCGCCAACCCTATTTTCTTTTTAAAACCCATCGCCTCTTATCGTCTCCATCTTCCTATCTTTTCAATTTTCTCTTATCTCTCTTCGTCCGACTGAAACTCTAACTTCGATTGTGCAAATTTGTGCTCCGACGATCCACTTTCACGCGATTCTCATTCTATCTAGATGGAAATCATGTCGGACGCCTCAAATTCATAGAATGCATCAATGAGCTTCACCAAAGATAGCCCTGTAAGTTCCTACTCGTCTGTTCGTTCCTTTTCTCCTTCTCCATCCCCTCCATTAGCTCCAACCACCAAGTTCACCGCTGCTAGCAAGCTAAAAGGAAAACCTACCACCACCATCGAAAATACCCTCTCAAAATCCAAACATCAGCGTCCGTTCAAATTCCGTCCAAAGCCATGCCGTCGAAATCATTGTCATCTCCCTCTTCCAAAATCCAAACAATCTAAATCATCAACCATCTCTAAACCAACGCAATGGCATGCGTCGAAAATGCCCTCTAAAAAGGTCGTTGCGAATCCCTATAAGAAGCTAGCCCCTCCACCTATCATTCCAATCATTACCCCATCCATTTCGACGCATGAACCCATTCTCGAACACCTAAAAACTACTCCATCTCTCACTGTACATACAAACGTCCCACTTTCCATCAAACTGTTGGCCACCATCTTCCCCACTGAGGTACCAGTTGCATCACCTACATCATCCTTTAGATCACCACACACCCCTGCTGAACCTTGCCCTCTAACCCCACCTCTACCTTCCGAGTCACCTAGTTCCAACAGACTTGCATTGGAACCTAATAAGTGCCATTTTCCTCACAATGAAACTCAACTTGGCGTAAGTGAGCTGGCTAGAAGCAATGAGCAAGAAGTATTTAGAGATATCCTTGTTGGGGATGATGCCCTAAAGTCTCGTGTTCTGTAGTTTGTAAACACATTTTGTACAAACGTTTGTGATGTATATATAATATATGATATTTTCTTCACTACTTGACTTTGCACATTGGATGTGTTATTTGCTTTATCACAAACTATTAAACTAAAATCTCTGGTTGTCATTATGTAACTTAAGCATGTATGTGGTGACATACGAGTGGATCATGTCTTAAGTGACAACCAAAATGGTCTGTAGTATATGGATAAAAGAGGGAAACTTTATCCTGGTAACGCTACGGATGCGGCCCGCTTTGTGGAATAGTTACAAGAGTTGTAACTTGCTATAGATAGTCTAGTCTTGATCATTCATGTGGAGACATGCGAGAGAAGGCGTCCTATACAAAGAGTTTGTATAAGACCTGACCACGAAGTGTTAACATCTCGTTATATAACGTCGTTCACGCAGAGACTTCACTTCACTAGGATGACCAAAGGTAACATGACCCCAATTCTGAGTGAGTTGGGAACTTCTGCCATTGAGGGCGATCCTTTGATTTGCATGGGTGCGAGTAGCCAGGTCTTCGACTCAAACCTACCACTTTAGGGATTTGCCTGATTTGGGAGCTGGGAACTCAGCTACACAATATTGAATTCACTCTTTCTCCGAAGTAGGAGTAAATAGATAGATTGCTCCCTTAAGAGCCGATCCCGAGGCTTGAACGATGTGGTGTCACACACCTTCTCATGGCCCGATAGGTGTTCATACATAGTAGGACTATGTTGTATTGTTCATTAGAGGGATCGGTGGTACTTAATGTTGGATTTTATGTCCTAAAACTCGTAGTTTGTAAATTAATAAACATATTCTGTTTTGTTTTTCGATAAAGTTGTTATTGAAACAGTAATCTTAAATCCAATAAACTAAGGTCCTGAGGCTATTTAATGTAGTTTGAACTTTATGTAGTGACATAAATGTGGATCAAGTTCAAATATATAGCCAAAATGGTCTATAGTATATGAATAAGGTTGGGCGCCTTGTTCTGGGGACACTATGGATGCGGCCTACTTTGTAGTTAGTACAAACGATGTGATCCTAAATCGTTCATATAGAGATATGTGAGTGGGGGCATCTTATGCAATGAGTTTGCATAAGACCGAACCATGAAATAGTCACTTTTTACGTTCTAAATGTCGTTTTATGTATAAAACTGATTATTTTGTTAATTGATGACCTAGGTAACTTAATCTTAATCCTGAGCTAACTATGAACTCCTGTTTACTCGGAATTATCCTTAGATCTGCATAGGTGAGGGCAGCTCATCATCGCTGGCCCAATAAGCCTCCCATTTCAAGGGTAAGATCGGATGGATAGCTGAGAACATACGGTGCAAGACAGAATTCACTCCTACCCGTTATAGGGATAGTAGATAGGTTGTTCCCTTTAGTACTGAATCCAAGTCTTGAACAAGGGGCCCCACTCTCTCTTGGCCCGAGAGGGATTCGGTTTGTAGGTTGGACCTTAAACCAATTGTTCATTAGAGGATCGGTAGAACTTAAAGAACAAGATGTAGTCTTGGGGGTAAAACGATTTTTATGACCCAGCCGAGATTACGAACAACCTGTGAAGGATTAACTTACTAATCATGATTATATCAAATGAACACAAATATATCTATAGTGAGGGGAGTGCAACTATGGGACTCTAGTGGAATGACCCGTTAGTTAACGAATGTTGATTAGCTCCATCTAAAGAGTTTAGCTAACTAATCTCGGATCGTTGGAGCCCATGATCTATAGGTCCATTAGGTTCCCCTACTAGCTCATATGGAATAAACTTAGAATAGTATGATAGACTAATTCGAATTGTTCGAATTAGGTGAAGAGAGAGAAACCGACAAGTAAATGTGATATAGTGGTCGGGGTTTTCAGTTTAGAGATACGGCTTTAATATTTAAATGTGATTTAAATATCAAGAATATGAATACGTTCATATTCAGAAGCTCGAAAATAATGGAAATGGTCAAATATGTAAAAAGTCAAAGAGTTGACTTTTGACTTTGAAAAGTCAAACTTTGACCGACCTTATATTCAAATGTGATTTGAATTTCGAGAAAATGAATTCGGATTCATGCTCGGTAGGCCAAAATTAGTCAACACGGAAAAAATCATAAAAAGTCAAAATGTTGACTTTTTGGTCAAAGTTTGACTTTGACCAAATGACTACTTTGCCCTTTGACTATAGTTGTGGGAAAATCCAAACTTTTGTTGGATAATTCCACTAACAAAATAGTGGGCTAGGTGTTGGCTTATAGTGGAGACATTAAGCCCACTACGATAGTGGATTATAGGGGTTATGTTTTTATGGATTTGATTCATGCAATTGTTGCATGGTTTTTTCTATAAATTGGGCTTTTGAATTTGGATTTAAAACTCTTGCAATTTTTTCAAATTTAGTTTTTCAAAATTGGGCTAAAAAACAAAGTGAAAACCCAAAACCAAAGATCCATCTTATTTTCCATCTCTTTTCTCTCTCTCGGTTTTCTTCATCCACCGGGTCCCACAATCCGGTTCTGAGTCCAGAGGATAGTAGGTCAACTCTAGTGGTGGTTCAGAAGAGTTCGGGTCGAGATTCGACGAGAAAAAGCGTTGTTTGGGAGCTACAAAGGTTGTATCTCATCTCTTTTTAATTACTGTTTTTCCTTCAATTGCATACATAATTTCCTTTTAATTAAAAGAAATTAGACTGTAATTAGGTCCTAATTCTGCTGCGTATTTCTTAAGTTCCATCACTTAAAAAGTTATATGTAACTATAGGGGCAAAACGATAAATTGGCCCAGCTGTACTTACGAGTATATGTAAGGGTTATCGTACTGTTGATTGGTTATATTCGATGAACACAGAAATATATCTATGGTAAGAAGAGTTCAGCTGTCGATCTTTAGTGGAATGTCTGACAGTTAACGGATGGTGGATCTCGTGGCTAAAGAGTTTAGTCAGCTATTCACGTATCGTTGGAGCTTCGAGCCATAGGTCCATAAGGTTCCCTTGGTAGCTCAAAGGATTCAAGTTGAGAATCAGTTTTTGGGTCAGTTTGAAATATTCAAATTGACAAGAGGAAGTTCAATTATATATGATATGATTGAACTAGTTAATTATATTTGATATGATTGACTTCATGTATGAGGTACATTAATTGAAGGAAAATGGATATAAATATGATTTATATCTAGTGGAGGAGAAAACACTATGGTTTATTTTTTTTTATTTTGGCAATTATGGGATAATTGTGCACGCCGTTTTCTCCATAAATATGCGTTAGTGGGAAATTCCATTCAGTTTTCGTAACTGAAGAATAAAATAAAAATTGTTTTCATTTTGCAAAAACACGGTTAATTGCTAAAGAAGTGTTTGTTGCCCATTGCTTAGTAAATTAGAGACTATACAATAGCTCACATTTTACTACACGATCGCTTACACGCACACCCATTTTCTAAACAATCACCTTCCTAAACGATCGCTTAGCGCTCGAGCTTTTACTAAATGATCGTATAGACGATCGCTGCCCTTTTACTACACGATCGTGTACTTCACCTAAACGATCAAGCACTTTGTCTATACGATAAACTCAATTTTCTCCCACTTGCTTGATCGTTGTATACAATCTTCCTCTCCTCCTAACATAGCCTACTCTTTGGATTCTCACTCCGAGAATACTAAGGGGTCCAAGTGGTGGTGTCATCCTCATCTTCCTTTTGTTCGTGTGAAGACCGTTCGTGGTAGACGACCGGTGGTGTTCCTGATCGATTGGCTTGCCGGTCCAGCGAGAGCGAGAGGAGCTTGTTCCTTGGAGAGAGTGAGATTTACCGAGAAGAAAGAGTCTTTAACTGGTAAGTTTCCTTATTCTCTTGGTTTTTTATTCTTTAAGCATGCCAGTAATTTTCAGTATGATGCATATCTGTATGTTTGAATGTAAACGTGGTAGTTCTGTCACAATGTCTTTGGAAATATCCGCTTCCACTCAGAGGTACTCTTGTATAAGAGTTCCTTCAATCCTAGCCAGCATTGACAAAAGGAAAAGGTTGCTTGATCAATCTTTGTATTTCGAAGTGGAAGATGTGTTGGCTAGAAGCGAGGAAGTGTTGGCCGAAACAGAGGAAGTATCAGATGAAGCTGACCGTTGGGCTCTAAAATTAGAAAAGGAAATGAATGAGAAAGAAAATGAAGTGTCGCTGCAAGGGTCTGTCCCTGCGATGAGCGGCCTTGGCGCAGCCATAACACGTTAATCTGACTCAAATGATGGGCCTATAGTTTAGTCGTTGAAGAAAATATGGTTGATTAAAGAAGAGGATGAAGAGTGCGTTAAGGAGCGCCAAGGAAATGAAAGCGTTGAGATGCAACATGAACAATTTACTCAATGCAATCAATGTTGGGGTTAATGCCCTAAATCTCGCTTGTAGTTTATAATTGTATTTGTACAAACATTTTTTTTCCTAATAAAATAAGAAGTATTTTATATGACATTTAGTTGCATTAAACAAAAAATCACCAAGATCCAAAGTTATCAGCTATAACTTAAATATGTATGTGGAGACATAGGTAGATCATGTGTAAGTGATAACCTAAACGACCTGTAGTAGATGGATAAGGTTGGGTACCTTATCATAGTGACACTACGAATATAACTAACTTTGTAATTGTTATAATTGTTGTAAAGTGCTACAAATCTGATCCTGATTATTCATGTAGAGACATGTGAGTGGGGGTATTCTATACAAAGAGTTTGTACAAGATCGGACCACAAAATGAATAGTCTTTCTATATAACATCATTGCTAGAAGAGACTTACATTTCGTCAGGATAACCATACATGACTTGACCTGAATCTTGAGTGAGTTGTGAACGCCTATGAGGTGGTCCTTTGATCTATATGGGTGAGAGTAGCCAATGTCACCGACTTAATATGCCTACCATTTTGGGGATTTTTCTGATTGGGGAGAGTTGAGAATGCAGCTATACAAAAAGGAATTTACCCATTCCCCGTTGTTAAGGTAAGTAGATAAATTATTCCCTTAAGGACTGATTCCGGGACTTGAACAATATGTCGCCACACCCTCTTCTGGCTCGAGAGGGGTTTGGTTATAGTTGGACTATAATTAATTGTTCATTAAGAGGATCAGTGGTACTTAAAGAATTAGATGTAACTACAGGGACAAAATGGTAATTTTGACCTAGTTGTACTTACGAGCAATTTGTGAAGGGTCAACGCGTTGTTGATTGGTTATATCCAATGGATACAGAAATATATCTATAATGCAAAGGGTGTAGTTGTCGGTCTTTAGTGGAGTGGCTAACAGTTAATGGAAGTTGATTAATTTAATTAAAAAGTTTAATTAATTAATCAAGTACTATTGAAGCTTCAATATAAGTCCAGAAGGTCTCATTCTTAGCTCAATAAGGATTAATGAGAATCAAATTAATTTTATATTAATTTAAATTGTTCAAATTAATCGAAGATAATTCATTATATAAGAAATAATTAATATAATGTATGTGATACATTATAATATAAATTATATGAGATATAATTAATACAATTTATGTGATACATTATAATATAAATTATATGAGATATAATTAATACAATGTATTTGATGCATTATAATGTAAAGTTTTATTTAGGAAAAAAATAAATATTTGAATATAATTCAAACATTGATTATATCAGAGAAATAAATAATTGAATATGATTCAAATATTAATTATATGGATGAGATTCATATTATAAACTATGGGTTAAAATAATATGAATATGATTCATATTAAATACTATAGATTAAATAAGGGGATAATAAATTATAACCTATAGGTTATGTGTTATATTAGATATAACATATGTTTTAAAATATCATGTGTATGTGTGTATATATATATATATATTAAATTAAGTTAGAAATCATTTTTTTATTAAATCAGTTATTAGGAGGGAGTTATTTGATAACTCCCACTTCTCTCTTGTTTAACTCGAGTTGAGGCGGAGGATAAAGGATCTTCTTCTTCCTGCAGTTACTCTCAATAGATCACATAGAACTCCCAGTGCAAAAATTATTGCTCTAAAAAAGAAAAATTATTCCCTATTCATTCCAAGATTAATTTACTGAAGCCCACACCTCTCAGGATTCTCTACTTCGAGAATAACGAGGATTCGTTTATGGTGGTGTCCAGATTTTGGATCTTTCATTGCCGTGTTCGTGAATTTGAGGAGGTTCAAATTGTTTGTGTTAGGAGAGGATTCGTGAGAAGAATGTGGCCTTAATGGTAAGTCCTTTAATCCCCTCATTCTCTTTAAATTTTGGTGAATTGCATGCTTAATTAGATTTGTAAATCTTAGTTTTCGTCCTCTGTTTAGTTCAATGTTCTGTAAAATTAAAATTGAAACATGATCCTTCTGCTGTGAATAGTCACGTACTCCTTCAATCAGGAGTTGGATGAGAAAGTTGCAACTAGTCCTATGGTTGCAATGCCTGTAGAGAATGCAGAGCCCAATCGAAACAAAGTAAAGATGAACGCATGTTTGAAGAATATGCATCGTCCAGAAAAGGGCAAAAGAAGGGACCTCTCCAAAGAGAGTTGGAGAAAGAAATTAGGAAACTGGCCAAGAAGGCCACCACTTACAAAGCAGAATTGACCAAAAAGAAAAAAAGAAGAAGCAAGGGAAGAAGGTGGCACTTGCCTTGCCACAAAGGCCAATTAAAGGGAGGAAGCATCAATTCACTGACATCTTGGTTGAAAAGGATTTCTTCTCCGAATGCAGCTTGCTACTAGAATATATAAGTGAAATCATCGACGCAACGGGTTGGCGTAATTTTTGTGTCATTTTGTCGAAGATCTAGCCTAACCTTTTCTACGAATTCTACAACAGAGAATTTGATGAGCAGAAGAACATGGCATTTGTAACGACCGGATCCTTACATATTATGGTTCGACTGCTACGACATGCATGCTTAGACTTTTCTATTATGAGATGAATTTTGGTAAAAATCTCAAAAAAATATATCTAAGATTTTATTAATTAGGTAGAAAATTATATAAAAAGTTTATTTTACAAAACACCAGGATCCATAAAACACTAGCGTAGTGATACAAAAATGCATATGGCTATAATAGTGAGTTTGATGGTTGGTTATTTGAGCGACATCCAGTTCTGCCACCTACGCTGTGTCTTTACCTACAAAGTCTGTAAAAATAGGATGAGTATATAATATACCCAGTAAGTAGTTCTCACATAAGGTAGTGACCAAATGCACAATCACATGCAACATGTCCTGAAAATATATGATTGGGACCGAAAACATATAATAACATGTGGTGGTCGGTTATGCTTCTAACGTAAATTTCTCCGCCCTGATAGGAAGATGAGGACTTAGGCGGAACTAACCCATCTGATGATTAGCAGGTCATGCAGTCAGTAGGGCCAGAGTCGCATCCAATATCAACCATTAACATAAACATAAGATTGGACTAGAGGGGTGCAACCATACATACCCTGTTAGTCCCTAGCATAAACTTGACATAGAATTGGGTCTAGAGGGGTGCAACCATACATGCCCTGCTAGCCCTAGAAGCATAACCTTTATCTAATTAAAATTTAATCTTATGAACAAACATAATGCATGAGGTCCCTTGTCGATAAACATATTTTAAACATGTAATGCAACATAACAATAGCATAATTATGCAACATATTAAAGGTACACTACCATGAAACACTTAAAGAGAGGGTGAGATAAACTACTTACCTTGACTGCGATCCTAGTTATTCCTTATTATTCCTTATGGTTTAGTCAGTAGAGCTTTCCCTCTTAAATTAAAAGGAAATTTGGGCAGCACTTCCCTTGCGTTTTCTCCTTCTAACTAACAGAATTACTTCACCCTTTTCACACGACTTTTACTACTGAGTTTTGTTTGAGAATGAGTTTAACTTCCAGCCTAAAGCCTTCTATTTATAGTCGTTTCCAGCTCTTTTCTGTGTGACAACTCATCCTACAAATGGCTTCTTTAAAATTACTTAGGTTTAAGAATTTCTCTTAATAAGACACCTAATTTTGGCTAACGTTTGTTCTTACATCTTCAACCTTTGTTTGTATTCAATTTTAGGTTTTTCCATGTATAATCTATAAGATTGTGGCCAAATTCAACGCATAATCCACGTTTCTGTCCAAATCTCGCTCTTTCTGTTCTCAGAATCTTGCTCTCTTCAGCTTTCTCGCTGGTTTGGCTCTCGTGACTCTCGCTCCTGCTCTCTCCCACTATCTCACTGAGAATCTCGCTCTCTTCGATTTTCTCTCCAATCTCGCTAGTTTTTTACACGGGGGTTACCTTCACTGCTTGTGGATTCCACTTCCCCTTTTTAACTCTTTCAAATTTTAAGAGTATATGGGCAATTAATTCACCTCCAATTCTTCCAATGAGCAGTGCCCAAACAAAAAGTTATCTACTGCCCTTTGTCTTCTGAATTAGCTAGCGTCCAACTTCTAATTAATCCTCCATGATTCTGCCCTCTTATTCATTATTTTTGGATAATTAATAATTTTCTTATTTTTTTCCAATTCTAAATTTTTACCTGATTTTCCTATTAAGTTTATATATTTTTCATTCTTAATTATGTATTTTATTTGTTTTCCTGCTTTCTAAATTAAGGTTAGGGTATTACATTTACCACCCCTTTAAATAAAATTTCGTCCTCCTTAACATTTGACATTTAATTTCCTGAAGTGTATGCATATAAATTTGGGTTGTTACAGCGTTAGTGGTAGTTGTTTAGTCTATTTCTCTCCCCGAATTATCAATGAGGTCCTCGACACAACAAACAACCTTGTGGCTGTAGGCAACCACATCATCGAACAACTTACTCTAAGTGACCTGAAGAATGCGGTCAAAATAGTAGCAAAGTCTGGACACAATTGACAAATATCTCGAATGGGCGTAATGACTATGGCTTCGAGAGACCTACTTCTAACGCTCACCTTTAGCTTTACATCTTAAAAAACAGAAGGATGCCCATAATGCATGATGAAACGATATCAAGGGAAGAGTCATAGCCACCTACTACTTTATGAAATGCATTCCCCTTGAAGTCGAATGCATTATAGTTGAACACATCAAAGACATTAAGGGTAACCCACGTGGCCAACTATACTTCCCATGGTTGATTTATGCATTGTGTGAACAAGCGGGCATTCCAATTGAGGATGATGCTAAAGAATTTGAAGGCTTAATAGACACAATTCTCGTCTAGTGCTTACTTAGAGGTTCGTCGCATCAGCCAGACCTCCCACCAAAACCTAAATCCTCCAACCCTCAGTCTTTTAAGCGCGAGAAAAAAGAAAGTGCGATGAAATTTCGAAAGAGGATCCAGTCGATGAAGCCTCATCAAACGCACAAGAATCTGAGTCTGAGCTTGCGTCAGAAAATGAGGAGTTCGATTATGTGGACCTCAACTTGCCATCACCCTTTGAAGAATTGAATGCAGGGATTTAACTTTCTTCTTCATCAAGACCTCATAACTCACCTCACCCTTCCCGCTGATGCTTATAAGCCAACAGGTTCAGATACCAATGTTGAAAACACAAAGGGACTCGATTGGTGAAGTGAAAGTGCGTTCAACACCTTCTCCTCCTCACTCTCCTCTATTCAACCCTCCTATAACCATCTATGAACAACTGAGCTTGGAAAAAGCAATGACCAATCGTCTTGAAGACTAGTTGGTGAGATGCATAGACCCTCATTGCAGATCACTGAGCCTCAATCCAACCTGCCTACAGCCTATTCCACACACGTCAACATGGATGATCTCAAACAGTTCATCCAAGCCCAACTTTAACCCATCGTTGCATCACTTGAAACACTTCACCTTCAACAAGCAACACTCCAATGCCAAAATGTTGTACTGAGAGATTACATGCGCCAATAGACGCAAAAGAGTCAAGACCATTTGAATTTCTCGATTCAATTCATCAACCAAGTCCTGGCAGGGATGTTTGCCCCTTCGTCCATGCCGCCGCATATGCTCGTATCACTCTACTTTGCTGATGAAGACCCTGCTCTTGGATGTAGGACAATGTGCCACCTTGTAATTAAATTTGGGGGTGTTGGCTTTGTTTTTTTCCTGTTTTTGTATGCATTCATCATATAATGTATTTCATGTAATTTCTATCCTCAATGAATGCAGTATCATCATTTTTTTTCTCTACTCGTTTGACTTGTGTATTCCTTTATTCTACCTTTGGTTATTACTCGCTTGTCTTACATTCAGCTTTGTGACCTCAATGATAATACTAATGATTGTGAACTTAAGTCTTAACAATAATCATTAGAATTGTAAGTTTAGGAACTTCTATACTAAAACATATCTTTAATTTTCTATGCATGCAAGCCTCACCTTAAACCTCTTTTTAAAATTTTTCTAGGGCATTCTTATAGGTCTCTTTCAGTAATGAGGACCTTGATGTGTTATTGTTAAGACTTAAGTTAGCAATCATTAGTATTATCATTGAGGTCACAAGTTTTTTTTTTTTTTTTTTTTTGGGGGGGGGGGGGGGGGGGGAGGGGGCGAGGTTCAAGTTGATGCATTCACTTCTATAAAGATCCTTTCATGATTTCATTAAAAAAAAAAAAAAAAAAAACTCCGCTATTAGTGCTAGGGAAAATCTAACCTGATAAGAGTTTTGTTAGGAATGACATTTGCTCGTAGTTTGATGTCCACATGACACCCATGGGGACAAGCCAAAACGAAGGCGAGTAACCAGGACCAATGCAAACACAATAAAACATCTTAACTCCAAGGTCTAAGCCAAAAGAAGAAAGAAAATGTCTAGCTTAGATAATAGTTTAGTCGTGAAGGACCCTTGTACGTAGTTGGATGTCTGCATGACACCTGTAGGGGCAAGCCAAAATGAAGGTAGGCCACCTAAATCACAAATAGATGGCATAAAACATTAATAAAAACAAAAGGATTGGAAAAAGAACTTTTATAAAAATGGGTCTTCTAACGCCTTTCTGATTTTGAAAGATAAAAATGTTTAGAAAAACAAGGAGATTTTTTAGGAATGTACTTGCCGCATGAAGATTTGGGATATATTTCTTTAGGAAGGGAGCAAACTTACATTACTATATGCTGATATCAGATTCCTGAGTTAGAAGGCATGATGAGAGGTTAAGCCAGTTGCGTTGAGATTAAGTGAGTTTTACTAAGGTACTATGTTGGGAATGTTTGAGGACAAACATTATTCTAAATTTGGGGGAGTGACAAATTGTAGAAATACAAGTTATTATTCTATTAGAGTTGAAATAGTTAGGATTAAATAATGAGAAATGCATTCATTATAGTAGAAAAGTACAGGAAATTGCATATACGCATTCAATGCATACAAAAGCATTCCTTTAAATAAAAAAATTGCACTACTGACATCTTGTATGTCACACCCCGCCCCAGACCACCCTCCGAGCCTGGGAAGGGCGTGACCGACAGCAGTTGTCAACCCTTTGGTTGACACTTACTACTTAATAACTCTTGCGGAAATAACTCTGATATCAATGAACAAGTTCAACAACCAACTGTTTTAGTCAAGGAGATAACAACAATTGATTAAGTAAGCCCATTTTATATTACAACAATGTCATATTTATACAACTCCAAGACTTAACAATAAAGTTTACAATGACAACTGTAAAACCCTTGGGAAGTGTAACTGTGACATGTGGTAGACCTTGATCTTAGCAGCACCCTAGAACTCCTCACTTCCCGCTACCTGGGGGAGAAATATAAAACATGGAAAATGTGAGCTATAAAGCCTAGTGAGTGGTATAAACAAAACTTTGACTACAAAAATATACTTTTGGAAAATCAATACATATCAATAGGTACATTACCACAAGTTCAATATTATATCCCCAACTCAACTGCTGGTTAAAACAAACAACCCCAGCTTGACCGTTGATTATCACATAACATTCCCAGCTTTATCATTGGTTATCCCTGGCATGATCCTACATTTTCTCCAATATTTTCACACGTATACTCAAGCAATTTATCAAAAATTACTGTGGAAACTTTCTCTGTACCCTATTATCCCGCCAATGTGCACATCGACTATTTTTCCCGCTAGTTATGCTCAAGTAACTTGACTATATTTCCTGTCGGTCGTCATTGACTATAATTTTCCACCGACCGAAGCCGACTATATTTTTCCACTAAGTACCTTTTCAAGCATGCTAACTATATATCCCGAGTACAATTCGAGTTTCCAACACAAGCAATATCTTAACAAGCATAGTAATCAGATAAACATATATCCCTGATCATGCCAATTTAACATTATCCCTATATATATTTACCAATATATAGTAATTATATAAAAAATACAATACACAATAACCACTCACCTTAGTTCGTTAGGAACTTTCCTTTCTGAAGTTCCTTAGGTTTCCTTGGTTTCCCTTTTGAACCCTAAATTCCAGATTCAAATATCAGCTTAGATTACTCATAATTCTAGACCTTATTTTGAGATACTTCCTTCTACAAATATGTTCTAAAATGTCTCAGAAAGCTTACCATAAAATCTTAGCTCATAACTCCTTGTGATTTTTCCGGAATCATCAAAACTTAAAACTAGCCCAGCTTACCTAACAGCTCGACTCTTCTATTTTTTCCTCATTCTCCAGCCCAATTTCTTAGAGCTTATTATTCGGCAGCCCCACCATGCAAAACTAGACTCTTTTAGCTTTCAGATGGCTTTGGAATCACATCAAACACATGAGTATTCTGGGAGAACTCCTTATTCCAAGTTGATGTTGCTTTCCAGACTTCACTATCCAATGCGTCCTCTTTGAACTTCTATGTCCAACGCATGGATTTTGCTCTCAACACAAGGTTTCCTCAACTTTCCCACTCTTTTTAAATGTATTTTGAGTTGTGATCTGAAGAATGAAGTCTTTGGTCCTATTTATAGGCGTCCAATATTGCTCCATGGTCGATACCTCCTACTTGGCCGCATGACCAAGTGTCTCTTCCTTACACCATCAATGCAATATTGCATCAGCACAACCCAACGTGTCCTCTTCTCCTTTTACCAACGCATGGCCCTTCACTTTGTATGTCTTCTTATGCTGCCACCTCGTTTACTTAAGGCTTAAGAATTCTTCCTAACAAGTCACATGTCCAGATGACATCCTCCATGAGTTCATCTTTCATATGCGTCCATAAACTCTTGGATGTTCAATGCATCACTTCCATTTTCCTTCCTTCAGCCGCATGCCATCACCAACAACCCTTCCAACGCATCAACACAACTTCTTCCAACGCATTGGTCCCTTCCAATGCATCCCACACAACATTCTATACTTATCCAAATTTCCAAATTTTTCCTTTGCCCAAGTACTCTTTCCAAGATCTTGTGGCCAATGCATAGCAATGCCTAGTCCAACACTTAGTCAATTTTCAGGGATTTAAGCTTAACTCAAAGCTACTCAAGGAAAATCTATTCAACACTTAGAAATTTCCTTTTCTTCAACATAAGATTTAACTTTCTCCTAGTTAATCCCTTAATCATCTGCTTAAGTAGGAAAAATGGAAATCCGAGTTTCACATTGTAACGTAAGAATTAGGAAAAAATCACTAAGTGTTGCAGAGAAACTGACACCTGGAATCATGCATTGAACATCATCCATCGCATAGTAGATACATCACGCTCGTGTACTTATTGTCAAATCACAAGTCGCAAGTTTTGATAGATGTGACAAGCAGAATTTGAACCAATCAGAGCAAGAAACGGCTGAAGCAAGGTATGGAATTTAATGTTGTCAGAGCCAAGTTGCCAAGATGAAGTTGTCTATAAAAATGGAAGTTGCTGACCTAAAAAGGGTTAGATAGTTACGTAGCTGCACAATTAGTGAGTTAGAGAATTTGACTATACATCCTTAGAAGTAAAGCTTCATCCGTTTGCAAGAGAGAAAGAGAGTGACTATCGTTATTTTCACCGTTGAGTAAAAAGGTGCTGTAAGACCCTAACACTAAATCTAAAGTGGAGGTTAAATGTAGAAGAAGAAAAATCCTAAGTAAAGATAGTGAGACAAATGGGAGTTGAGTTGTCACCATGGGGTGAGTTTGGAATGGCTATAAATAGAGGGGTTGGGCAAAAGGAATTTATTCATACCATCACCTAAATCTTGTGTTGAAGGCATATTTAGAGAGTTACGTTTGAGTTATTAGGCTGCCAAGTTGATTGGAGATCAAAAGAAACAAAGGTTGCGTTGGTGAGGCATTGAGTCAGCCGGACGCACAGTCAGCCCACACCCTGTGCGCACGCCTTGCAGTGCTGCGTCCGCCCGTCCGCGTGCCTTGCTTGACGCATCCCGCATGCTAGCCTAGCACAACTGCCTCCCCCATGCGACGCATCACGCCCAGCACAACGCACGCCTAGCACACACCCAACACAACGCACGCCCAAACGCGACAGCCCCTATGCGGCATAGCACGCCCACCCTGCCTACTGCCCAACGCCCAGCTACCTGTCACGGTCCAAATAACCTCTAAAGAGGCTAATTTTGGGATTTTGGCTAAATTGGAGTAGGGTAAGTTGGTAATTTTATTATATAATGGTATTTTGGCTAGTTTGACATTATTTATTGATATAACAAGTATTAATTGAGGAATTTCCATTGATATGGAGAAATTCTCAGGAAGGTATTCTCAAGGTAATTTTAGTGGAAAAACTTTCTTGCGGTGAGTGTTTACTTAGTTTTATGCGTTGATATGTGAATAAGTACATATGTAAGTGCCAAATGGATGCTTATGATGTTATGTTGTTGCCATGATATTGTTTGTGAAATTTCTATGGAAACTGAGATTATACCCGGACTACATAAGTTAGCATGCTTAATAAAAGGTGCTTGGCGAAAAAATATAGTCGGCCTCGGTCGGTGAAAAATAATAGTCGGTGACGACCGGCGGGAAATATAGTCAAGTTACTTAAGCATGATTAGTGGGAAAAGAATTGTCGATGTGCACATTGGTGGAAAAAATGGGTTATAGGAAAGTTTCCATAAAAAGTTGTTATGATTGATAATATGTCCATGATATGAACATGCCAAGTATAGCATGGAACTGGAAGATGATAATTGAATGAATATACACATGATCATGCAATTTAATTGTGATTATGTGATTGATTTCCCAAAAATATATTTTGCAAAGTGATTAGTGATTATTATTTTAAAAGCACCACTCACTGGGCTTAGTAGCTCACACTTTTTCAAATGTTTTCTTATATCCCCCCCCCCCCTCCCCAGGTAGCAAAGCGGAGTGTTCAGGAAGGAGTCTACTAACCACCAACATACTAGGACTTGGTAAATTCTCAGGGCACGGCTCGGATCATGTAATAAAGAATATAGGAAATTGAACTATGTGTATGAAAGTTAGATAGATTATTGTAAATATGTTAAAGTCTTAATAGATATAGGGGGGGGGGGGGGGGGGAAATGTTAAATTGAAATATTGTCTTGGAATACTACTAGTATACCCTCACGCTCCCTTCTAGGTCTTGGGGGCTAAGGCTAGGGAGGGGGTGTGATAGGTGCTGACGAAGATAAAGCTTGAGAGAGACAACTTCCAACGCATCCCCTCCTGGGTTACAAACAACAAGCATTAAAACAAGCCAAAGGGATCAAGACATTGAACTCAGTGGTTTGACTTCTCTTTATCCCTTACATCTTATTTTCCATTTTTAAACTTGATTGAACTAGGATTCTGTAAAGAAAGTTTCATAATTTATTAATTTAATCATGATTTCACCCATCTCCACATTCTTCTATTCATTTTCATTACTATGAGCAACTAATTCTATTGTGGGTTGGGATGAGCTAAATGTTAGTACGATGTGTTGTATGAGTATGAAGTTTAGCTTGCTTAATGTTTACTTTACTTTTGTTGCTTGAATCCATCTGATTAGTCGATTTAAGTAGAATAGTTTACGGCTTGAGAAAGTAAGTGACTGTAGATCTCATTAAGTAAAGGCAATGGGCAACTTTAGAGATAGAATTGGCCATGTTGTTCATTTGTTCAAACTATTAGTAAGCATGCATCTTAGAGATAAGACATATGTGGTAATAATATCGAGAGATGTTGAAAATAGATTAAGTTAAGAAAAGAACCTGAACGCATCATACATGTACACGATGTAACAAATGCTCTTTCCAACCCTATTTTAATCCACTAATTTAACAAAGGCTTGTTATTTATAGTTAAAGAGCCAACGCATACCATTCTAATGCATATTCCATCTTCCAACACATCCATTTACTCCAATCTCTTATTTCTTGCATACGTGCCATAGCTAGTGTAGCTTATATACACCACATCTACTCTTACTTAGGAATCCAATGTAAAAAATTCACTTAGCCATTTCACATCAGTTCATACTAAATCCCTTGCGTTTGACTCTGAACATGCCAGAAAACTTAAGTTGGATTTATACTTAGGTCCTTTTCAAGAAAACTTGTGCTCAACTAAGGCTAAATTTGTGCATGAATCCTTAAATCTTATCCCAGTTACACCACTTCACAACATAAGCAACATATCCAGCGTAAGTAACGAGGTCGTTTTAGCTCTCATGGTTAGCAACACAGTATCATAATTTACCCATCTACCGTAAAATGATGAACAACTAATGTTTTATGTTAAAGCCTACATTCTCACCCTTATCAGAGGAATGGTATTTTACAATAAGATGAACAATATGGTGCACCTAATGTATCTTCCACTGCTGTCAGATTTTGACAGAGCTGAGACATACAATTGGGCAAATTGTCATACATAGTTGAATAGACAACTATGCAAAGGTGTTGTAATGAATCACAAAGAATTGATAGGACCATTTATACTGTCTAGATTTGGGCATGAGATCACTTTTTTTTTAGCACCTTACAAAAAGCATTGATACGAGGACAATTTAGTGGATAGACCTCTCGTCATAGGATACAATATTTTAACTATACCATAAAAGAACTAACACTTCTTTTTAACATTTTCTTACCCTAATCCTAAACCTCGAGACATAAACACTTTCTTCTGCATGTGGAAGGATTGTAATATTGTCACCAAAACCCTATACATGTTTTAGTCTAATATAGATATACGTTGGATGCTATAAACCCTAATTAGGTACAATGTATCTTATTATTTGGGATGTTGGTTTATTAATAATATACATTTTTTTTGTCTCGTGAATAAAATATTTATAGAATAATAAGCAATACTTTGAATAAATGTATAACATATTTAGTTTCTTAGAATCAACATGTTAAAAAAAGGTATAAAAATATAAAATAATTATATATTCATTTTGTTATTGTTGTTATTATGAAAGAAATGTCAATTAGAAAAGGAACTATACTACCGGTTACTCGATCTAGTTTTCTAATATCCGTATTTGTTTTTAAATATAATTAACATTAGCTTCCTTTTTTATTATAATGTAATTTTCATAAGAAAATTAATATCTTTTCAGGGTTTGAAATGTGACTAATAATTCAAATGTTTAGTTAGAAAAAAATAAATCATTGTCAAAATATTTTGAGGAAATAAACAATTTTTTTTAAAAAAAAAAATAGATGTAAAAAGGTATGAAAAATATTATGAAGCTTGTAAAATATTTTTGGTAAAAAAAATTTTCACCTTCAAAAAAAAAGTAACAATTAAAAATATATTTATAATTCCTATATATATACATATACTAGTACTTAAAAACGTGTCATGTACGTGAAAATGTCAAAGTTATAGGATCGGTATGGCAACCCCGGAGGGGGTGAATAAATTTTAGTCAAACTAAGTAAAACTTTTTTCTAATGTGTGTCCAATTAAATAAATTAACAATTTTTTTTTGCTAACCAACAACTTAAACAATAAATTCATGCAAATAAATTCAACTTAAAATAATCAAGAAGTTAACAATATTACTTTAAAGTACCCTATTTGATTCTAATACCAAAATTGATAATATATGTAGAAATTTAAGAACTACCAACCAAAATATACAAATATGAGGAATTAGCTTCAAGAACAAATATTGCAATTTATTTCATGTAATAAACTATAATAACACATTAATTGCAAAATTAAAGTAGTATAGGGATAAAGAAATTAACAGCGAAAATTTGTATAATGGTTCGGTCAAACTCGACCTACATCCACTTTCTCAAGTGCCTCTTGGGATTTTGATAATGATCTTACTGACTCTTTCCATAGATTATTAGAGCCCAATCGCCACGCTACTCTTTTTACGAGTTCAAGAGCAAACTCAATCATTTTCATGGATTAGAATCAAACCGTTACGACCATTCTTTTTCAGGATCAAGAGCAACCTTTACAAAATGTTTGTAAATGATAAAGCACTTTTACAACTCTCTTAATAGAGTGGTTTTACAAATGTTAAGCTCACAACAAATCAATCCTCACAATACATAAATCTCTCTCAAGAATAAGATGACAAGAATGAAATTGAAGCTTGGAAAGGGCATCAATGGGAGGTTTGTATTTTTTGAGAGGATTGAAAATTATAAAAATTATTATAACAAATTGGAGAATAAGATGATCTTAAAAAGATGTGGAAGATGTTGGAAACCACATTTGATTTATATATATATATATATAACTTGTTTAAATTTATTTCTTTTTAAATCCAAGAAGTCTCCATCAAGGAGTTGGTTATTATACTCATAAGTTATTATAGTTGATTTTAATAGTTTGTGTTTGTGGTGTAGATTATTTTGGTTTGGGTTATAATAATGTGTTTGAGGAGTAAACTATTTTAGTTCAAGAAGAAAATAATAAACACCGTATCAAAGAAAAAAAATGATAAATGTAAAATAGTAAAAACTGTAGCAAATAGTAAATATTGTAACAAATGAAGGGTTTTGAAATAGTGTTTCTGTAGCTAATGGGGGGTTTTGAAATAGTATTTACTATAGCAAGAGGTGGTTATTATAATCTTTGCCCCAAACACCTCCTTACTGGTCCATCATTCAGCAAAACATGTCTATATGCAAATGATCAAATTATGCCACGTCATTCGTCATGAGCATTTTTTCGTTAAGCTTCTTTTTGACCATAACCTCTTTCTTGAGCTTCAATGAGTGATTCAAATTATATTAGAAGCGTTATTCCAAGCTCTATACAATAGACACTTTAAAATACCCAAATTGTCAATAAATAAAAGCAGGTTTGTTATCATCAAAATATTAAATTGACTAATTAATTCATTAATTTGAGATTAATGCTCAAAAAGCCACAAAAGTTTTAATTTCAAGTTTTAAAATAGTACTTAATTGTTAAAAAAAAAAAAAAATCTAATGCAAATATATAAGATAACATATACAAATATTTTCTTTTCTAAAACTAAAAATGTAATACGCAAAACAAAAAAAAATTTAATTTATTCATACTATAATTATAAGCATCAAAAATTTCAAATGTAATCAAAATTGGTGTGGAATATAAATATGACAACAAGTAAAATAAAATGTACTATGCAAAACAAAAACAAATTCATAAATTAAATTATTTATACTATAATTATAAGCCTCTAAAATTTCAAATGTAACCAAAATCGGTGTGGAATATAAATACGACAATAAGTAAAATAAAATAGTAGATATAAAAATAAATTTTTCCGTTGCTTTAAAATATTTTTTTTCTCTCTTACTTCTAATTTTTCTACTTTTCTCCATTTTCTAATGTTTTTGTTTTATTTAATTATATGTATTTTCTCTCTCTTTAAAATCTTTCTAACTTGGTTTACGCTGTAATAATTTTTTTTTCTCCAAAATATTTATTCTCTCTATTAATTTGTTTGTGTTAACATTTTATAAACTATACTTTATAAATTTACATATTGTTCGCACGAGATTTCAAGAGAAATTTATTTCGTGAAACTTGAATTTTGTATTTGTATTAATTTTGTAGAAAGTGAGTACAATCTCTAATACGCAGTATTTTGATGCTTTCAAAATAAACTATAAACTTTAAGCTAGTTGATCTTCTTGGGTGATCGACCTTTAGGCTTATTGATCTTCTTGGGTGATCGGCCTTTGGCTTTCCCAATTCATTCATGAATCAGAATGAAAGGGCTAGAAGCAAGCGCTTCTAGCTACTTCGCATGCTTATTATTATGGCGGAAATGAACGTGCTATTTTCAAATCGATTGATAGATAGTCTGATCTGTTTTGATATGGGCTTGTTGATCTTCTTGGGTAATCGACCTTTGGGCTTGTTGATCTTCTTGGGTAATCGACCTTTGCGCTTGTTGATCTTCTTGGGTAATCGACCTTTAGGCTTGTTGATCTTCTTGGAGGATCAGTTTTTGGACTTGTTGATTTTCTTGGATGATTAGCCTTTGGGCTTGTTGATCTTCTTGGATGATCGGCCTTAGGGCTTGTTGATCTTCTTGGAGGATTAGTGTTCGCATGAGACTTCCGGAGAAACTTGTTTCATGGAGTTGAACTTGATTTGGTGTTGATGTTGAGGTTGATTTGATGCGATGTGGTTCGATCTCTAGTACTTGATCCTCTGATTCTCTCTCGGTTGGGTGGATGCGCTTGACTTGAAGAAGGAAAGCACCGAATGTTCTCGTAGAAGTCTTAGAAGAGTGTTTGTGTCTTCAAGGGTCTTCTGTCTTCTAGGAGTGCAGCTTCAGGAATCTTGAGAGTCTTCTGCTTGTTGATGAATTCTCTTTGTGCTCTCTGAATGTAGAATTACTTGTATCTTCAAAAGGATTTCAGTCTTCAAGCATGGTTAGGATGCTTGCATCTTCAAAGAACTTCAGTCTTCAGGATGCTTGCATCTTCAAAGGACTTTAGTTTTCAGAATGCTTATATCTTCAAAGGACTTCAGTCTTCAGAATGCTTGTATCTTCAAAGGACTTCAGTTTTCAGACGTGGTCAGCTTCAGGAGTGAAGGAGTCTTCTGACGGTAGAGAATTCCCTATAAGCTCTCTAGAGTATAGAATTGCTGACCTCCACAATTGAGGAGAACTCCTCTATTTATAGAGTTATCTGCTGGAATTCATGGGCTTAGGCTTGGTCGGTCCATGGGCCTGACTAATTGGATTTGGGCCTTATTTGACATTTTGGTCAAATTAAGCTTATTTATGGGTTAAATTGGACTTTTAGCCCAAATAATAATATCAAATTGGATAGAAGTAATTTTATTCAATCCAACGGTTACGAAGGAACACATGTGGCATCATCGGACTTCGCCAATTTATGTCTTCAACTTCAATTTGGGACAAATGTCAACTTCTAATTAGTCTCGAATTCAATTATTTGGAATTTTGTCCTTAATTTAGTAAATGACGTGGCAATTTGCGATCAGTCCAAAATTTCTCATTCAACAAATGCACCTTTTTGAGATTTATGCACGTATATGGGTGGATGAATCTCGAAAAAAATGTAATTTGAAATCAAAGTATGATTTTGACTCCCTTAATTTGATGCATCATTTTGATCAAAATATAAGAATTTAGCTCAAAATTTTGATTTGAAATTTGTTTGTTTGACACACTTTCGCCAAGTAAACAAAAGATGAATTTTAGTCATTGACTCTCTTGCTCCCAAGTGAACTTTAATTTGAAGAATTTATATTCCACTTTAATTTCAAATTTAATTTAATATTCCAAATTCTAACAATCATTTTTCTTTTAGATTTCACGTGAATTTGAAGTAGAATTTGTCATATTGTCTTTATCTTTCCTTCAACCTTAATTTGGTGGATGCTTAGAGTGTGCCTATATTTTGATTTGAGACAACATTTAGATTATGCCAAGGTCTTGACATTAAGATGAAATTTTGTTGATACCCAAATCTTGGCTTGAATTTGGAACAGAATTTGAGGTGAAATTGAATCTCGATCAATTTTGATTTGAGATAAAAATTTGGGATATACCCAAATTTTAATTCAAAAGGAATTTTAGATTACTCTAAATTTGGATGAAGTTGAGATAAAAATTTAGAAGATGCCCAAATTCAAATTTTACATCAATTTGAGGTTGACTTTGATGATAGAAGACTAAATTCGGATAGAATTCCGAATCTTGACTTGAATTTGGAATATAATTTTAATTTTGTTCCAATTTTGACTTTGCATAAAATTTGGAGTATGCCAAATTTTGACTTGAAAAAGATTTGAATTTCAAATATAACTTGTATTCAATCCAAAAATTTTGTTTGGATTTGGATTAACTCCAATCTCTATAAAAAAAAAAGTTGGAATATACTTCACAATTCCCAACTTTAAATTTATTTAGCCAATTGGCCTTGAAGCTAAATAATTCTGGACTTCTTTTACTCTTGTCTGCAATGATCCCACTTTTTTTTTAGTTTCAAATTTGTTTAAAACCCATACTTTGTGAAACTTGGCCTGACTTTAACTTCTTTAGAATTTTATGAAAGATTAAACCCCAATATTAGTTAGGATTTTGTGGAAGGTTAAACCCTAATATTAGTTAGGATTTTATGGAAGATTAAACCCCAATATTAGTTATGATTTTTTTTTTTTTTCATAATTTCTCTAAACCATACTTCTCCTCCTATAAATTGGGATGAAATTAACCCATTAGAAATCAAGCTTGGCTCTTCGAAGCTTTTAATTGCTTTCTTCTTCTTCTTTTTTTTAATGGTTAAAAGGGGAATTCCACAATTGTTGGTGTTGAGCGCTTTTGCTTTTAATGCCTCTTTTTTTCTCCATTTTCGCAGCACCCAATCGGGGCTTCCTTTTGTGTTTTTGCGCTGGACATTGAGGTCATCGTCACATGAGCCTCATCGGAATTGACTTTTCATTCAACATTTTTTTACCGTCATGATCCGCCACTCTATGTGGACTCAACACTGCCGACAATCTCATCATAATGGTGGGGCATAATGGTGGGGCATTGATCGGCAGTGAGCAATGCATCGAGGGAGTTGAGAAAGATGAGAGAGAGAAAATGGGGGTGAGTGGTGGCACTATGAAGAAAAAAAAAGTGGAATTTAGGATTTAGCTTTTCTTTTCAAAGTTTATTATTCTTGTTATTGTTTTTTTCCTGGTTTTTTTTCAGCCATTTTCCTTTTCTTTCTTTTTTTTTTTTTAATTTCTTTTCTTCCCTTTTCATCTTCTCTAGTCCAAAATTTCTTCTCTTCTTTTTTTTTTCGATTCTTTTTTTCTTTCTTTTTTTCGATTGTTTTTTTTCATTTTTTTTCTTTCTTTTTTTTTTTTTGCTTTCTTTTTCTCTTTTGTTTGCCTTTTTTTCTCACATGTTTTTTTTATTTTTTATTTTTTTTTTCCAGAAGTTTCTTTTTTTTTTTTTGCTGTTTTTTTTATTAACTTGCCCTCCTACTATTTTTTTTGTAGGAGTTACAGTGCAACCGAAGAAGCACGACAAAACAATTTTTTTTATCTCATTGACCCGTCTTTGGTGCACGTAAGGACGACCTTGGCATGGTCTATCTATTGTATCCCTATTCGTGCTTCCTGATCGTCATGCGAAAACCTGCAAAGGTGTAGCGTCGTTCGTGCATCCTGATCGTCATGGGAGGGGCCCCGCAAAGGCTTACAACTCTCCCATTCGATCATCCTAGGTGGATACCGAAAAGGTCTACCTTGTAGCACCGTTCGCATATCCGCTTTCACCCTAGGGAGGATCCCGATAAGGTATACCTCGTTATGTTACTCCTTGATCAAAATTTGAAGATAAGGGAAATATGCCATCGAGTATTGAAGATGAGGTGGATGTGCCATCAAACCTTGAAGATGAGAAGAATGTGCCATCAAGCTTTTGAGCGGAGTCAGGTTAGCTAGAGTCGATCTCGCAATAAGACGGGTCCAGACGGACCAGAGTTGTCCTCGCATATGAGGTAGAGCTAGGCAAACCAAACTTGATCTCGCATATGAGGTAGAACCACACCCACATTTTGGAGTGAAGTCGCATCAAGCGAAGCCACGCCACAACTATGGAGATGAAGCGAAGCCACGCCACAACTATGGAGATGAAGCGAAGCCACGCCACAACTATGGAGATGAAGCGAAGCCACGCCACAACTTTGGAGATGAAGCGAAGCCACGCCACAACTTTGGAGATGAAGCGAAGCCACGCCACAACTTTGGAGATGAAGCGAAACTGTGCTAACATTTTGGAGATGGCGAAGCCACGCTATCAATTTGGAAATGGCGAAGCCACGCTATCAATTTGGAGATGAAACGAAGCCACGCCACGAATTTGAAGATGAAGTGAAGTCGTGTCATCAGTTTGGAGATGAAGTGAACCACGCCAGACTTTGGAGATGAAGCAAAACTGCGTCATGATTTTGTAGACCGAGTCATTGAAGATGGAGCCGAGCCATGTACACCGACCTTGAACTTGAAAATGGAGCAGAGTCATGCACACCGACCTTCAACTTGAAGATGGAAGTGGGGCCATGCACGCCAATCTTGAACTTAAAGATGGAAAGGCATCAACGAAACCTCTGAACTTAAAGATAGAGAGGCATCAACGAAGCCTTTGAACTTAAAGATGGAGAAGCATCGACGAGAACTTCACACTTGAGTTTGACAAAGTATCGGTAAATTCTTCACATTTGAGTTTGACGAAACATTAGCCAATGCTTCGCATTTGAGTTTGATAAAGCATTGATAAATCATCAACATCTGAGCTTGACAAAGCATCGGCCAATCCTCTGCTCTTGAGCTTGAAGTATCAGCGAATCCTTCGCATTTAAGTTTGAAATATCGGCGAATCTTCCGCATTTGAGTTTGATGAAGCATCAATGAAGCTTTGGCAGTAGGCTTGACTTTGTGACTTTGAGCATAAAGATGGCATCGCAAAACCTCCAGACTTGAGCATGAAGATGAAGCACCGATGAAGCCTCTAAACTTGAAGATTGAGGAGCATCGATGAAGCCTCTGAACTTGAAGATTGAAGAGCATCAATGAAGCCTCTGAACTTGAAGATGGAGGAGCATCTAAGTTTAATTTTAAAGAGGAAGCGAAGCGCATTCCAAGTGTGTGCCTTTTATTTACTGTGTTGGCTCCTTACGAGGGATGAACATTTTCAATTCATTGTGTTGCCCCCAATAAGGATGAACATCTTCAATTTGAAGTGTCATTATTTAATGGGGATGATCAATATCAATCTTGTAGTATTATACTTAGGTGGTTGTGGTATCTTTTCTGATGAACTAAACTGAAATTTCTTTAAGTTCCCTTCATACCTTTAAAGAAAGGGATCAAATCATGACGTAGTTCAAGTTTTTTTTTTTTTTAACTGGACTGAACTCGAAGTTTCTTTCAAGCTGCCTACATACCCTTCTTAATGGTAGGGATCAAGTCATAATGTAGTTCGAAAAGATTTTTTTTTATGCGCAACTGAACTTAAATTTCTTTAAATTGCCTACGTACGCTTTATAATGAAAGGGATTAAGTCGTAACGTAGTTCGTACAATTTTTTTTTGGGCCGTTCACATTTTAAGCTTATGCGGGTTAGGCTCTTGCGATGAGGAGCTTCTTCATTTAAACTTTAGAAGCTCTTATTTCATCATGGTTTTGATTATCCTCTTCATTTGTAGGATTCATCAATATGATGAGTTTTGGCTTCACTATCAAGGAACCTTCTGTATTTATGTCAACAGAAAATTTCCTCTTCATGCGTGAAGGGACACGACTGTGAATCTTTTCGTTGTTGTTTTCTTCATGGAATGACGTTGGCTTCAAGATTTTCATCCTTCCTTTACGTTGATCGCTTGTTGTCTTGAGACGATCAAAAGCAGATGCTGGAGGTTGATCTTTCTTTGATGTGGATATACTTAGTCTTTTGAAGGTTGAAGTTCGAGCAGAAGTAGTCGTTGGACATTGGTCTTCTTCTCCTACCGTGGCCATACTCAATCTTTGAAAAACTAAAGATCGAGCACTTAAAGGCTTAATACGATTGAAGACAAAAGTTCTTTGCTTCATTTCTTTTAAGTCTTTGACTTTTTCAGCAGTCACATGATTGTTGTCGACTTCCACTATGTCGATAGTGTGACATGCAATAACTTCTGATACTTTCTCTGGATGATTATTGAGAAAGCTTCTTGGGAGAAATTTTGCCGAAGTTTCCGGCCGTCGGAATTGAGGGAAGTTCTTGTCTTCTTTCTTAGCAGGCTTAGGTTTCCGTGTCATTTTTTTGCCTTTCTTTTTATGAGTCTTGTTTCTTTTTCTATATCTTCGATAGGAATGCGACTCTTTTTGGGTGGAGTTTGGTTGTCTTCTCTTTCGATGAGTCACTACTATCCACCCTTCGTTGTCATCTTCAACAAGCTCATCTTTCTTTTTGGAATTTGCTGTTTGAATCTCTTGTTGGAACCGAATAACTATAGGCTCGAATTCTCCAAACTGGATCGGACTTTGTCTTTAAGCATGGAACACAGACAGTATTGGAACATTTGAAGTCACCGTTACTATAGCGTGATTTGTCTAAGCTACTTCATCCAAATCTAGCTCAATCTTCTTTTCACGAGCCAACTTCATAATTCGTTCCTTCAGCATGAAACACCTTTAAACTGGGTGACTAATGACCCGATGATACTTGCAATACTTAGGATCATCTATTTTTTCTTCTTGTTTCGGCCGCTTGCATTCCAGTAGTTGAATAAGTTGCTTCTCTAGTAGTTGCTCTAAAATATTTGCCACATCAGAGTTAGGGAATGGAAAAACCTTTTCTTGTCGTTTTTTAAGAGTTTGACGATGCTTCTTGCCCTTATTGTGCCTTCTTTCAAATTTTGTTTGTTTTCCTTTGGAGGAAAATTTCAGCGGAGTCATATGAACATCCATAGATTCTTTTGTGGTACTACCCACGATCTTTTCAGTGCCCTTGGCATCATTTTTGTATTTTCTCCCTTCAGAGACTAGGAAATCTTTAGTTACCTTATTGGCAATGCTCAGCTCCATATCATGAGCGCGTGTTGCCAGCTCCTCAAATGTACGAGGTTTTATCCCTTGTAGGATGTAGAGAAGCACCCAGTGCATGCTTTGAGTGCACATCCCTACTGCAGATAATTCAGTAAGTCTATCTTTGCAATCCAGACTTAAAGCTCTCCATCGGTTGATGTAATCGATGATTGTCTCTCCCTTCCACTGTTTGGTGTTTGTCAGTTCCATCATGCTAACAATACGCCTTGTACTGTAGAAGCGGTTCAGGAACTCCCTTTCTAGTTGTTCCCAACTGTCAATCACTTCTGGCTTCAAATCAGTATACCAATCGAAAGCATTTCCTTTCAAGCTACGGACGAACTGCTTGACTAGTTGGTCTCCTCTGGTTCCTGCATTTTCACAAGTTTCAATGAAGTGTGCAACATGTTGTTTTGGATTGCCCTTTCCATCGAACTGTTGGAACTTTGGAGGTTGATACCCAACTGGCATTTTGAGGTTGTCGATTCTCTTGGTGTATGGCTTGGATTACATAAAAGAGCTTTGCAATGGTCCTTCGTACTAAGCTCTTATGGAGTTTGTGATCATATCCTAAGCTGTTGAACTGACAGAGAGGCAACAGAGGTGGATTGTGGTGGCTGACTTTTCTGCAAGACAGTCTTTCCTTTGTCATTGGCTTTTGTAGCTGAGGATTGACTTGATTCAGCAGTATCTCGAGCCTGTATCTGATCTCTTAAATCAGCGATTTCATGATCTCGCTCCTTTACAGCCTTCATTAGGAGATTTATCTTTACCTCCATCTCTGCCATGGTTGACTCAATCGTTACGTCAGTCATCATGACAGACACTACATCAAAATGTGATTTTTTCTCTGATAGATCAGTAACAGAAGCATAGTTTTCAAACAAGGGATTTTCTCTGATGACGATCCCACTTTTAGAAAATTCCATCAGCTGGCCCCAGATTTCCTTCGTGATGACAGAGCTTATGTAAGTGTTGCTTGCGACGGTAGCTTTGGATGCAACTTTCTTTGGTGTCATTTGTAGATTTGTTGACTCGGATGATGAGAGAGAGATGAGAGGTAGAGAGGTCCCACCGGGCGTGCCAATTTGTTCGCATAAGATTTCAAGAGAAATTTATTTCGTGGAACTTGAACTTTGTATTTGTATTAATTTTGTGGAAAGTGAGTACAATCTCTAATACGTAGTATTTTGATGCTTTCAAAATAAACTATAAACTTTAAGCTAGTTGATCTTTTTGAACGATCGGTCTTTGGGCTTGTTGATCTTCTTGGGTGATCGGCCTTTGAGCTTGTTGATCTTCTTTGGTGATCGGCCTTTGGGCTTATTGATCTTCTTGGATGATCGGCCTTTGGGCTTGATGATCTTCTTGGATGATCGACCTTTAGGCTTGTTGATCTTCTTGGAGGATCGATCTTTGGACTTGTTAATTTTCTTAGATGATCGGTCTTTGGGCTTGTTGATCTTCTTGGATGATCGGCCTTAGGGCTTGTTGATCTTATTGGAAGATTAGTGTCCGCACGAGGCTTCTGGAGAAACTTGTTTCGTGGAGTTGAACTTGATTTGGTGTTGATGTTGAGGTTGATTTGATGCGATGTGGTTCGATCTTTAGTACTTGATCCTCTGATTCTCTCTCGGTTGGGTGGATGCGCTTGACTTGAAGAAGGAAAGCACCGAATGTTCTCGTAGAAGTCTTGGAAGAGTGTTTGTGTCTTTAAGGGTCTTCTGTCTTCTAGAAGTGCAGCTTCAGGAGTCTTGAGAGTCTTCTGCTTGTTGATGAATTCTCTCTGGGCTCTCTGAATGTAGAATTACTTGTATCTTCAAAAGGATTTGAGTCTTCAAGCATGGTCAGAATGCTTGTATCTTCAAAGAACTTCAGTCTTTAGGATGCTTGCATTTTCAAAGGACTTCAGTCTTTAGAATGCTTGTATCTTCGAAGGACTTTAGTTTTCAGACGTGGTCAGCTTCAGGAGTGAATGAGTCTTCTGACTGTAGAGAATTCCCTATAAACTCTCTGGAGTATAGAATTGTTGACCTCCATAAATGAGGAGAACTCCTCTATTTATAGAGTTATCTGTTGGAATTCATGGGCTTGGGTTTGGTCGATCCATGGGCCTGACTAATTGGATTTGAGCCTTATTTGACATTTTGGTAAATTAAGCTTATTTATGGGCTAAATTGAACTTTTAGCCCAAATAATAATATCAAATTGGACCGAAGTAATTTTATTCAATCCAACAGTTACGAATAAAACATGTGGCATCATCGAACTTCGTCAATTTATGTCTTCAACTTCAATTTGGGACAAATGTCAGCTTCTAATTAGTCTCGAATTCAATTATTTGGAATTTTGTCCTTAATTTAGTAAATGACGTGGCAATTTGCGATCGGTCCAAAATTTCTCATTCAACACATACAATTTTATAAAGGAATTTGAAAACTCGATTATGATATATTCTACTAAACTTTTTATTTCTAAATTTATTTTACCTTCTAAATTTTGTCATCCTAAAGTTTTATTCCTTTAAACTTGTTTTATATGAAATCATTTTTTTAGGTCATAAACGATCATATATTTTTGTAAAAAAAACAATCACACATGCATCTCACCCATAAGTGAAAGAATGCATCATTTCAATATATAACTACCTCCATTAGAACAGTCGCAACACATTGCTAACTAGAGATGTCCACGGGGCGGGACGGGGCCGGAGATGCCATTCCCCATCCCCGTGAAATTCCCCACGGGGATCAGGGCGGGGATTTTCCACGGGGAATTCACGAGGATCGGGTTCCCGGGAGAAATTTTTCCCCGTTACATTTTTTTTTAAAATGCCAATTAATTTAAATCACTAATACAAGTAAATTTTAATTAAATAATCGACTTTATCACTAAATTGTTTATTATAGTTAGTTTTATGACAATTTGAATTTAAAGATATATTACTCAAATCCTGGCCTAAAAAAGCTAATTAATTTTTATTGTAGAAATAAATAAATAAAAATCACATTATTCACCTATATAATCTAAATTACATTCAATTTAAACATATTCATTATCTTTCCCAATAAATAATTAAATTTGAAATTTAAATGTAATATTTATACAATAATAATAGTAACATAACATTAGATAACTATACTAAATAAATATGTAAAAGCTAATCGGGGCGGGGACGGAGTCGGGGGTGAGGACAGGGAATGCCCGTCCCTGTTTAACTCACAGGGATTTTTTCCCCACTCCTTCCCCCATTCCCCGCCTAATCGGGGAATCCCCGCCCCGTCCCCGTGGGAAAATTGGACATCTCTATTACTAACCATTGTATCTGTTAGACTCAACAAATACGTGCATTCCAAGAATTATGCTACATCTTGAAGAGTTGCATCCCAATGAAATCAATTGTATCTATTAAACTCAACAAACACTACACTCGAAGAAAATTTTTCCCATCTACAAAGGGTAAAATAAGAGTTTATTTAAAAAGTAGGGGCAAAATAGAAAAAAAAATTCTCCTATATTGCCCCATTTATATATTTACTAGTCAAGAAACGCGTGCAATGCACGTGAAATCTTGTAGTTCTAATTATTCTTTTCAACAATATTTTTTTAGCACATAATGAAAAAAATATTATACAATAAGTTGCCATAAACATTTAAAAGTTAGGTAATGTAACAATTTTCATTTTAACGTTCTCATATTATTGTCTTTTTCAAAAAAAAAATAATAATCTTATATCTAGTACAAACAAGAGAAAAATTGTTCTAGTAAAAATTATCAAATTAATATGTTAATATTCCAATATTAACGTAGATATAGAGCAATAGTTGTTATTTTAATGTTATTATATATCTATTGTGAAGTCACACAAAAACTGCATCGTTTCACTGTATTATTTAATACTTTCATTCAATTATTATTATTATCATTATTATTATTGTTGTTGTTTTGTATTTTCTCTAAACTTTGGATTCAGTGGAATTATTTTTATTAAGAATGTAAATGCAAGAATTTATTTTATTTTTCTTCTACACGTCCATCTCACGTATTTATTGGAAGAATCAATGCACCAATTTGGTGTGTATAACCACCTCCACCCCAAATGGATGCATTGACCAAGCATATATGAGTGATGAAAATGAGAATAAATATGGTCTAAGTGCAAGCATATACTAACAAATCTTGAAGTATTCCAAGAGTCGAATTCCACGAGACTATTTATGCAATTCAATTTTTCTAAGAAGTAGTTTTTCTATGAAAACCAAAGGGTAATCAGTAAATAAGTGATTTTGATGTTGAATGTTGATGAAAGCAGTAAACAAGAGTGTTGAACAAAAATGCAGTTATGTTTCAACCAAAAGAACAGTGTACCTTGGACAATGCGACCGTGTCATACTATGATAATGACCTAGTCATGGACAAAAAACTTCTTTCATTCAGTCTTGTGTCAAGTTCTTTTAGGAGCTTTAATCAACTAATGACTATATTTCTATGGTTAGCTGGATCTTAGATTAATTCATATGCAATTTCTTTATCCCATGATGTCCCTTACTTATAAGGCGATGTGATGGTTCTATTTCTAGGCTCTTAATCTCATCTTTCTTTGTGAATCAGTTTATATCCTAACCTTCTCAACATTAAGACTCCACTAAATTGCGAAATTAAGTGATCAATTTAACTAAGCAATATTTTTTCATCACTTTATAAAGGAAATGCAAAAGTCAAAGAGGTATGAAGCATAAGCATTGGTCAAGCCATGAAGCCTTAGAGTATTTACACAACTGAACCCCTTAGAGAGTTTAGCTCACGATTAATAATAAATGACTAGATTTTATTAAATAAAAAATCATGACTACAAGGTAAATGTTCAAGATGAAAATAAATAGAGAGAGAACATTGCAAAGATAAAATAAAAAAAATGCTGGAAATATACTAAAAACGGAATTGTGACGATCTTTCGCTTGTCCAATCTTTCCCTAGGGTGATTCTCTTTTTTCAAGGACGAATCTCACTTATCCACACGTTTTCACGGGGTAGAAGTAACCTAGAGTGTTAAAGCCTCAGAGGGACTTTCATTCTTGAAGCTTGATAACTGGAAATATGGGATTTCGGCTAATGGATGACTGAATTTTGTTGGTGGAGGGTAGATAGAGTTCGATGGAGAGTTAGCGCTTGAAGTGAGACACTCCTCCTAGGCTAAGGTTATTGAGGAATGACCTAAAATCATGCTCTGGACGTTTACCCGACATTTACCCATCATTTTAAGTGTCGAATAACGACTTTGACTAAGGAAATAACAACCATAATAGACTGATGCATGAATTTGGAAAATTAGAGTTTTTTTTTTTATGCGGTCGTAGTGATTTGGTAATGTGGTTGCAGTGAAGTCAAAATCTGCAAAATAGTCACAAATCAGTCTGGAAGCTCCTTTAACCAACCCAAAACACTAAAAACACACTTTAGACAATTCAAAGACATATGATTTATCATTTTATTTAATTTAGGACATTCTGGGGTCAAAATATTACATAAAGTGCTACTTTTACTAAAGAAAAGTACTAAAATAGATGGTAAGAATGTGCACTTTTTGACATCAATCAGTATCCAATTGGCATCTAATGTATTCTATTTTGAAGAGTCTCATCAACATCAATTGCACTTATTTGACCCATGACTTTATTTTTAAAATTAAAAATGTATTTTGTAAACTCAAAATTGGAAAGGCTACTGCCTTTCAAACAGACATCTACACTTGAAAGGTCACAATCACTCAAGGGTAATATGAAAATTTATGAAAAATATAAGGGCAAAAGAGACGTATAAAGATTATCCCTATATAGCCCATTTTAATAGAGTAGAGATTATTATTATTATTATTTATAGCTCATGAATAAATATATATACAACATAATAAAAAAATTATCAAGTTAAATGACATTTAACAAAAAGAAAAAAAAAACTTGGTTGAGCCCTTGAAAAAAATTAATGTGATAAATTCTTGTTTTTCAATCCTCGAATATTATAAAAATTTTGTGCATTCCACATTTTGGGAGACACTATTCAATAAAGACAACAACAAAACACCACTAGTCTTGCAAATAGTTTTTATTACACTTAATCCTTATGTGTCCAAAGTTTCACACTAGTTAAAAAAAGATGATCATAAGTATACAAGGAGACAACTATCTCCATTGATATAAAATCTTTTTATTTATATTTTTTAAGTATATGATCAATTGATCATTATAGATGATTGTTGAAATTGATCGCTGAATATAGTAGTTGTGCGAAGTTGGGATGGTGTCGTAGGTGGTCGTTACGAACGTGAATTTTTTCGATAAATTTGTAAACTTTATAGTTAACGCCTTTGAGGTCGGTGAAATGTAAGATAAAGATTTGGGATTTCTAATTCAAACCAATAATAATAATAATAAAAAGAAGATTTCTTACTAGTTTAAGTTGTACCACAAAACATGATGATGATGTACGATATCGGTGGCCGTTCTTAGCCACGGCGGTGACAAACGTTTAAAACCCAAATATCTGAAAAAGGCCGGCACACGTTAGTATCAATCGACGCATCCTCTTCTCCGTCTTCCTTATCCTGCGCCGCCATTCTCAACACTCCGTCGTCGTCCCCACTCCCAATTCCCAAAATCCCAATCCTCTTTCTAGGGTTAGGGTTTTCCACCTTCTCTCTCATCTTCCCCATTCTCCCGATGCACTGCGCAGATTTTGCGTCCCGTTTCTCTAGTCCTTACTCGACTCCTCGTTGCCCCTTTTCACATGGACCGTAACAGGCAATCCAAGGACTTATTCTACTCCAACCTCTTCAACCTTGAGGTTTCTCCTCTCCCTTTTTGCTTCTTTTTCGCAAACTTATTTGTTTTTTTTTGCCCCTTTTGTTCTGGTAATCATGGTATTGTGTGTGGCTTGTTCTGAATTGCAGTGGGTTCTTTGGCTTTTCTTTCTTTAGATTTTTAATTCTTGAGTTTTTGGGGTGTTGTGTTTGAATTTCGTGTTCTGTTGGTTTAGTTACTTCATTTTCTTGGTTTTGAATGTGGGTTTTAGTCGAATGAGGTACTGCTGTTCTACAATTTCTAGTTTCCTTTTGAGAATCTTGGGTTCTGCTGCAGCCCTTGCTGAACTTTCAACTTCCGCAACCGGAGGATGATTTTGATTATTATGCGAATAGCAGTCAGGATGAGAGCAGAGGTAGCCCAGGTACATGTTTCTGTGATTGACTATGTGATATCTGATTTGTGCCTTGCGAACTTAACTGAATTTGAAGATTATGGTTATAAATATAGATTTTGAGGCAATGCGTAATGATGGTGGATGTGTATCAGGTAGAACAATTGCAAAACATGGTAATGGTACCATGACTAAGAGAGAGTTGAGCTTGGCGAGGAAAAGAAGGCAGTCGCTGAATAGTGAGGAGGACGACAGTGTGGATGATTACTACGGGACGCACGTTACTGAAGAGCGGTATCGACAAATGCTTGGAGAACACATTAAGAAGTATAAACGAAGGTCTAAAGACTCCTCATCTCCCATGCCTACACGCAGGGGGAATTCAGCGTCTAAGGGTAACTCAAGTTCAAGAGCTAGGAGGTCGGGGAGTGAGCAACATGGAGGGTTTCTTGAAGGGGAAACTGCAAATGATTGTATTAACGATTATAATCCTCACAGACCAGGAAGTCATCATGAGGCAGATTTTGCTCTGCTGCGTACGCCTGACAGGTTTTCTTCTTTACATGATTATCTTAAGTGTGAGAAATCTTGTAGTCGTGGACATGAGGACATCATTCTATGATCTTTCTGCTTTTGCAGAGTAATATATGAGCCTGCATATTTGGATATTGGGGATGGCATCACTTTCAAAATTCCCCCAACTTATGATAAGCTGGCTGCTTCACTGAACTTGCCAAGCTTCTCTGACATCCAAGTAGAGGAAGTTTACTTAGAGGGTACATTGGATTTGGGGTCCCTAGCGTCGATGATTGCTGATGACAAAAGGTTTGGACTCCGTAGCCAGGCAGGGATGGGGGACCCTCAGCCCCAGTATGAATCGCTTCAGGCAAGATTAGATGCCTTGGCATTTTCAAATTCGTCACAGAAATTCAGTCTCAAAGTATCTGACATTGGGCTGAATTCATCCATCCCAGAGGGGGCTGCTGGAAGAATAAAGCGAGCTATTTTATCTGAGGGTGGTGTGCTACAGATATATTATGTGAAGGTTTTGGAGAAGGGAGACACTTATGAGGTTCTTAATCTGTTATATATTATGTTCTCAGTTTTTGCCTTGTTTTTATTTGGGTTATTTGTTTTTCATATTTGGGAAGGACTGGATGTTCCTTTAATTTATTTTTTGCTGCAGATTATTGAACGAAGCCTGCCCAAGAAACAAAAAATAAAGAAAGACCCTTCTGTCATAGAGAGAGAGGAAATGGAGAAGATTGGGAAAATCTGGGTCAACATTGTTAGGAGAGACTTGCCAAAACATCATCGGAACTTCACCGCCTTTCATCGGAAGCAGCTAATTGATGCCAAGAGGTTCTCAGAAACTTGCCAAAGGGAGGCATGTATTATCTATTTCTTATTAGTGTTCGGAAATTTGGCTAAACTTTAGCATCTAATTATGTATTTTTTCTGGAATGTTTTAGTGTGGCTTCTTGAACATGGTGTCTTTATCTTTAACAGGTCAAATTGAAGGTCAGCAGATCTCTTAAAATGATGAGAGGTGCTGCAATTCGAACACGGAAATTAGCTAGAGACATGTTGCTATTTTGGAAGCGAATTGATAAAGAGATGGTATTCTACTTTTCTACTTTATGAAGTATTTATTTTGTTTTGGTTGTAAGTAGGGTTTTAAAATGTGTTTCTATGCATGCTTCGTGAGTTGGTATGAGTTGAGCCAATCTTGTAAGACACATGTTTTGGTGTTGATGCTTGTTCTTCAGACCTTTCTACATGGCCTCAATTTCTTTTTCCTAACATAAGGGATGATAATCGACGTAATCCCTATGGATGATAATCAACGTAATGCCTATGCCAACAATCTCGTAGACTTATTTATTTATTATACAATTAAAAAGATTATCTATATCATCTCATTTAAACATATGCTTCCATTTTAGACCAATGTGTTACTTCTGAGGACCATCTCACATTTGGCATGCTTTGTGTTTTAAGAAAATATGGGTGGGTACAAGGTAAAAGTTTTAAGGAAAAATTCTAATTTTAATTTTAGTAGGTTGGCAATATGCCAAATACTCCACCATCCAAACACAATTGCGTTCCCTGGCTTGCTTTGCCCTGCATTCATTCAATATAGGAAGGACTTATTTTTTGAATGGTCCAAATCTGTTTCAGTCACAAGATCAGGCTGAGTTTTGCAGGCTGCTGCTAATTTTTGGCAGTGATTTGGTTGCTCTGATCCAATAAAATTATGTATCTTGTTTTAACCTCCAAACAGCAATGTGAAAATGTAAGAATGAAAAACTGTTATACTGAAAACAGAAAATCTGTCTCAAAGCTAACCCTTCTCTTTTATTTGTAAGAGAACAAATATTTTTCTCTAGTCTTTTCTATCATTTAAAGATGTTTATTTCATGCTTTAGTTCTCTCCATTCATTCTTTAGGCTGAAGTGCGGAAAAGAGAGGAAAGAGAAGCTGCTGAAGCTTTGAGGCGAGAGCAGGAACTTCGAGAAGCTAAGAGACAGCAGCAGAGGCTCAATTTTCTTATACAACAAACAGAGCTTTATAGTCATTTTATGCAGAACAAATCAAATTTGCATCCTTCTGAAGCTCTGCCTTTGGAAGATGAAAAACCAAATTACCAAGAAGGGACTTGGGATTCAGATAGTGTGCCTGCTGAGGAAGAAGATCCTGAGGAGGTCGAACTGAAGAAGGAAGCACTTAGAGTTGCTCAAGATGCAGTTTCGAAGCAAAAAAAGTTAACAAGTGCATTTGATGATGAATGCTCAAGGCTGCGTCAAGCTTCTGAACCTGATCAAAATGAGGTTGCTGGAGCTAATAATATAGATCTGCTTCATCCGTAAGTTTCCTTTTTTATTCTTTAAAATTTTCTTCCCATTTTGGAGTTTGAGGCAGTTCCCATTTTTTAGTCAAGTTAATGGAACTATATTGCTATTTGGCAGCTCAACCATGCCTGTAACTTCAACAGTTCAGACACCTGAGTTGTTTAAAGGTAGCCTTAAAGAATATCAGCTGAAAGGTCTCCAATGGTTGGTCAATTGTTATGAGCAGGTTGTATGAAGTTCTTATGAAATGATTATCATGGATTCATCCTTTTTAAAAAGAAAAAAGTTAAGCTTTGGTCCCGTGGTTATATACAGGGTTTAAATGGCATACTAGCTGATGAAATGGGCCTTGGAAAGACCATACAGGCAATGGCTTTTTTGGCTCATTTGGCTGAGGTAATATGATCATACGAAGTTTCTAAAGTATTATTTTTTCTTTGTATTTTAACTATTATCACCCTTCTTATATCAGGATAAAAATATATGGGGGCCTTTTTTGGTTGTAGCACCTGCGTCTGTCTTGAACAATTGGGTGGATGAAATCAATCGTTTCTGCCCTGACTTAAAAGCTCTTCCATATTGGGGTGGGCTTTCAGAGCGTACAGTTCTCAGGAAAAAGATTAACCCCAAGAATCTATATCGCAGGTAATCTGAAGTTGTAAATTTTCAAAAGTAGTTTTAAAAGAATGAAACTAAAGGGTTGGCCGATTTTTATGATTCAAGTTAAGCTAAAAGTTATAATAATAACCTAAAAGTCCCATGGGTTGACCTAGTGGTTGATAAAGCGCAGTTGTATCAAGTAAAAGAGGGAAAATAATAATAATAATGGTGGGAGTTCAAACTATGGTTGCTACATACTTAGGATTTAATGTCGTACGAGTTTCTTAGACTACCAAATATGTAATATTAGATAACTGTTTGGTGCGATTAATTGAGATGAGCACAAGCTAGCTCTAAACATTGGTAGATTTAAAAGAAACGTGCACGTGCTTAGGATTAGGGATGTAAGAGATTTTTTTTTGAACGGAAACAAAACTTCATTGATATAGTGAAAAGAGCAAAGCTCAAATTACAAAGAGACAAGAACCAAATAAACCACTAAGAATGATGCAGAGAAAAACTGAAAAATTGAAAAAACTGCTTAAACCAACCGAAACCGTTTGTTGGTTCGGTTTTTCATTCTCATCTTGCAGACTATTGGTTTCAGAGGACTCCTTGGTCAGTGGTTTAGTTAATGATGTAGTTGTTTCTCTCTGACCAAAGCTTTCAATTGAAACTCTCCTAAGGGTTTCTTCTCCTATTGTAGGGTGGTCCACCAATGTGGTAGTAAGAAACTCTCTAGGGTTACTTCGATACGGTGTGCACTGTGCCAATTAAAGGCATCTAGAATGAAGGACGAAAATCTGTAAATATAGAGGCAGGAGACAAACAGATGGACCTACGGTTAAGCATCCGTATTGCACATGCAACAACGGGAAGTTGGGGGGAAGATGTAATTGTCTTTTGGAAAAGGTTACTGCTAAGAGGAGAATAATAGGATAAGGTAGCCCATTCCGTGATCTCATTGTCTTCTAGATGTCTCTTAAAACTAATGGTGCCAAACACTTTGTTCGTTGATAGTTTGCTGGTTGAAAGAAAGTAAGGACTGTTAAAAGAGAAAAGAGAGAAAGAGGAGACACAAGGTTTACGTGAAAAACCCTAGAACAGGGAGAAAAAACCACGATAGAGAGTCTTCGTTTTTATTAAGTTTTACATAATGTGAGAAATACAAGAGGATTTTTATTTAAAGGCTCCAACAAGCCTAAATACAAAAAAGGAAAGAAAAATAGGGTAAAGTAAATAATTATGATATCCCCGGGACTATAAACAATCAACTAAGTCCCATATTTCCAACACTCCCCTTCAAGTTGGGGTGTAGATATCAATCAGATCCAACTTGCTAATGCAAGAGTCAAAATTTTGCCTGAGTAACCCTTTAGTGAGAACATCTGCAACTTGTTGATTTGATGGAATATATGGAATACAAATACTGCCGTTGTCCAGTTTCTCTTTTATAAAGTGTGCAATCTCCACATGTTTCGTTCGATCATGTTGTACTGGATTATTAGCGATGATTATAACAGCTTTATTATCACAATAGAGTTTCATAGGTAAGACACCATCTTGATGATGATCAAATAATACTTTCTTCAACCAGATTTCTTCACAAATTCCCAAACTCATAGCTCTGTATTCAAACTCTGCACTACTTTTAGCAACTACACTTTGCTTCTTCTTTCTCCAAGTTACCAGGTTACCCCATACAAAGGTACAGTACCTTGAGGTAGACTTTCTGTCAGTGACTGATCCTGCCAAGTCAGAACTGGCTTGCCGGACAGTCGAGCCACTCGTCATTTTCGATAGGGCGGGCGCTCCCTACCCGTCGGTATAGGCCTCATTGCATTTCCTGTCAGTTTTCCAGAACATTAGACCTTTACTAGGAGTGTTTTTCAAATATCTTAGAATTTGATTCACAGCTTCCATATGTTCTTCATATGGTGCTTGCATAAACTGATTGACAACACTGACAACATAGGAAATGTCTGGTTTGGTATGTGATAAGTAAATTAACTTTACCACTAGACTGATACCTCTCTTTATCAATTGGAACTTGTTAACAGAATCTCTCAGTTTAGCATTGAATTCTATAAGAGTGTCAACGGGTCTACATCCAGTCATACTTGTTTCCTTTAACAAGTCAAGAGTGTACTTTCGTTGTGAGACAAAGATTTCTTTCCTTGATCTGGCCATTTCCATTCCAAGGAAATACTTTAGATTCCCAAGGTCTTTGATTTCAAGCTCATCTGCCATCTTCTTTTTCAGTTTGGTGATCTCATCAATATTATCTGACAAGACAATATCATCCACATACACGATTAGGACAACAATTTTCTGACATTTTTGTGAACAATGTATGGTCACAGAGTGTCCCTGAGTGAACCCTTGGGACTTAACAAAGGTAGTAAACCTTTCAAACCAAGCTCTTGGGGACTATTTCAGACTATACAAGGACTTCCTGAGTTTACACATCTGACGACCAAACTGAGCTTCAAAACCTGGAGGAGAACTCATATACACCTCTTCTTCTAAATCACCATTTAGAAATGCATTTTTCACATCAAGTTGGTGGAGAGGTCAATCTTTATTTACTGCAACAGAGAGAAGAACCCGAATCGTGTTTAACTTTGCTAGAGGAGAGAAGTTTATGAATAGTGTGGCGGGACCAAAGGCAACGGTGGCAGGACCAGAGGTGGCGGCGGTGACACTATGAATAAAGTTGGCGGCACTAGGGATCCCGATCGGCTGTTGTTGAGGATGTATTTGTAGCGATCAAAGATACTGGTCAATGGCGGTCTGAACGACAGCGGCGGTGACCTGAGGCTCCATTGGTAGCTGTGGTGGAAGCGGTGTTGGTGCAGCACTAAGGTTATCTTGCATAGGTTGGTTTCTGCCGATGGTGGCTAGAGTTTCGTCACCACACTCTGATACCATGTTAAAAGAGAAAAGAGAAAGATGAGACACAAGGTTTACGTGGAAAACCCTAGAATAGGGAGAAAAAACCATGATAGAGGGTCTCCGTTTTATTAATTTTTACATAATGTGGAGATACAAGAGGATTCATATTTACAGGCTCCAACAAGCCTAAATACTAAAAGGAAAGAAAAATAGGGTAAAGTAAATAACTATAATACACCTGGAACTATAGACAATCAACTAAATCCCTTATTTCCAACAAGGACTAAAGAGCATATTAGAAAGTCCCTTATTTCCAACAAGGACTAAGGAGTGTATTAGAAAGTAGCTCATATAGTAGAGTTAGTTGATTGTCATGTAAGATTAGTCAAGGAGCGCAAGCTAGCTTGAACATGCAAAGCAGAAACTTAGAAGGAAAAGAAAAGGAAAAAAGTGGTCCAGATCCAATTCTATAATCCTTCCTAAACTGTATTGCTTCCATTAGCTACTTTGTTGTTTGACCATGGAGTACAAGAGAAGGTTGCTCTGTCATATGAAATTCTTCTCGGTAAGGTATCTCCATATCCATTTGGATGGCATGGCTTGATTTGTTTGCTTGATGTTGCGATGTCAAGCCCTCCAAAATGAGTAGACTGCTGAATCCTTTTCCAGCTAACTAGATGATAGCCACCCTTTGTATGGGGCCTTCCCCTAGGAAATTTCTCAGGAGCTAAAAGGGGTACATGTCAAGCTTCCCTCTGTAGACAAGAAGGTATGCTTCTGGTTCTGAAGCTTGTATGCAATCCTCTCAATGATGGGGGGTCCAAAAGCTGGGAAATTTATGCTTACCATCAGGAGGGAGGCTAGCTAAGGCAGATATTTAGCCAACTAAAGCCAAATCATCAACGTTGATACCAAGAATTTTGGACATTGATATCAAGCCAGATTCTTTTTCGAAGATTTCTGTGATGTTGAATAAGTTTATCAAGCCAGATTCTTTTTCGAAGATTTCTGTGATGTTGAATAAGTTTTCTTTGCTGTTCCTCTCAAAGGTGGAGAGGAGCGTGGCAACTGATAATGGTTTATGGAAAGAGGGGACTGACATAATGAGATGCCAGTGGCGTGTCACTGCTGTGCTTCATGGGATAAGAGGTCACTGAAGCAATTGATAACTATTGACACTGTAATGAAGAGGAAAGGGCACAATGGATCTTCCCTGCCAGGCTCCATCAGATAGTTCCTGTTACTTTCTTTGTTTATTCTTCCATGGATGTCAATTTAATATATATATATATATTTAATTTCACCATGTCATTATCTTTTTTATTGATGCCTGTTACTTTCTTTATTTATTCTTCCATGGATGCTTGTCATCATCTTATTTTTTCACGTTAGTTGTTTTCTTTTCTTTTCTTTCTAGGGATGCTGGTTTTCACATTCTCATTACCAGCTATCAGCTACTCGTTTCTGATGAAAAGTATTTTCGACGTGTGAAATGGCAATATATGGTATTGGATGAGGCACAAGCAATCAAAAGTTCTACTAGGTTTGTTCTTTTTTACTTTGCATATGGCCTTAGCTGATATACATACTTTGTTAGTTGGTCTTGGTGCACATATGTATTTATTTATTTAGTCTTCCTGACTTCCTGTCTATGTAGGGATGCTTGGGACTTTAGATTTTTTGGTTTCTCTTTGGGCCTCCATGTCCATTTTTTTATAAGTACTCGTAGTGTCGCATTTTACTTGGCTGGAGCTTCTTCTTATAGTTGGCTCCTATTTTTGTGGACTTTTCTTTTTGCATGTCCATGTATTCTTTCATTTTCTTTTGATGAAAGGCCGGATTTTCATCAATAAAAAAAAAAAAAGAAGAGTTATGAGCAAACTCTAGATGTGGTTGATGCTCATGGATGCTTCCCTGTAGTCTGCAAAGAAAAGTATAGGTTTGAAAAGATAGTAGTTCAGAAACTTATTGTAGAAGTGTCATAAATCTGGTAAATGATATGAGTTTGTCAAGATATTCTCTTGGCAAATGTGCGTGAACACAATAAATATCCTTCTGGAAAATTCGAGAGATTTTCTTTGTTTAAATCCTTCTTGTTATAAAATTTTATTTTAAAAATAATCAATAGAATCTTCTTGTCCCAGGGTGGATGTTTTATCTTCCCTCTCTTCATGATAATAACGAAAGGTTTGTCTTGTATATTATTGACCCTCCTTCCTATTTTAATGTTTCAGTGGAAACTAATGTAAATGATCCATCATATAACTTTGTTTCCTTTTAAAAAAAAAGTGATCCACCATCTAACTGAGAAGCAGTTGATCAAGGATAGGGTAGGCTGTTGTTAATATAAAATCTTCTTGCTTGGGTCACGAGTATTTTAATAAGCAAACAAACAGCTGAATAGTATTGCTCAGTAGAACCTTATAAAAAGGTATTACTCAGCAGAACCTTCTTAAAAAACACTACTTAATAGAACCACGATAATTATGGCCGTTGTTTAGGCTCTACAGTAATGTGTTATGTTCATTTCATTAAATTGACAGCATAAGGTGGAAGACACTGCTAAGCTTTAATTGTCGGAATCGCTTGCTGCTTACTGGGACGCCTGTCCAGAATAATATGGCTGAGTTGTGGGCCCTTCTACATTTCATCATGCCTACTTTATTCGATAGCCACGAACAGTTTAATGAGTGGTTTTCAAAAGGGTCAGTATTGGTTTGTGGAGCTACAGTGATTTAATCAAACTATGCTAAGTAAATGTTATTTGATTCATAGTCTTTTCCTGCAGAATCGAAAATCATGCAGAACATGGAGGTACTTTGAACGAGCACCAGCTCAACCGCTTGGTGAGTACTTATTCATTAACCTTGGAATCTACCAATTATTTCAGTTTTGTTGTTATATGAAATGAAATTGCTTCTATAGGAAGTTACAAACTCCAAGTTCTTTGTTTAGATTGGGACTTGCTGTGCACTTTTGTTTGATCCTTGTAATTTACTCGAAGAATTCATTGTGACAAAGTGTTTCTCCCTGTTTTATGCCATGGGCTTACAAAAATTTTCATGAAGAAAATTAAAACATATTTTGGTTTGATAAAGCTAGATCTACCTCGGTGGAAAAGGAATTGTTGAGGAAACAAATGACCTTAGAATTGCTTTCTATTAGAACTTCATTTTCATGTGGCCTATCTTATATATTCGTTATTCTTGAAAGTTTGAAACGAAGGACATTTCTTATCAAGACATCATTGTTCTTTATCTAGTTTGGAACTGGATCATATAGTCTATTTTCATCTTTATTAAAAAAGCTTTCATTGATATATTTTATAGAGTAATACTTGGGTGCTTATTGGGTTGCCCCCCATCTTTAAGTTCAATGCAGTATATATATATATATATATATATAAGAAAAAAGAAGAGGTTGACAAATTGTAGTTGGACAATTGAGTGGGCATCACCCATCTTGGTGCATTACAAAATGCACTGAAGTATTTTTTTTTTTTTTTTTTTTTTTTTTAAAAATTTAAATTAGTATATGGAGCTTGGATCGTGGTAGAAAACTGAATGTTAGGATTTATAGAAGATTCAATATGTTGTAATGCACTTTGTTGACTTATTTATGGGTTTCTCGTTTTTTTTTAAACAGCATTCAATATTAAAGCCTTTTATGTTGCGGAGAGTAAAAAAGGATGTAATCTCTGAGCTAACAAGAAAAACAGAGATTACAGTGCATTGCAAGTTAAGCTCCCGGCAGCAAGCATTTTATCAAGCTATCAAGAATAAGATATCACTTGCTGAGTTGTTTGACAGCAATAGGCATCTTAATGAGAAAAAAATTCTCAATCTTATGAACATTGTCATTCAGCTGAGAAAGGTATTTGATCTCTCTCGACATAGATAAACACACGAAATACCTTTTTTTATAACAACAATTGGAGAAGTATTTTAACTGTGTATATGTGTAGGTGTGCAATCACCCAGAGTTGTTCGAAAGGAATGAGGGAAGCACATACCTATACTTTGCAGACATTCCGAATCCCCTTTTGCCCCCTCCTTTTGGGGAACTTGAGGACGTTCACTACTCAGGAGGTCACAATCTCATTGAGTTTAAGGTAATTCCACTTTTGCCTCTATTCCTTACTAGTTAATATAATGCATGTTCATTTACAGAAGAAAATAGAGTTACGTCCACACCCATCTTATCAATTGTTGACTTTGGTGACTTGAGGGTAACCCTCATCCCATAACAGCTTTGCTATGATTTTACGAATTTCATGTGTATTTGCATTTTGCTCGTGGGCCCAAAAGATTAATAAGTAGTTTATCGCTGGGTGTTATTCACAAGCTTTATTTATTTTGGAAACAAATTTATTGATGTATGAAAATTACTTAAGAAGGGCAAAGCTCAAACCAAAGGAGTTAACAAAAATTTCTCCAATTGGTAAAAAATGTAGATAAACTACAATTAGTTAGCATAGGTTTCCAACTCTAAATCAATTGGCAATGATAGGAGTAGCCCATAGTCTTATAAATATTGTGCTTGATTTTTCCACATGCCCCTCAAGATAGTGCTTCTTTGGGTTCACCATTTTTGGATTGGATTCTAGTTTTTCTTTGGACTGGATGCCCATTTGGGCTTCATGGGCATGGGCTATGATACCATATTAGATAACATGGAGTTACATCTCAAAACCAATTGACAACGAGAGGAGTAGCCCATGTATTTTGTAAACATTACGAGGTCCCTTGTTTTTTCCAATGTGGAATCCTCAACAACTAAAAATTATAAAAAATGTGCTTTTACACCCAGACATTGCTAGTAATAATGAAATGGCGTTAAGTTACTTTTTGTCATTACAATTATGAAATGGTGTTCTAAATTATCATATGCAATTTTATTTTGACTTGCAATTTACTTTTTTTTTTATTCTATGACAAGAAATGAGAAAAAATTATTGAAATAATGAAAAGAGGGCAATGCTAAACTATATGCTCTACTAAGAAAAAAACAATTAAAAAAAAGATAAAGCCTGTAATAAAAAAAAACCATGAATGTTGAGTTCTGAGCAAAAGAATGGAAGGAAGCAAGAGCCAAGAAAAGCTGAAGAACAAAGGACTTGGAAGGACTTATAATTTACTTTTGTTTTCTATTTTTGCTTCTTTCATTCTGGGTTTTTCTTTTGCATTGCCCTCATGGATGCTTCTAATTTTTTCTCAATGAAAGCTGACTTCTAAAAAAAAAACTGTAAAATTTTCGCATTTAAAATATCTAAAAAGTGTATCCCCCCGAATCTTGTTTTGTTGAATAATTGTATTTTAAACTTATTGCACTAATTTTGAACTTATATGTAAATATTTTAAAGTCTATGATTGAAATAATTTATTGATGATTGGTAATTGATTGTCAATAACTTCTTTTCAAAGAAAAAAAGGATTGTTAGTGACTTTTAAATTTGACTATTCCATGTTTCCCGCTAGACTTCGACTTTGAAGACCTTTTGTAACTATTCAATAGATACTATCTTGTATAGCTGGATCCCTTTCTTTAGTAGGGTTCTCCTTTTCTGTGGGATTCGTTATATGCCGTTGTATCCTTTCTCTCATTCTCTCTCTCTCTCTCTTTTTTTTCCTCCCCAAATGAAGTTATTTTCGTTAAGGGAAAAAAAGACACTATAGGTCTCAATTTTAGAAGCTACAAGTGACTGTATGACTTCTGGATTCTTTGAAGCATATACCTTCCATTTTTCTTTTTCTTTTTGTGTGTGTATTTTCCACCCATTGGAAATCTGCCATCTTGAGGGATTCTATATCTGCATAATAAGTCAGCATGTAAATTTTTGGTCAGTTTTCTAATTTACTCCCTTGGTTCTCCAGAGGAATGACTAATATTTGTTTTAATCTGATTGTTTGATTTATAGTTACCAAAATTAGTACACAGAGAGGTTCTTCGATGTTCAAAATCATTTGCAGTTGCACATGGCATTGGTGGAGGATTTCTTCCGAAACATTTTAACATATTTTCTTCGGAAAATGTTTATCGATCCATATTCATGCAAGGAGACAGTTTACATCATTCTTATCGTCGAAGTGGCACTTTTGGTTTCACCCATTTGATGGATCTATCTCCCGCAGAAGTTACATTTTTGGCCAATGGTTCTTGTCTAGAACAGCTACTTTTTTCCATAATGAGATGGGACCGACAATTTCTGGATGGAATCGTAGACTTTGTTATGGAATCTATTGATGATCCAGAAAATGGTTCTCTTGAGCAGGGAAAACTGCGTGCTGTTACAAGAATGTTGTTGATGCCTTCCATATCTCAGGCTAACTTACTCAGGAGAAAACTTGCAACAGGGCCTGGTGATGCTCCTTTTGAGGCTTTAGTCATTCCTCAACAGGAGAGGCTTCAGTCGAATGTTGGGCTTATTCACTCGGCATACACGTTTATTCCAAGAACTAGAGCTCCACCGGTACATATATATTGTTTTCAAAATCAGTTTGCTATTTTTATTTTTTTAAGAAACTAGAAGCTTTTGCTTTGACAGGTCTCATTTGTCTTTATCATTTGAGGTACTTGTTAAATGCTCAGTCGTTGCATCTATTTTGCAGATAGGTACGCACTGCTCAGATCGAAATTTTGCTTACCAAATGGTTGAACAATTGCACGATCCTTGGGTGAAGAGATTATTTATTGGCTTTGCACGCACATCTGAATTTAATGGACCAAGAAAGCCAAATGGACCCCACCCTTTGATTCAAGAGATTGATGCTGAAATACCAGTTTCCCAGCCTGCTCTTCAGTTGACGTACAGTATTTTTGGGTCTTGTCCTCCAATGCAAAGTTTTGATCCAGCAAAGTTGCTCACGGTTGGTGTTTCTTTCTCTTCTCACTTTACTTTATCCTTCAAGGAGTATTTAATTATTTATATTTTTACGTATGGTTCTATAATGAATTTTATATAGGACTCCGGGAAGCTACAAACACTAGATATATTACTGAAACGCTTACGGGCTGAAAATCATCGTGTGCTTCTGTTTGCACAAATGACAAAAATGTTGAATATTCTCGAGGTACTCATTCTTCATCCATGCTGCTCTGGGCTTTATGGTTTCCTTTGTTGCTATGAAAGTAAAATATCAAAATTATTTAATTAAATTTGAGATTGAGACTTCTTATAGCTTGGTTCCTCCTTTATTTCACACTTCTGAGGAAAAGAGAGAAAAAAAAAGGGAAAAGAAAAAGAAGAATAGGATTTTTGAGCATTGCATGATAGTGGGTCCAAATTCCTTGTACTTTTTTTTAAAAGTGTAGTCATGGCCCATGAACTTTAAACATTTTCGTTCCTTTTGTGTTGGGTCCAAATTCCTTGTATTTTTTTTAAAGGTTGTAGTCATGGCCCTTGAACTTCAAACATTTTCCGTTCCTTTATGTTGAGTTGCAAACGTATCTTGGCTAATTAAAATTTTAAAACAAGAAACTACCTTTTATAAGCACCATGACCTTATCGTTTAACAAGGTTTCTACTTTCTGGAGTTCATTTGCTTGCTTTTACAATTATACCATGTCCCTGCAGGATTACATGAATTATCGAAAGTATAGATACCTTAGACTTGATGGATCCTCCACTATAATGGATCGTCGAGATATGGTCAGGGACTTCCAACTTCGGTATGGACTTTCTTGACATCATAATGAAGTTTATTACATCATTTTCTACTATCAAATCAATTTGTTGCTTACTTTTGGTCGCTTCCTGGATCTTAGCATCTTCCTTATTATTTATTTATTTTTGTAATGCGATCGTGTTATATCTGTAGGAATGATATTTTCGTATTCTTGTTGAGCACAAGAGCTGGTGGACTTGGCATTAACTTGACAGCTGCTGATACAGTCATCTTTTATGAAAGTGATTGGAATCCAACCCTGGATTTGCAGGCCATGGACAGAGCTCACCGGCTGGGACAGACAAAAGATGTTAGTTTTCCTTTCATCAAGGAATTTGAGATTTAAGGGGAGAATAGCTGCTGGAAGTTTTGGGAAAAACCTGTTTTAATTGAAATCGGACTTGCGTACTCCTGTTAGTCCTCCTGTTAGATGAGTTTTGAATTATTTAATTTTTCTTTCAAATTATAAATTGTACTAGGACTATGTTGATTGATACTGATCGTCATTTCTTACTTGTAGAGTTTGTAGTTGGACTAGTTTGACCTTAAATTGAAGATATGTGACCAAATTAAAAAATATGGTAGTTTAGGGACTGTAATAACGGTAATATCATTTCTTGGGTCTCTAAGTAAATTTGATGTGCTTGTGAGTTGTTTACTATCTCTCTTCTTTTTTCCCTTCCTCATTCCCTTTTATTATTTGGTCATTAAACCTTTTCTACTTGCATTTTCTTTGTAGGTCACTGTGTACAGACTGATATGTAAAGAGACGGTTGAAGAGAAGATTCTTCAGAGAGCGAGTCAGAAAAACACTGTTCAGCAGCTTGTCATGACTGGTGGCCATGTTCAAGGAGACATCTTAGCTCCTGAGGATGTCGTATCTTTACTCCTGGATGATGCCCAGTTGGAGCAAAAATTACGAGAAATTCCTATTGTGGTGGGTCTGATTTATTTATTTGTTTCATTTTCTTATCTTGCAACAAGATTTCTGTATTTGTATATTTTTCCATCGACAATTCCCTAAAATCTGTTTGGTGCCAGGCAAAGGATAGACAAAAGAAAAAACAAGCAAAGGGTATAAGAGTCGATGCTGAGGGTGACGCATCATTGGAGGATTTAATGAACCCTGAATCCAGGGGTAATGAATATGATCCATCTCCTGATCCGGAAAAGAGTAAATCCAACAGTAAAAAGGTACTGAACTTTCTCCGTCTGTTATTTCAGAAAATTCTTGATATTCCAAATTTGGTAGTTTACAAGAACAGTGATGTAGAAGTTATAACACTCATTTGTTATGTTAGTCAATACCTCTATTAGTTGATGATTTGATGTATTATTAGTTGATGATTTGATATAACTTTTGCTTATGTAAAACCGGCTGTTTATTAGTATTATTAGTCAAACAGTTTGAATATTGTTATGGAATTTTGGCAAAGGTGTGTCGCATTTTTATTGTTCCAGGATTCTATCTCTCTCTCCTGTTTTTATATTTTCAAACCTAAGAATCCACGATCGTTTTCTGACTGATCCTCCTGTATATGAACATGAAAGTGAAACCCACTAAGAGTTCTTGAGGACATCGGAGTGAGACCATTGACCCACAGTTTTGAACGCTTTATTTCCTTTATGGATTATATAATTTTTTTCTTTTTGATTTTCGTGAATGTCCGGATAGCTCATGTGCACCTCGACTAGTCTCAGGGAACAACCCATCTGACCCTACCACATATTATGTTCTACCACATATTATGTTCTTTAGATATGTTTGTATGTGAAAAGGAAATAAGACTTTTCATTGATTAAAAGAGACTAGCGCTCAAAATATATTTGGCATATCTTCATAAATTGTTTATAAGAATTGTCAGTTAACAGAGATCCTCTAGACTAGTGGTAAGGACTGGTAAGGATTTGAGATGTTTGGAGATGCATTTTAAACGCCTAGGTTGTACCTGAGTAAAACTTAGTAACTTCAAATTCTTATCGTCTTCCTGGATTAGTATAGGATAGGTGAAGCCTCCCTAGAGATTAGTGAGGATGGATCGTAAGCATTATTTTAGGAATGAAGCTCTTGATACCATATTTATCAAACAAATAGTGAAGGGAGCTATGTTCGTGGGTGTAGATGCAGACTTGTTGCATTTCATCAGAGTTCATTATTATTGTTTATAGATATATCTGACTATTTTTAACAAGCGGTGTTGTTTTCAATAAAATATGCCTATTATCATTGTTTGCTTGCAGGGAAAAAAAGCTGATTTGTTTGCCTATTTATAACTATATTCATTGTATTGTCTTTTTGCAGAGAAAAGGTGGTTCTGAAAAGCAAAATTCATCAAAAGCGCGAAGTTTACAAAAGATAAATGGAACGAGCCCAGTGTTCGAGTTTGACTTGGACGACTCCCAGCAAAATCTCGAACCTCAAGCTCAGAAACCAAAGAGACCAAAGCGACCGACCAAGAGTGTAAATGAAAACCTTGTACCAGCAACTACCTCCACAAACATGGGAATATTAGAGCAGACTCAATATCCACAATAGCATCAGTTGCAAGATGGATCCAGTGCAGACAATAATATTGCCATCCTGCAAAGCCACCGAACTTCGGTTGCGGAATTTGATCAGATTGATCAATGACGTATGGCATCGAAGCTGATGGTAGACTTCATCCCTCACGCTCGTGTCATGGCCTGGCCCCTACTCTGGTTCCTTCCCATCTACGTCTGTTCTCTAATTTGTTATGGTGTACGTTGGTTTTCTGCTAGCCAGTGGAGGAGCTCAACAAATCAAATGGGAGAAAGCATTGTGAGAGCTTATATATATTCATATGAAGCTTGGCGCCGTCACATTACCATTTGAAGGTAACTTAAATTCTCTGTAACATTATTTTTCTTTCTTTTTGGTGGGAAATTCGTCTGTAATTATATCGATATTTGTATAGATATATATAATATATTTTTTGGCTTCCTGAGAAGAAGCTATGTTCTTGTGCTATATACTAAGTTTCCAAAACTAGTATTTGGTGAAAAAAGAAAAGAAAAAAAAAGAAAGGAGAAATCTTCATCTTCATCAGGGTTTTATCTTCTGTATGTTAATGTTTTCAGCATTTCTTGTTTATCTTTTTTCTCTGTAGTTATTTTTATGTTCTTTTTATTCAGCCTGTCTGGTAACAACCTACAACCTTTCCTCTTTTTCTTCTTCTTTCCTCCCCTTCCCCTTAAATAATAATAATATAATAAGAATAAGAATAATAATAATTATTACTGCTGCTACTGCTGATGAAATTGTAAGGTGAGACTTGTAAGAACAGAGGGAAAGAAAGCTGAATAAGATAAAAGTAAGAATGAAGGGAATATGAAGTATGAAGTTGGTGTCTATTTAGTTTTTAGGATTTGAAAAAGGACATGTTTAGTCTTTTTTGAAGTTTCAAAATGATAAACTTATTTGAATGTTAGTTGACTAACGATAGGATGACTTAACGGTTTAATTTTTCGTATTTAACTTGGAAGAAGTATATATAGACTAAGATTCTCTTTTCTCCTCTGAACTGTCTTTTACTCCACATTGTCACCGACTGTCAAGTAGTGAAATTCAAGATCAGGAACGTCTTTTCTTGCCAAGACGATGAGGAAGTTGTTCCTCCAAGCATCCCTCATCTTGTTTGATCGAACGAGGAATCTGGTATGAATGAGGAAATTGTTTCATCTCGTTCAGATCTGAGAAGAGGACTTCTAGCTATGGCGACTGGTGTTGTGTAGAGAGAATCCTAGTTGAACAAATTGTTATAGGAATCAAATCAATTGATATCTTTAAACTTTGGTAGTTCCATCGATCAAAATTTCAAAATAATGATTGTATGAATATAAATTTAGTGAATTAATCTAAGACTCCATTAGTGATATGTCTATTTTCACTTTGATTTTAGTTAAAATCTGAATCACCAAAATAAAACTATGCTTTTTTTTTTTTTTTTTCCCGAAATCTTACCAAAGTAGATAGAAAAATAATCACACAATTCTTAAATAAGTATAAAAAATTTAGGATGAATGATTTGATTCATATTAATGAAAAGTTATCACTATTTAAGCATCTCTTTATTAGTAGGTTAGTCGTTGCAAGAAGGTTAGTCGTTGAATTTAATGAAGTTTTATGCATGTTAAATTTATGAGAGGTTTGTTTCAAGGGTTGGGATTGGATGAATTAGACATTTTTGAGCCCAACCCTTGTTTGAGCATGGATTTAAGAAGTCATGGCTTCCTACATCATATTTTCAAGGGTTTGAATAGTAAACATTATTCAAACTTAAGGGTTACTTATTTTTTTCCTAATTTAATCTAGGAAATATGTCAACTAACGATGTACGTCAACTAACTACCAGACACCACCTTTGACGACTACCGCCGGCCAACTCTAGCCGCCATCCTCCAGCAAATACTGCTGACCAACTTCGGCCGCCACCTCGACGACCACTGCTGGCCCGACTCCGGCTGCCACCTTGGCGACCCCCGCTAGCCCAACTCAGGTCGCCACCTCGGTGACCATTGTTGGCTAACCTCTAGTTGCCACTGACTAACTTTGTCTACCATCGGCCAACTTTTGGCAACCTCCTTCTCCCCATATTGGCGAAATTTCGGCCACCAACTTTGTAACGCAACCTCCAACTGCCACCTTTGGAAATACATGTGTATTTTTTTAATGAGTTCTTTTACCAAAAGTGTTTAAATAAAAATGAAATTTTGAAAGATATTTTTTTCTAAGTCATTCTAAACACGCTATTAAACTGCAATTGTATAGGTATATTTATTTAGGCTAGATGTGTTGAAAACCCTAATTTAATTTAATAACAATTTTCATTTTTTTTTCTATTGGTTAATTTAACTAGCTCAAAGACTTAAAATCATTTTCTAAATGCAAAAGTTTAAAATGTTTAAAACAACTTAGCGACCAAATAAAAATTAAAACTCAAAATGTATGATTTTTATTCCTCAAATAATTTGATAAAAAAGTATAGTTTTTCAATAATTGAATTTAATATTAAAATACTACTTTATTTCAATTTTATGCTTGTGTATTATGGTAAAAAATTTGACCATTTTCAAATTTTTGGTTTATTTTAAACTTAACTATACTAAAACAATTAAGGTGACAAATTTAAACTAATCTAAAATCTAACCAGTGATTAAATACAAGAAAATATTTCACAAACTAAAGATTTATAAATCTTTACTTCATTCCCAGGCTACTCAAGTCTGTGCTCCAAACACCGGCTCCAAAAGCTGCACTCCAAACACAGTTTTTTTAAACCCAGTCTACCTAAACCTCCCAACCTAATCCTCCAGGCTTAACATTCCAAACCTATGCGCCAAATGCCCATTATGTATTAATAGTTCTATGTAATTTAGCTTGTAATGCCGTTCATGAAATGATGTGTCTATTGAGACAAACATCAACTAATTGAATTTAGATGGTCGTATTTATTTAGTCTTTAAACTTGAAAACAAGCTATAACTACTTCATGAACTTCAATTTTCGTTCTACATAGTTTAGCTTGTAATGTCGTTTACAAAATGATGTTGTCTATCAAGACAAATAATGAGTAATTGAAGCCTAAACATGTAAGTGACAAAAGTAACTAAGACAAAATAGAGTAACATGGCTTATAAAAGGATTTGATGCTTGAGTTAAAACTATATATTTTCTTAAAAGATATAGTTGAGTTTTAAACCTATTTTTCTCAAGAACTTGTACCTTTCCAAATTTATTTTCTAAACATTGTTATTATAGTAAGGTAGAAACAAAGTTTTCTCACACATATCAAAGGAACTTGTCTCTTGAAGAGAATTTCATCAATTGTGTGTGAGGTCACAATCAAAGGAAGAGAGTTTAAATTTAAAGGAAAGAGAGAACCAACAATAAAAGAAGAGGCATCAATGGAATGGAACAAACAAATATTAAATGGAGAATCTTTGATTAGAAGGAGAGAGAGAAAGCACCAATTAAAGAGAGAATAGACTATAGGATTTGGTTAAGTAAATGTGAAATGGGAAGTTCTCTTCAAAAGATGATTCCACTATTACAATTTAATATATTTTATTTTAAAATATAACAATAAAAAAAATCCCATTAAGAAAAATTGATTAAATTATCATTTAATTTTGTCCACATTTTTTTTAAAACCATAATTTATCTATTCATCTCGTAAAATCTATCAATATACACAAAGAGTATGTAGAATTGTAGTTGAAACTTTGGAATATAACTAAGACCTTTTAAAGATATGATTGTTATGAGTTCAAGTAGGAGTGTGCAGAAACCGACCAAAATTAGAGAATCGGATCGAATCAAATCGAGTCGACTGGTTTGGTCTGTTTTTTTTTTTTAAAGAAAGAAGTAACTATTGGTTCACTAAATAGCCAAACCGACTCGTTCGATTTGGTCAACAGTTTTCTGTCTTTAAAAATCGAAAAAAACCGAACGAACCGACCTTATATATTAATATTTTTAATATAAAAAATATTTATTAAATATTATATTAAGTAAAAGTATTACCAAATATTAAGTAATACTGATCAGTCCATAAGCCTAACCCATAGCATAAGCCCATAAGCTCAATCTTTTTGTCTAATTAAAAAAAAAACCATCGGTTATAAACCGAATCGAACCAACCTAAATCGATTCAGGTTGGTTTGGTTCAAGAACTAAAACTGATGGAAATCGGATTCCATGGTTCGGTTCAGGAACTAAAATTGATGGAAATCGGTTTTCACGGTTCTATTTACTTGAGAACCGTGGACTTTGATTCAGTTCATGATTTGACCCAAAATCGGACCGAACCAAACCGTGCACACCCCTAAGTTCAATAACTTTAGTAGCTAAAAAAAAAAAGACACTATAACTTTTGACTTTATATTTGCACCCTTACAAAAAAAAAAAAAAAAAAATTAATATAAAACCCTTTGAGAAGGAACCATGCATTTATCAACAACTTTTTCTTTAACAATATTATATTATTATTTTTTATTCAACAATCGTAGAGATAGAAATCAAATAATCGAATATTAAAATAATAATCATCCATATTTATTTTTTAAGTCAACATACTCACAAGTACATTATTCTATAATATGCTTTTTAAAAGTAGTCTGTAACATTCTATTTTCTGTTTGAAATTTCACGATAAAATTTATTCATATATACTTTTTAAAAGTTGAATATTAAAAGTAATTTGTTGTAAGAAAGAAAATGTTGAACCAAACCTCATGAAATTGAACATATTTGTCTCAAAATATGATATATATATATATATCCAAACAAACTAAACTGTACAATCACGAATATCAAAGTTATGACTAGAAAAATCTAAATTCAAAATATAATGACTACAACTTGCTTGGTAACCATTTTATTTTTTAAAAATAAAGTCTATTCTCTTTTAATTTCTTACAATAATTTGAATCTTTCTTTGGTATAAGAATTGAATAATTAGTCACATTTCAAAAATAAAAATAACTTTTTGATTTTTTTTTAGTTTTCAAAATTTGGCTTAGTCTTTGAAAACATTAAAAAATAAATAACAAAGCAAGAAATTTAGAGGTAAGAGTGTTTATAGGTTTAATTTTCAAAACCCAAATGATTACTAAATGATAATTTGTCCTAGCAACATAATTCTACTCTTCCAAAATGACTTTACAACAAAACTTTTGAACCATGATTAATGAATAAAGTATATAATCGACTAAACTCACAAAATTTCTCAAAAACCTAAGACTAAGAAGAATGAAGAATAAAGAATGCTAATATTATGAAAATTTTAAAAAAATAGCATATTTAAGTTTTCACCTTATGAAACTAACCCGCTTTTTGAAAATTTGCATCAATGTTTTTCTCAGTTCATCTTGAACGAAATCAGCCACTGAGATTTAATTAAAAAATAACTTTTTCTAACTTATTGATTGTTTTAGGCCTTGTTGGTACATTTAACTAGATTGACTTATTGATTGTTTTAGGTCTTCTTGGTACATATAACCAGAATGATATGAGTAAAAACAAATCCAAATGTTGTATAATCTTCTCAAATCTTTCCAAAAATTAAAAAATCACACAACTAAATATTACACAATTTGAAAAAATTTGAAAAGATAATCGATAAATTATCTAGATAATCAGTAAATCAATTTAGAAATTTATGTAAATATAAATTTGAGGTAAGATTTGTAAAATTTTATATAAAATTTGAGAAATATTGCAAATTCGAGATGTAAAAGGTGGTATAAGATTTGGAGACCACATATAGTTTGAAAAGATTATGTGGATTTCGATCCCAAACAAAATATCATCAATATTCTATATATTTGGACTTTCTAGATGAAATCTCGGACATAATTAAAATCAAAATTTTTATATTTGAACTTTCTCGGTAGAATCTGGAGTAAGATTAATACAAAGATTTTATTTATATATATATAATCCCAAATCTTACCCAATTTTTCACAAAATTTGATATTTCCAAGAATTTTAAAATGTTGAATCAATTTGAAAAATATATTTTGATATTAAAAACCCATTATGGCGAAATTTTGAAAGGATATATGATTTGGTATAAGATTTGGGAAAATTATATATAATAGGCAAGATGTACCGAGAAAGTCTAAAACAAAAGTTAGAATAAATTGATTTTAACTAAATCTCAATGGTTGGTTTTGTCCGAGATAGACCGAGAAAAAACTATTCTTCCGGGTTTTCAAAAAGACTTAAACGTGCTATTTTTAACAATTTTCTCAACATTATTAGGCGAAAAACAACTCTATTAATATTATAACCACTCTAGCAAGGAACCAAATAACAAAAGGTTCACCCGCCAAAGGACAAGTTTTCACTTTCACATTACAGAGATCCAGTACACATACCGCAAATAACATCATATTCACCAAAACTACATTGTCATCATGCCTTTCTTAACTTCTCAAAGGATAGAAATTAGATAAGAGACAGCAGATCATAAGCAGCACAAGGTTTTACGGAAGCCTAAGAGCTTGAGAGTGGTGACGTATGTGATCTTCAATGAAGGTAGCAATGAAAAAGTAAGAATGATTGTAACCTGGTTGTAGCCTTAAGAGGAGAGGAGCGTTCACAGCCCTGCATGCCTCTTCAAACTTGTGTGGCAGCAACTGTCCATGTAAGAATTCATCATCCTCCCCCTATTTGTGTTAAACAGAAAAAGGGTAAAATCAGCCTTTCATGAATCTATCGACAAGGAGGGTAAAGTAGGGAAGTTAAATAGTAAAGTCTCATCGTGTTAATTCAATGTGCGCAAAAGACTCGGTTCACCAAGCTTAGTTAGCTCTCTAGTAACTATAATAAGTATGGTAGTAACTTGAAATAGTATGACGGTGTTCGAGTCCCAGTTTCCTTTTCAAGTCACAGGCACCCCAATATTCATTTAAAGTTTAACTGGATTTTTACTTCAAAGGTAATTTTGAAACGTTTATGAAAGGTCTAGGATACTATTGTATCTTCAAAAGAATAGGGGAATTTTTGGAGCAAAATACAAATTTCAGGACAACTTTTTGCAATTTAGCCTATAACTTGTATGACAAGACTAAACTTATAAGGTGATTAAGAGGTGTGAAATTCAAAAAGTTAAGATAAAAAGAAAAGAAAAGAAAAGAAAAATGTATTAAGAGTTCAAGAACAAAAACAAATTGAAATTTCAGAAGATTTTTAATTTAACGCAGAAAGGTACAAATGATAGGCTTTTAGTTTTCTATATCGACAATGCCATTGACGTGAAGAAACAATATTCCCTGTGAAAGTTGAATGAACAAAAAAGCATTACCTGATCAATTAGAATGGTAGCCGACACATCATGGAACTTTGAGATTAAATGAGTAGCATCGTATTCCTGCAGTTATTTCATTAATTAAAAAAAATTCTATCCTAACATTAGATTGTGAAAAATTGCTAAAAATCTCATGAAAACTAACCTCCCAGTCAGCTTTGTTGCTCCCTAGATAATTTGTGAATGCCTTCTGGCCCCAGGGACAGTTTATAGGATTGGCAATGGGTGAAAAGGCAGATACTGACTGAAAAGTTAAGTAGAAAAATTTAATTTTATGGGAGAAAAATAACTAAATACAAGATAATAAAAAGGATAATTTTAAATGATAAAACTACTGAAAATATTTTCACATATAGCAAAATTATCAGTGATAGATGGCTTTCCGTGTCTATCACTATAGATGATAGACAGTGACATTTAGCTCTATTTATTAATAAGTTAACTCATTTAAATATTTGAAAATAGCCGTAATAAAAACAACAATTTAGTAATCAGATGGAAGCAACAAATTATAGACAGTGATCCCTAAATTTTTTTTTAGCTGTTTTTAAATATAGAAAAATGAACCAAAATATTTATAAGATACAGCAAAATTTTAGAACTATCAATTCTATCAGTGTCTATCAACATCTATCATTGATAGTTCTAAAATTTTGCTAAATTTTGTAAATATTTTTAACAATTTTATCATTTGAAATAATTTTCCTTTTTTTTTTTTCCTCTCTTTTTCTGGAGTGTTTAAGGGTGATGAGGGCATATATAATCCTGTCAAGCAAGTAACCTTTTTCTCCGAACGAAAATGCCCTTAGTAATTATAATGGTAAATGTAATTTATATCTTTCTGAATATTAAACAGAAAAGTAAATAAGAGGTGATCATCAAATACCTTATATTTGTCTAAGTTTTTCAGGTAGATTGTTAGAGCCCCATGCCCACCCATAGAATGACCAAATATAGATGCCCGTGAAGTATTAAGCTGTGGGAAGTTCTCACTCAGAAGTTTAGGTAGCTCCTTGACAACATAATCATACATACGCCAGTTTTTCCATTTCTCTTGTGTAGCATTGAGATAAAATCCAGCTCCTTTTTAAGAAACAAGAAAATGAGAAGGAAAACATGAAACTAAATTCATAACTTTGTATGTTGAAACAATAATGCATTTTTTTTTTAGAAACTAAACTGCCATAAACAAGATGTAAAATACATTGACGGTAGGACTCAAAATAGGACTACACATACACTTAGCTCCATAAGAAAAACCTCGTTAAATAAAGTTATGAAGTTAAAAAGTCAAATGAAAGCCAAACCAACCATACACGAGAAAATATTCATAATAGTAAGGGCCAGTTCTTAATTGGTTCAATTTGAAGAGTAACAAAATATTATGTCAAAGTTATTCTGTTTAACTGCAATATGACAGTCAGAAGTAACATACCAACACCAAAATCCCAACTGTCTGCCTCTCCTTCCACATTCAGGCCTCCTATCAAAAGAATGAGCCAAAAAAATATAGACATAAGATCCAGGTACAATTCATCAAAAGAAAGTACCCGCGCTTCCATATTGAAAAATTGTTAGAAATAAGATCAGTTTCATATTAACAAATCAAGCACAGTAAAAATTAAACACATTTGCCAGACCAATGAATCTAAGTTGAAAGGGGAAAAAGGGATTTCTACAGGAAATTTTCCTTCACTTTGTATTACCAAGTTTTGAATATTGTTCCTCATAAAAATTTCTATAAAGAAGACAAATGAGTAGTAATATGACACAAATATGCTTGAGAAGAAGAAAAAGAAATGAAGGCTCCATCTTATAAACGTGGTGAGACATCTCATCCACTTCAAGCAAAAGATTTTGCTTTATCACATAAATTATGGCAGTTGTTTATTACCATGGCAGATTCTTTCATGGCCTTCCAACTAATAGTTCATTGAAGCTAATAACTACCTTACAACTAATAGTTCATTGAAGCTAATAACTACCTTACATTCCCAAAAGAAAAATTCAAACCACATAACCCTGCTGGGTCAACTTGATATTATCAAAAACACATCTTAAAATGCAAAATTTGTCAATTTTCACTTCGCATGAAAGAATTATCAGCAGAATCCAAGTGAGTTCAAAGTCGTTAAGTTGAGAGCACAAGGACACAAAATTCCGTTCTTTCCAATCAAAATTGTACCCAACAACATAATCAATACTTGAAAACGAGTTCCAAAGTTGTTCTTACTTGGAGATGTATCAGGTGCAATTAAAGCAACACCTTCACTGGAAGCAGTGCGTTGAGCCCCTGCTTTAATTATAAAATTCTCATCCGAACAAGTAAGGCCAGACAGCCAGTAGAGTACCTGCACAATAACACAATCAAACCCCAGCCCTCAATCATTACGATTCCAATACATTTCCAATAACAAAAAGAAAATAAACACTCCAACAACAATCAAATACCCAAAATAATAACTAGAGTAACCAACTGTTCGACATTCATTCCACAAAAACTCACATCCAACCGCAGTGAACTCGAATCACATAAACACATACAAACAGAATAACCCCAAGATCAAACAGAAAACCAATTGTTCCAGAAATCGAAGATCAGAAACACGCAAAACATTACTAAAACATTCGAGTTTCAATCTGTAATCGAAATGGGTATCCTGGAGACTGAATTGAAAGAGGAAATGAGAAGAGATACCGGAAATTTATGGGATGGGAGAGGAGAAGGAGGGAAGTAGATGTGGAAGGTCATGGAGCAGCCAAGAGTTGGGCTGTAATGGCGGTATCTTCGGTTGTAGCCTCCGAACATCTTCGAGCTACTTATTTCGGTTGGCTTGGCGTCCATTTTCAGAGTGTTTGAGGCAAAATCTTGGCGATGAAATCAACAGAGATGGAAGATAAAGGGAGATCGTCGTCGGACTGAGATTTGAGTTGGAGTGGCAAGAGCAGTTGAGTGACACTTGTTAAGAGGATCGCACAAATATCAGCTTGATTTGGATGAGTTTAACAAAAGGATTGAACCCATTTTGGTAATTTTCCGCTTGTATCATTCCTAGGTTAAACAAGAGACCGACCAAAGTTGGCTGGTGATGTTCGTACATAGTGGTTTAAGATGTATGTGATGATTATTTTCCTTTTTTCTTTGGTAAAAGTCGAGGTAGAGGGCTTTCAACCATAGATCTCATAGTTTCTAGCGCTATGCTCGGTTTGGCACTTGTATATGATGATTGATATACAAATTATGAGACATTTGCATGATTGTGAATGTCATGTGTCATAGAATGTGATGTGACAATTATTCATTCAATTAAATTAAAGGCTTGTAACGTTCTGGCTCAATTTCGTGGAATGAGAATACTTGCAATAATCGATCTCGAACCGCCTCTCTTTCACCTTTCATCCAGAAAGAAGAAGACAATGAAATTGAATATGATCTTAATGATCATTTCCTCGACTCACAGCCCATGTGAGCTTCGAGTCTGCAATCCTATTTCAAAAGAAATAATAGAATCCTGTAGATGCTTCACAAAGAAGTAATCTATGTTTGTTCTAAAAAAGTCTAATGTATATTCGCATCTCTAGCGATGTGTAAACTCTATAAATATTCTAGTTTACATTGTAAATACATTTCAGTGTGGAAAATTTCAAAGGAAAATATATTTTGAAGTAGATACGGAATCAATGAGGACGTCAAAGGACTTTGTCATTTGAATTCGTTGTGGATCACGACTACTTTGGCCTTTCCGCAATTCGATGATGTTGTAAGTTCGAGTTATGGCCTGAAATCAAGCTAGCGCAAAACGGAATTCCTATGACAAATTGATAATTCAGTCGAAAAGGACAAGAAAAAAGTATCTTTAATGAAGTCACTTTATTATAGAAAAAGATAACGCCGCGACATAACGCCGCGACACAATATCTGACTGACAACATCTTTTATCTTATCTTAACTCTTATCTTTATTAGCTTGTATTATTCATTTTATTTGTTGTTTTAATAATTATTCATAGATTCCATAACTCAGTTGAGAATTAAAATAAAAAAAATTAAAAGATAAAATCAAATTAGACAGAACAGGACCCTATATTTGATTCAATTTTGAAAAAGTAAAGGTGAACAATAGAAAGCAATTATTTAGACAGGACCCCGAATAATTATTAATGTAACATCCCAAGCTTTTCATAATTCAAATTCTATATTTTCACAAAATTCGAAAACAATTTTGTTATTTTCGAAATTCAATTTTGCTTAAAGGAAAGATTTGGACTTATGTCGCAATTAATTTAATTTTGAGTAAGTAAATTTTTAGTTAATGTCGAGAATTTAATATAAATTTGAAAAATTAATTTGATTGGAATTTGAAGAGAAAAAGGAAAGAGTTTTAAAAATAGATATAGTCATGTTTATATATGTGTATGAAAGAAAAGCATAAAATAAAATAGTTTAGAATAAGATAAAATAAAATAAAATAAAATAAAATATATTTTATTTTATTTATTTATTGATTTATTTTAAAAATCCCTTCCCCTTCCTTTCCATTTACCTCATGCGTCCCCCCCCGAAAAATTTCACGAAATGACCCGAAACCCAAAAACTTTTCTACCAATGACCTCTTTCTAAAAACTTTTCTACAACTGACCTTTCCCCATGCGAAATTTTAAAATAACCCCCAGTTTTTTAAAAAGCCTTCAAACCACACGGTGAACGCGTCTCTACGAATACTTTAAGCGGGCATTTAAATATTACTAAGCGATCAGATAGATATTACTAAGCGATCGGATAGAATACTAAGCGATCGTCTAGCTATCCACTATAGTTTTTATTAAGTGATCGTTTAGCTATCCACTATAGTTTTTATTAAACAATTGTTTAGAGAACACTATGCGATCGTTTGGCTAACAGTTCCACGATCGTTTAGATATCTATTATGCGATCGTTTGACTTTTGTTACGCAATTGTTTAGTTTTTGTTATACGATCGTTTAGGTTTTGTTATGCGATCATGTAGAGAATACTAAGCGATCGTTTAGCTATCCACTATAGTTTTTATTAAACGATCGTTTAGAGAATACTAAGCGATCATTTAGCTAACTGTTCTGCGATCATTTAGATATCCATTATGCGATTGTTTAGCTAATACTAAGTGATCGTTTAGACAATACTAAGCGATCGTTTAGCTAATTGTTACGCAATCATTTAGATATCCATTAGGTGATCGTGTACTAATTTATAAAGCGATCGTTTGGCTAATACTAAGCGATCGCTTAGGTTTTGTTATGCGATCGTTTAGATAATACTAAACGATTGTTTAGGTTTTGTTAAGCGATCGTTTAGATAATACTAAGTGATCGTTTAGCTAACTGTTACGCGATCGTTTAGTTTTCGTTTAGATAAATCTGTGTTAAATTTGTAGAATACAATTGGTGTTGTACATTTAACTAAGCAAATAAATAACTAAGCGATCGTTTAGATAAATTTGTGCTAAAATTACATATTGTACAGTACAATTGGTGTTGTACATAATATAATTGGTGTTAAAATTACATATTGTATAGAATAATTGGTGTTGTATAGAAAATCGAAGCGAAAGCGAAAATTACATATTGTTTAGTCTAGATGGGCCAGTGCCAGGTGTTATCAACGTTTGTCTGCACGTTTTTTTTATTATGTCCTATCTGACCACATCGTGTACACTTGTATATTTGTTGTGGCTTCTCTCCAATTGAAGGTATCATGACGGTTTGAGGTTGACCTACACTTACTACATTTTGCGGTAGTAGAATTGGTTCAAAATCTCCAACCCATTCTTGACTGTGCCCGACTGGGAAGATTGGTTCGGTGTAAGCAGCAAGCATACACTCAACTATAAACCATTTTGCACATAATGTTTGAACATTAATGTTTCTCAGGGTCGCTGCAGATATTGCATAACAAAACCTACTTACTAAATGGTCGTTTATAATTTACTAAATGATCGTTCTAATTTACTAAACCGTGTATAATTACTACTTATTGCATATATTACTAAACGATCTTTTGTAATTTACTAAACGATTGTATATAAATTACTACACGATCGTTTATATTTACTAAATGACACTTATTATGAAAGCGATCTGAGAAAAGAAATTGTACATTGAATGAAGGGCTGAAGAAACCATTGAAGGAAGAAGAAATGTGAACAGAATCCGATGAAGAAACCATTGCATCAACCCAGCCGCCGCATGCCTCGCCAGCCATCGCTCACCGTCCGACCTCAACTGTTGCTTGCTGCACGCCGCCAGCCACGTTTACGCTGCCAACCTTCCTTTTTCCTCACTTTCGAGCCACAACCCCAGCCCTAGCCGTTCACGATCCACGACCATTGTGTCACTTCCAGTTGCCACTTCCAGTTCCTCCTGCCATCGCTCAGTGTCCACTGCCGCTCAAGCTCTATTGCCGCCATCCGTGCATTTTGTGGGTGAGATCGGTCGTGTCTCTTTTTAATCGATATATTTGTTGCTGCAGTAGTCACCATTTGCTGTCACTTGGTAGCGCATCATCGTCAACCAGTGTCATCCGACGACACCAGCAGACTTGGCGATTCAATTCCAGTCGCCGTCAACATCGAAGCTCGTCGAATTCCTTGTTTTGGTAAGTTGGGTGTTGGGCAATTTATGGGTTCTTAACTATGGGCTAATTTTGGGTGATTTGATGACTTTCTGGGTTTTGAATTAATTTTTGGGTTACCCATCGAGTTTTAGGTGTAGACTCAAGGTTTTAAAAGTTTCAAAGGGGCCGAACTAGCAAGGTAAGGATCGGGTTGTTGACTACTGTTCGGTAGGTGATAACGGGAAGAAATGTACGTTATCATAGTGCTAAGTTCTTAAACAATGCTGGCTTGCGTTGATAAAATGTGTTAGATTGCGTAAAAAAAAAGCATTAAGTTTATTACATTGCGGTTGCATGCGTTCATCGCATAGGAACAATTGTTTTTTGTATTTTTATGCAGAATATGCGTTGACGCAAGGCGAAAATTGCGATCATAGGAAATCATTGGTCGAGCGCAGCATTACTGCAAGGCTTTGCGGTGACTGTGTTTGCAAACATTTTCTCAAGAAGGATTTCTGCAACTTGGTGGGCACATCGAGGCATAATTAATCACGATGGGACAGAAAGCTGATGGCGGTCGAATCCGAATTAAGTTGATAGCCGCTAACGACAACAAGTACATTAAGCTTTTCGATGACAAATATTTGGCGCATCAGTCAGTGAATTAAAGCCATCCCATCTGTGCAATCATAAGAGAGAAGCCGCCTTTCACCCTAGAAGCTCTATAAATACCGAAGGCATCCTTCAGAAAAGGGGTTCACCTATTCACCAATTTTAGAGCTCGGCACGTCTTTGTCCATAGTTTTTCCTTTTTATTTTAAGGTGGAGCAAAAGAAGAGAAGAGACACCGGAGATCGCTCAGGGAAACTCGAGAGAGAACCCTGAGGCGTAGAAGCAGAGAGTGGCCGACTCTCATGAGAGCGAGATTATCTTTTGAACACGAGTAGAAAGACAGTGTAAAAGCCTAAGAAGCAAGAGATTGCTACCAGGCTCCTTATTCTATTCTTGCATTGTTGTTTTGTACTTCATCTTTGTATTTATATAATGGAAGTTCTTATTCTACATCTGTTCACTCTCTTAGTACGCATGAGTAGCTAAACTAGTCGAATGGGTTGAGAAGAACTAAGCTAACATGACCTAGGAAATTCATTGCTTGCGATTATCTTGTGTTATGCTGTGCCAAATATCCCTTTAGAGCTACTCGAGAGAGAGTCTAAAGAAAGAACCTAAGACTCGAGAGAGCTAGGTTAGAATCTAGACTCGAGAGAGCAAGATTATAACTGCATAAACAAAAGATAGGGACTTAGAGATAAGCTCTGTTTGCCAACCTACATTGCATGCACCCTAGAGATAGGTATGATATTATGTGGTCGCCTTATTTGTGTGTGTGTCATTTTGTCATCGCATAAATAAGAATAGAGGCTTATGTGTAAGTCCTTGAGTTTGACCCTGGACTTACCAGAAAACTCGGGGGGGTTTATACTTGGATTCCACTGAGAAAACTTGAGTGCTCAATGCAATTTCATCATCTCATAACATCCACAATTCCACATCATAAAATAACACATTAGTAGGTAAGGTTTTAAAGCACTTGGGGTGGTTTTGTTGCTGACATTTGGGTTGGTAATTTTAATTCGATTTGTACTTAGGTACGGATCATTGAATAGAGTTGGGATTCGATCTTGGATCAAGTTTCGTTTGGGTAAGTTAATTGGTGATTGTTGGATTAAATTTTGTATGTTTGGGTCTTGGCTCCAATGATTGAAATTTAATGTTTTTTTTTTTATGTTAGGGAAATTAATTCAGGATTTATTTTATTGGTGATCATTCGCTTGGATTAATATCTGAATTTAACTTCAAGGTAAGTAATTTTACTACTGGAACTGCTTACGTGTTAGGCAATAAAATTTAAGTTTTATTGAGGTTATGAGGTTGATTGTTTAGAATGATATTTACATATGACTTCATGTATTTGAGATTCTGAGGAACTGATTGTGTATGAACGATGTTTGAATGCTAGCATGACTTCAGTATTTTGTTATACGAAATTCTGATTGACTTGAGTATGATGAGATGTATGTACATGTTATGGAACTATGTTATGATGCATATGAAGTGTATGATAGTGATAGCATTCTTATCGATGTTGGGGTTGATGCCCTAAAATCTCGTGTCCTGTAGTTTATAAACAATTTGTACGAACGCTTGTGTTGTATAATATATGATATTTACTTCACATCTTGTTTTTTGCTCAGTTGCATGTTTTATTTACTTTACCATAAACCAATAAACATAAAATCCCTAGTTATTTGTATGTAACTTAAGCATGTATATGGTGACATACAAGTGGATCATGTCTTGAGTGATAACCAAAATGGTCTGCAGTATATGGATATAGGAGGGAAACTTTATCCTAGTAACGCTATAGATGCGGCCCGCTTTATGGAATGGTCATAAGTGTTGTGACCTGTCACAGATGGTCTAATCCTGATCATTTGTGTTGGGGACATACAAGTGGGGGCGTCCTATACAAAGAGTTTGTATAAGACCTGACTACGAAGTGTTAACATCTCGTTATATAACACCGTTCATGATAGAGACTTCACTTCAATAGGATGACCATAGGTAACATGACCTCAATCCTGAGTGAGTTGAGAACTTTTGCTATTGAGGGTGGTCCTTTAATTTGTATGGGTGCGAGTGGCCAGGTCACCATTTCAAACCTACCATTTTGAGGATTCGTCTGATTTGGGAGCTGGGAACTCAGCTACACAAGATGGAATTCACTCCTTCCCTGAGGCAGGAGTAAGTAGATAGATAGCTCCCTTAAGGGTTGATTCCAGGGCTTGAACGATGTGACGCCACACACCTTCTCTTGGCTCGACAGGTGTTCACATAGTTGGACTATGTTGTATTGTTCATTAGAGGAATTAATGGTACTTAAGGAGTGAGATGTAACTATAGGGGCAAAATGATAATTTGGCTCAGCTGTACTTACGAGCATCTGTGAAGGGTCATCGTACTCATGATTGGTTATATCCGATGGACACAGAAATATATCTATGCTAAGAAGAGTTCAACTGTTGGTCTTTAGTGGAATGCCTGACAGTTAACGGATGGTGGATCTCGTGACTAAGAGTTTAGTTAGCTATTCACTTACCATTGGAGTTTCGAGCCATAGGTCCATTAGGTCCCTTGGGTAGCTTGGATAAAATCAAGAATCAGTGTTTGGGTTCATTTGAAATATTCAAATTGACAAGAGGAAGCTCGATTATATATGATATAATTGACTAAATGTATGAGATACATTATTTTGGAGAAAATTAGATATAAATATGATTTATATCAAGTAGAGGAGAAATTACTATAGTAGATATATGAAATCAAACTATAGGGTAAAAATATAATATGATTATATTTATTAATGATTTAATTGGTTAATTATATGATAATTAGCCTAAAATTTCTCTTGGACGTGCGTTAGTGGGAAAAACTGCGTCGGTTATTGTAACTGAAGAATAAAATGAAATTTTGTTTCATTTTGAAAAGTTCGGAAAAGTTCGGAAAAAATTGGCATCAGTGTGGAAATGTAAATGATCGCATAAGTCGAGATCCTATATGATAGTCTTTCAGCGCCTAAATGATTGCACACCTCGCATCTAAACGATCGCACGTTAGTTCCTAAACGATCTTATAGTGTGCCGTGTTTTCTAAACGATCGTCTACTTTTTCTAAACGATCGTTCAGTAAAACCTACACAATCATGTTGCTTCTTCTAAACGATAAGCACTTAGCTATACGATAGCTTCCTTTTCTCTCCCACATGCTTATCGTCTACACGATCAGTACTTTCTCCAACCTCTACCAAACTCACCAAAGACCACACTTTGGGTTCTCACTCCGAGAATACCAAGGGCTCCATTTTGGTGGTGTCGTCCTCGCTATATCATTTGTTCGTGATTGATCGTGCTGCTGCAGCCAACGCATTTGTTGGGCGATAGTAGATCGGGTAGAGGTCTTCCGTTGCGTTCTGAGTTTCAAAGCTTGAAGAGCGTCTTCAACTGGTATGAGAACTCTTTCCCTTGTTATTTATTGTTCAAAGCATGCCGTTAATTACTGTATGTTTGCATAACTGTATGTTAGAATGTATATGGTGTATTTCGATCACGGTAAAATTGGAGAGATCCGTATATGCTCATGGATGCTTTTCATTAAGAGATCCTTCAATTGATAGTTAGATACCCCGTAGAGGTGGTGGCCTCCTTCAAGGTCACTAGAGGTTGTGTCTCCTAGGGGATTCACAAGAGGTGGTGTTTCCTTCAGGATTCACCATATGTTTTGTTTCACTAGAGGTTTTGTTTCCTTTGGGATTCACAAGAGGTGGTGCTTCCTTCGGGTTCGCCAGAGGTCGTGTTTCCTTCGAGATTCACTGAAGATTGTGAATACCTTGAACTATGGTTGGATGAGTTCAGATATTTGTTTATGTTCCATGAGAACTAAAGAATGATTTACGTTCACCAGAGGTCGGCATCTAGAGGACATAGATGCCTAGTCTGACCCTGATAGTGGGGTTGTTGAGTATTTTTATAATAATCATTTCCATGTTTATGTTTCAGGAAAGGGTAAAGACACGCTGGCGAATGACAAGCGAAATTCGTGATCGAGCCACTGGGACCAGTCTTATGCTTCCGCTCATGTTTCATGATTTCTTTTCCTGCATTTAAATTTTTGGTCTTGATGTTTAGAACTCTTTGTTTTGATATTCGCTTTGAAGTTTTCTAGATTCGTTTCTATGGTTTGTGGGTACCCTGTTACTTGGATTTTTATTTATTTAGTTTTAATGAGATTATTTAATTTTTTTTTGGTGTCATTTGACTCGAATTTGCTCCAAATCTTCCGAAATAGATTTGTTGAGTCAGGATTGGAGTTTACCTACAAAAATAGACATTTTAAGGAAACAATCATGATAGAATTTAGGGTTTTATTATAGAAAAGATAGTCTTTTACAAGACCTATCAATAGTCTTCATGCTTACATACCCAAGACATTTATTCCACAGGCTCGCTTTATCTTGTCTAAAGAGATGATAAACCTGCAAAGAATGATCAGAATTCCATAGATAACAATTATCAGAAGAATGCAAACCTGTCATAACGAGAGCTTTAACATCATCTATGACAACACATTTGTCTTTGATAAAGCTCACATTTAGTCCTCGGTCGCATAGCTGACTAATGCTAATAAGATTGGTAGTAAGACCTTCAACCAACATTACATCTTTCAGTGGAGGACGACCAAGATAATTTAGATTTTTTCCCAATGTTTTTTCCACAAGCACCATCACCAAAAGTGACCTTTTTGGAACTGACAGATTTGAGATTGGACAAATAGTTTTTTTCACTAGTCATATGCTTAGAGCTTCTACTATCAAAATACCAATCACCTTTAGCAGAGGATCTAAGTGAAGTTAGAGCCACATTACATTTGTTCTGAACATTTTTCTCTTTCCATACCTGTTTGACTCTTTTTTGATTTTTGTAATGGTTCTGTAAGAAGTAGGAAGCATTCCTGGAATACGTGAGTCTGCAGAGAATCTTTAGTAATTGATAACAAAGAGAACATTTGTGCCCCACCTTTCCACAATAATGACAAACCCATTTGGTCTAATCAAGTGATAATCTTTCAATACAACGTTGTTAATAGATGTACCTATAAAGCCATAAGACTCGGGGTCTTCAGCTCTAACAAACACAATCTTTTACTTCCCTTTTAGTTTCGATTGATTGTATTGCTGACTTTCTCTTTTAGAAAAGTCAAGCCCAGAATTATCACCAGTAGATTTTCCTTCTGTCAAATTTTTTTCCAGAGACTTAGTGCCAATATTCAACATTTTGACATTCTTGCATATTGAATCCTTTTCAGCTTTAACTTGAGAGAGTTCACGCGTCAAATCTGCAATAATAGACATAAGTATATGATTATCAGCTATCAAAGTCTCATTTCTTACTTTTTGTACATCAAGGACTTTCTGATCATCTTGCCATTTGAGAAAAAGTGTATGATAAGAGGGATCCATAAACTCAATTCCTGCAGTATCATGATCGGTCTTTGCATACACATGATGACATGCAGAAATGCATGTCATCTTAGGCCTTTTATTTAGAATTATGAGGACTGTTAAGCAGAATATGCGGCAATTATGTTAGGAATTCATGAGAAAATAAGTTTGCGGCATTCAGCATTGAGAATCTCGACTAACCCCCTATTATGCATTATTATGCGTTCAATTGTCTATTTTTGTAGCTAACACAGGAAGTGGACGCAGAAACGGAAGCCGGACTACCACATAGACGACCGCATGTGGAGAAACTCTCCATCGCAAAGGCGAACGCATACGATCAATGCATGGGTGTTGCGATAATCAACGACATGCGTCCATCGCATAGGGGTTGCGATTGTCAAGCGATTGCGGTCATCGTGTAGAGTTGCGATAATCAAGCGAAACACGATAACCATAATAGAGGAATCACCGCAAGGTTGGTGGAATGAACGCATCAATACATATATCGAGAAAACCAAAAGATGATGTTGACATTTCACCTACCACGCCGTTAGCAGCAAAGATTCAAAAAAGGACCAACGCGCCGCTAATGTCAAAATCAGAGCAGGTCCATTAATGCTGTCGGCGATCAAGCTCTATAAATAGAAGCCGCCGAGCATAATTTCAAATCATCCAGGATTTTTCGCTTGAGGCTCGCCTTAGGGCGGATCCCTGTGATCAAGACTAATGCGTGAGAAAGAAGCTTGAGAGTTCTTCATCTCCTTCATCCATTCTGAGTGACGATTGGAGCCTTCGCCGGAGTTAAATCTCGAGAGAGTCAGCTCCACTGCCCTTCCATGGCACCACCGGCAGCCTTGACACACATCTGCTGGAAGCAAGATATTGCTTCCAGCTGGTCCTTTCATTTTCTCTTCTTTTCTTATATTGTATTGTATTACATTTTGGATTAAAAAATTAATACATTGTGTGTTCAATGCATTTCTACGTTTCCTTCGATTCCATCTCCATCTTTCTTTACTTAGCATCCTTTACTTTCATTGCATCACTTAGTGAGATTGCTAGAGTATCGCATACTTAGTCATGCGGATTAGAGATATGAAGCATGTAGCAAACCACTGGAAGGTGTGCGTTGTGCGAGTGTGTGAGAAAACCTTATTTACTTAGTGTGAAGCTATAGCAACGACTGTCTATAGACGAATGCAACGCTTATCTATAAGTAAAGTCAGCAACAACTAACTGCCTGGGAGGGTAAGTGGTTGGTTGCATTAAGCAATGTAAGTTGGTGTTCACTAGAGATAGGAATAATCTTACGTCAACCAGGCTTTTGTGGTTACCTTGTCTTATGTATGCATCCATCACACCTTTAGAGCTACTCAAGAGAGAGTCTAAAGAAAGAACCTAAGACTTGAGAGAGCTAGGTTAGAATCGATGCTCGAGAGAGCTAGATTAGGTTTGCATAAGCAAGAATGGAGACTTAGGAATAAGCTCCATTTGCTATTACATAGCGTATGCATCCTACGGAGAGGACAATGCCTGCGTCCAAGAAGTAGGATATGGTGGCCGTATGTGGTCATCCCGACCCTTTTGCATACACATCGCATACGTCCTAGATTTAGGTTTTAGTGTGTGTAGCATGATCACATGGCTTGCGTTGTCTGAGGTTGCCCTTGCGGTCAATCTTAAGGGTTGCGATGAAGACATCCTCACATTTTATCTATTTTCCATCCATTTACTACGCGTCAACAGTTGTCTTGTCTCTACCTCTCATTCATACATCTCTATGCGTTGTCTGTTAGTTAGAAGTAGGAGTAGTTGTAGCTTAAAACCCCCCATCATTCGTTTATTCAACCACCGCATACACATTACCATATATCTCTAGCTACAAGTCCTTGAGTTCGACCTCGAATCACCCGAAAAACTTGCGTTTGCGTTATACTTGGCGTGAGCGCAAGAAAACTTATGATGGGAACACATGGTCATCGCATACATTTGTTAATGCATACTTTCATTCCAACGCATGACCACTGATGCATGAGTAGCAACGCATACCTTAAGACATGCATCGCATATTACGTCCCTCTAATTTTAGTTATCAAGTAATTGACGACTAATTTTACGTCATATAGTTTTTGGCGCTGTTGCCGGGGACTTGGCAGCTAATTGTTTGTTGAGTTTTGTGTCTCTGTAGGCAACCTTTTTATCTTGGGAGTATTGCAGCTTGTGCGACCAAGTTATAACCAATATTGAAGTGTAGGTGATGCGTCGAAAGCCAGTATTGACCCCAGGATAGAAGGGAAATCAGTCGCATGAGCTGAAGGTAATTCTAAGCACATGGTGGCCAACATGCGCCCAACAATTGCCGGAAGTTCCAATGGTCAGGGCGAGCTTCTTGACCCAAGCAGTTGAGAGCAATCTCCTGCATGGAAGACTCCTTGCGGTGACAACACTCCAATTTTTCCAGGGACGTCTTCTACTCTATCTTTATCTTGCTTTCATAGTTTAGTTTATTTTTAGTGTTATTTTGGATATGTGGCTGCTTCCTTGGATGTGGTGTGTTTGCTCTTTGTAGGTGCGACAATAAGTCTCCTCGGTCGCAGTACAACGGAAGAATTCCCTTCATTCTTCAATGCATGGCTTCGATCGCGTGAATTCCAAAGCATGATCGCATGCATTATTCCGCCTAAGGTTCTTTCTTGTTGTCCTTTATGCATTATCCTTTTAAAATTCTCCTTTTCTAATTGCATTCCTTTACGATGCATCTATGATGGTATGTATAATTCACCGCATCTGCTGACTAAGCATCACAAGGTGCTCCTTACTTTTAATAGCTTCTTCAAATTTTGAAAGTCTTAAGTTTTATTGCGTGCAAACCTTTGCTCAAACATTTATTACTGTATTCCTGTTAATTTTGTTTTTAGCTTTGCGGTGAGAACGCTACCAACCTCTAAGTTTGAGGGTGGCAGCAGTCTCGGAGAATTGCGTTCATTACATTACGATCATTTCTATAATGCAAAAAAAAAAAAAGAGAGAGAGAGAGAGAATTTTGAGAAAAAAAACTCCACTATCAACGCAATGGGGAAACCCATATTGATAAAAGTTAAGTTGTGAAAGGTGCTTGCTCGTAGTTGGATGTCCGCATGACACACGTGGGGGCAAGCCAAAAAAAAATTAAGCCGCCAGGATCAACGCATAAGCGCAACTCCTCTGTCTGGTGCAATCCAAATCAAGCAAGATAAGAGTTGAGTTGAATTTGGAACGCAATCGAGGTTGGATGCCGCATGACACATGTGGGGGTAAGCCAAAACGAAGAGTGTAACCAAATTCAATGCCGCATTCGAATAAGTCATCACAAATTTTTAAAGCATTTTGAACGAACGCATTCTCAAAAGCTAAACGCAAAGTTGCCGTGAATGAATAAAAAGTTTTTGAGCAAAGGCTTGCCGGATTTAAACTTAGAAAAGATTTTTTTTTGAAGAAGTAGTTGAAGTGGAGGAGAGCATTGCGACGGTGGTTAGAGGTATAAGTAAATTATATTCTGAGAAGCTGGTCACCGCAAAGGAAAGCCGGAATGTGAGAATTTCTTGAGTATAACGCATTTTTGAGGACAAGCATGATTCTAAGTTCGGGGGTTCACATTAAAAAATTATCACACGATGAGGTGTTCGAGGAGATGTTGCTAACAAGTGCTTTAACATCATCCTCTGAGTCACTGCTATCTTCAGATTCAGTATCAGACAAAGTTAATACATATCCTTTGCTTTGTCTCTTCAGAAAAATGGGACATTCAACTTGCATATGATGGAATCCACCACACTCTCAATATTTGAAGTTCTTTTCCTTATGCGAGAGTAGATTACCTGGCTTGTCAGCTTCCTTTTTACTATCGTCCGGAGCTAAGTAAGTGTCGTTAATTCTACCTAACCCGAAACAAACAATATTTATAAAGCTCGAACAACAACCTAACTATCTCGTAGTTAAAGTGGAAGTAAGAGGTCGATCCACAGGGAAATGTTATTTAATCTTTTCTTTAACCAAGCTTAACTATGAAAGCTATAAAATGGGGGGTTTTTTTTATTAAGACAAGAAACATGTTAAAAATCAAAAGATAAAGGATAGTTGTAACCAAGTTTAGAACAATCTTACTTCTAATCCAAGTTAGACGTTCATTTCAATTCTTATCATTGAATTCTACAAATTTAATTCACAGTCGGATTACGCACACAATTACTTACTTAATCTCGATTAAACTAGCTACAAAGGTAGAAAACTAGCATAACCTAGTCAAGAAAGCGTCCTAATCAACGATTAAGGTAGGATAGCCCTAACCCTAATCTATCTACATGTTTTTGCCTCTATTGGGTTCCTTAGTGGCCATATAGAAGAGAAAACATGCGCATTAGTTTCTAGGATTCAATTTCGTCGATTAATTGTTAAGATAGCTTACTCAATTAACCGAATTTTCTCCAAATCTAGTAATTAGTGTGTCCTAGGATAGTTAGCCATTCAACACACAATTACTATTGCCTCTTGGAGATCTTGGCTAGACATTCTATCGAACACATTAAAAGCAACATATTCAATCATGAGTGAATGTGACAAAACCAAGCATCTAGGCTAAACATGCTCAAGATATAGATCATTCAACATGCTTCAAGAATTAAAATCAGATTCAAGAATGCTCAAATTCAGATGCTAATAATAAAGAAAAGTAAAAGACTCAAAAGAATTTGTAAGAACTCTTGAAACAGAAACAAGATTGAATTAATTCACAAATCCATAGACAAATTCATGAAGAATTACAAGTTATTGATTACAATTAAAAAAGAAATCAAAATCTATCCTAGGTAGGAAACAAAATTACCATAGAGACTAATTGATACAAAGAGAAATTCTAGCCTCCATCAAAATTGTGCTTCCCCCTTTTAGCAAAAATGAAAGAAAACTATTTATAGCTACAGGGATAACGTTGCGACGCTAAGGCCAGACATTAAATCATAGAAAAGGCAAGAAGCATTCGGCTAACATTGCAATGTTGCATTAACACTTGGTTGTGCAAGGCGTGTTAGATGAATAGTGTCAAAATCCAGAGCGTTGCAATGCTGTGGGGAGTGTTGAAACGCATCGAGTTTTTGCAGCAAAAAGCGAGCGTTCTGTCTTCAACTCGATACTCGATGCACGATGGCCCTTACTCGATACTCGATGCACGATGGCATTGACTCGATGGCCTTTTTGGTAATTACTCGATGGTATTTGATGCTTGATTATACTCAATAGTATTCTTGTAAATACTCACTGCTCGATTACTCGTTGATTGATTATACTCAATGATATTCAATGATACTCGATGACAATTTAGTAATTTTCTGATTCTCTTCAATTTAGTTGATTTTCTTGGTCATTTTTTTATCCTTTTGGCATAATTTTCTCTTAATGACTCCTAAATGCCTTCGGGACTGTTTTACCTATAAAATTAGCAAGGAAAGCAAATAATCAACAATATTTTGGGGGAATTAACATAGAAAATATACATCCTTTAAAGATCTAACAACTATTCTGAGATCTGAATTGATTGAGAGGAGTAAAACCATCAGACTTGTTGTTATTGTAAGAGCTAGACCTCTTACCAAAACGTTTGAGCACACTGTTAAACTGTTTTAAAAGCAAGGCAATCGATTCAGCAAGAAGATCTTCTGATTCTCTATTGTCACTAACAAAGTCTTCTTTAATGACTCATTTGTAATATCTAGCAAATGTATATTGAATTCAACAATGGATTTTTCATTGTGCATTCTTAGATGCTCAAACTTTGATGTTATCAACTGTAGCCTGGACATCTTTACTTTAGACATTCCCTCATAAACAACAAACAAGATGTCCCATGCCTCCTTAGCTGAGACACAAGTGTTAATTAATCTGAATATGTTGCAATCTATACCATTGAATATGGCATTCAAGGCACGAGAATTTCCCAAAGAGGCTTCTTCTTCTCCACACCACTGAGATTTTGGCTTCAAAATTTCCTTTCCATCATTAGTTTTGATGGTAGGATGAGTCCATCTGGATACAACAGCCTTCTAGGTTTTGCTATCAATCGACTTCAGAAAGGCCATCATTTGAGCTTTCTAGTAAGAATAATTTGTTCCATTAAGAATAGGTGGACGAGTGGTAGAACCTCATGTTGGGATTGGTGTCCTAATTCTCCCGGAGTCTCGTTGTTTGTAATGATACACATTGTTTTATGAATTTAATTGTTATTTCATTATGAAATTTACTCATATCCAATAAATGAAGCTCCATGGTTATCTTATGTAAACTTAAGCATGTATATGAGATATACAAGTGGATCATGCCTTAAGTGATAACCTAGATAGGTCTGTAGTATAAGGATTAAGGTGGAATATGTGATCCTGGTGACACTACGGATATGGCCCGCTTTGTAGAGGTTTGCAAGTGTTGTAAACTACTACAGATGGTAGATCCTGACCATTCATATAGAGACATGCGAGTGGGGTGTCCTATATAAAGAGTTTGTATAAGACCGGACCACGAGATGAGTAGACTCTGTATATAACGATGTTGATACTGGAGACTTACATCTCACCTAAACGATCATAGGTGACACGACCTCAATCCTGAGTGTTTTGGGAGCTCTTGCCTTGAAGAGCGGTCCTTTGATTAGTATCGGTGAGAGTGGTCAGATGGCCAACTTAACATGCCTACCTTTTTGGGGACTTGTCTAATTTGGGAGCTGGGAACTCAATACATAAGATGGAATTCACTCCTTCCCCAAATTAGGGGTAAGTAGATAGATTGCTCCCTTAAGGGCTAATTCCGGGGTTTGAACATAGTGGCCATAACTTCTTTTTGGAAGAGAGGACTCAGTCATAGTGGGACTATGACTTATGTTCATTAGAGGATTCAGTGGTACTTAAGGAGTTAGATGTAACTATAGGGGCATAACGGTTATTGGCCGAGCTGTACTTATGAACGATCTGTGAAGGGTTGTCGTACTGTTGATTGGTTAAGATGGACACATAATATATCTGTTAAGGAGAGTTCAACTGTTGGTCTTTAGTAGAGTGCCTGACAGTTAATGGATGGTGGATCCCGTGATTAAAGAGTTTAGTCAGTTATTCACGTACCGTTGGAGCTTCGAGCTACATGTCCATAAGGTCCCCTTGGTAGCTCAATGGATTCAAGTTGAGGATCAGTTCTTGGTGTTGATTTGAAATGTTCAAATTGACAAGAGGTAATTCGATTATATAGGATATGATCGGTATGGTGTATGAGATGCATCAAGTGGAGGATTAATGTAAATGAAATTTACATTTAATGCCATGGAATAGAAAAAGAGCTAAGGGTTATATGTTTCATGAGATAAAATATTAAAATTATAGGTTATAATTGTCCGTCATTTATATTTATAATAATATTAATTATTGGATAATTATCTCTTTTTCTCTAATAATCAATTGAGTGGGAGGTTATTGGTGGTTTTTCATGGTAATCGTAAGATAAAAGGAAAAATGTTTTCCTAATTTCAGAAAAAGAAAAAAGAAAAAAAAAGGCTGTTTTGAGATTTCCAATCTCGAAAAATACTCATTGAGAATTTGTCAAGTAAATAAGATTTACTTAGCGACAGCTTGAAGTTAGCTAAATGATTGTGAAGTGTTCTTAGGCTATAGACACTAAGCTAAGCGATGAGCTAAAAGATCGCATAGCTTTTGCTAGACGATCACATAGCTTTTCCTAAACGATTGGGCATCGAACTATACGATAGGTTGTTCCATCTCCTATTTGCTCAATCGTTTATACGATTGTGGCTCCTCCGGTTTTCTGCCTCAAATCAAGTCCACACAAAGCCCACCCTCTGGATTCTCACACCAAGAATACCAAAGTAGCCTTCTTGGTGGTGTCATACTCAACTCGACACTGTCGAGGTTCTGTGGAGGCCGTTCATTGTGTTTGTGACCTTGGCAATCGCTTAGTTCGAGTGCGTGATGTTCGTGCAGTGTAGCGATCGTGGTGGACGAACGTTCGTGGGTTGTTATGTTGCGGTGATCGAGCGTTCATGATCAAGAAACTCAAAGATGAGTCTACAAAGGTTTGTTGATTCTTACTTTGATCTATAATATAGCATGCTGTAATTTCTATATTTCACATAACCGTTCGTTTCAGTTTGTGATTGTAATTGTAAAGTTCATATACGATTGAAATTTGGAAAGATCCTTCCGTTGCTCATAGAAATCCTCGTGTTTGATTTCCTTCACCTCATTCCTTGATTCTTTCTATGATTAAAACACCCGAGATAAAGGCGACCCCCTTTGATACCAATTGAAAGGCAATAGGATGACTAGTTACTTGATATGTGGATGTTAAATGGAAAACACTGACAATAGCTGTAACAACAAAAATATCAACAAGTAAACAAGTAAAGGCACACAACAGTTGGTAACTCAGTTCGGTGATAAACACTTACGTTGGAGGTTAGAGTGCGCAGGAAATATAATCCACTAATATTGAAGAGTTAAGTTGTCACACCCCTTCCCAGATTACTGTCTTAATCTAGAAGAGAATGTGACGGCAGCAGTTACCAACCCTTTTGTGGCACTTTACTGCCTAACTGACCTATTTAACCTACTTAGGAAACCTTGGAATAACATATTTAACATTCAAGTGCTAGCAAAACTTAAAACATTTATAATAACCTCAGGGCTCCATACACAGCAAACTTATAACATATACACAGAAACAAGGTTCAATGGGTCCAACACTCATTACTAGTCCTTAATATGAAGACACATGTGTACACATATTTACAGAGTAAACACCTAAACTTCCTCTTTCAACAGAGTCTTTAAGTGGCAGAGCAGTAGTGCAGTTAATGTAAGCCTCAAACTCTATTTTTCCTACTTAAGTAAGTTAATTAACATGTTAATCAAGATTAAGTATAAGTTATTAATATGTTTGTAGTGAAAAACTTGAAGAGGAAAAAGAAGGAAAAATGTTCTAAGTGTTGAACATTATGGCCTCGGGTAGCAAGACAATAAAGCCTTTTTTAAGGAAAAATTTGGCTGTGTGGAAGTCAAAATGGCCATGCGTTGAACGATGTGGCCTAGAGTGTGGCAGTTATGTTCTCGAAGGGTAGTTAGGCACATGGGAGGCATTGGCCATAAGGCTAAGTGGTGGCTGCATGAGGTGCCATGCGTTGAGTAAGAGCATGTGTTGGTCAAACCCATGAGAGGTTAGATGGGCAAGGATGCATGCACAAGAGCTTGAAGGCTTAGGCATTGGGGGCTGCGCATGTGCATTGCTGAGCTTAGGTGTAGGATGCATCGAGTAAAATGCTGCCTAGTTGAGGTTAGTGTTGAGGATGGGCGTGCATTGATGGCCTGATGTGTGGGGTGAGCAGATGAGCCTATGCAATGGCATTTAGGCAAGGTGATGGCGCTGGTTGGTGGCTATGCGATGGCGCTAGCTAGGAAGCTATTTGATGAGGTTGAGCCATGCGTTGGTTGAGTCTATGTGATATTCAAAGCAAAGGCCACTACAAAGGAAATCAGGCGTTGGCACTAGACTAAGCAATGGCTAGATGCATTGAGGCCATGTATGGACCAAGGGTTATGCATTGAATGCGCCAAGCAAAGGTGAGTTGATAGTGAAGCCTTGCTTGATAAACGTTGATTGGTAGCTTAGTCACCCGTTATAGTGGACCAACTGTCGAAATTGAGGGAATTAATCCCACTTAGTGGGGGAGTTGGCAGCTTAATAGTGCATTGAGGATATGCAGTGTTTTGTATAAAAAAGAAGCTTTAGTTCAAAGGCTCGGTTTAAGCATTTTGCTCGTGCAAATGAGGTGATTTTAAAGCCATTCAAAAGCCTGATGTGTGTAGTTGAAGCTCCAGAGCTGCTGGAAGAGAATTCCTAAGGATTCAAGTTGAAATCTAAAGATGATTGTAAGAAGGTCAAGCTCTCGAGTGAATCTGAGTTAGTGATGAAGATTTGAGGTTTTCGGACAAACCACAAAAAATTAAGAGCTCAAATTTTAAGGTAAGCAAGATAAGATGTTCTTAAAAAAGTTTATAGAAGGAAATATACTAAGATAAGTTTTAGAAAATAAGTTATTCGAGCTAAAATTTGAAACTGGATTTTGGTTGAACAAGCAGGCAGCTGCAACCGTTGAGCAAGCAAGCTGTTAAGCCCAGGCAGGCTGCAGGCGCACGAGAGGAGCTCGTTGGGTGCAAGGCATGTGCTGAGCTGTGCACAAGGAATGCGTTGTGTTGTGCATATTGGGAATGTCCTAAACTCGCAGTTCATAAATATTGTCAACATATTCTATTTATCAATAAAAGTATTATTGAATATTTTTTAATAATTTGTTATTGATATGACATTCTATTATAAAAATCCAATAAACGAATCCATGACTATAATATGAACACTTTAACTTTATATGGCAACATAAAAGAGGATCAAGTTTTAGTATATAGCCAAAATGGTCTATAAGTATATGGATGAGATTGGGTACCTCATCCTAGTGATACTATTGGATGCAGCCCATTTTGTATACTGATACAAATGATGTGATCCCAAAATAATTCATGTGGAGACATGTAAATATGGGGATCCTATGCAATGAGTTTGCATAAGACTAGACCTCAAAATAGTCATTTTTCTTTATAATGACTGTTTACTGTTAAAATTGACTATTTCAAATTCAATGACCTAGGGTAACTCGATCTTAATCCTGAGCTAACTACGAACTCCTATTTATTCGGGATTATCCTTTGATCTGCATAGGTGAGTGTAGTCCAACAACACTGTAAACTCCATACTCCATTTTCCCTACATAAGTGAGCAATAGGCATGCTAAGTAAAGACTAAGGATATGTTAAAGTAAAGTTGTAAAAAGAAGTAAAGAAAGTAGGAAGATGGAGGAAGAAAATTCTAAGTGTTGGAAAAACCTAGTCTCGAGTGAGTTTTAGATAGCTTAGTAAGAGAAAAATTTGGCTAAATGTTGCCATGGGCGTTGGCCTTATGCTAAGCATTGAGGTAAGAAGAATAGGCGATGGTTTTGCCTTGGAGGTTAGGCAGGCCATAAAATGGCTAAGTGCCAGTAGGGTGTATCCTACGCGTTAGCCTTGTGTTGGGCATTGGAGACAAGCTCTTATGCACTAGTCTTGCTTTTTAGAGGTTAAACGAGCTTTCGTGGAGGAAAAGTATGGCCGAGTGTGGAGGATGATAGGCGTTGGAGTTGTGCATGCCAAGGTGGTCTTGTTGAGTGCTTGTAACCCTATGTGTTAACAAGGCATGTGGGAACCAAGAGGCTTGCATGATCGTGCAGCGAGGAAGGGCCATCATGCAACAAGTATGGGCTAAGCGCGAGCAAGGAAGCACTCAATTGTGCGCGAGCGTGGGCACTGGGCATTGGGGCGTTGCGCCAGGGTGATCGCATAGTTGCTTGTGGGGTTACACGTTAAGCGTTAGACGATGAGCGCAAAGCTAAGCACAAGGGTGGGCGCAAAACGATGTGCATAGGATGATGGGGTATACGATGTACGCTAAGGCTGCACGATGAGCGCAAGACTGAGCGTTGAGGTTGGGCATGCATGCTGATCAGTGTGCCGTGATGAGCGCAAGGCGCTGGGTACTCGATACGCGCTAGAGCTATGCGATGAAGCAAGGAAGTATGCGATTGCGCTGGAAGATTGTGCAACTGCTTGGAAAGCATTGCCAATCTTGGCGCAAGGTACATGAGGCATGTGATGCTCGATGGTTGCGTGTTGAGGAAGGCTTAATGTTTGGTTGGTGATATGTTAAGACTAAGCTATGCGTGGGCTAAGAGCATGCGATCATAGGAGAACGCAATAGTCTTAAGGTGAGCTATGCGTTGATGATGTTGAAGGCAAGGGCTTGCGTTGGTAATTAGGAATCATAATCGGCTTAGTGACCGACTAGCTAAGCCAGTTTTTATGCTTAGGATAGTTGTTCTCTCTTTAAGGATGAGGTGGCAGCTGGACAATAAAGGGTTAGCATGCAGCTGCTAGTATAAAAGGGAAGCTTGACTTCAAAGAGAGTGTTTGTGTCACACCCCTTCCCAAACTACCTGCTAGCTTAGTTAGGTAGATGGCATGAAGCCAACAGACATCGTCCTCCTCTAACGATACCTGTTGACCCTGCTGAATCATTGAACCTGATAAACATACTAATCTTAGATATAAAATACTTTACATGTAACACAACACAACAGAACCCCTGAAAACCTTTAGACACACATATAGTGCTTACACAACCATAAACTATCCAGTTCTTACAAAGACATTTAAAATACAAACAGACACAATGTACAACTCCACCCACATATGGAGCTTGATCTGGAAACTTTTAGCAGAAAATAAACTTTGGCAGTTATATGGCACCGGGAGCTCGATCTCTACCTGAAAAGTGGGAAAACATTTTGAAAGAGTGACCTACGAAGCCCAGTGAGTGACTAAATTTAAAACTGTAAATCCGCAAATCAGAACACGTGATAAACCTTTAAACGTATGAATCTGTTCAATCAAAGCGTTAAACATAAACGTGTAACGCTAAAAGCTTTCTCAAATATTTCGCAAGTACGTCATTAAAATCTAGCAAGGCATATCAAGTATATAAAACATTTTAACTAACATGACAAATCAACGTTGTGTGGGGCACGCCCAGTACAACCATCGTTTACTAGCTCTACGATTAGTGGGGCCCACCCAACACTTAGTAGACAAACTCACCAAGATAGCGCAGTTTATACCGATTAAAGTGACGTCTACACTAGATCAGCTAGCTAAGCTATACGTCGACAGGATTGTGAGTCAGCATGGAGTGCCAGTGTCCATAGTTTCAGATAGGGATCCGAGGTTTACTTCTAAGTTTTGGCCTAGTGTGTAGAAAGCAATGGGAACAAAGTTGAAGTTCAGTACAACATTTCATCCCCAGACAGGTGGTTAGTCAGAGAGGACCATCCAGACCTTAGAAGACATGTTGAGAGCATGTGTCCTTGAGTTTAAGGGAAGTTGGGATACCCACTTATCACTTATGAAGTTTGCTTATAATAACAGCTATCAGTCTAGTATCGGCATGGCACCATTCGAGGCTTTGTATGGCAGACCATGCAAAACTCCTGTGTGCTGGATTGAAGTGGGAGAGCGAAAACTAGTTGGTCCTGAGTTAGTACAAGTTACGTCAGACAATATTAAGTTGATTAGAGAGAACCTGAAGATAGCTCAAGATTGACAGAAGAGCTTTGCAGATAAGTGACGAAGAGACTTAGAATTCCAAGTTGGAGATCAAGTTTTCTTAAAGTTATCTCCGTGGAGAAGTGTTCTTCGCTTTGGGAGGAAAGGTAAACTGAGTCCTAGATATATTGGTCCTTATCGGATAACAAAATGAGTTGGACCAGCCGCCTATAGACTTGAGTTGCCAGCAGAACTTGCTCGACTACATGATGTTTTCCATGTGTCCATGTTGAGGAAATATATTCCAGATCTGTCACATGTGTTGCAAACACAACCGGTTGAGCTGAAAGAAGACTTGAGTTATAAAGAGGAAGCAGTTTAGATCCTCGACAGAAAGGAGCAAGTTTTGAGGAACAAAACGATCCCACTCATGAAGGTCCTTTGGAGACATCACGGAGTGGAGGAGGCAACCTAAGAGTCAGAAGACCAGATGGGGAGGAGTTACCCGACACTTTTCACCTAAGGACATCTAAATTTCGAGGACGAAATTTCATAAGGGGGAGGTAAGTTGTAAACCCGAGACTTTCCTTGGATTATTTGCTCTTGTCACATATTGTAGGATGTTGAATTTAAGTTATTGTTGTTCCATTGTTGAAGAAAAATGGCAAAGCTTTTGGTTGAAGTTGTCTTTGATAATTTTGGAATTTATTAATAAAGAAAAGAAAAGAAAGAAAATAAAGAAAAAGAAAGGAAAAGAAAAGGAAAGGAAAAGGAAAAAGGGAAAAAAAATGAAAGGAAATGGAAACCCATTCGACACCACCGCCTAACTCATTTCAGCCCATTTCTCCATCATTTCCCATCAGATTTTCAGAGCATTTCGAGAGAGAGAGTGAATGAAGAGGAAGAAGAAGCTTGTTGCAGGTTGGAGATTGAAGAAGGGAGGAAAAAGTTCATGCAAGTGTAACCATGGAAGAATCTAGGTTCAACCTGTCTATCTCTGGTTTTAAAGTCGGTTTGAGCTACACAAAAAGAAATAAGAGATGAGGCCTGACTTTCATCAATTTTCTAACAAATTTTATGAAGGAATCTTGAGCTAAATCTGATGATAAGTTAATGGTTTTTGAAAAGGAAAACAGAGCACAGAATTTTCGTGCAAATCAGAAGGATCTAGGATTTTCTCTGGTTTTTCAAACATTCTAGGTTGTACAGGCTAAATTAGATGCTGAATTAGGTATGGTTGGAAATATTATTCAATTTCCTATAACTTACATGAAGAACTCGTGAGCCAAAAATGACTAGAAGTAGGTTTAATTTCAGGAGAAAGGTAAAGGGTAGCAGAGAAGCACGAATCTGTATTTTCTATGTTTGGGGGATGTCTGGACAAATCTGTTGGGAATCTCGTTTTTATTCCATCAGGTAAGTTGTAGAGGTTTCCAAAATTAAGAGTTTGATATATAGTACATTAATTTTGGTCAAGTATTGAAGAAGTTATGAGTGTTGGAAATTAAGATATTGAATCTGGAAAATCTGGAAAAAAAAGTGTGAAGTATGATTTTATTTCTAGAATTTAGAATTCATGAGCATGGAAAGACAAGAAAATTTATAGTTCTGACGCTCGATTTTGGTTTGTTTGATAGGCCAAAAGGAAATAGGCCGAGTCTACAGACCAGGGAACTAACCAAGACTGTGAGTGACAAAAGAATTTCAAAAATGATTTCTAAACTGTAATTTATGCTTAAATGGTTTACATGCTTGAATATGAACTTATGAATGAAACATGATTTCTATGAATGGTTTCAAGCATAAGTTTTGAGCTTAGATTTTCTAATGAGGTTTATATACGAGCACGTGATTATTGAATTCCTGAAAAGTAGTTGAAACGATATCATTTAAAGTAAAGTATGTATTAGGGAGTACTGTTAAAAGATTTTCAGTTTTTAATGAGCAAGCTGAGTAAGCTTGAGTTTTATGAAAGATAAAGATAAGCAGGCATGTTTTAATATTTTCATGTGGTTTTCTGTGACTTTTATTGACTACATGACTGAGATATTGAGCCCGAGGCTATATGGTACCGTGTGCACACAGGTTATACTCCATTGTTGATGTTGAGTGTACTCCCTGACAACGATGTTGTCGTGAGTGCTGGGCAGGCCCCACTACGACAAAGATGATGGGAGTTTTGGGTGGGCCCCACTACATCGTAGAGCTAGTAAACGTTGGTTGTACTGGGCGTGCCCTACACAACGTTGATTTGTCATGTTAATTAAAATGTTTTATATACTTGATATGCCTTGCTCGATTTTAATGACGTACTTGCGGAATATTTGAGAAAGCTTTTAGCGTTACACGTTTATGTTTAACGCTTTGATTGAACAGATTCATACGTTTAAAGGTTTGTCACGTGTTCTGATCTACGAATTTATAGTTTTAAATTTAGTCACTCACTAGGCTTTTTAGCTCACTCTTTCAAAATGTTTTCCCATTTTTCAGGTAAAGATCGAGCTCCTGGTGCCTGATAACTGCCAAAGTCTGTTTTCTGCTAAAAGCTTCCAGATCAAGCTCCATACGTGGGTGGAGTTGTACATTGTGTCTGTTTGTATTGTAAATGTCTTTGTAAGAACTGGATAGTTTATGGTTGTGTAAGCATTAGATGTCGTGATTGTGTAAACCCCAGTTGGATATGTTTTTGGTTGTGATATCTCTATCAGGAACCGAGTTATGTTAGGACTGCACTTCATGTGTGTCTAAAGGTTTTCAGGGGTTCTGCTGTGTTGTGTTACATGTAAAGTATTTTATATCTAAGATTAGTATGTTTATTAGGTTCAACAATTTAGCAGGGTCAACAGGTATCGTTAGAGGAGGACGATGTTTGTTGGCTTCATGCCATCTCCCTGACTAAGCTAGTAGGTAGTGGCATTGGTGCAGGGAAAATCCCATCTCCATCAGCATGTCATCGTTTTCCCTTTTCTTCGATGGACGCCCCTTTGCCAATGCAGGCTCGCTACTCTCTGCAACTGCTTTGCCCTTATCTTTAGTTAATGCAAGGCGAGCCACTTGCCTTTGTTTTCTTTCCCGCTCCTTGCGTTGTTCCTTCTTTTCCCGTTCAGTAAGTTCTTTTCCTTTCTTCTCTCTTAAGCATTGCATGTTGGCTTGGCGCTTCCTCTTCTTCTCTTCTTTCTTCTTTCTCTCCTCTTCTGCCTTCTTCTTCCTTTCTTCTTCTCCTCTTCTCTCTCTTCCGTTTCAAACTGCTCGGAGGCCAGCAAAAGGCGTTGTTCCTCTTTGAACCTCCTTATTTCTTCAACTCTTGATATTTCATTGTTGCGGCGCACCTTCTTATCCTGCAATCTTCTCCTTCGACTACCTTCTGCCGTGATGAGTTTTGATCGCAACATTTTCTCCTGCTTCTCTTCCTCCTTTTTTTCTCCTTCTCTCTTCTTCTTTTAATGCGTCAATCAAAATTAGAGGGTCAACGGTTGACCCTTGCGGTGTATTCTCCTTGCGACGTCGTATCAAGGGGGGTAACATCTCTCTCTTCTACTTTGTCAGTCGCAACCATTTGCATTGTTTCAGGTTGCGCTAGTTCTCAAAGTTGCGCTGATTCCCCCTTGTCCTCCCTCACGAAGGTGGATTCCCCGTCTAGGTCTGGGCTTGCAGCCCTCTTTTTCCTTTCTTCCTCCTTTTTCAAGCGTCTTTCCTCACCGCCTGCGTTCTTTCCTTTCACTCATTTCCTGCTTCTTTTTCAGCTTGGCCTCCTCATCTTCTTCATCCTCCTTCTCTTTGATCTTTTTCTCTACTTTGCGTTGATGGTATGGCTCACCTTCTCTAGCCTTCTTTTCTTTGCTCTTCTTTTTCTTATTCTTCTCCTCAGCCACCCACGACTGCTTCTCAACCACCATTTCCTCCAACGCAACCCTGGAGGGTCCTTCATAGGATTCTATGTTGGCAGTCTCCTTAGGATCCACGATGACCAGAGCGCTTCTCCTTGTTTCCTCTTCCATCACCTCCTCCATAGGCAGTGGTTGGTTCACAACCTCAGCCTCGGGCAGTCCTCCTCTTTTCTCCAGGTTGTTGAGAATGCTCTCAAACACTTCCTTATCATCTTGTCTCTTCTTCTCACTTTCAGAGGAGAGTGTTGGGAATGGGATGCTTTCAGAACTCTGCCCTCTCTTGAACTGAAGTGGCATGGCTACTAAGGGGTTTCGCCGAGATCTTCCGGCAACTTGAGGGATAGTTTATGGCTGAGCAGAGAGACGGCGACTGGCTGCCAGGAATGCTGCCTCTCGCATGGTAAGCTGGGTTTTCGAAGGTGATGAAGGTGAAGAAGATGGCTGGGAAGTTTGATCTGCCATTGATGCTGGAGTAAAAGAAAACTGGAAATTGTTAGGGTTTGGTATGCAGAGGCTCTAGGGTTTCTTTTTACAAAATGAAGCAAGTAAATGATCTGAGACGAAGAGACCCGCTTTTATAGGTTGGGCCTTGATGGGCCCAACGCGGATTCTACAGTGGCAGGCCTTGAGATACTCAAAAGGCCTGCCGTTTACACTCCACGCATTTATGAAGCATCAAAGAGGATGTCCTTTTCGTTTGCTCACTCATCATTTCTTTGGAATACGAAATGATTGGACTTCTCAGTTTGCAAAAAGTATTTATCTTTAATGTTTTATTCAAATGGGCACAAGGTAAAGATTTGACGCAATGAGTTCATCAACGCAAATGCATCTTTGCAGAGGATGGGCAACAATGCATATATCCCTGCAACACACCCCTTAACTCGATGTATTTTTGGAGGACGGGCGCACGATATTTCTACCAGTGCAACACTACCTCAACATAGTGCATTTTCACTAAGGACGGGCAAAGAACACACACGAGCGCAACACCCCCCCCAATGCAATGCATTTGGGTTGGATGAACACAAAGTGTATCTTGTTGGTACAAGATGCGTCCATTATCGTAATGCATACCGGGTGTTAATTGTTTTATTATTAATATATATATATATTTCCATCAACACAAGTCACAAGGACCTTGCGGTATTAATTTTCTTCTTATTAATCCAATCATTCACCAAGTTAAAGAATAACGCAATTATGGCAGAAAAGTAAAGAAGTTAAAGAGAGTACAAAAATAAATGCACGAGAATTAAATGAATCATAAATTCATAAAGTCATAAAAACAGATTTAAAGAAGAAATAAATGACTAGGTTCATAAAGCAATAAAGACAGGAATTGAGAAAGCATATAAACATAGAATTGAGATATGGACCGGAAGATAGTTTTCTTTGATGGACGCAATCCACACCTCCGCAGGCGATCCAGCTTACCTGCCCAATGTCTTCAGGGACATTGCTCCTTTCCATGAGATCTATGAGCTTCAGAATTGTTGGGCAACGTTCCTGGTGTTCTATTTCGAAGTTCAGATGCTAGGTGCCCCACTTGAATCTCCAAATTTCCAATTGAAGACGTCTGTGCCTGCATCACCGCATCGTTTTTATCCATGTATTGCTTGAGCAGGACGTCCAATGAATTACTAGAGGTGTTGGAAGATAAGGGTTATTGGTTGTGCGATTGTCTTTGTTGACCCTGATTCTGATTGTGGTGAAATGGTGGAGGGTTTCCTCGATTCCCTGAATTGCTATTCTGATGGTTGCTTAGCCCACCTTGGTTTTGATTTCCTCCCCAACCGAAGTTAGGATGGTTCCTCAAACTAGGATTATACGTGTTGCTGTAGGAGTTATTTTGGATAGCGCATACTTGTTGTAGGTTCGATAGGCATATTTTCGCCGTATGGGCCCCTCTACAATTAACGCAACTGATTACGGCCACTTGAGTCAGCGTAGTAGGTTGCGCTGATCCTTGGGAGATGGAACCTTGATTTAACGCCATCGACTGGAGGATAGAGGTCACTGCGGCCATCTAGGCGGCTAAAGTAGTCATTGTTTCTACAGGAACAATGGCAGTTTCGTTTCTTCTTCTTTCGGAGCCTCTTCCTCCATATCCATTGTCAACTCAGTCATCCATATTCCGCGAGATGCGGTCAAGGATGACCTTGGCCTCATTATACGTTTTATCCATAAAACCTCCTGCGGCGGAGGCGTCAGCAACAACCTGCGTTGATCTGTTCAGGGCATTATAGAAAGTTTCCATTAGGACGCAATTGGGTATCCCGATATACGGACAATTTTTCACCAGTCTTCTAAATCGCACCCAGGCAATGCTAAGGGTCTCGTTATCCATCTGTTCAAATTTCAACACGTCCTTCCGTCGCCTTGCGTTGACAGCCGAAGGGAAGAACTTCTTCATAAACCACTAAACTAGCTGATCCCATGAAGTAATCTCATTTGGCTTCAGTGAATGAGCCCATATTTTGGCCTCATCCTTCAAGGTGTAAGGGAAGAGATATAATGTGATACCTTCAGGGGTAACGCCAGGTATAGAGAAGTTACCGCACATCTCGATGAAACTGGTCAGGTGGGCATGTGGGTCCTCACCTTGTAGACCCCCAAACTGCCCCGTATTCTGAATCATTTGGAGCATGACCGATTTGATCTCAAATCTTGCGTTCTCCTCAACTATGGGCCTTGAAATTCGACGCGAAAAATCATACAGATTGGGCACCGTGTAGTTCCTCATGGGAATGTTGTGGTCAGCAGCAAGGAAAATGGGATCCTGCGCTGGCCGTCCCACCCCTTGATTTCCTGCGGGAGCCACGTTGTCATTATTATTATCTGCCATGTTGGCCTTCTTTTGCCTCGCTCGGTTCTGACGTGCCCTTGCACGAAATGTACGCTCGATCTCTGGGTCAGCTTCGAATTCTGGTTCAGTCCCAGTTCTCATAAACTGTCAGACTGCTCTCTGCGATGAACAACCAGTACAAAGAGATCTGTCCTGCAAAATATCACAAACATACTCAATAATAACCGTTAACCAATCCCCGGCAACGATGCCATAAACTTGTAACCATAAAATTTATCTTCTTCTTATGTCACACTACACATAGATGAATATAATGTTCTAAATAAGCATATGGATAGTGATGAATGGTGGTGGATCATACAAACTCATGTTGCCATAAACTTTTTGACTTGGGATGGAAATGGAATGTGGATGATGTGTTATGCTTATTCATACTTTATGCAATACTACTTCTAGATGTATGCGTTATTAATGAAATGCTTGTAGTATGTTATGCGTTGTCATGAGTTTCCTTGCACTGAAACCAAGTATAATTCCAACACAAGTTTCTCGGAGTGATCCGAGATCGAACACAGGGATTGCTTAGTTAATGCGTTACGTTCATGATATATGCGACTGGGGTTTTTTCAATTAATAAAAGTTGTGTGTGTACAGGAAATTAAAGTGCAGTAAAGTAAAATTGTGCTGTAAAGTAAAGTTGCGATAATAAAATAAAGTGCAATAAAAGTAAACCTAAGCTATTATGATACAAGATACATGATACATGATACATGATACTGAGTTTGAGTCTGACTGTGAATATTATACAAAGGATCGTGTTATGTGGTGGCAAGTCTTTATGTATGAATCAAAAAGAGAAAGGATAACTAGTATAAACATCGCAACTTCATTAATTACGTTAAAGATATAACTATGGTTCTGCTTTCCTTTGGCGTACACCTCTCGGTGATCGATCGTGTTCCCACATCTCTGTGGTGAAATAGGGATGAACGTAATGAACGCAAGGTTGCTTCCATCTCTAGAAGTACTTCTCGCTTTAGTTAACGCATTCTTCCAACCTTCTCTCGACAGGAGGAATGGCATCTTCACTTCTGCGCTCACAGGTGAAGATGCCGTCTAGCATGCTTTAGCTAAACATATTTATTTCTTTAGCACAGATTAATTTACTTGTTAGATTCATGCTAATTACCAAGGGATCAAGAAAACATCGTGGAGAAAGCGATTCATGGAGGAATGGAAATAGATAGAAAGATGGAGATGAAAATGAGCATGACATTCAATACTAAAATTTAGCGTCTGATACATGGTGTGAATGATGGAGATTAAAAAGATGAATACAATTGATGATAAAGAGATAGAAACAAATACAGAAGAGTGCCAATGTCTTGACACAGATCTTGACGATGGATTTGCTTGCCGACGTATGGATTGAATGGACAGAAGAGCTTCCCTCTCAGGCTTGCTCATCCGGTAGAAGTGACCTTGGTACAAAGCTTCAACGACGGGGATTGAAATGATCTGCCCTAAGACTCACCTCTCGGCCTTGTCTCTTAACTTTTCCCGGATCTTCTCCAATCAACACTCAGACCAGTCTCTCTCTCAATATACAAGTATCAAAATAAGCCCGTATCAAGTATATTTTGCAATGGTATTTTAGAGGCTATTTATAGGCTCAACTTTGACTCTTTGCACTGTGGACTCCACTTTATTGTTAAGGTAGCTCCGGAAATGGTGGAGTGAATATTCCTTCTGTTATATAATCAATCCCGTCAGAAATGTGCAATGGTCAGCTGTACACGCATCTGAATCCTCTGCAATTGATTTGCTCTTTTGCATCTTCGATCGTGTGCCCGCATGCGGTGTTGTTTTTTATTATGGCATACGGTTGAAGTTAAGATCTGGATCGACTGTAGCATGCGTCGTCATTGCATTGATCGTCTCTTCATCGTTGATTGACGGGCGCAATGCGACGGAGCTGCGTTGTTCTGTTTCTCTTTGAGCCATGAACGCAAGCGGTGACTTGATTTCCTGCAAAACAAAATGGAAACATCCTTTTCTACCATCGCAATGGTGTTAGTGGGTGTATTGGCGATAATTTATAATTCGTGCATTTCTTAGCCAATTTTCATACATTCGACGCAACTTTTCTCTCTGTTAGCCGCAATATCTAAATAAAACAGTATAAATAACTTGTATTTCTACAAGTTATCAAGAGTACGCCCATTTTCGTGCCTGATCACACAAGGAAAATGGAAACAAAGTTAGTTGAACTTCTTCGGTAGAGATATTCGAGAACACAAAAGTGTTGCAGATTTCTATGAAGCTCCGGAGGTGTGCGTGCGGGTCCTCGCCAAGCCTTCCTCCAATTTGTCCAGCAGTTTGGATCATCTGTAGCATCACCGGTTTCATTTCGAATCGAGATCCGTCAAGAGTAGACCTCATGATTCTTGGGGAGAAATTGAAGAAGTTGGACGATGCATAGTCCCGAATGGGCCTATTACAATCGTTTTTCAGTAGGATTGGATTCGCCATGACATTGTTTTCATTTGGTGCTTCGTTTCCAGGCTGCTCCGCCATATTATTTTTCTCTTGTTGTTGGCAGCTATTTCTCAGTCTTCGTCGGAACGTTCTTTCAATCTCTGGGTCGTAATTCGCCCGAGATTGAAAGCTGCAAAGAAATCAGAAAAATTACCGTTAGCACACTGAATTGCCGAAGTTCCCGACAATGATGCCAAAAACTTGATGTGTTATTTTATACGGTGATCTTATGAAAGGAATTGCGGTGATAGAAATGCGTTGTGCAACAAGTTTTCTCAGCAGAACCTAAGTATAAATCCTGTTGAGTTTCGTGGCTAGTCCAGGGTCGAACTGAGGGACTAAGGAAAACAATATGCGGTAATAATTTTTAAGATGACTTTGCGGTAACCAATAAATCAAAGAGTTGTTGAGTTGTTGTTCGCGGTATAAAATGTATGCGGCAGAGTTAAAAAAAGAGTTGATAATACGGAAGATGCGATGAATATGCAGGGGAACGAGTTGAGAAGGGGTTCAGCTAACACTTCCTAGGATTGCGTTCATGTTATGTAATCATTCAACACACATATAATAGCAAATCATCTCTCAACGCAAATGCTATGGCTTCTAAGTCTAGAACGCATGCGATATATGCGATAAAGTCTATAGGACCTACACATAAGCCTCTATTCTTGTTTATGCGATGACGACTGACATACACACATACAAGGCGACCGCATAATACCATAACCTATCTCTAGGGTGCAATCGATGCATGTTGGCAAACAGAGCTTATCTTTAAGTCCCTATCTCTTGCTTATGCAGATCTAATCTTGCTCTCTCGAGTCTAGATTCTAACCTTAGCTCTCTCAAGTCTTAGGTTCTTTCTTTAGACTCTCTCTTGAGTATCTCCAAAGGGGTGTTGGGTGTAACATAAGACAAGATGATCGCATGCAATGAAGATCCTAGGTCATGTTAATTAAGTTCTTCTCAACCCATTTGATAGATTTAGCTACTCATGCGTGCTTTTAAGAGAGTGAACAGATGTAGATAAGCAAGTTCCATTTTATAGATATAGAATTGAAATACAAAATAACAATGCGGAATAAGAATAAAGAGCCTAGTAGCAATCTCTTACTTCCCAAGGCTTTTACACTGTTCTTTTCTACTCTGCTCAAAAGATAGTCTCGCTCTCGCGAGACTCGACCTTCTCTCCACTTTTCCATGCCTTATGGGTTCTCTCTTGAGCTGACTAGAGTGATCTTCCGGCGTCTCTTCCCTTATTGCTTCGTTTTCTAAGTAAAAAAGAAAAACTATGAACAAGACTACTTCTATCTAAGGGAAAATTATCTAACTGTTGAACTTCTTCACTGAAGGTTGCCTTCGGTATTTATAGAGCTTCGGGGTGAAAGGCTTCTTCTCTTTTATGATTGCACTGATGGGATGGCATTAATTCTCTGTCTGATGCGCCGAATATTTGTCACCGAAAAGTTGAGTGTACTTGCTACAGTAGTTCGTTAACGGCTTGTCAACTTAATTCGGAATCGACCGTCATCAGCTTTCTATCCCATCATGATTTATTAAGCTTTTCACCCGGATGCACCCACCATGTTGCGTTGGCTCAATGCGGCAACCTTCTTGAGTAGATATTTTCGAGTGCAAATCATCGCATAGCCTTGCGGTAACGGAGCCTATTGATGCGCTCGGCCGTTGATTTCTTGTGATCACATTTTCTGCCTTGCGTCAACGCATATTCTGCACAAAAATACATAAGTTAACTATTTTCATGCGATGGACGCATGAGACCGCAATATTATGAACTTAATGCTTTTTGGATGCAATCTTATATGTTTTTATCAACGCAACCCTACATTGTTTTATAATTTAGCACTATAATAACGTGCATTTCTGCCTGTTATCACCAGTAAGGATCAAATCCTTAGTTTAGTACACGAGCATGTAGTCCCTCATTCTTTGAAGATACTCGAGGATGTTTTTGACTACGTTCCAGTGACCTTGTCCTAGATTAGACTGATACCTACTGACAATCCCCATAGCATAGCAGATGTCTGGTCTAGTACAGAGCATTACATACATCAAACTGTCAACGACAGATGCATGGGGACCCGTCTCATCTCCTCAACCTCTTGAGGAATCTTAAGACATATTTCCTTAGACAATGTAACTCCATGCCTGAAAGGTAGTAGGCCCCTTTTGGAGTTTGCATCAAGTACTTGAGCAATATCTTGTCAATGTACGATGCCTGAGACAACACTAGCACTTTGTTCTTCCGATCCCAAAAGATCTGAATACCAAGAACAAACTGAGCCTCTCCCAAATCTTTCATTTAGAATTAGGTCGCTAGCCAGTTCTTAACTGCAGTCAGTAGACTTACATCATTCCCAATCAGTAGACCAACACTAGGAAAACTATTGAACTGTTCATGATTTTCTTATAGACATAAGGTTCATCAACGTTTTGGTCAAAGTCGTACGATTTGATCACAGTATCAAACCGAATGTTCTAAGATCGAGATGTCTGTTTCAGCCCATAAATGGACCGATTCAGTTTGCAAACCTTTTGTTCTTGACCTTGGGCTATGAATCCCTCGGGCTGCACCATATAAATGGTCTCTTCAAGATTACCATCCAGAAAGGCAGTCTTGACGTCCATTTGCCATATCTCATAGTCATAAAATGATGCAATGGACATGAGGATGCAGATAGATTTCAACATGGCAACAGGCGAGAAAGTCTCCTCATAGTCGATTCCCTCCACCTGGGTATAACCCTTTGCCACAAGTCTAGCCTTGAAGGTTTGCATCTTCCCATCGGTACCCTGCTTCCTCTTGTAGATTCATTTGCAACCTATAGGTTTTACCCCATCAGGTTGATCTACAAGGTCCCATACTGAGTTGAAGTACATCGACTCCATCTCAAGATCCATGGCTTTAACCCATTCATCCTGGTCAACATCCTTCATTTCCTTCTGATAAGACAACGGATCCTCAACCTTGCCATCGACTACCATAGCCAGGATTTCTGTGAAACCCATATAGCGAACAAGTGGGTTCGCAACCATCCCACTACATCGAGGTTCCCTCAACTCTTGAGGTGGAATTGACCTACTAGATGAACTACCATCAACAACTCTTTCTGATGGAGCAGACCCTTCAACAACTCTTGTTGAAGTTTCAATAGTTTCGTCGAAAAGCTCATGTAACACGATCTTACTACGTGGACTGTGCTCCCTCATATGATCCTCCTCAAGGAAGGTAGCATTCATAGAAACAAACACTCTGTTTTTCGTAGGATCATAAAAGTAACCCCCTCGTGTACCTTTGGGCTAGCCTACAAAGAGGCACTATTGGGTTTTATGTCATAAAAAACTCGCAGTTTGTAAAATGATAAACATTTTCTATTATCAATATAATTGTTATTGATCTCATAAATCCTATGAAAGTCTAAATCCAATAAACTAAAATCCATGACTATTGTATGAGTACTTGAACTTTATGTGGAGACATAAGAGTGGATCGGGTTCGAGTAAATAGTCAAAATGATCTATGGTACATGAATGAGGTTGAGTACCTTATTCTGGTAACATCATTGGATGAGGCCTACTCTGTAGTTGTTACAAAAAGTTATAAGTGCTACATACGATGTGATTCTAATTCGTACATGTTATGACATGAGGAGTGGGGGCGTCCTATGCAATGAGTTTGCATAAGATCAGGACCAAGAAATAAGTCACTCTTACTTTATAACATTGTTTACTGTTTAAGACCGACTATTTCACCTAGATAACCTAGGTAACTCGATCTTAATCCTGAGCTAACTATGTTTTTCCGTTATCCATCACTTAACTAGCTCACTCATGAATGCTACCTAGCTCACTCATGAAGCAAATAGATAACAAAAACATGTTTAAATGGAAAATGGATTTTTCCGTTATCCATCACTTAACTAGCTCACTCATGAAGCAACCATTTTGGCCTTGTCTTCTCCAAGCATGAGTTGTAACTCATGTAGCTCTTCTCTTTGCATGTTGATCTACAATATAAGGAGAAGATTGGAGTGAAAATCGGGCATGCAATCAAAAGGTTTTTGAGAGAAAAACTGGTTTGAAGAAAGGTTCTTAAACCTTGTTGCAGCAGTGAGCTTTTCTCCTTCATCCCTTGATTCAAGCTTGTTTTGAGTTCCACAACTCAATCTAGAGTACTAAGAGAATAGTGAGGAAAATCTTGAGGTAGTCTACAATAAGATATGGAGAAGATTGCAGCTGGAGATGGAGCTTTGAAGAAGTTCTACAAGAGATATGTCTTGAAACCCATTTTTCTGTAGAAGCATGCTTTATATTATGAAAATTAGTGAATTTGAATGCTTAGATGATCCTTATTCTTCCGCTGTGATTGATACAATCCTACAATTGGTATTAGAGCATCAAATAAGCATTCAATTTGATTTAATTTTGATTTGGTGGGTGTTTTATATGAGAAATATGAAACTGATGCACTGATATAGTTTTCTGAGCTTTGGCTATTTAATTCTCTTTAATTTCTCATTTAAATTTGTAATTGGCTCTTGCTTGATGAGCTTTAATGTGTTCCCAAGAGTATGTAATTTATTTGGAGTCATTAGAGTATAAATTAAGCTGTAAATCGAAGAAACAAGTGAAGAGGCCGAGTTGCAGTTCCAGAGAAAATCAGCCTCTGTTCTTATGGTCGATGTGGTTCCAGTTGCTAAACGATCGTCTTGATCCAGACGCTACACGATGTGAAGAAAAGCTAGACGATCGTATAGCAATAGGTGCTAGTCATTTTGATGTTGAACGCTAGACAATCGTGTACTTGCAAGAGCTAAACGATGCATTCAATTTTCTATACGATAGCATTAAGCGATCGTTTAGCTTTGGCGTTGAAACTAAACGATACGTTGAATTTACTATACGATGGTACTATATGATCGTTTAGCAACGATGCGCTCTAAATGATGTGATGAAGTGCTACATGATAGTGCTGAGCAATCGTTTAGATGCGGAGCTAAGCGATCATGTAGACGAAGTGCTAAGCGATGTGTTGAAGTTTCTATGCGATGGAACTAAACAAATCGCTTACCTACGATGCTGAACGACAAGATGATGTTCTATACGATGGAACTAAGTGATCGTTTAGCTACACGGCGGATACGGAACAATGACATGCAGTGCTAGACGAAGCGATCGTTTGGTTCTATACGATAGAACTAAGCGATAGAGATGAAGAGCTATATGATAGCCTTGAGCGATCATTTACTTCGATCGTTTATCTTTGATCGGGAGCTAAACGATGCATCGAGTTTCTATGCGATAGCACTACACGATCGTTTACCTTTATGTGGAAGCTAGGCAATGCGCTGAATGCTATATGATGGAATTTAACGATCGTTTACCTTTTCGCGCACTAAACGATCAAGACTTTGCTAAACGATTTGGAAAATTTCTAGACGATGGTCGTCATTGCTAAACGATAAGACTTAGCGAGATGTTGAACATGTGAAAAGGCTGCTGGTTCGACCGATTCTCTTGTGGTCTAGTCCGGTTCAACTTCGAATGGTTCTTGGCTGGTCCGGTTCAAACGGTTCGAGTCTAGTTCAAGCTACATGAGTTCGTTTTGGAGCGGTTCGAGCGGTCCAGAAGCTATTTTGTAATTGTTAGGCTTTTGTTTGCTTTTTTTTTTTTGCCAAAAATAAAACCATATTAGTCTGTATTTAATTATTTATGCATTTGATGTATGTTATAATTAAATAAATCTTGTATGTGCATATAGTATGCCATTTAGATTTAAAATCCCACCATAGGAAGCATGTAATATGCATTGAAAGTATGTTATAATTGTTATAATATATAGTATGCATGTTAGGGTTTCTCGTATTTAATATAAATGTTATATTAAATTTGAATGCCTCATGTATGTTATGGATGTTTAGCATGTCTAAAGTTATATAAGTTGTTATAAAATTGGGATAGACATTTAAAATCCATAAACAACAGTTGCATGCTCACGTAGGTTAACCACCTGTTTTAATTGTTAAAATTTATAAAACCTAGGTTACAAACTCAACCGGTATATAATCTTGTCTAAGGCTGGGGGTACTTAAGTTGACGGTTTACGGAACACCTCCTACCTGGGGTCATGGCCGAATTATTGAGCGTTGGTAATCGGTTTTATGAGCATACGTGAGTGATGTGAGGTAATAAAATGGTTTATCACCTAGACATCATAGGTTAAAATCCAATTATAAGAGTTATACTTGGATAAACCACATAGACTTAGGGTTGTTTTATTAGCCGAAAAGAATCTAAGTATAAATCTACCCAAAATAGAACACTTCAGTGGCAGTTTAATAACTTCTATATAATAGAGTTATTAGAAAACATCAGTGGGAGATTAATAACATATACGATACGTTATTTTTAGCTCTCACGTCTCTAAGAGTTCACAATCCAGATTTAAGCGGTACTTTGTGTCACCCTGAGAGTGACCTCCCTACAGAGAGTATTTTTTTAGCTTAAATCTAGATTTCGGTGAATAAGAGGAAGTTGTTCAAATATAAGTCTATTATACGATAAATAGATTTCAATTGCCATGTCTCCATATAATTTACATCGTGAGATTCATATGATGTTTCGTGTCACCCTGGGAGTGACCTCTCTACGGAAAGTGTTTTGTATGAGTCAATATCAAGGTAAATGGAGGAAGTAGTTCATAGTAAGTGGGTGAAGGATATGTGTCAATATATCTTGCGGTCTCCTCCATTAGTCTGAACCGTGAGATTACTATGTTGCGCCTGCTAGTTAGCTTTAAACGGTCCTTTGCTAGTCGTTTAGCGACGGCTATCCCCACAGAGGGTTGTAACATAGGATTTGGAACAACACAGGCTTCAATAAAATGAATAGGGTCTTATAGTTCCATCTTGGATGTTGTCTTCTATTTCGGAGGCAAATTCATACCGTCCTATAGGATCTGAAAATGGCGGGTCACACTTACAAGAATTACTAAGTTGTTAGTAAAGATCTTGTTGGAAAACGATAACTAAACAACTATAGGAATAAGAGTTATTCTGGAGACAGTAGGAATAAGAGTTATTCTGGGAATAGTGTTTGGTCAAAATTGTTTATTTTAATGAAGGAGTATCTGACTACCCCTCGGTAGCACATATTATGACTCACTAAAATATTGTTGTAAATAAATAATGGTTATGGGTACATTATTACTTTTTGCTAAAACTTGACTTTGGATTTAGTTACAATTTGCTAATTAGAATTTGTTTGAATTTTATCAGCATGTCGAATTCTAGTATACTCGTTTCTGATGTACATAACAGCAAAATCAAATCAAAAAAATAATTACTAGCGGTTGATTATACCAAAAGAGTTTTAACAGAGGATTGTCCTCTATCTCTCAACTTATCTAAAATTATGAATTATGTAGATGAGAATGTTGAATTCGAACACTAAGATAAATATGATTTACTTGTTATCGAAGCATGTTTAATGGAAAACAATAAAATTTGGATAATTAATTCAGGTGCCACTAATTATATACGTACTATCTCACAGGAAACAAGTTCCTGGAGATAGTTGATAGAAGGTGAAACAATCTTTAAGGTAGGGACCGGGGAGATTGTTTTGGCCAAAGCAGTGGGAGATATGAAGTTATTTATAGGAGATAAGTACATTTATTTGAAAAATGTATATTATATTCCTTCTATAAAAAGGAATCTAATATCTGTCTCCTGTTTGCTAGAACAAAATTATAAAGTTTATTTCTATAAGTGTTCATCAATATGGGAAATAAACAAATTTGCTCTGCAGAATTAATTTGTACATGTTAAAACCAACTGAGGTCAAAGCTGTTTTGAACATAGAGATGTTTAAAACTGTTGGGACTCATAAGAAAAGTAAGATTTCTCCAAATTCCTATCTTTGGTACTTGAGATTGGGTCACATAAATCTCAACAGGATTGAGAGATTGGTTAAGAACGGTCTTTTAAACAAGTTGGAAGACAGTTCATTACCACCATGTGAGTCCTATCTTGAGGGTAAAATGACAAAAAGATCTTTTTTTGGAAAAGTTAGAACCCCTAGAGCTGATTCACTCAGACCTTTTTGGGCCTCTAAATGTTAGAGCAAGAGGAGGGTTTGAATATTTAATCAGTTTTGTAGATGATTATTCATGGTATGGGCATATCTACCTAATGCACCAAAAGTCTGAAACTTTTGAAAAGTTCAAAGAGTATAAGGCTAAGGTTGAAAACCAATTAGGTAAAAAGATTAAAACACTTCGATCGGATCGAGGTGGTGATTATTTGGACCCAAAAGTCCAGAACTATTTGATAGAACATAGAATTCAGTCTCAACTCACAGCCCCTGGCACACCTCAGCAGAACGATGTGGCAGAGAGGAGAAACAGAACTTTGTTGGACATGGTCCGTTCCATGATGAGTTACGCTCAGTTACCAAATTCTTTTTGGGGACACGCAGTTAAGATTGCGGTGTATATTTTGAACATAGTTCCCTCGAAAAGCATTTCTGAAACGTCTTACGGGCTCTGGATGGGACGTAAAGGAAATTTACGTCACTTCAGGATTTGGCATATGTGTTGGTGCAGAATCCTAAAAAGCTGGAACATCGTTCAAAAGTACCTATTTGTAGGCTACCCAAAAGAAACAAAAGGTGGTCTCTTTTATGATCCTTAGAAAGATAAAGTATTTGTATCGACAAATGCAACCTTCCTGGAGGAAGATTATATAAAAAACCATCAACCTCGCAGTAAGTGATATACAATGATGCACGCAAGATATAAGTCCATGCGATACTACTTCTAGATATGCATTAATGATGACTGTTCTTGTAGTACACTGTGCGTTGTCACAAGTTTCCTTGCATTGGAACCAAGTATAATTCCACCACAAGTTTCTCGGTGTGATCCGAGGTCGAACACAGGGACTGTTTGAGGTTATTGCGTTATGTCTATGATACATGCGACCAGGGGTTTTTTTTCAATTTATAAAAGAGTTTTGTGTACAAGTAATTAAACATGCGATAAAGTAAAGTAAAGCGGTAAAAATGCGGTAATAAAATAAATTGCGATAAAGTAAACCTAAGCTAAGATGATACAAGATACAGGTTTCATGATACAAGATACCGAGGTCAAGGCTGGCTATGAAGATTATATAAAGATCGTGTAATGTGGTGGCAAGTCTTATGCACGAAGCAGAAATAGAAAAGATAGTTAATATAAACAGCGTAAGTTCCTTAATTACATTAAATCTATAAGTACGGTTTCGCTTTTCCCCTTAGCGTACACCTCTCGATGATCGGCTGCGTTCCCACATCTCTGTGGTGAAACAGGGATGAACGCAATGAATGCAAGGTTGCTTCCATTTCTGGAAGTACTTCTAGCTTTAGATAATGCATTCTTCTAACCTTCTCTCGACAGATCAGAATGACATCTTCACTTCTGCTTTCACAGGTGAAGATGCCATCTAGCATGCCTTAGCCAAACGCATTTATCTCTTTAGCACAAATTAAGTTACTTGTTTAATCCATATTAATTACCAAGGGATAAAGAAAAATTCATGGAGAAAACGATTAATGGGGGAACGGAAGTAGACAGAGAAGTGGAAATGGAAATGATCAAGACATTCAATAATACTATTTAGCATCTGATACATGACTTGTGAATGAAAAAATTAAGAAGATGAAATACAGTTAATGAATAGAGTTAGAAACGAATACAAATAAGCGCCAACGTCTTGGCGCCGATCTGAATGGAGATTTTCTTGCTGATGTAGGTGGATTGTGCGAAAGGATGAGCTTCCCTCTCAGGCTTGCTCAACCGGTAGTAGGGATCTAAGCACAGAGCTTCATGGCGGGGATTTGGCAGATAAGCACTAAGATTCACCTCTTGGCCTTGTCTCTTTTCTTCCCGGATTTCTTCCGATCAGTACTCAGTCCAGCCTCTCTCTCAATAATCTAGCATTAATTCACCCTCGTATCCAGTATATCTTCTCTGAATTCTATGGGGGTATTTATAGGTGAAAAGCTTTGACTCTTGGCTTGTGGACCCCACTTATTGTTGTGGAAATTCTGAAAATGAAGGAATAAATATTCCTTCTGTTATGCAATTAGACCGTCAAATCTGCACAACGGTTAGTTGTACACGTGTCGCAATCCTCCGCATTTGTGTTACTCAGTTGCATCTTTCGATCGGGTGCTAGCATGCAGGGTTGTTTTTATTACTGCATGCGGTTGAGATTTAGCTCGAGATCGACTGTCGCATTGCGCCGTTATTGCGTTGATCGTCTCTTCATTGTGGTTTGATGGGCGCAATGTGACAGAGATGCGTTATTCAGTTTCTCGTTGAGCCTTGATCGCAAGCGGTGCCTTGGTTTCCTGCAAAATAGAATAGAAATGCCTCTTCTACCATCTTGATGATGTTAGTGGGTGTAATTGCGATAATTCATAATTATTGTATTTCTTAGCTAATTTTCATACAATCGACGCATATTCCTTCTCTATTGGCCATAATATCTAGATAAGGTAGCATAAATAACTTGTATTTCTACAAGTTATCACACCCCCAAATTTAGATATATGTTTATCCTCTAACATATCTTCTACTAAGGCAATAAAACTCAATTCCTATCCTATATTTTTTGCGTCGATTGGTTGCTCCGAATGTCATACTTAGGCACATTACTTGACATCACAATTTTCTTCTATCCTTGCTAATTCTTAACAAGTCCTACTTTATTCTTCTATATAACAAAATTCTGCTCAAAGATGCTTTTCAAATTTAAAAATAGAATGTTTATCTCTTATTTATCAAAACAACTTAATATGTCTATATGTGGTGGTCAAATCTTGCGTCATTTATTAGAGACTGTTGGTCATGGTTACACTCTTCGTTTTGGCTTGTTCCCATGGGTGTCATGCGAACATCCAACTACGGAGATGCGGAGGCACCATCGGACCATGAAGATATGCGGTGAGAAAATTGAAATACTCCTGGTTGTGCTCCACAATCTGTCGTTGGTGCCGATGGATCTTATAAATATTGCGCTGCATGTTAATCAATGCCTCCCTTGATGTGGCAGCACTGCGTTGTATATCATCGATTTGCTCCATTACCATCTCAAATCTTTGATTGTGGAAGGCTTTTCAAAAAGTTAGCTAACTCAGCAGCCAGGGAGGTGATGCAAGGTTTTGCCTGCGATGTCTTGCCAACATCGTTTTGGGGTTGGGCAGAGGTGCCTTCACCCAAATTGTGTGGGTTATCAACTTGCGGCGGTGGGATGGAAGGTTGCGGTGTTGATGCTACTGGTGAGTAGATTGGTGGGTATGTGGTGGGAGAATTTGGAGTAAGGAGAAGGTTGGTGAAATGCTCATGAAGTGGAGAAGAAGGTTGTGCAGGTGGGCTTGGAGGGCTTGGAGGGCGGATTACCAAGGGCAAAGGATCCAAAGGTTCTGAATCATGCGTTGGTGCCTCTTGGACCTTTTCTTTTCCCTTGTCTTCTCTGTGTGATCTCTTAGGCTTGGGTCCCTACGGCGCGTTTAGATCGATTGCAGGCCTCTTTAAGGGTAACTCAGAGCAATGTGGGGAATCTTTGAGGAGCAACCTCAAGATCTTCATGTTGATGAGGCCGTGGACTTCAGGCATAGGCTCTTCATCAATTCCTACGCCCATTGTTAAGCACAGACTTGAAACAGTCCATGGAAAGAAGTACTGCCCTCGAATGTGCCCCACCAGTGCTCTGAGCTATCTTGCGATCAGCTGCCCTACGTTAATCGGTATGCCGCATACGATGTAGTATGTGACCATGACTCGATCCCTTGATATCGTCTTGTCATGTGTTGTTGGGATCAACTGCTTCTTGACCAAGTAGACCCAAAGCCTTCCCTCCAGAAGTAAAGACTTGGATTCCGGGGTACGGATGCCCTTGAGTGAAACCGACCACTTCGTGCCTGGTTGCATTAAAACTTGCAGCGCGTCCTCCATCTGCTGCTCTGTGGGTAATCAATGATTTTGTTCCCCGAAGAATCCGGGTTATCCTTCATTTGATATAGCTCATTGATGTCCCATGCGCTGAAGGACACCATTTCTCCTTTGAAGGTCACCGCATCTCTGGTTCCGCGTAGACGCCCGCAGTAGAAGTCTCTCACTAACTGTGGCACAATAATGGCTGGGCACTGGCAAAATATGTCCCAGCCATGTTCCATAATCACACTTGTGATGAGGTCAGGTAGTGGCATTGGCGTAGGATAGAAGCCCATCTCTATCAGCATGTCATCATTCTCTTTCCTTTTCGATGGACGCTTCCTTGCCGACGTGGGCTCGTTACTTTCCGCAATTGCCTTGCCCTTTTCTTTAGCCAATACAAGGCGGGCTGCTTGCCTTTGCTTCTTCTCCCACTCTTTGCGTTGTTCTTCCTTCTCACGTTCTGCGAGTTCTTTACCCTTCTTCTTCTGTAAGCGCCGCCTATTAGCTTCGCGCTTCTTCTCCTTCTCTTCTTCCTTCTTCCTCTCCTCTTCTTCCTTCTTCTTCTTCTCTTCCTCTTCCTCCTCTTTTTCTTCTCTCTCTCGAACTCTTCTACAAACTGCTCGAAGGCCAGCAACAGACGTTGTTCCTCCTCACGCTGCCTTATTGCTTCAAGCCTTGCGAGCTCATTATTACTGTGCATTTCCTCATCTTGCAGTCTTCTTCTGCGATTTCCTTCTACCATGATGAGTTTTGCGCGCTCCATTTTCTCCTCCTCTTCTTTTCTTCTTCTTTTTTTCTCCTCTAATGCGATGATTAATCTTTGAGGGTCAACAGAAGACTCTTGCGGCACATTCTCCCTGCAACGCCGCATTAGAGGGGTTCATTCTCCTTCTTCACCTTCGTCGGTCGCAACCACTTGCGTTGTTTTAGGTTGCGCCAGCTCCATTAATTGCGTTGTTTTCCCCCCTATCCTCCCTTACGGAAGTTGATTCTCCATCCTTTTCAGGGCTCGCAGCCCTCTGCTTCTTTTCTTAGGCGTCTTTCTTCACGCTGGCGCATTCTTCTTTCTTCCTTCTCTTTCTTCTTCCTTTCCTTCTTGGCCTCCTCATCTTCATCATCATCCTTCTTTTCTTTATTCTTTTTCTCCTTGCGATGATGAGAAGACTCAGCCTCTCCAGCCTTTCTCCCCTTTCTTTTCTTCTTCTTCTTTTTCTTTCCAACTACTTCTGGTTGCGTTTCCACTGTAACCTCCTCCATCGCAACTTCAGCCACCGCAATCTCCTCCACCACCACGCTGGAGGGTCCGTCATAGGTTTCTGCGTTGGCAGTTACCTCAAGAGTCTCTAAGGTCAGAGTGTCTCTTCCTGTTTCTTCTTCAATCACCACTGCCTCCGCCACTACCATTTCTTCAGCCACCGCCACCTCCTCTGTGGGCAGCAAGCCTGCGACTGGCAGCAAGGAATGCTGCCTCTCGCATGGCGATTTGGTAAGAGGAAGGGGTTGATGGTGAAGCAGAGTGTTGGGGAGCTTGTCGGCCATGGATGATAAGCTTGGGAGAACTGGAAATAGTGGGAAAGATCTTGAGGTGGTCTACAACAAGATATGGAGAAAAATGCAACTAGAGATGGAGCTTTGAAGAAGTTCTACATGAGGTATGTCTTGAAACCCATTTTTCTGCAGAAACATGCTTTATATTATGCCAAAATTAGTGAATTTGAATGCTTAGATGATCCTTGTTCTTCCGCTGCGATTGATACAATCCTACAGGCACAACCTCGACCGTGGTTCCAATTTCTTTGGATTAACCACAAGCACATGTGCTGGGAATTGCAGAAGTGACGCAAACTAGCTTTACGCCCATTCCACAACTCCAGAGGTGTTCTCGCAAAACTCTTGGAAGGAACACAGTTGAGGATATACACTGCAGTCTCCACTGCAAAACCCTAAAATGAGTCCGGTAAGGAAGTGTAACTCATCATCGATCGAACCATGTCCAACAAAGTTCTGTTTCTCCTCTCCGCTACACCTTTCTGCTGAGGTGTACCCGACGCTGAGAATTTAGAAACAATTCCATGTTCTATCAAATATTTCTAGAACCTCGAATCTAAAAACTCTCCACCCCGATCCGATCGAAGTGTTTTAATCTATCTATCCAATGCGTTTTCAACTTCAGCCTTGAACTCTCTGAACTTTTCAAAGGATTCAGACTTCCGTTGCATCAAATAAACATACCCATACCTAGAGTATGATTTCATAAATTGGGTTTTATGTCCTAAAACTCGCAGTTTGTAAAATGATAAACATTTTCTATAATCAATATACTTATTATTGATTTCATAAATTGTATGAAAGTCTAAATCCAATAAACTAAGACCCATGACTATTACATGAGTACTTGAACTTTATGTGGAGACATAAGAGTGGATCAAGTTCGAGTAAATAGTCAAAATATTCTATAGTACACGAATAAGGTTGGGACCTTGTTCGTGTAACTCTATTGGATGCAGCCTACTCTGTAGTTGTTACAAAGATTGTAAAGTTCTACATACGATGCGATCCTAATTCTTACATGTTATGACATGAGGAGTGGGGGTGTCCTATGCAATGAGTTTTCATAAGATCGGACCAAGAAATAAGTCACTCTTACTTTATAATGTTGTTTACTGTATAAGACTGACTATTTCACCTAGATGACCTAGGTAACTCGATCTTAATCTTGAGCTAATTATGAACTCTTGTTTATTCGGGATTACCCTTAGATTTGCATAGGTGAGGGTTGGCTCAACAGTGTCGACCCAATAAGACTCCCATTTCATGGATAAGACCTAATAGATAGCTGGGGACATAGGGTGCAAGATGGAGTTCACGGCTACCCGATTTAGGGATAGGAGAAAGGTTGCTCTCTCAAGTATTGAATCCAGGTCTTGAACAAGGGGCCTCACCCTTTCACTGGGCTGAGAGAGTTTGGTTTAGTGATTGGATCATAAACTAGTTGTTTATTAGAGGATAAGTAGGGACTTGAGGAATAAGACGTAAACTCGGGGGTAAAGTAGATATTTGACCCAACTGTTATTATGAACAACCTGTGAAGAGTCGACTTGCTGATTATGGTTAAATCATGTAGACATAATATATCTACAGTGATAGGAGTGCAACTATGGGCTTTAGTGGAGTTACCCATTAGTTAACGAATGGGGATTAATCTGGTCTAATGAGTTTAGCCAATTAATCTCGGATCGTTGGAGCCCATGATCTGTATATCCGCGAGGTCCCCCTATTAGCTCGTAAATGAACCAGCTTTAGAATAGCGTGATAAGTTAATTTGAAACGTTCAAATTAGAATTAAGGGAATTGGTAATTATATGAGATATAATTACGTGTTTAATTTGAGAATTAAACGGAATAAGAGAATTTATATTTAAATATGATTTAAATATATAAAGATGGATATGTGATAAAATTAATTTAATATTTGATATTAAATTAATTAAGTTTTATTTAAAAATTAATTTATGAAATTAATTTTATTTTTCAGTTTTTAAAATCAAAATGGATTTTGGAAATATCAAATTTTGGTCTAGAGATAAAATTGGAAAATTGGAAAAAAAAACAAAACACAAATGGAAAAACTTGGTTTTCCATTATCCATCTCCTATTTGCTCACACAAAAACCGTCACTATTGCCTTCTGTTACTCCAAGCATGCACTGCAACTCATGCAACTCTTCCTTGCATGTTGATTTGCAATATATTGAAGAGTTTAGAGTGAATTTTGGGCATGCAATCAAGAGAGAATTTTAGAGAAAATTCGTGTTGAAGAAAGAGTTCTTTAACTAGATTGCTGCTGTGAGCAATTCTTCTTCATCCCTTGATTCAAGCTTGTTTTGAGTCCCACAACTCAATCTAGAGCTCTAAGAGAATAGTGGGGAAGATCTTGAGGTGGTCTGCAACAAGATTTGAAGAAGATTCCAGCTGGAGAACAAGCTTTGAAGAAGTTCTACAAGAGGTATGTCATGAAACTCATTTGTTTTCTGCAAGAGCATGCTTTATATTTTGCCAAAATTAATGAATTAGAGTACTTAAATGATCCTTGTTGCTTCTGCTATTGCTGATGCAATACTACAGTCTCCACATACATGCTTAAGTTACAACAAAAACTAGGGATCTTAGTTTATAGGTTTGCGGTAAAGCAAATAAAACATCCCATGTTTCATAGATAATAGTGAAGAAAATATCATATATTATTACATCACAAGCGTTTGTTCAATACAATGCTTATAAACTACAGGACCCAACGAGAGTTTAAGGCATCATCCCCAACAATCTCCCACTTGTCCTAAAGCGAGTGGGGTGTACAAAACAATAAACTAGGGCACTAAGGCCCAGTACAAAAATTTCCCACTTGCCCTAGTCATGCAACATACGAAACTAACTGGTCATGCAACATATGAAATTACAGCATGGTTAACAAAGATCAAAAGAATGATTATCATACTTTTGAAAACTCATCCTCAAACTCCCTCGATCACGAACGCTCGATCAATCTCCAAGACTGCAACACACGAACGCTCGTACACCACAATTGCAACACAGCACGATCACAATAACCACGAACACAATGATCTCCAAGATCACGAACACATCGAACAACCTCCAGAAACCTCGACTTCGGTCGAGTTGAGTACGATACCACCACAATGGCTACCTTGGTATTCTCGGTGTGAGAATCCAGAAGTGTGGGCTCTGTGTGGACTTGGTTAGAGTAAGAGACTAGCGGAGTAACAATCGTGTAAACGATTGAGCAAGTGGGAGATGACAAATGTCTATCATATAGACGAATGCCTAATCGTTTAACAAAACACGATCATTTAGTAAAAGCTTCGCAATCGTTTAGCTAATAGGCAGCTGAGTGAACTATCGTGTAGTGTCACTCCATGATCGTTTAGTCTCTCTTCAGCTATTGTTTAGTGAATCCTATTCACTTGACAGCGATTTCGTGAGTCTTTCCTTTCCGAGAATTGAAAATCTCAAATCTTCATCATTCTAAATTTAAGAAAACATTTTTCCTTTTATCTCACGGTTACCATGAAACCACCAATAACCTCCCACTCAATTGGTTATTAGAGAAAAATAGATAATTATCCAATAATTAATATTATTATAAATATATATGATAACCAACTTACCATAGTATATTTATAACCTATAGGTTTAATATTTCATCTCATGAAACATATAAACCATAGCTCTTTTTCTATTTCATGGTACTTAATGTAAATCTCATTTACAATAATCCTCCACTTGATGTATCTCATACATCACACCGATCATATCATATATAATCAAATTACCTCTCAATTTGAACATTTCAAATCAACACCAAGAACTGATTCTCACCTTGAATCCATTGAGCTACCAAGGGGACCTTATGGACCTGTAGCTTGAAGCTCCAATGGTACGTGAATAACTGACTAAGCTCTTTAGTCATGGGATCCACCATCCGTTAACTGCCAGACACTCCACTAAAGACTGACAGCTGAACTCTCCTTATTATAAATATGTTATGTGTCTATATTAACCAATCAACAGTACGATAACCCTTCATAGATTGCTTGTAAGTACAACTGGGCCAATAACCGTTATGCCCCTATAGTTACATCTAAATCTTCAACTACCACTGATCCCTCTAATGAACATAAGTTATAGTCCTACTATGATTGAGTCCTCTCTTCCAAAGAGAAGTTGTGACCACTATGTTCAAGACCCGCAATCAGCCCTTAAGGGAGCAATCTATCTACTTACACCTACTTCAGGGAAGGAGTGAATTCCATCTTGTGTAACTGAGTTCCCAGCTCCCAAATCAGACAAATCCCTAAAAAGGTAGGCATGTTGAGTTGGCAATCTGGCCACTCTCACCCATACTAATCAAAGGACCGCCCTCAAAGGCAGGAGTTTGCAAAACACTTAGGATTGAGTCCATGTCACCTATGGTCATTTAGGTGAGATGTAAGTCTCAAGTATCAACGGCGTTATATACAGAGACTAGTCATCTCATAGTTTGGTCTTATACAAACTCTTTGTATAGGACACCCCCACTCGCATGTCTCCATATGAATGGTCAGGATCTACCATCTGTAGTAGTTCACAACACTTGCAAACCTCTACAAAGCGGGTCGTATTCATAGTGTCACCAGGATCAGGTATCCCTCCTTAATCCTTATACTACTGACCTATTTAGGTTATCACTTAAGGCATGATCTACTTGTATATCTTATATACATGCTTAAGTTTTCATACAATAACCATCGAGCTTTTTTTATTGGATATGAGTAAATGCCAAATAAAATAACTCTTATTTTATTTATAATAATGTGTACAGTTTACAAACTACGAGACTCTGAGAGAATTAGGACACTAATCCCAACAATGTTGCATTAGGTATAGATAACCATATCTTGAATAATCATCTAATCACAACATTATTTGAATAATCAAATAATACCAAGGCATAGTGTCCCAAGATTGGAAACGTACCTGTCACTATCGTTCCTGACCACTCGACCTATTGTCGGTTAGTGGCATAGATCTAACCATGGTGTTGCTATCTATTTACATCATTCTGAGCATTTGATGCTGATTCATACCACCTCCAGTAAAATTACCAGGGCATCTATCTGTCGTATGTTCCTCTCGCTTGCATTTAAAGCATAACCTCGTGCCTACCACACCTCACACCACATGGGACTCCCACACAATTACATAAGGGATTTTCTCTCCAAACCCCTTATAAATCAAAGATTAGCTGCTGGTAATGTCGTAATGACTTGGCCGAACTCAAACCTTTCTATGGGGGCTCAAGGGCTCTTTGTTCTGCTTTCCTCTTCTGTCTCGAGGAGGTTTCTGACCCTTGAGACTTTAGGCATTCCTTTTCTTCCTGAGAATCCATCTCTACCACCAAATGGAATGCCTTTTCATGAGTAGTTGACTTGAAGGCCCACACAAAACCTCGTATCTCACTTTTTAAGCCCTAGACAAATTTTTCTACTCTCTTAACCTCCATGGTGACCAGTTCATAAGCAAAATGAAATAACCTGTCAAACTCTTGGTTATAATCCTCGATCATTATATGGGCCCGTTTCAGATCTAGGAACTCCTATTGTTTAGAATTCCTCAAGCTGGCTGAGAAGTATTTTGTGTAAAATGGTTCCTTGAACTGCTCCCAGGTTATTACTCCAGCCTTGGCATCAATCATCTTTTTAGCAGACTACCATCAAATGGCAGCATTATTTGTAAGTAAGAAAACTGCACACTGTACCTTTTGGTCATTTGGGCACTTCATACATTGAAAAATTGTCTCTATGGAAGATAGCCACAACTTGGCCTTTGTAGGGTCCTTCAATGACCCATTAGACATACAAGGATTATACTTCCTAAAATCCTTCAGAAACGATGCCTCGGTGGATAGATCCTGCATATTCTGCTATAGAGCGGGGCCTTGGGGTGTAGAAGCCTCCTGAGGTGGTACTCGTCGAGCTAAATCCTCCTTCACTATACTCTTGAATTTTTTCCTCTAGCTAAACTGTCAATGTAGTATAATCAGCCTGGTGACGGGTGCATCAAGGGGTGGGTATACTGGTAGGTGACGTCCATCCCTTCCACAAGTTCTACCATACCCCCCATGACCACCCCTTCTTGCACTTCGATGTGGTGGCATTTCTAACACTCACAGTCAACCTTATTTAATCCTTAATCAAGAAACGGTATGCTATTACTTTTTAAAAGTAACTAGTAAGATCATGCACATATACTTTTAAAACATTTAATAAGAAACATAACTGGGAAGGACAAAGGATCCATAATAGCCATAAGGGATACATAATCTAGACTTATATCGTAAGTCGGTCTACAGAACCTAAAACCTAGGCTCTGATACTAGCTGTAATGATCCAATCTTTATAGAACTTTGATAAGGGTCGTTACTCATAATTACAAATTTACATTTAAAATATTTTAACCAATAAAGCATAAATTTAGTGAAACATGGATGACTATTTCGATCCAAATTTTTAAGTTAATAAATAAATCAAATAAACAAAACATTTAACTAGGGTCCCCTAAAAAGATATTTACAAAGAAAATATTCAAAATAATAAAATATTTTAACCGACAATAAATTCATATTTCAAAACAATCACATCACCAAGGACACAGGTTGAGTGGAAGTGATTTCTTTAGTCCCCATATGGCTCAGTCACGGGTTTGGTCTGTCACTCGTCGACATATTTCTGTCATTAGTTGAAAACATAGGGGAAGAAAGGATGAATATAAAATACTTAGTAAGTGACCTACTACTAGACCCTCTAGGTAACATGTTAACCATTCTATCTAGACATCAGTGTGTTGGGATTCATGCTCTAAATCTCATAGGATCCAATAGTTTGTAAACATTATATGAACAGATATTTCTGTGATTAATAATATTTGATATTTTATTCACTCTTTCCAGGAAATATATGATATTTTAGTTGCATTAACCATAAACCAATAAACTAATATCCATGATTATTGTTGTAACTTAAACATGTATGTGGAGACATACAGGTGGATCACATTTAAGTGATAATTTAAATGGTTTGTGGTATATGGATAAAGCTGGATACCTTATCTTGGTGACACTACGAGTATGGCCCGTTTTGTAGGTGTTACAAATGTTGTAAAGTGCTACAAATGATCTGATCCTGATCATTCATGTATTAGACATGCGAGCGGGGATATTCTATAGAAATGAGTTTGTATAAGACCGGACTACGAAGTGTTTAGTCTAGAAACTTTCATTTCACTAGGATGACCATAGGTAACATGACCTTAGTCCTGAGTGAGTTGTGAACTCCTGCCTATGAGGACGATCCTTTGATTTGTATAGGTGAGAGTGGCTAGATCGCCGGCTCAATAAACATACCATTTTAGGGATTTGTCTGATTGGGGAACTGAGAACTCAGCTACACAAGATAGAATTCACTCCTTCCCTAAAGCAGGGGTAAGTAGATAAATTTCTCCCTTAAGGGTTGATTCTGAGTATTGAACAATGTGGCGCCACACCCTCTCTTGGCCCGAGAGGGGTTTAGTCATAGTGGGACTATGATCTATTGTTCATTGGAGGGATCAGTGGTACTTAAGGAGTTAGATATAACTACAAGGGCAAAACAGTAATTTTGCCCAGTTGTACTTATGAGCAATTTGTGAAGGGTCATCGTACTATTGAATGGTTTTATCCAATGGACATATAAATATATATGTAGTGAGAAAAGTGCAGCTGTCACTCTTTAATGGAGTGTCCAACAGTTGACAGATAGTGGATAAAGTAATTAAAGAGTTTAATTATTTATTCACGTACCGATGGAGCTTCAAGCTACAAGTCCATAAGGTCCTTTTGGTAGCTCAAAGGATTTAGATGAGAATCAGTTTTTTGGTTAATTTGAAATGTTCAAATTAATAAGTGGGAATTTAATTATATATGATATAATTGATTAATTCAATTATATATGATATAATTGGCATAATGTATTTGATACATTATAGTTGAATTGGAGGAATAAATATTTGAATAGGATTCTATTATATTTTCTATGAATAAGATTCATAGTTATTAAATTTAATATAAATATGATTTATATTAAATTTCATAAAATAGATGAAAAGAACTATGGTTTATATATTGTATATGATGCAATATTAAAACTATAGGTTATAAATATAATATGATAAGTTGATTATTGTATTTATTTATAATTATTAATTATTTGATAATTAAACCCTTTTTCTCTCTAACCACCCTTAGCGGGAAGTTAATTGGTTTTATGGAAAAAAATGGGATAAATGAAAATTTGTTTTTTATTTCAAGAGATCAGTATTCATGATTGAAAAGTCTTCTACACGATTTCCTTGAGAGACTATACGATCGAGTAAGAAAGTGTATGCGATAGACTTGATCACCTACACAATAGAACAAAACTGTATGCAATAGTGTTAGTTCTTCCTCGATCGTCTTCCTCCTCCATCCCACAAACTTCCTCTAACCAAAATAGTCAGAGCCTACCACTCCTAAGTTCTCACATCGAGAATGCCAAGGTCGCTAAGTGGTAGTATCCTCATTTGGTTCGAGTTTGGTTGCTACTTGTTCGAGGAGAGTTCAGGACTTGTTCGACGCGTTTATAAATGAGTTAGTTCAAGGGATTTACTTGAAGAAGGGTTCTTCAAAGGTATAACCTCTAAACTCTTGTTTATTATTCAAAAGCATGTTGTAATTTATGTTTTATGCATAATCTATATTGTTGACTGTAAATGTTTTTGCGTTCAATCTAAATGGGATTTGGATGATCCGTTTCCGCTCAAAGGTTCTCTATAAAATGAGATCCTTCACAGTGTACACTCATAGCATATCAATTATAAGAGTGATCCCAAAGGAACACATATTAGTCAAAGATGTTTAACTTGAAGGTACATCAATAGTCATAAATGAGGTCCCGCGGGAGCATACATTAGTCGTAGGTATGTAGCCAAAGGTATACAAATAGTCATAAACGTACACATAAGCAGTCATATGTGTGAATCCCCAAGGATTACACAATCAGTCGTAAGTGTACACCTATCTGGATAAAAAGGCTAACAGTCACCCTAGGTACTTAGCATCACTCCATATATATCCTTTATAATAATCACAGTCATGAAAATTACCAAAATGCACTCAGTCATCATATCATAGAATCTCAGTCAAAACAGTTCATAACATTAAATTAAATGGCCTTATCATCATCATAAATTTGAGGCGATAGATTCGAAGGCAAATCAATAGTAAGACGCTTACCTCAGATTGAAATTCCAAAATTAATCCAAGAAATCAATCTCCAACAAAAACTTCAATTAATGTTCCTAACCCAGAAACATAACCTTCAATTTCATCCCAAACACATAAATTTATATCAATTAATTTAAAGTCATTCTAAAATTCTCCAATAACTTACCAAACACTTTGTTTGCTCCAAATTTATTCCATATTTCACTCAAAGATTCAATTCAATGCTCCAACTTTAGAGACAAGCTAAGATTTTAACCCAAAACTTAGTAGCAATCATGATTCAAACAAAAAAAAAAACACCTAAACCTTTATCAAAAACCCAAAACTTACCAAAACTCCACCAAATACCAAGATCCAACGAAAACCCAAGGGAGGACGACAAAAATTGGCGGTTCAAATGGATCCATAGAAGACTTGTGCAGCGGTGACTAGCAGCATGGATTGGGCATAGATCTGGGTGCCGCTGGACTCCGGCGATGGGAGACTCGATCGAAGGCGATGCGCGATTGAGATGAGCAAGAACTGGAGGAACCATTAAAGGTCCTTGAGTGGGAACGGGATCAGACCCAAATCCCAAATTTTACAGAATGTTCAATTTTATAGAAAACATACAAAATGATTATACAATTTAATTAAAAAATACAGCATGTTAATGTAAAAAGAGAAGAAAGATAAGGAAAAAAGACACTAACCCTTGAAGAACTTTTCTTCTCGTGAGAAGTCTCCTCTACTAGATGGCCACGAATTCAAAACCCTAATTTATCCTAAAATAGCCACTACCAATTGGTTTCCCCTGTATTCTCTAGGATGAGAATCCAAGAGTTTTGTGGGCTCTGGCTTTTTGGTGAGGGAAAGAATTAGAGATTTGAGAGATAGGGAGAGATTCACCATTACAGAACTCTTATGTAAAAAAAAACTAAAGGAGGAAGAAGATGAAGAATCAAATTCAACCAACCCCACACATCCCTCTGAAACGTGGGAGTTAGGAGAGAATTAAGGGAAGGGAAGTTTCCCCTCCCTTTAATTTAATTTAAAATTAAATAAAATATTAATAAATTAAAATATTATATATATATATATAATAACTAATTTATTATACACATATACATAACTATATGTTTTATCATATATAATATATAACCTATAGTTTCTATATTGTATCAAATACAATATGCGTCGTAGTTTTAATTCTCTCACCAATGACATTTAATATAAATCCCATGTATATTAAATTTAATTATATGAATCCAATTCATATAATTAATATTTGAATCATATTCAAATATTTATTTCCTCTCAAATAAACTCTATATTATAATGTATCAAATACATTATAGTAATTATATCATATATAATTAAATTAAAATAATTATATCACATATAATTACTTCCCTTAATTAATTTGAACAATTCAAATTAATCCAAAATTGATTTTCATAAATCCTCGTTGTGCTACAGAGGGGACCTCATGGACCTGTAGCTTGAAGCTCCAACGGTAGTTGAATCATTAATTAAACTCTTTAATTAATTTACTCAACATCCATTAACTGTCGGGCACTCTACTAAAAACCGACAGCTGCACTCTTCGTACTACAGATATATTTCTTAAGTACCATTGATTCCTCTAATGAACAATAAATCATAATTCAACTATGACTAAACCTCTCTCAGACCAGGAGAGGGTATTGCGTCACATTGTTCAAGCCCCGGAATCAGCCCTTAGAGTAGCAATTTATCTACTTTCCTCTACTTTGGGAAACGAATGAATTCCCCCTTGTGTAGTTGTGTTCTCAACTCCCCAATCAGACAAATCCCCAAAATGGCAGGCTTGTTGATTGTCTAATTGGGGAGTTGGGGAGTTGGGAACATAGCTATACAAGACCTGGCCACTCTCATTCATACAAATCAAAGAACCGCCTTTATAGGCTATGTTTACAACTCACTCAAGATTTAGGTCATGTCACCTATGATCATCCTGGTGAAATGTAAGTCTCTATTATGAACAACGTTATATAATGAGACTAATCATTTCGTGGTCCGGTCTTATACAAACTCCTTTGTAAAGAATATCCCCGCTCACATGTCTCCACATGAATGATCAGGATCAGATCATTTGTAGTACTTTACAATAATTATATTATCTACAAAGCGGGCCGTACTCATAATATTACCAGGATAAAGTATCCAACCTTATCCATCTACTACAAACCATTTAGATTATCACTTAAACATGATCCACCTATATGTCTCTACATACATATTTAAGCTACAGAAGATAACCTTGAATGTTAGTTTATTAGTCAGTGGGTTTAATGTTACTCAATGTCAAATAAAACATCTCATATTTTATTAAATAAATAAAATATTTATACAATACAATTACAAACTATGAGATTTAGGACATCAACCTCAATAGGAACGAGCGGCGCTGGACAACATGAAGAGGCGCAGTGGATCTAGGACGATGTCACAAGGGGCGCAACAGAGTTTTGAGCTGACGTCGGAGACCTCGATAGCGTCGACGACTCATTGAAAAACTCCATCAACAGCTACAGTGTTGCACCTGAACGGAAGAGAAGAGGATTGAGGGCCTCGCGTATGAGTAGTAGAGAGAGAGATGTAATCTTCGGTCGGGCTTCGTGAACCGAGGAGATCATATATATATTGTATGCATGTGTGTGTATGTGTGTGTTCCTGCTTAAATTCCAAACGTTTGTTCTCCCTATCAAATTTCAAATCCCTTTTTAAATTCCAAAATCATTTATCTCAAATATTTTGCCAAATTTCCCTCCAAAGATAATTTAAATCCTCCATCTCTTAATAAAATAAAAAAAATTGAATTATCTTATTAATATAATCCAATTTGACCACAAGCCAAAAGTAACTCCAATTAATTAAAAAGGTAATTAAATTAGCATTAATTTAGCAAATTGATTAAATCTTGAATTCCAATCCATAATTCGAAATAATTTATTGAAAATTATATGAAGGTGTTATGATATATCAGTACTTCTTAAAAATACATTTGTTCAAGTATATCAATAGTATGTCAACATCTATTCAAAATAAAATTTCAAGTGTAACATTGATGTATAAATAGTTTATCAACATTCATTTAACATAGTTACCAACAAGACAGATTAAACATTATAAATTGATTACAATGTATAGAAAAATAATATTCTATAACAAACGAATAAGAATTCAAATCAAGTTCTCACATAGTAGTAAATGCACAAACAGTTGTTGACTGGTAAATACGGTATATGAATGGTAGTTTTGGTATATAACTTTTATATTTTACATTTGATATATTAGTCAACTGATATATCGAACATAAAATATATCAATTGACTGATATACCAAAAATAAAGTATATGAAATATACCACTAATATATATGTTGATACACCAATAAAGGTAAATTCGGAATAATAAAAATGAAAATCATCTTTAATGTTTTTTTACTGTATTTATAAATTTTTAAAAACTACTGCTAAATTTATAAATTAAGAATGTTTTTTTTTTCCTATTCTTCTAACTGTCGATTAAAAATTTTGGAGGGCTAAATTTAAAATTTATTGAAAATACCAAGACCAAATTGAATATTTGAAAGTATATGGACTAAAATTAAACAAATTTTAAAATACACAAACTAAAATGATATCTTATGAGTGACACGTTCTATTTAATTCAACTGATCTACCTTCTTCTATTAGCAGTTTCTATTTACCATGAAGGTTTATTGAACTAGTCAGTATTTGTCCAAAAAACATGTCACATCCTTAGGACTAGATAAAACTTTACTAAAACTACAACTAAATAGACACAATCCTGAAAGTCTTCCCAACCATATTTGTAATTTACTATTTATAAATCAAATTGATTACTCTTTCCAAAAATATATGTTTCAATAATAATTTAAAAAAAAAAACTCGATCAAAATTACAAAAATGCCCTTGAATCTTAATCCAATTAGACTATAGTTATTAGAGCTTTCTATGCATGAAGCCCTAGCAAGGGACCTATATTTCATCAATGTTCATTTTTTTTTCCTTATTTACAAAGAATGTCTAACTTCTTTAAAAAAAATTATAATAAAATTAGGTTCAAATTACCTTTTAGTCCCAAAAATAAATTAATTATACATTTTTTAAAATATAAAAGAGAAAAGGGTTTTAAATGAGGTGCATTTCTAGGAAAAATATATTAAATCATAATATTTTTCAAATACTCACAACTTTCCATATTCTTCGATTTCTATCTCAAAACCATCATATATATATATATATATATATATATATATATATATATGTATTCGACGTATATTGTGATATATGTATCTTTTCTCTGTTTTTTGTAGTATTTGTAGAAAATTTGATTTATCTTGTAATATATATATTCGTTTATTTGCTATAAACTAGAGTTTTTTTTTTTTTTTTTTTTTTATGATATATACAAATTTTGATTTGTTGAGATTTCTGACACTTAAATGATATATATGATATATAATTGTTGGATGTAGCAAGCAATCAACGGAAGAATTCAGGATCATTAAGCACTCTGATTTATTAATTTTAGCAACAAATTCAACATGTTCATAGGATATCAAGAAGGTTTCATAAATACCTTTGAAGAACTCATTTGATCTTCACAAATCAACACCGATCTTCTTAGCTATAGATTGTGAACCACCAGAAGATCTTCCCTACTATTCTCTGGGACCTTAAATTGAGTTGTGGGACTCAAAATAAGTTGAGATTAGGGAAGAAATTGAGAGGAGAATGTGTTTTTTTACATAAACTTGAAGAACTTCTTCTTCAATCTCTAAAACTAGAAATTCCAGCTTTTGCATGCCCAATTCTCAACTCAATCTTGTGTGTTTTATTCATCTTCAGCATGCTAAGAGTCTTCATCAAATGACGACACCACCTACTTCACTAAATTAAGTGAATTTGAGTGGAATGCAAGGTGTTTTTGAAGTGGGAAAATACCACTTTTAGTGGGTTTTACAAAAAACCATTTTTCTCTTTAAATTTGAAATTTATTTCAAAATTAAAACCAATTTCAGTTTTAATTCTTTTAATTAAATTGAAATTTTATTAATTTTTCAAAATTAATTCAATAAATTAGTTTTTCAAATAAAATTATTAATTAATTAATTTTTTTTATTAATTTTATTAATCAATATCAAATATTAAATTAATTAAACATCAATTCCATTACCATGAATCCTTATTCATGTAGTTTGATTAAATTTAAATATTGACCAATTCTCCAATTTCATTTAATTCGGTAATTAAACGTGTAATTATATCACATATATGTTGAGTTGTATATCCTAGAACTCGCAGTTTGTAAAGTAAAATATATTTTATCATCAATAAAGATGTTATTCGACATTACTTCGATAAAATTGTTATTGAATCTATAAATTGCACTTATAAAATCTAAATCCAATAAACTAAGATCCATGGCTATTATATGAATACTTGAACTTTATGTGGAGACATGAAAGTGGATCAGGTTTGAGTAAATAGTCAAAATGATCTATAATATACGAATAAGATTGGGTGCCTTATTCTGGTAACACTATCGGATGCAGCCTACTCTGTAATTGTTACAAGTTGTTGTAAAAGTGCTACAAACGAAGTGATCCTGATTCGTTCATGTATTGACATGAGGAGTGGAGGCATCCTATGCAATGAGTTTGCGTAAGATCAGACCAAGAAATAAGTCACTCTTATTTTATAATGTTGTTTATTGTTTAAGACTGACTATTTTGCTTAGATGACTTAGGTAGCTCGATCTTAATCTTGAGTTAACTATGAACTCCTGTTTATTCGGGATTATTCTTAGATTTTCATAGGTGAGGGTTGACTCAACAGCGCCGACTCAATAATCTTCCCATTTCAGGAGTAAAACCGGGTAGATAGAGAGGGACATAGGGTGCAATAAGGAATTCACGCCTACCCGATTTAGGGATAGAAGAAAGGTTGTTCTCTTAAGTATTGAATCCAGGTCTTGAAGAAGGAGTCTCACCCTCTCATTGGCCCGAGAGGGATCCAGTTTAGTGATTAGATCACAAACCAATTGTTCATTAGAGGATCAGTAGTACTTAAGGAAAAAAATGTAATATCGGGGGTAAAACAACAAATAGACCCAGCTATTATTACGAACAACTTGTGAAGGGTCGACTTATTGATTATGGTTAAATCAAGTGGAGACAAATATATCTACAGTGAGGAGAGTGCAACTATCGAGCTATAGTGGTGTGACTTGATAGCTAACGAATACTTATTAATTTGGTCTAAAGAGTTTTAGCCAATTAATCTTAAATCGTTGGAGCTCATAATCTGTAGGTCCACAAGGTCCCTCTATTAGCTTGTAAAACATGAACACTTTGAATTAACATATTGAGTGAATTTGGAATGATATCAATTTAAAGTGTTCAAATTGAAATTAGGGTTTGAATTTGAATAAGTTCAAATTCAAATTAGGGTTTGTATAATTATACTTGATATGATTAATTAACGTTTAATTTATTGAAATTAAATGAAATTGGGGAGTTTATAATATTTAAATATTGATTTAAATATTAATTACATGAATATGATTCATGTTTAAAATTAGTTGTGTGATTAATTTAATATTTGATATTAAATTTTTATTTAATTAATTAAAAATTAAATTAGTTTTCAATTTCAATTCAATTTGAGAAATTGAATTCTGATGTTCTGAATTTAATTAAATTAAGTTTTAGTTAATTTTGGAATTACTTAATTTAAAAAAAAAAAAATTGGAAATGTATGGTTTAGTGGGATTTTCCCACAAAATCACTTTGGAGAAGCTGTTTTCTCCTAATCACACCACCTATCCACTTGAACAATCAACTTTAGTGCTAGCACTCAGATGCTCCATCAATGCTTGAATATAGGGAGTTGATAAAAAAACTCTTCATTTTTGCTAAAGAAGGGTGAAGTTTGCTGAAAATTGGTTTTTGCTACAACTATCATTTTCACCTGAAAACTCATCCAATTTCCTTCACAAATTCACTCCAATCTGAGTTTCACCACTCAAATCCAAGGCTTATAATAGTAGAGAAGATCTCTTGGTGGTTCACTATTGAATTGGAGCTGAAATCATGTGAAGAGCAGCTTGGATTTGGAAGAATTCATCAAAGGTATGTAGTTTAGAAACCCTCTTCTAAAGTTTCTGTTTAAGCATGCTTTTAGAACTCAAATTAAATGTAATTAGAGTGCTTATTGGTATGCATCCGTTGCATGCTAGTATATCCTAACAATTATAATTACTAATTCCCTTAATTCGAATTTGAACGTTTCAAATTCATTTATCACACTATTCTAAGGTTTATTCCATTTGTGAGCTAGTAGAGGACCTAATGAACCTACATATCATGGACTCCAACAAACTGAGATTAACCGGCTAAACTCTTTAACCCAATTAACTAACATTCATTAACTACTGTGACGTTCCTCTAAAGCCTAGTAGTTGCACTCCCCTCACTGTAGATATATTGTGTCCACTTTATATAACCATAATTAGTAAGTTCCCTTCATAGGTTGTTCGTAATAATGGTTGGGTCAATAGCTGTTTTACCCCCGAGATTACCTCTTGTTTCTTAAGTCCCACTAATCCTCTAATGAACAGTTGGTTTGTGATCCAATCGCCAAACCGAATCCCTCTCGGGCTAATGAAAGGGTGGGGCCCCTTATTCAAGACCCAGAGTCAGCACAACAACCTCTCTACTATCCCTAAAAGTAGGCAGGAGTAAATTCCATCTTACACCTTATGTCCCCAATTATCTACCCAGTCTTACCCTTGAAATGGGAGGCTTATTGAGCCAGCGCTATTAAGTCAACTCTCATCCATGAAAATTTAAGGATAATCTCAAATAAACAAGAGTTAATAGTTAGCTCAGAATTAATGTTAAGTTACCTAGGTCATCTCTTTGAAATAATCAGTCTTAAATAGTAAACAACATTATAAAGTAAGAGTGACTTATTTCTTGGTCCGACCTTATACAAACTCTTTGCATAGGATGTCTCCACTCCCCATGTCTCCACATGAACAAATCGGGACCACTTCATTTGAAGCACTTTACAACATTTGTAATATCTACAAATTGGGCCGCATCCGATAGTGTACCCAAAATAAGGTACCCAACCTTATTCGTATAATATAGATCATTTTGGCTATCTACTCGAACTTAATCCACTCTTATGTCTCTACATAAAGTTCAAGTATTCATTTAATAGCCATGGATCTTAGCCTATTGGATTTAGTTTATACAAGTGCAATTTACATATTCAACAACAATTTGATTGAATAACTGAGAATAACATCTTTATTGTAAATAGAATATGTTTAAAATTATAGACTGAGTTTTATGTCATACAACCAAATAACAATGTGATGTAAATGAAATTATAATATATAATGTGATTTATTTCGAACATTAAGCTAATATGTGATTTATATACTGATATTCATATATTGGTTTATACTGTGATTAATGTCAAACATTGAGTTAAACTCTAATTTATATATTGTGATATATTACATATATTGGTTATGATATTTTTCAAATGCCTAACAAAATATTGTAAGTTATATTTAAAATAACCATGAATCTATCAAATAAACCAATAAATCGATACATGAAACCAACCTAAATAGAAAATAAAATTTCATAAAGTGCAATTTTTTCTCTCCAATTAAGCAAATGAATAAAATCTCAACAAATCAATGCATTTTCTTTTTTCAATTAAACAAAAAAATAGAATATCAATAAATGTATTTTCTCTCTCAAACATTAAGAGTGCTTCGTAAATATGAAAATTTTTTATAATGCCACATTCTCTCTCCAGCCATCTACCAGTTTCAATGGTATTTTAATCCGATCCATTAAATCTTATATATATGAAAATATCAAAAAAATTTGAAAAGGGATTGGATATATAATAATCCCTAGTTATTACAAGCATATGCATTTGCTTGTTGGGAAGTTGGCCCCTCTTCAGTTAATGCTGTTTTTTGTACAGATAGAGCAGCCTAAAGCCTTGACTCCACCATACCGTCATCAATGCCTTTCGCTTCTTCTTCTTCTCCTCCTCCTCTTTTCCCCGTCACATTCTTCATCTCTGATAGAAACCCATCTCTTAAATCCATTTTCACGGGTTCAATCGCCACTATTTTTGGCTCTATTCTCTTTCCCTCCAATGGGGTTTTCCCCTTTTCTTGTTCTATTGAATTTGCTGTTTCGAGCTTCTCTTTCAGCGTTGTCTTTGTCTGATGGGTTTGTGAGATCTTGTGCTGTCCTCCATTAATGGTGGGGCTGTGGGATCTTCTAATGTATGAGGTGAGTCTTGCTGTTTTGAAGAGATTGATCTTGTGATTTCGTATTTAACAACACCCCCCCCTCCCAACTTTGTAGTTTCCGTCGAGCTGAAGATCAGACCGACTTAATTGACTTTTTTTGTCCCTTTTCACACTTACTGGGCTTTGCTTTGAATATATTGATCTTTCGTCGTGTGTTTTCGTTTTTTTAATTGTGTTTTGTTGTTGGGTGTGAGTAGATGAACGAACTCCATCGGAAAGAGCAATGCAGCATTTGAATATTTCGATTCTTTTGAAGTTGGAGATAATTTTTCATGTGGTGGTTGGATGAAGTGTTTAGAAATTGGTGGAATTTAAAAACCCTTTTCTTCTTTCGCTTTCTTAATGGTGATTAGAAGAAAGCAGAGCATTCTTGTCTGAAACTTGGAATGAAGAATAGGCCAACAAGCTTGTCAACCAATCTAAAAATCTAGACACCTCTGATTTAACTCATTTGATTTGGACATTAGTTCCAACAACTTGATCTGTATGCTGTAGATTCTTTGAACAACCCCCAGAAATATAAGCTTCTTGAAGGATTTCATATTCAAAATCTTTATCTTCTTCTCCTGGGGTTGTTTCTTTTCTTTTGTTTCTCTGGGGCTGATTTTTCTTCATAGAGTGAGATGATGAGTCCCTCACATTCAAATGGTTCAACTCATAACTGCAATGGATTGGAAGAGAAGCTTGATGAACTTAGAAGGCTTATAGGTAAGTCTGATGGTGATCCACTGAGGATTGTTGGTGTGGGAGCTGGAGCTTGGGGGAGTGTTTTTGCAGCTCTGCTTCAGGACAGCTATGGCCAATTTCGAGAGAAGGTTCAAATCAGGATATGGAGAAGAGCAGGAAGAGTTGTGGATAAAGCCACTGCAGAACACCTCTTTGAAGTGATCAATTCAAGGGAAGATGTTCTGAGGAGGCTCATTAGGCGATGTGCTTATCTAAAGTATGTCGAAGCAAGGCTAGGCGACCGGGTGCTCTATGCAGATGAGATTTTGAAAGATGGATTTTGTTTGAACATGATTGACACACCACTTTGTCCTTTGAAAGTGGTGACTAACTTGCAGGAGGCTGTTTGGGATGCTGACATTGTGGTCAATGGCCTACCCTCCACTGAAACCAGGGAGATTTTTGAAGAGATAAGTAAATATTGGAAAGAGAGAATCACAGTGCCTATTATTATCTCTTTGGCAAAGGGTATAGAAGCTGCTCTGCAGCCTGTTCCCCACATAATAACTCCTACTCTGATGATCAATCGTGCAAGTAAGATATTCTTACCAAGTTTGCCATTTCATCTGTTCTATTTTCACATATTCATCTGCATAACATGCTCTTTAAATATGGGGGTTATTTTCTTTGATTGTATGCTAAAACCCAAAATGAAAATAAACAGATTAGAACGTTGCTAGCTGAAAAAGAGTTATTGTCTGTCTGGATTTGAGTTCTTAGCAGGGAAAGGAATATTATCTCATAAAGATTCTATAAAGACTGGGACACTCGAGTATTGAGAAAGTTCAAATTAAAACATATGTATCTGATTGTTAGTTTCGTGAGTCTTGTGTTTGTGAAATTACGAACATAAGAGTTATCAGTTATGCTATAAAACTGGAGTCATTTTGGGCTCTCTCTGGAATCTTTCTTTTAGTAATAATTTTGTTAAAATCTCATGATTCTTGAAGTTTAATGTTACCAAGCTGTTAATGATAGTAAATATTGAAGGAAACAAAAAGATTTCTACTTATTATTCCTTTCTCTTCTCCTTCCTTTCCATCTATCTGTACAGAAAAGAACCATTACCCCAAATCTTCTTAACTTTGACATTTATTTCTCCCAGCTGGAGTGCCTATAGAGAATATCTTGTATCTTGGTGGACCAAATATTGCCTCCGAGATTTATAACAAGGAATATGCTAATGCTCGAATTTGCGGAGCTGAGAAGTGGAGGAAACCGCTTGCAAACTTTTTGAGGCAACCTCAATTTATTGTCTGGGATAATAGTGACCTTGTGACACATGAAGTCATGGGTGGTCTGAAAAACGTCTATGCTATTGGAGCAGGCAAGTGGTAGATACTTTCTCGTCAATTATCTCAATCATGTTGGAACTGTGATTTTGAATTTCTGATAATAAAAAAGTGCTTCTGATTGAGGAGACTGGTCATCTCTTTATATTCCAGTTGTATTAAGAATTTTGAAATAATATGCCATCTCAATCCTTAGGAAAATAACCAATAACAAATTGACAACCAGTTTGATTGCAACGATTTATTTATAAAATCTTTCACATTTCACTTTGTTATAGCAATTGCTTTTGTTCTTTTTCACGTCCATTGTAGTTTATGTCAGTTTACAGTGCAATCACTGTTTTTGGTAGCACTCTGGTATAGCTGTTTTGACGGTTATCCCATTTTGCAACTGCCTAGCTTGAATAGTTGGATCTTTGCCAATGCTATAACAAATTCTTTTATGAATAGAATGGCTATCTGCAACTTTATTGGCAGTCTTGCATTTCTGTCATTATCATTATACATTCATAATAGTCGAGCATCTCAATCTTTATAGAACATCCTAGGCCTAGGACCAAATCTTTCTTTTTCCTCTCTCTCTCTTGATTTTGATTTCTCTCTCAAAACTGTGGTTTTCTTAGAGATCCAATTTTGTTAGTATTACAATTATACCATATTCATTGCTTTCCATTTTGAACTTTCAGGAATGGTGGCAGCCCTTACCAATGAGAGTGCTACCAGTAAATCAGTATATTTTGCTCATTGTACCTCAGAGATGATATTCATTACTTACTTGCTAGCAGAAGAACCCGAGAAGCTAGCTGGCCCTTTGCTCGCTGACACGTATGTGACCTTGTTGAAAGGTCGTAATGCCTGGTATGGGCAAATGTTGGCCAAGGGTGAACTTAACCTAGATATGGGTGATAGCATTAGTGGCAAAGGGATGATTCAGGTAAAATAGCTGCATTTCTTTCTTGCTCCATTATGAGTTCATGTGAGAATCATTTTCATTTTGCTTAGTTAAAGCTTTACCAACTGCGTTTGAACTTTGAAGCACTAATTTCTGAAAGAAATGCCTCTATATTCGGTAATGATCTCCACAAGAAGACTGATTTTTGTGGATGCACCATGCACACAATGTGCGCACACACTCCTCTACGATCTCCACAATCCGCCTTGTGGGGAGAAGGGTCATGTTTTGTGGCTAGTGGGGGTGTGTGCTATCTTATGAGTTCTGTGGGCTAAAAGGAATAGTAGGGTTTTTCAGGGGATGGAAAGGAATTCTTTTGAGATTTGGTCCCTTGTTTGTTTCCATGTTTCTGTTTGGACTTTGATTTCAAAGATTTTTTGTAATTACTCTATAGATGTTATTTTGCATAATTTGAGTCCATTAGGGATTTCCCTTCTTTTTTTTACTTATTTTTTTATGCCCTTGTATTCTTTCATTTTTTTCATTGTTATTTTCATCAGACAAAAAAAAAAAAAAGACACTCCTCTATGCAAGTGCACACACTTACACATGCACCTATGCATACACACATGCAAACTCGCTACAATAATCCGTATCTACCTATACACACTGACTCACTAAAATAAATACGTGTCTACATACGTACATATAATATATGGTGCTAAAAAGGTGCTTTTCTGTTTTGCAGGGAGTATCTGCTGTTAGTGCTTTCTATGAAATTCTGAGTCAGTCAAGCCTAAATGTGTTACATCCTGAAGACAACAAGCCTGTTGCTCCTGTGCAGCTTTGTCCCATCTTAAAGACGCTATATAAAATACTGATTAAAAGGTAATTTCCTTAAACTTAGGAATACTCATACAACATGTAGTCAGTATTCTGAAATTTGCACATCATATTCTGAAAAATTACTGGCATGCAGAAATGGTATGAACTTCACTTCATGCTCAATTAAACCCAATCCAATCTTGAACTCTTAAGTTTTTCAATCATTGTTTCTCTTTTCTCCGTGTTTCGGGACATTAGGGATGGATCACCTCAAGCTATACTTGAAGCATTGCGAGATGAGACCTTGAATGACCCCCGAGACCGCATCGAGTTAGCACAAAGCCATGCTTTCTACAGGCCTTCACTTCTTGGTCAACCTTGAGTTGTAGATTCCATGGCAAAACTTAAAACTGAGTAAAGACATCTGACTTCATGGAAGTTCTTTCAACATTTGACTTAAAAGAGAAGTGAGCTTTGAACTTTTGAACTGTTTGGTAATGTATAGTCTATAGGTTTCTTTCTTAATCCTATAGACAACAGTTATATGTCATATGGAGAAAGTTGTAACATCATAATGCAGAGTTTTTTTTTCACCCATTTACTAAAGTTTCACCATTGATGATTCAAATTAATACTTGTGACTCACTTTTGTTACTTTTTTTTTTCTCTTTTATATAGGCAAGAAACCTTATATATAGAATGTTGAAAGAAAATTGGTGTCAAAGTTCTCTCCAATGATATAGTGAATCTCTTATGAGCTCCAAATCTTATTTCGGTTTTCAAAGTTTTATGCTTGTTTCATTTTGATTCTAAATGAAAATATTCTAATGGACATTCGTAACATATTCAAGGTGTTGAATTATATTTTACGTACATAAGTGTTGAAATGAGATTAAAAGTGCTTAAAACATGTATAAAGGTTTTGAAATGAGATTCAAACTTCAAATAAAATGATATGGAAATTAGTAACAAAGATCAAATTAACTTCTTCACTTCTCCACTTCTCCACTTCTCCACTCTCCTTTATCAAAGGGAAGTCATTTTAATTAATTAAAATTAATTAATTAATTAAAATTAAATATCTTATATTTATTTATTAAATATATCATATTTGGTTAAATAAATATTTGAATCATATTTAAATACATATTTCTCTCTTAACATATGGTTTTAATATGAATCTCATTCTTAATTATATATATATAAATCTCATTCCTATTAACTTTTAACCTATAGTTTTGGTATGGATCTTATTCATATTAACTTATTATTTGAATCACATTCAAATATATTCATTCTCCCATACTTATAGTTTAAACTTGAATCATATTCATAATTTAACTATGTAATAATGTATCTACATACATCATTTAATATTAATTGTATATGTACAATAAATATAGAGAAATTTTTATAAATAGAAAAATCTAAAAAATATTTATACTTTATAAAAAAAAGTTCCAAAAATGCATGTACTTTTGGAACTTTTTGCTATGAAGTTTAAATATTTTTAAATATTTTTTTATATTAAAAAAAACCCCATAAATATATATATATATTACTAAACTAATTTGAAATGTTCAAATTTTTCTTTCAATGCCTTGGTCCTTGTTTATTCATCGTGAGCTAGCAAGGAGACCTTATCGACCTACTGTTGGGGATAATGCCCTAAACTCTTGTTGGGTCTTGTAGTTTGTAAACACTGTATTGAACAAAAGCTTGTGATGTAATAATATATAATATTTTTCTTCAATATTGTCTATGAAACATATGAGATGTTTTATTTGCTTTACCACAAACCAATAAACTAAGATCCCTGGTTGTCATTGTAACTTAAGCATGTATGTGGAGATATACAGATGGATCATGCCTTAAGTGATAACTAAAATGGTCTATAGTATATGGATAAAGGAGGGAAACTTTATCCTGGTGATGCTACGTATGCGGCCCATTTTGTAAAATAGTTACAAGTGTTGTGACTTGCTACAGATGGTCTGATCCTAATCATTCATGTGGAGACATGCGAGCGGAGGCGTTCTATACAAAGAAGTTTGTATAAGACCGGACCATAAAGTGTTATAGTCTCGTTATATAATGTCGTTCATGACAGAGATTACACTTCACTAGGATAACCATAGGTAACATGACCTTAATCCTGAGTGAGTTGGGAACTCTTACCTTTGAGGGCGTTCCTTTGATTTGCAAAGGTAAGAGTGGCCAAATTGCTGACTCAAACCTACCACTTTGGGGATTCGTCTGATTTCGGAGCTGGAAACTCAGCTACACAAGATGGAATTCACTCCTTCCCCGAAGCAGGGGTAAGTAGATAGATTGCTCCCTTAAGGGCTAATTCTAGAGCTTGAATGATGTGGTGCCACACATAGTAGAACTATGTTGTATTGTTCATTAGATGGATTAGTGGTACTTAAGGAGTTAGATGTAACTACAGGGGGAAAACGGTAAATTGGCCCAGCTATACTTATGAGCATCTGTGAAGGGTTATCGTACTGTTGATTGGTTATATCTGATGGACACAGAAATATATCTGTGGTGAGAAGAGTGTAGTTGTTGGTCTTTAGTGAAATGCATGGCAGTTAACGGATGGTGGATCTCGTGGCTAAAGAGTTTAGTTAGCTATTCACGTACCATTGGGGCTTTAAACCATAGGTCCATAAGGTCCCTTTGGTAGCTCAATGAATTCAAGTTGAAAATCAGTTTTTGAGTCAGTTTGAAGTATTCAAATTGGCGAGAGGGAGTTTGATTATATATGATATGATTGAACTGGTCAATTATATATGATATAGTTGACATGATGTATGAGATACATCAACTGAAGGAAAATAATATAAATATGATTTATATCTAGTAGAGGAGAAAAGGACTATGCTTTATATGTTGCATATGATGTGATATTAAAACTATAGGTTATAAATATAATATGATTATATTTTTTTTAGTTAAACAATTATGATATAATTGTTGGTGGTTTTTCTCCATAACCGTATGAGATAGTGGGAGATTGCATTCAGTTTTCATAACTGAAGGATAAAATGAAAATAATTTTCATTTTGCAAAAAGATCGGACAATTGCTTCATGATTAGTACACTGCCCATCTTCTAGCTAACTAGAGCATACACGATAGCTCAAGTTTTCCTAAATGACCATGTACACGTGTAGCATTCCTAAACGATCATAGCTTTTTCTAAACGATCGCACACGCGAGCGATTTACCTAAATGTTCAGCCCCGTTTTACTAAACGATCGTGCAACCTTTGTTTAATGATCAAGAATTTGTCTTTGCTGAGAAAGTATGTAACAGATCCGTCCCATGTAGTTGAATTTGAGCCATTGTGATTGAATGACAACTTGAGTTATAAAGAGAGGCCTGTAAAAATTCTCACCAGAGAGGTGAAGATGTTACACATTAGGGAAATAGCAGTTGTAATGATTTTGTGGCAGAATACCAGTTCGAGAAGGCCACCTGGGAGCGAGAGGATGAGATGAAAGCCCAGTACCCAGAGTTTTTTTTTTCAAGAATGAACTTTCGAGGGCGAAAGTTCCTTGAGGAGGGAAGAATATAACACCCCGCACCTTTTTTTTTATATATATAATAATGTAATTTCAGTAAAGTTATTATTTGATAATTCATTTTGGATCTCAAGTATAAATGCGGGAATTTAAGTTTGGCGAAAAATTATTCAATTTTGAATTTCAATGTGAAAGTTATGGCATAAATTAATTTTCCTTTTGAAATGGAAAGAATTTATTATAATTATACCTTCCTTTTTAGTTATTACATTTATTATTTTTTTTTTAAACCCCCACCAACCCTTCTCCTTCGTCTTCCTTGTATCGCACGACAACACCACCATCCCCAATTTTTCTTTCTTTTTTCCTCCCAACCGCACGCCGCCTCCATCCAAACCCATGAATGTCGTGCCTCCCCTCTTCCGACCGCGAGCATCTATTCAGCGGCGTGCCTCCTAAGTCGACTCGACTCCCTTCAGTCGTCTAGGCCACGAAGCAATCGCCGCCACTCGATTCACGAGATCAGTCGCGTCTCTGATCGTCGAACCCCGACGGTCGCCAACCCACACTAGTGTCTATGGATTGCAGCTCGTCGCCCAAAGTCTCAAGATTCCACAGTCACTCGCGCCCAGATCTGAAGATTCACAACTCGACGGCCAAGTCGCTTGCCGTCAGTCACGCAAAAGTTCTTCGAATCCGTCGTATCTCGTCATTTGTGCTGCCAACAGTAAGGGTCGTCGGAACTTGTGGATTTGGGTAAGATTGTGCCATTTTTTTAATTGGATTTATTGGCTAATGGTGTTCTGCTTCAATCTATTGACACGTGTTTGTTTGGGCTTTAAAAATCAAGTTTTGGAGAAGCTTTGAAGTTAAAAGTGTGCTGTCAAGAGGATTTAGTTGTGGTTTCGACAAGTTTTGGGTAAGATTATTGGGAATTATTTGGCTAATTTGGTT